>NC_135416.1:19642849-20317849 GCF_051991245.1 Festucalex cinctus | reverse complement strand
ACAGTCAATGGGGATTGCTCAAAACTCCCAAGTTCCCAATCGATTTTCATTTTTGTTGTCAAAGTTAACGCTAACAATGGAGTTAAAGCTTTAAAGCAGAGTTTTAAAGCTTTAATTCTGAAGGTAATGTGAGTTAAAGCTTTAATGCTGTGTTTTTAAAGCTTTAATTCTGAAGATATAGTGAGTCAAAGCTTTAAAGCTGTGTTTTTAAAGCTTTAATTCGGAAGGTAAAGCGAGTTAAATCTTTAAAGCTTAACACATATGTTCAAATATGAAAGAACTAATTACACGTATTTGTTTTATCTCCTTTCTTTGGCTCCTGATATAACAAGCAAGATAGCCTACTTGATAATAAAGCATTTTTTTTTCATTGTACCAATGAATGTATTATAACAGGTTATTCTGTAATTTGTTATAATGAATATATGGTCGTAAATTTAAATATAAATGTGATTTCAGTGTAACTGAGAACCAAATGTCATATTTGCTTTTTAATTTTTATCAGTGGCTTTCAATTGTACATGTTCAATATTTATATATATTTAACACAAAACTGCAATAACTCATTTCCATATTATGGACCCTGTTTTATGAGTTAAAATCGATCATTTATTTTAAGTCCATTCACTTTGTACAGGCTTATAATTAAAATCATCCATCCATCCATCCATCCATCCATCCATCCATCCATCCATCCATCCATCCATCCATCCATTTTCTTGACCGCTTATTCCTCACAAGGGTCGCGGGGGGTGCTGGAGCCTATCTCAGCTGGCTTTGGGCAGTAGGCGGGGGGACACCCTGGACTGGTTGCCAGCCAATCGCAGGGCACACAGAGACGAACAACCATCCACACTCACAAGCACACCTAGGGACAATTCGGAGCGCCCAATTAGTCATGCATGCCTTTGCAATGTGGGAGGAGACCGGAGTGCCCGGAGAAGACCCACGCGGGCACGGGGAGAAGATGCAAACTCTACCCAGACTCGAACCCGAGTCTAATTAAAATCAATCATATTTTTTATTTTCAATGATACCTCTTAATAAAATGTCGGCGGCTGGATTGTGCAGTCCCACCTACTTCAAATCGTGTTACTTTACTTTACTTTGCACAAAAATGAAGTGTTATTTGCTTTCCAGTCCTCTCATTTGACTTTCACTTCCCACAATTTCCTCCTCTGTGGGTCTCCAATGAACCGATGCATCACAATAGCGCTGTCTGGTTGTTGTGAGCAATGCCATGCTGAGCAGCAAGGCATGACTGGAACTTGAAAGTGTAAACACCTATTACGAAATCCCAGCAGCAGGGTAACAACATGGCGTCCGTATGTCATGTGACCAGCAGTTGACCAATCACAGCGTAGTAGCTCTGAAACCGTGTTAGCCAAATTCTGGGTCATCCCTTTCAGTTGCGCCCCCCAGTGGCGCCGCACTTTTGTTGTGTCGCGTCAAGTTGCAGCACATTTCAGTCGCATATTTCTCTGTTGCAGTTGTTTTCAGTTTGGTGTAATTTTTACTATGTTTAGTTTTAGAAGCTTTTGTTTTTGTGGTTTGGAATTGTAAGTTTGCTTCCACTTTATCTAGTGATTGTAGCATTTCTTTCTTGCAGCAGTTTTTGCAGTTGTTTTTTGTGTTTGCAGATTATTATTATTTTTTTCATTCTTGTATTTATATATATATATATATATTATTTTTTTTTTTTTTTGGGGGGTGTATCATCTTGTGTTTGCAATGTTCGGCTGTTTGCACATTTGCTCCGATCAGCCACTGTAAATTTGTATTCTTTCTTCACAGAACAGATCAAGCGTCACATTGACATCAGCATGCCTTTCTTTTCTTACAATTGCTTGTTGTTGTTGTTATTGTTGTTGTTGTTGTTTTAACGTTAAATCTCTGCACCACCTCTTCTGCATCAATACACAACAAGTGAATGAATTACTTACTGCATACATTAAACACCGGACTAAATTGGGTGGTGGATTTTAATGCAAAAGTGATCAAGTCTTTATTGGAATATGTCAAAGAAAGCAATAATCAAGACTTTTAAGCACATGCAAATGTAAAAAGCAATGTAAAAAACGACATAATATCTAGCATGTAAAACTTGTCAATAAATATGTTGGTCATTTGACAAAAGACACATCACAATGTGCATTTTTCCTTCAGTCGAGATCCTTCCAGACTACTACACAACACACACACAATACTATATACAACTCTGCGTTAAATAATTAATCAAATAATTCAAATCGAAACAACTGTAGTGGAAGGGAAAATGCAAGGAATGGAGAAAAATAGAACATGGAGATATCATCTACTCTAGACTGTGGTCAAGACTTGATGTGAGTACCTAATCTTTAAACCTACTCACCTCTCAGTAGGTCTTGTGTTAGTGTTTTTTGAGTTTACTGTCGACATGCACCATATGTGTACAGTGTTTTGTTGAGTCATCATTTATGAGCTTAGTTAATTTTTCACATGGTATAAAGAATTTAGAAGTTTCTAGATTTGTCCGGACACATGGGTAGTTTCAGGCATGGAGAATATTTGAATAAAAAATACAATTGTTTAATAAATTACTTCTGCTATTTATCACAAGAAATGTACAGGCTACAAATATCTGAAAATAACATTATCAAATTGTATTCTAGCAACAACAACATTGAAAGCCATTTCACAATAACAGCACACAGTTACTGGCTAGCACATTAGCTGCACCTGTACATATCTCAAAGAATGATGTCCTTACCTAGATGATTACAATGCTCAGTTTAGATTGACACTGCCAGTGAGGTATTAATTTACAAAATTGTTTTAATTGTAAAATTGCAAGGGTATTGATCTGAACTGCATAGCCCATAAGTACTGAAGTTTGAAACTCACCTCAGTGGTCCACCTCTAGAATGACAACACTAATTCAGTTACTTAGTTACTCTCACAAAACCTTGGTTGCTTGCTGAAAAACACTATTTGTTGTTTCTATGCTCTTTCAGGAACACCCTGAAATGCCACAACTTGGAGCCAAGCCATGTAGAATGGAAAAGTAGTGCCACGGCACTATTTTGGAGCCAACAAACTGAACTGAGGAGGGGAGGAGGAAATGTCAGTGTAGGAAGTGGAAGGAGTGACGAAAGAGGCGCCGCCGCATTTTTTTTAAATAATTAAATCATTTTTAAGCCTATATTTTAATATATAAGTCTATTTTTAAAGATATTTTTGTAAAATGAGTTTGAAATAGGGGGCGGCACGGTAGTCTAGTGGTTAGCACGTCCGCTTCCCAGTTCTGAGGTCTCCGGTTCGAGTCCAGGCTCGGACCTTCCTGGGTGGAGTTTGCATGTTCTCCCTGTGCCCGCGTGGGTCTTCTCCGGGTACTCCGGTCTCCTCCCACATTCCAAAGACATGCATGGCAGGTTAATTGGGAGCTCCGAATTGTCCCTAGGTGTGCGTGTGAGTGTGGATGGTTGTTCGTCTCTGTGTGCCCTGCAATTGGCTGGCAGCCAGTCCAGGGTGTCCCCTGCCTACTGCCCAAAGCCAGCTGAGATAGGCTCCAGCGACCCTTGTGAGGAATAAGCAGTCAAGAAAATGGATGGAGTTTGAAATAATATTTAACTGCTTAGTTTGTATTATAGTTTGTTGTATATTTACAGTTCTAACAATCAATACTTTTTGTTGAGTTAATAACTTTTTTACACGCCAGCAACTGACACATACACAACCCCCCAAAAAACAACCAACCGAACAAAAAAAAAAAAAAAAAAACAGCTTCTAATTGCTTGTATTAAAGCGGAAGTCAACCCCCTCAATTTTTTTTTGACAATAACATGTTCCTTGCATCCCCACTAGTCTAAATATTGTATTCTGGTTAATATTGCATTAGTGGAATATGAATTAAGCAGCAAAATCCAGCAGTTTTTATCAACAACAAAAGGCGGCCATTTTGCCACTTTCTCTCGAGTGAAAATGACATCACAGTCGCTCAGATCTGGAATAACAACCAATCACAACTCAGCTTCAGAAAAGAGGTGAGCTGTGATTGGCCGTTGCCTGAGCCCTGAGCAACTGTGATGTCATCTTCAGTCGACAGCAAGTTGCAAAATGGCCGCCCCGTGAGATGGAGAAACACGTGGATTTTGCTTCATAACTCATATTTCACAAATGTAATATTAATCAGAATGTCATGTTTAGACTAGTGAGGTCACATATAACATATTGTCAAGAAATGTTCAAGATTGATTTCGCCTTTAACAGTTTAAATTGTGGAGGATTACTGTTTACATCTTAAATGAATACCCCTCTGGCAGCGTTAAATAAAATTTAGCATTATTATCTTTGTAGAGGCAGAATTGTTGATAAAGCTAAAGCTCCTGTGCTGGATTTCATTCAAGATGTGTACCAAAAGAAATGGCCACGAAGTATGTATCTGGATATCATCAGGTGTGTCTCTTCATATGCAGAGCCAGGTGGTCAGAACGGGAGAAGGCCCTCTGACAGAGCACACATTCGTAAGGTTTTTGGCCCGTGTGCTTGCGGTAGTGACGCGTCAACTCATCAGAGCGGGCGAACTTCCAACTGCAGCCTTCCCATGAACAATGGTACGGCTTTTCTCCTGTAAAAGTAGCAAACATGTTATAATAGTCAAGAAAGTGTTGTGTGACTGAGCCATTGGACTTACCAGTGTGTGTGCGGAGGTGAGCTTTGAGGTGAGAGCTCTTGGTGTAGGTTTTGCTGCAACCTGGGTATTCACAGCTGTGGACAGCAGGCTTCTTTTTCCCAGTCGACTTTCGCCCGCGTTTCCCCTCCACCCCACCAGGGGGCGTCTGCGGCCCAACTATCTGTTGCTGTACCGCGGAACGACTCGTGGGCTGACTGTAGGAGTAGTCACAGAAAAGGCTAGCACCGTGGGTGAAGTGGGAGGGGTAGTTGTAGTGTCGAGGGTCAGAGGTCGCAGCTTGGAGTGGGATGAAGCTGCCGTCAGGGAAAGTCACCAAAGAAGGATGCTGTGGGTGGTAATACGAATTGAATTCCCATGATGTGCTGTGTCTTTCCTGGGAGAAGTCAAACTGCTCCACTTGATTGGCAGCTGACGTTCGACCTTGATTGACAGCTACCGGGTCATTGTTATAACCTTGATGGTACACCTGTGGCTGGAATGTTGCAACCGGGGACATAAACTCGTCCATGAGACTGTAGTCCGTCTGCTCCTGACCCATTTGGTCTTTCATCATACCAGCCTCGTGGTACACTTGGTCTTGGTTCAGCTGCTGATGACGGCTCTCATCACTGCGAGGCTGCAGGGAAGGGTCCGGTGAGGGGCTGGTCCACTCAGACAGCAGCAGCTCGATGTCCCAGGAAGTCTGGCTGTCGTCATCCAGAAGCTCCTCGCTCATTTGCTGGGAGAGATGCAGCTGCTCGGGGTCTGTAGGTGGCGAGGCGTCTTCACAGTTCCACACCTAGGATGGGTTGGCACATTGACAAGTCAACTTCAAAAATAAATCCTGTAAATAGCTCCCACAGACGTGATTTGAATGCTTTTTCAGAGATTATATCGCTTTATGCTCTCCAGAGTTAAACCAACACTTTAATAAAAATAGGTAAATATTTAACACTTGGAGGCAGTATATATTTTAACAAGTAACTCCTGTCAGATATTTGTTTTCCCTCTGAGTCAGGTCTTTGCAAAACACTATGAGATCAACTTTTGAAAAAACAAAACTCTAGAGGCGATTCAACTCTAAAAATGTTAACATGACACTTTTGGAGTTGAAATCAACTCCGTGAAAAAGTACCCTGAAATTTTAACACTCCAACTTTTGCTGAGAGATCTGACTATGGGGTATATGCCACAGAAGAGGCGGGACGTGATTTTGCACATCAGTTTATTTCCGGTCCGGGTTGCGAACGCGTAACCGAGGGGCACAAAGTCGGAAGCACAATATTTTTGACGCAGCCTACACGTCGCAAACCGAACCGGAAACAAACTGATGTACAAAAATCAGTCCCGCCTCTTCCGTGGCATATACCCCCTTGCTTACACCTGAGTGATAAGTTGTTTCATTTTGTTGTTAGTGTGTTTGACTACGAGCCTGCTAATAAGGGTTATTAAAGTTTGGGAATTTTCATTTTAGTTAGTTTTTATTTCATTTTGAGTTGTTTTTTTTTAAATTAAGTTAGTTTTAATTAATTTTCAAGACAGTTCTGTTGGTTTTTATTTAAAAAAAAAAAACTACTTAATTTTAGTTTAGCTTTAGTTAATTTCAGTATTTTCTTTTTTTTTTTAAGGTGTATTACTTGTGCGCATTATTTAATAAACACAATGGTTAAAATTAAATTAAAATTAAAAGCTTAATTTTAGTTTAGCTTTAGTTAGTTTCAGTATTTTTCGTTTTTTAAAATGTGTATTACTTGTGCTCAATATTTAATAAACACCATGGTTAAAATGTAATTAAATTAAAATTAAAAGATTAATTGTAGTTTAGCTTTCGTTAGTTTCAAAGATGGGAAAACCAGGTCAACAAGGTAAAAACCCTGCTAGAGTTTGGCTTTAGCCACAGGTGCTTCTCGTAATGACCTCGTTTACCCGCTGGTTGATTACAAACACTTGTAGCTAAAGCCAAACTGTGGCGCAGTTTTTACTTTCTGGACCTTTCTATGTATTAAATTAATTACCAAAGAGTAAAACAAAGGACTTTCTTTTTTCTCTATAATTATAGTTAGTTTTGTAAACATAAAATGTAGTTTCAGTTAGTTTTCGTTTTTTTTAAAAAGCATTTTCATTTTTATTTTATTTCGTTAACGGAATTGCTTTTTTTAATTTTAGTTTTAATTTTTTCGTTAGTTTTCATTAACTAAAGCAACCTTGCTGCTAGTAGATGCCATTAGTACGATTTCTCATCACGTATCATTGAAGTGTCAACGTGGGTTTCCAGTTGTGCCATTGATATGTACCAATATGCAGTCATCATGAGTCGTGATTCAATTGTGAAATTTATGTTGGGGGTCAAGTCACTGATGTGTGGAGGTTCATTCAGCAGTGAACTTAGTAAAGAAAAAAATCTCCTGTTTTTCTGTTTCTGACTATTTTTTGGGAGCTTTGTTTTTTTTTTTAGTAATTTTTTCTGTTTTTCTGAATATTTTTTTCTGTTTTACTGAAAATCTTTTTTGTCATAAAAAAAAAAAGATTCCAAAAAACAGAAAAAAATCTTACTCTGGAAAATGTGGGGGGGGGGGGGATTACGCCGAAAAACGGGGGGACATTATTTAAAAAAAAAAAAAAAAACAGAAAAAATATATATATATTCCCCCCCAAAAAAAAATATTCAGAAAAACGGGAAATTTTATTTATTTTTTTAAAACGGGGGAAAAAATACTCAGAAAAACAATGAAAAAAAAATTCAATAAAACTGAAAAAAAAATACTAAGAAAAACTGAAAGAAATTTATTCAGAAAAACAGGGTATTTTTTTTTAAACAGAAAAAAAAATTACTCAGAAAAACAGCGGGAAAAAATATTCAATAAAACAGGAAAAAAAATTACTCAAAAAAAAAAAAAACTCCCCCCAAAGAATTGTCAGAAAAACAGCAGTTTTTTTTTTTCTTTCAAGTGAATGCAATACGCTTCCGTAGTATAAAGATGTACATGCAATAAAATAATTTCTTTTTGCATTGTAATCAAATGTGTACAAAATTCTGAATTGCGGTTAAATGCACTTCACTTTATTGAATTGTCCCTTGTAGGGCGATTTTGTTTGCAACAATTCACAAGCACATGATACAACAGCAATACCAATACAATAAATAAAATAAAACATGAGCAGCAGACAAATTGCATCAAATGTGTCAGGTATGCATGTGAAAATGCTAAATGTGGTGAGCCTGATTGAGCAGAGATGGGAAATTCAGGTCCAGAAAGTAAAAATCCTGCCATAGTTTGGCTTTAGCCACAGGTGCTACTACTCAACTGGCAGGTAAACGAGGGTGAGTAAAAGCACCTGTGGGCTTTGGCTACAGACAAACTGTGGCAGGGTTTTTACTTTCTGGATTTTCCCATCTCTGCTTACCACCAACATCATGTGGCCAAATTAGAGTCCACATGCAGCTTAGCAGCAAGTAACCATTCAAATGTACGAAATGACATTAGTGTATTTTTTAATCATAGTGAGTTCAGATGTTAACAATTAATCATGTTTTGCTGTTCTCTGAGGAAATTGATAACAAACTGGAATTTAACTTGACGTTATACTATGCTTTCTCTCTACTCAACTTTCCTGCCATTATGAAGTATATATGAAGTCCAAACAATACTTACTTTCATGTCAGACAGGTTTGAGAAGGAGCTGAAGGAAGGTAACACAGCCTGGGTGGCAGCCATGAAGAACTTGGATCGACAAAAATCCTCGTTGGCCCTCGGCTAACAAATTGCCAGTCGACTCACAAGCTGCTCAAGGCAGTTACAGTTCACGCAGTGACCTGAGAAACAGTTAGTTAAAGTTGCCCCCTTTAGCACCATTGCTCTCTGCTATCTCTCCCTCCTCGCGCTTGTCTATCTCTGTCAGCTGGGTCTCACACTTCAAATCTCTCTTTTTCGTGTCGCTTTGTTCAGACCGTTAGGAGGTGGCGCGCTGCCTCAAGATTTGCAATCGTCCAAAGAAAAAAATAATAATTTTGCATCTACCTGTTCTGCTGCACAAATTCAGAGCAGTTCCAGTCAACACAAATTATTAAGTTAATACTGATTTTTTTATTTTGGAACTAGCTGCAAATGCTGTCAGAAGTTGTGTTACAAGATATGACCTTTTATCAAAACATGTACAGTATAACCAATGTTTTTATTTCAGTTAATTAGAATGCTCTAGATTATTTTATTGTAGGATCTTGCTATATGATGGCGAAGACTACATTTCCTCACAATTGTGTTATGCTTGTAGCCTGTCACCAAAAGATTTTATTCAATGAAGTTGAACAATACAATTACTTGCCCAGGGTATGAATAACTGGGATTAGCTGGATGAACTATATTACTAACATCAAAATTATAGTCTTCTTTTTATTTCAAGAGCAAAAGTTGTCCATATGTGTGAGACCAAATCCATTTATTTTCTACTTCCTGTAGTACAGTGTTCCCTCGTTTTCCGCCGGGGTTAGGTTCCAAAAAATACCCGCAAAAAATGAAATCCGCGAAGTAGTTAGCTTTATCTTTTACAATTCTTATAAATGTTTTAAGGCTCTAAAATCCCCTACCACACAATTTAGACACTTTTCTCATTGAGGCATTTACATGTTCTCACATTTCTCTCTTGTTCAAACATTGATAATGTTCAAAACTTCATAAATTTTACAAAATGGGTATATTACTGCAAAAAAATATGCAAAATTGCACTTAAAAAAAATCCGCGATACAGCGAGACCACGAAAAGTGAACCGCGTTATAGCGAGCAAAGACTGTATTGTCATCCCAATATTGATATCCCAATATCTCAAAGTTGTCATGACTCATGAACTGTATTTTGTTGATTTGGCTTTAATTGTTGTGTTTTCCTTGCGTTTCCTTCTGTGAATTTCTCTCATTATATTCATTGTGTCCATCTGTGTTTGTCAACCGGTCCCTTGTGTCATCCAATCAGCTCCCTCAGCCACGTGTTTCTTGTCTCTCATCAGATTGTGTGTACAGTATTTAGTTCCCTGCTTTCTTTCACTTCTTGTCAATTGTTGTTCTTGTCACATCTTGTTGTTATTTGTTTGCTATTTGATTCCTAGTATTTGTAACTTTTAACCTTGATTTTGGACTGTTGATTTTTTATTTTTTTTAATAACATTGTTTGCCTTATCTGTGTTTTTGAAGTCATTTTTATTTTTATTTTTATTTTTTAATGCCTTGTTTCCCTGCATTTGGGTCCACATCCATACGGAACCTAACAAAAGTAACCACAGAAAATATGAATACATGAACAACTGGCCTTTGCGAATGAGCTTGTCGCATCCACAACAATTTTGAACCCAGAGTAATGATGAGCCTTGAACACAAACGACAGGATCACAACTTGCTGTTGACTATTTCATAAAACACAAAAGTTATACAAAACTATGTTCATAATGATAGCATGTTCGTGTGGTCAAAAACTGTTTTGCTTCCGTCATGAGCTGGCTTCATCTGCGCAACGTGAATTGTTCCAATTAAATAAATAAAAATAAAATAAACATCTTAACTAATTTTCTCAAAGTATTTTTTTAAACAAATGAAATGTAATATAATGTATGAAATGCTATAATCCTGATGATTATTTTTAACTAAATTATCAAATATGCAAATATGAATGATATAATTTCTGAACCATAGGCTACTATAAATTAACCAATATCTAATTGGGTCCTATAATAATAAATGATGACGATGATGTTGATAAAAAATAAATTGATAATAATAATAATAATAATAATAATAATAATAATAATAATAATAATAATAATAATAATAATAATAATACAAGTTTGAACACACACGTAGGCCACGTAGCTTTGACTTTTGAGAAGACGTGTGTTCGAAAGGTGATTATGTTGGAGCTCGTATTTATCTTCCGGCAGGCAGCTGCCCCTTCACAGATAATGCATGACCAACCCATCGCTGATAAAGAGTCCCTCTCTCTCCCCACCGGGTGATGACTGCACAGACACCATCTTCAGTATCCAAAAATTGCGGTTATCAAGCTCTCTAAGTTGAAATCTTCATGCCAAGGCAAAAGAGAACATTTTTAACGGTCTTGAAATCAAAGAGCTCTTTGTTAAATAAGTCTGAGATCATTTGTGTTTTATTTTCTTATCTCCAAATCAATTTTTGAGGGAGGAATAAAAGCCATATCATTTGGACTCATAAAGTAACTTCAAATACTTGCCAAGGCTGGGGTAAAAAAGTTTGTTAACCTTGAAATTCACTACCTTTATGAAAAACAAAAATATTATTCTGTTTAATTTGTGGTTTTAATGTATTGTGGTGGCAACAACACGGTAGACTGGTTACATTAACTCACAGTTGAGAGGCGTTTGAGTCTCATTTCAAGCCCTCATGTGTGGAGATGCATGTTGGGCTTTTTCCCATTTTCCAAAAATGCATGTTAGGTTAATTGAAGGCACCACAAGCATAAATGTTGATAGTTGTTTGTCTATATGCCCTGATTGACAGGGGACCAATCCAGTGTACTCTGCCTCAGGCCAAAGACAGCTTGGATATTATAAGTTTACCCGTGACCCTGTTTAGGATAAACTGAAAATTGATGATTTTTCTGTTCTGCAATTCTGTGTAGGTTTATATGTCTACATATGCTTATATATGTCAGTTATTATAAGGCATACTGAATGGTTTATTAAGTTCCGTGTGTTTTATAGTCGTTGACAACCTGATGATCGCAATAAATGCAATGCTTTGACCGTTCACATATTAGAACTTGTCGCCCCCTGGTGACCGTTTCTGTTAATGCGTGCTTGTTTTTGCCAGCTGGATTTTTTTTTTTTTTTTTTTTCACCATTTTAAGTAAGTAAGTAATAGTCCGTGTTGTTTGTTTCATAGATCCATAAACGTACATATTTGAGATGGGTGTGTGCGTGTTTGGACACTAGTCTCTTTTGCGTGTTGATTCTTGTTGCTATGGATACCGAACGCCAGCTCATCCACGCAATGGACGGCTGAAATGGGTAAATTACGTACTGAAAACTGTTTTACTTTTTTTGTTTTGGTAAATACCTCCCTGCTTGTACGCGCGTGCGTGTGTTCAAAAATTGTCCCCCTTGCGCGAACCCATCGATGTTAGCAACGCTATTAGCATGAACACTGCAGCCCATTTTTAATGTAACTGGCTGCTTTATGCACACTGTTATTTCCCCTATTATCTATTCTGTATTAGCATAAAGTTCTCATACTCTTCCTAAGTAGAAAAATGCTCTCATAAGTCAGGAGAATTGATTCAACTCCTTTATTTATGAGTAAAGACTTAAATGACTGATTTTTATTTATTTGTTTTTTTTTACCTAGCATTGGCTCAGGCTTTTAAGCAATCAAAACAATGTGTTTCAATAGCTTTGCTCACAAATGGTAACTGAAAAAATAGACTTTGTGTGTGTTTTTTTTCCGATATATGAAAATTCCTGAAGCATGTGCATTTTAGAGTTGGCTTTTTTAGCCTGGCACAAGACAGCATATTTGCCACAAATCATTTTTGGAAGTCAACAACATCAAATAATTCTCTTGACTATGGATGTACCATGGATGTGCTATAAGATCTCTATCAAGACAACTTTTGTCTATTTGCGTTTTTTAAATATCAAAGTTCTAAATAATAATAATAATAATAATAATAATAATAATGAGCCATTTAAGTAAGTAATTATAATGATAATAATAATAATAATAATAATAATAATAATGAGCCATTTAAGTAAGTAATTATGTTTGTTTACAAGGAGTGCATATAAAGCGTCGTCAGAAAAATAACAAAGGGAAAATGAAGTCATCTATCCATCTCTGTAATCATAAAATCGCAGATTTATTGACTTCCAGCACAAGCTCATTGGTGTAATTCGGAGAAAAAACCCCGACATTGAGTCCAGGAGATGGCGACGTCGTCACAGAGCAGAGTGACAGGAGGCCTGTGGAAGCACCCAACAGCCAATCAGTACAGCAAGCAGACTCGGGACCTGCTGACATGTGAGATGCACAAAAGACGTACACCGTATAGTAGCCAATACATATTTATGCTATTATATTTGTGGTATCCTTACCTTATTTGTATTGACCCAATTCTGTGCACAGCAATGATGCAGGAGTTCACTCTCAGCAACCTCCAAAGAAAAAAGATCAGTGACTGTCTGAAGGGTAAGTTTGAGGGATTTAGGGAAACCAATCGCAATTATAGTATATTTCAGGGATGGGCAACTTAAATGATGGAGTTGAACTGCACACTTCCTAACCATCCATCCCTTATGGCCTAGTCACTCACCTGTATTTCTTATTACTATGTTTTTGTTCATATTTGTGTTTACAACAAGAATGTGATCCAGACATTACCAATACACTTGACACTGTCTCTCTTCCTGTATTAATGGCTGCATTTAGGGAGCCTGAAAAAATTGCTGTAGTAAAACCCTAATATTCCACCCGCAGATGGCTCAGCCTTGCCTCTAACAACTGAGCCTTCATCATCAGCTTCCTCTCCGCAACCTAAAGCCAGTCAACGCTCCCTGAAACTTCTCCCAGTTCGGCCTCTGAGACGGAGTGCCGCTTCCTGTCGCTCTGGAAACGGCTACGTTCGAGAAAAGTTCTGTCCTGCTCCTGCAAGTACGTTATTTTTCGACATCATAAAAACCTGACATAAATGTTACTGACAGGAGATTAAGAGAACAAGTTTCATTTAATAATTTCACATAAAATACAAAAAAAATAAAAAATAAATCAGGGAGTCTGACCACCACTTCATTTTCTGCAACTCCTCTGACTTGATCTAGGAGATTTAGAAAAAGAGAAGAGGAGGCTTCAAAACATCTTGGCAACTGGACAAGAACATGAAGATGCAACCTCCCAAAATGTTGCTGCCAATCGGAAGCCTGAGGTGACCGAGGAGACGGACCGCTATCAGGAAGGTCAGGATGCATGCACACGGCATTGGTACATATACAGTATTTAGCAGTGCAAGATCATCCTGGTTGAGAAACATGAGAGGGTGGCAATTAGCGGGCAGCTTGGATTGTGATTGAGTGGGACGTTCAAGAGGTAGACTTGTGGGTAACGGCATTTAAAATAAAAATAAAATAAAAAAAGTGTTCTTTTGTAGTTCTGGATGAGATCGAGGAAAGACGACAATTCCTGGCTGATATGGCCTCGCTCGGACAAGACCAGCAGTACATCCACATCATCAACACAGAGATATCACAGGTAAAACATTTGGGGTTGTCTGTATGCTAACATTTAATGAATAAAATTATGTCTAGTTGGTTATTCATGGGAAACCCTCAGATCAGGTTCTATTAATTTCTGAACTGTATTATAGAAAATCAGAGAACTGGAGATGCTGGATGGCAAACATCCTCATCAGGAAGCGGCGTGCGAGCCGAGTGGGGATCACAGATTGTGACATCTGCAAGGACAAGCTCACAGTGGCACGTTTCATTTACAATCAATAAACAACAGTAATCTCCTTGTATCAAATTGCTTTATTTATCTGCCTTACAGTCTCATTTGCATAATCTTTTTTTCAATTGCCATTAAAATGAATTGGTTCGTTGAGGGAGATGATGCAGATACACAATTAAATAAATGACAGTTTTGCACATTACCTTCTCCACACAAAGCACAGTAAAATATAAATTAACACAGGGCTTTCCAAGTTTAAAAAAAGATGAGAACTTGTTTCACCATTTCTAAAAATCACGACAGCGCGTGTGACATTTAACATGAATAATATGCTCACACAGACATAGTAGCTGTCATGATTCAACATATTCTGAATAAATGTGTTTTGCATCCAAATAATGTCATTAAATACTGTCACTCTGCTATTCCACAGTATCTTTGACATGCTTAAGAATAGTGAAACGAGAGTGATTTTCATGCCCAGTACAAATTTAATGGGCATGGAATTTTCTTTCTTTCGGTATTTTGCTTGATTAGTGCAGTCAGAACAGGGCAATTTGCGCCGTTGTGGGATGGAACGCAAGCGACTCCTCCAAATCGAAGTGGCTCCCCTCATTTCCATTCAAATCCGAGCTGCACAAGCGCACACGGTGCTTGATATTGCAGAAGCAGAAAAAGACTCGCTGGGTTCTGATTAGTGCACGCAAAGTGTGCTTATACACACAAAGTGCAAGAATTTTTCCAACTCCTCCCCACCCCATTCCTTTACTTTACTTAATTTCTTCAATGATTCAAAGCGATTGTCCATCAATTTTGTCATATTTTTGAATGAAATAAGATGACATCCACCACACACACATCAGTCTGCCTGCGCTTCGAACAAATCCACCAAATTGCGTTACACCACTTGCGCCACTAGTTAGACCTGTTGTTACCAAGTCTATGATCTTACTTCTTTTTTTTTGTGAGCAAATTGACAGATGTTCAGTAGTTCATTCAGCTGGAACGCCCTTTGAACAATAGTGTGTCTATCAAATTCCCAAACACACTAGACTTGCCCCGGCACAAAAATGAAGATGAGCCCTCAATGTTTTCTATAAAGCAACTAACATGAAGTCTTTTATGATTATTATTATTATTGTTGTTGTTGTTGTTTTTACCATATTAGTCACTTTAGAGAACCTAAACAACCTTTAATGAGACATCATCCGATAACCTGCGAGCATTAGGGGCCATAATCTCCAAGCTATCTTCCCAGGAAGCTGATTACAGGTCAGGTGAGCTTTGATCAGTGACAGGCAACAGTTAACAAGTCGGTGCAGTACGACTCTTAAAGTACTTGGCTCTTGGTGGAGGAGCACCGCGGTGGCAGTCTGTGTGGCACTTCAAGACATTCACGAGAGTTTCTGAGAACACTTCAAAGCGTTTGTGCGGATCAACTGTTGTCCTTACGAGGACTTTTTCCAGGTTCTCCTTTGTGACTCAGCCTCTTCAGAACCTTCATGGGTTTGAACTTTGCCCCTTTTTTCTTCTGCTGGTCCCCATCGGACTCCTTGTGGAAGTCTGATGAATGGGGGGGGGGGGGGGTGACAATACGTAACAATTATTAGTGGATAGAATTAAGTCATTGGATGAGGAAAAAATGTGATCCATTTAATGTTGCACAAGGTCTTAATTCCCAAAAACTGGTTTGCTTGAGCAAATTTGACAAGTGCTGAAGAATGATTTATAGACTAAACATTGACTGTAAATGTAACTAAAACATCTGAAGTTAATATAACTATACTACCTTATGAACGATTGCGCAACACATCAAAGAGGGTTGCAATCCTACCTTTTTTCTTCAGTACGGCTTCCATAAACTTATCCTCCTCTTCCTCCCTGTGAGAAATGTGCTGTTAGAGTTAACAGTAGCGACACATCATGACATATTTGCACTCCAAAAATTTTTCATTGTAATTAATCACATGAATTCAAGTTAACTCACGATTAATCACACTTTTTAGGTCTGTTCTAAATGTACAATAAAACGTACAATCAAATATATTTCCTAAGCTTTCATACACTTCACATAAAAGTGGAAAAATGTTAAACGAAAAGAAAAATGGCTGCGTCTTTTCATCACTGTAAAAAAAGTGTGATATTGACTTGTGTTGGTCATTTTTCTGCCACTAGATGGCATAATTGCATTTGTAAGACATTGGTGACAGCTCAGTGCATTTTTCTTTTAATATTAAGAGTCATCCAATCTTTAACAAGAAGTAACTTGTGAAATTCTGCACATTTTTAAAATTGTAAACTAAAACTTGACTCCAGTCTCCACAAATGGATTATTGTTAAAATTATTACTGCTAAATTTTGAAATGGATGTGTTGCGACTGGAATCCCCCCAGTACAGGCTTTCCAGGTTAGGGGCGGTCATTAATAGCAAACATTAAATTAACGCTCTAATTTTGACACCCCTGTTCATCTATCTACGCCAGCGATCAATTAGTTCACACTGAGTAAGTCAATTTGTCAGTAAATTAGGACAAGATCATTATTCCGACAGTATTCATACTTTTAGAGTCTTTTTTTGTTTGGTGGTAAAAACGATGGTGCTGTGGCTCAATAAATGTTATGAAACATTGTCCTAAATGACAAGATTACCTTTGCCTGTCCTGATCCATGCTGTTGACTATTTGGTTGCGTTGTTCAATGATAGTAACCAGCTCAGCCATCAGCTGCTGCTCACGGCTCTTGTCCTCCTCAGACCAGTCTTTCTCTGCGGGGAGGGGCAAGATGAATCATTTAGCTTATTTGCACGGTTGTCTTAACATAATTTGCTAAAATGTAAAACACCTTTCTCACACATTTTTTTGGGGAGAGTGAATGAGCAGTTTATTTCTCTCCACGCAGCCTTCAATTAACACCATGAGAACATTGAGCATGGTACAACTGCATAGCATTAACATAGCTTACATCATATTTACCTCAACCTTATGATATTAATAAATATAAATAAATATTAACAATGGCGCTTCCTGTGCCTCCACACAGGAAGGCTGCAGTCACGCTCAGATGGAGCAGATGAGCTTTGTAACACAAGCAGCTGGATAACAAAGGAAGGTGCTCTTCTTTTGAACCCTCAACCAACCTGGTTTATTGAGAAGGCACCTCAGCTCGTACTCCACATCGGCCTGTTTATCCTCAAGGTTCTGCTGCTTCGCCCTGTGAGGAGCATGAAAAACGATGTGATAGATGCATGTGACGTGGGCTTTTGATAACACATTGTAGTATGTTTCAACAGGAAAATAAATAAAAGAATGACATATGGAACAATAACAGTAACTGGTGGTAATGATCCTGGCTGCTCAAAAATGACATCAAATGACATTTGAATTGAATTTAGTTGTCATATTGAGGTCACAGCATTGTCACAATTGCATCTTGCTGCATTCTGATACTTACGTGTAGACCAGCTCAGCTTCACGCCGCACTAACTGATGCTTCTCATGAATGAGTGTGAACCAGTCAACCAAAAGGCGCTCCTCATCCTCATCTGAAAACACAGACAATTACCTAGAAACTTCTAAGGAACACATAGACACAGATACATTTTTGGTTGCATATGTCCAACTGTTCAACTTTTTTTTTTGCACAGTGAGGATAAGGGGTTCAGAAAATTGACAGAACAAAATGCAAATTTTGCCTTTCTCTGACTTTTCCAATCTCTTTTGCATCTCTGTTGCAACCTGCTGATGACACTCGAAGCTCAGTGGCCACTTCCCCCTGTGAACATCCTGTTTGAACTCTTGCAATGGCAAGGTACTGTTGATCAATTGATACGGATTGGTCTCGATCTCAACAGCACAATGAATAGGAAATGTCCTATTCATCGATCAATCAGTTGTAAATAATTTTGCCCTTCCGCTCCTTGTAAGAGAACAGCAAGTTGGGTAAAATGTATTGAAACATTTAAAAGGCCGGCCGGACATGTGCATTTAAAGTTTACAGATGGTCAAATTATATTCACCTCTAAAGGTTATCGTGAAATTTGGGTTCCTCTTGAAATTGCAAAGCCCATAACTTTTTGTCAGCAGTGGTGGTGGTGTTTACTTTTTGTGACAAACTGAATGCTGTAATTTCCTGACTACAACAGCTAAATTTAGCCATATAAACAAATATGTACATATATTGGCTGCTGATCACTCAGATGGATATAAATAATAATTACCTTAAACACCAATAAACACTTTTGTCCTAACAATGCTAAACATGACTAGTTTTACAGTAAGCCTCTTTGAAAAGTCATTGATCTTTATCTCATTTTCCTCCTCCTTTGCATTAAACCCACCAAAGCCCCCTTCATTAGTGTCGGAAAGCAACAGCCCCGCAACTCTTTCGTTACACAATTTCTCAGGTAATAATGGACTGTTTTGACACTGTTTTGCTATCAAAGTCTCCTGGCAAAACTCAGTCATAGTTGCTCCTCTAAGTGTTACTGTTATGATTCTCTCTTGGACAGTTTTCTGAAAAGATTTGATCATCCAAGCCCCCCACTAAACTGCAAATGACCGATAAGAATATTCAGTATGAGGATGGACTCGCACAGTTTTATTGGTCCAATGTGACGTATTTGGTCAATTTCATTGGTCAGAGACTATCTGTAAATCTATTGGCAGCTTGACGCTTGTCAGTAAAAATTCTTAAATAAACAACAGGGTTCAAGTGTGGCAATAAAAAAAGTAGTGGCTTATAGCCTGGAAAGTACGGTATTTGTGTAACGTTCCTTTGATAACGGTCAAAGAGGTCAGAGAGGCACTCTGGCTTCCTACCATTAGGGTTGTCTCTGAGCTTCTTCTCCAGCTCCACCCCTCTTAGCTCCAGCTCATCCAGCCGTATCTCCAGCTGACTCATCTCCCCGTGGATGTCTTCCACCGGGATGTACTGATCTGACTGCACCTGGTCAGTTTTTGCATGGGATGGGGAAAACCACATAAGTGCAAGTTTGGAAATATTCTCTAGAAATAAATGTCACAAGTTTTTATACCTTGCGTTTGATAAGTGGGAAGCCATGACCTGGAGCTGGGGGTCTGGAAGGACGAGGACCTTTTGGGGGTTTGCTTTTGGATTTACCACTGGAGGGAGAAACTTTCCTGTTGAATGGATTTTCCTTACAAATACGCTAAAAAAAAAAGAAGAGATCATTAGTCGTCATGAATGTTCTGTACTTGTAAGTGATTCTGTTACCTTGTTGTGCAAAGGGGTGGCCCCTGATGCTAATGGGCTGGGAGTGTTGGTGGGCCGTGGTGGAGAAGGTCCAGTCGCTTTGGTCTCGTGACTGCGACTGACCTGCGGGGTGGCAGGCGCCGAGCTCGCGTTTGACGGCGCGGGAGATGCGAGGCAAGATTGAGGCAGACGCTCGGCGGAAGAGGAGGAGGAAGGCGAGGCGGCGGATGGTGAACAGATGGAAGGCTCGGAGACGCTTTTGGTGAAACCGAGTTCCTGGTCACCGCTTCCGCCGGGGGCCGAACGGGCTTGGGAGGAGCTGTGGTCGGAGCCAGAAGACAGACTTTCCACGCTGAGAGCTGGAGAGCAAGAAGATTGCTGAGAATGTTGATGAACTGAGTGTTAAACAGGGATACAAGTGGAAAAGAAGAAACCAAGGGTTTGAATGTAGATGGAATGAAAAACAAAAAAAATTGAAAAACCAAAAACATTATTACTCAGAATAACTTCAGGCCAGTGTTTCCCCCAGTACTTTATAGGCCTGGCAGGTTGCTGGTCTTTTGTTGTTAATAATAATAATAATAATAATAATAATAGTGTCATGTCCACTAACCTTGGTTAGCAACAGGTGGCTGTGGTGCACGAGGTGCCGGTCGTTTCTTGCTTTTCACACTTCCCGGGCTCGCTGAGCGGGAGGAGCTTCCTGTGCTAGGGGGCGTGTCCGCGCCGGAGGCATCGGCCACCTGTGTGATGTTGTACCACGGATGACTCGCCGCCAAGGTTGTCGGAATCGCACTGCCTTCCTCCTCGTCCTTAGCCTCGTTCTTTTCATCCTCATCATCCTCATCAAAGGGGTTGGAGGGTAAAGTGGGCGTACTGGACCTGGAGCTCTCCTCTTTAAGAGAACACACAGAGCCTGTGTTGGGGGGTGTTGCCTGTCCTGGTGGGGGAGGGGGTGGGGGTTTCTTCTTCTTGGTTTCTGATTGGACCAAGGCAAGCCAGGGTGGGTCTTTGGGTTTATGTGTGCCAGTGGACAAGCTGGACAGTGACACATGGAAACGTCACAGAGGTGAAGACCACACATCCAAACGAAGACATGAAGCGGTCAACATT
Source organism: Festucalex cinctus (assembly GCF_051991245.1). Taxonomy (NCBI): domain Eukaryota; kingdom Metazoa; phylum Chordata; class Actinopteri; order Syngnathiformes; family Syngnathidae; genus Festucalex; species Festucalex cinctus. The sequence continues at coordinate 20,297,413 of NC_135416.1, read as the reverse complement.
TAATATGATGTCAAGACAAGGAAAACAAGTGATGATGTGGTCAGACACACTGTATGAAAACAAAGAAGAAGAAATTCACATACCTTCTTGGAGACTGGGATCTCTCTCTGGGTTTTGGGGGAGTGGGTGGTTTCTGATGGTCACCTGCAATTCCAGAACATTTGTAATCATCACTCATTTCCACCTGTCAATCATTTGTACAGCAATCCTGATCACGCACCAGCTGCCTGGCTGTCTGCTGTGCGGGGTAGCTTGACCCGTGGGGATGGGCGGGGCGGAGGGCTGGGCTCTGCAATCCGGCGAGGTGCTGGCACCGGTCTGGCGACAGCTTCATTTTGATTAGCAGGTTCAGAGGTGAGGTCCCCATTTGGCTTATTACTGTCTTCTGCCACTGCTTGTTCATTCTCATCCTCATCACTCTCGTCGAAAGGGTTGGGAGGAGAAGATGGGCGGTGTTCTTCTTCTGCTTGTCCACTGTCATTAAGCAAATCTGTGTCTTCCAAGGAGACCTCATCTTTTGTTGGTACAGGGGTGACTATGACAGTCACATTAGCTGGTGTGTCAGTGTCATTCACTTTCCCCACAGGGGATGGAGTCATTTGCTGGTCTGAGATGTAGGGGGACTTGCTGCGACCTATCCTCACCGACTGGACTGCAGTGGGTGGCTTGCTAAGATCTGGCCGGCCGTTTTGGTTTGCTGAAGCTTGCCTTGTAAGGTGGTGGGTGCAAACCAAAGCCCCAGACTCACTTCCTTTTTTGTAAGACCCAGGTAGCAAAGTGCTACGACACTCCGTGCATCTGGAAGAACAAGCACAGGAGAAGGCTAAGATCTACAACAGCTCAGACAATCAGATATGATATTATTGTATGAACTAACTAAACGAAACACTATCATATGTGTCAATTAACTCATTAGTGAGCATATGTGACTTTTTTGTCACTAATCTTTCTTTTGTTGTAAGCTTGCCAGATGTTTTTACTGGTGTTGTGAAAATTAGTGCATTAACTTTGAGTTAATTTAAAGTTCCTTTAACATCACAATTTTTTTTTTTTAATGCATGATTAATGACCGCCCCTTACTTGGATAACCTGTACTGGGGGGATTCCAGTCGCAACGCAGCAGACACACCCATGTCAAAATTTGCAGCAATAAATTTAATAATAATGCACATATTTGTAGAGACTGGAGTCAAGTTGTATTTTACAATTTTAAAATGTGCAGAATTTCACAAGTTATTTCTTGTTAAAGATTAGATAGATCTTAATATGAAAAGAAAAATGTACTGCGCTGTCCCCGTCTTACATAGGCAATTATGCCATCTAGTGGCAAAAAAAATGACCTGAACACAAATCAATATCACACGTTTTTTTTTTTAAACAGTACAGTATATCTTTTTAATTTGAACTAAATTTTATGAATGATTATGAAATTACTCTATCAATGACTAAGGATGCAGCCACATTTCTATTCCTTTATCATTGTTCCACTTTTATGTTAACAAGAGTATGAAAAAAAAAAAATATATATATATATACACTCCGGTCTCCTCCCACATTCCAAAGACATGCATGGCAGGTTAATTGGGCGCTCCGAATTGTCCCTAGGTGTGCGTGTGAGTGTGGATGGTTGTTCGTCTCTGTGTGCCCTGCGATTGGTTGGCAACCAGTCCAGGGTGTCCCCCGCCTACTGCCTAGAGCCAGCTGGGATAGGCGCCAGCAGCCCCCGCGACCCTTGTGAGGAATAAGCGGTCAAGAAAATGGATGGATGGATATATATATATATATATATATATATATATATATATACACATATATATTCATGTATATTTTCTTGTACATTTAGAACAGATAAAAAAAAATTGCAATAAATCGTGAGTTAACTATTGAAGTCATGCGATTAATTACAATTAAAAATTTTAACCGCCTGACAGCCTTAGTTTTTACACAATAACAGGAAAGCAGGATCCACCAAGACATGTTTGAACGAGTTCCGTGGGGAAGAACTTAACAGCCCTGACCTCATTGCATCATACCTTTGGTATGACCTTGAATAGACATTGCGAGCCTGTCGTCTTGTCCAATATCAATGACCTCTGACCTCCCAAGTTCCCACAGACACTACATATCCAGGAGAATGGGCGCTCCGTACTCACCTGAAGCAGTTTCGATGGTACAGCTTTCCGTCCACCAAAAACCGCTGCACCAGATGGACGTGCTGCTGACAGGCAGTGCAGGTGCTGCTGAGTGTGGTGCGTTTCGACACTTCTAGCCCCGCCACCTTCGTCTAGTGCAAGCAGCCGGGACGTATTTCACAGGCAGAGGACAAGGAGGAGACGCCAGGGGAGGGGTAGAGGGGGGAGATGCAGAGTAATGAAGGAGGGGAAGATCAAACATGGAGTCAGGATTTGAGGATGTGGATTGTTCATTGTGTTTACCTCGCTACATCAACTTCCTGAAACATCTACAGCTTCATCAAACAGCATTATCATTTCAAAAGTAAAAGAACAACACTTACTGAAATTTAAACATCCTTAATCAATATGAAATACACTTATCCTAATGTAATGAGTTTAATATGAGTTATAAAAACAAAACAAAAATCACACCACTTAGTAATGGTAGTTTTAAATTTACTTTATGAAGGTCGAATTTCCAGTACTACACGAAGGTTTTTAAATTAGGGTAGAGGAGATTAGTGGTTAGCAGCAACCTATCCAAAGCATGCCACACAGTGTTAGGGAAATACAACGCCACTATATTATGTACAAGAACTGGTTAAAAAGACTAACCTATCTGTTTTACTTTCATCTCTTAGCCCCCCACCACCCATTACTGCCTAGGCTCAGGAACAGAGAGTGGAGGGGGGGTCAGATTGGGGGAGGGGGAAGTACACGAAGAGGGAGTGGAATGGATTTCCACCTGAAGAAATGACGACACCAGTACAGGGGAGTGTGGGATGGAGGAAAGTAGATGATGGCATGCCAAAGAGAAGAGAGACAGGATACACAAGCTATCTTTATGGACTACTACTGCTGTTCACCTCACAGAGAACAGGGACATATTAAATACATACTGTATTTGTATACTGAAAAGGAAGGATGGGATTTTGTGTTTTACAGAGTGAATGATATTACCCACAAAAAGCACATAACATTATTTCAAACCTCCTATATATACACAAATATTGGACAAAGATTGAGTTTAGTCAATTCATCTACTAATGACATGGCTGACCTGAAAAGTAAAGCATGCAGTTTTAGAGGAGAAATGAGCTGGCCTCAGAAATCACAATCAACACATGCATGAGGACCCTTATTTGTCTGTTGGAATGTGTTCTCACATTTTCCTCAAGTCTTGTTGTTACCTCTGACTCGTCCTCTTTATCCTCTAGTGGAGTTGGAGGCCTTTTCGGGGCAGGATCATTTTTACAAACAGAACCGAGCCTCTTCATGGAGGGAGGGTTCGCTGTAGGAATAGACGATAAGCTCATTTAGTGAACACCTAATGGTTGAATTGTAGCATTTCACAGTACAGCATTTTGACTCAAATGTTGCATTTCTGTAAATCAAAATCAAACATGCATTGAATGACTAGACTTGCAAACATGCACTTTATCCAGCCACCTCCAAAATACAACGAGATCAGATTCTGGGTTCAGACCCCAGCTTGGATCTTTCTGTGTGGTGCTTTCATGTGTGACATGCCCTTAGAGTGGATATAAAAAGTCTACACACCCCTTCTTTCATATAATTTGGTCAATATCATGACCTATAAGTTACAACTCAAATTTAGAACAAAACTTTTCCAAGAGGAATTGAAAATAAACAACTGAGATAATGTGGTTGCACTGCTGCGCATACCCTCTCAAAACTGTAGACGCGGCTGTGTTCAGAATCACATTCAAACTCACGACAAATACAACAAACACCTACCACAAATTAAGTTGATATCAGAGGCTTTTTCTGACATTTGTTTTTCTTTGTAGCAGAAACCTGAAGTTTTTGTGCTAGTACTGGCTGGCTAGTAATGTTCCGATACTGATACTGGTATCGGCAGAGATGCCGATACTGCATTAAAACAGTGGTATCGGTATCGGTGAGCACTCACAAGTAACATGCCGGTACCATTAATTCCAACGCTAATATAGGACTTTGGATGCAGCATCTTGTGTCTTGCTCGTGCACGACATTCACTGATATGTGACATGTTCACTGCATGCCGATCTAAGATATCCTATTGGCCCTTGAATGCTCTGAACCAATGGCAGGACAGCTTTTTCATGTTGAGGGGGAAAAAAACCTTAGGTATCGGTATCGGCCGATACTGCAAAGCTGGGTATCGGAATCGGTATCGGGGGCCAAAAAAACTGTATCAGAACAACACTACTAGTGGCTAGTATTTGGAACTGTTTATAATTCCCTCTTCCTTGATACAGGTTGCTAGACCCGGATCACAAAACACATTTCCCCACATGCAAATGTAACGCATTTATGAAGAACAAGAAAATCTATTACAGTATTGCCTTTAGGGTCTTCTATGTACTAACCTTGAGACTTGTTATTGAAGAAGTTGTAGTACTGCGAGATGTAGGTTATGACACTGAGCCTGTCAGGAACCTTCATTGACACCATGTCTTCTGGGTCCAACAGTGCAGGTATCCCGAGCTCTGCCTCGGCCACCTCAAAGGCCTACAGTAAGCACAAACATGGACACAATCGTGCAAGCATTCTTAGCCAACAAGCAGTAAATACTTTGAACTTAAAACCTACTTCGCAAACCATTGGTTGTGTTGTGCTACATCCCCATCAGCAGGTCATAAATGAGTGTTTTGTCCCTTTGCCACAAGCCTATACAACTACAGTGTCCTACAGTAGAAATTAGAGGCTAGGTCCCGCTACATAACATCATTGCGCTGGCATATACATAATATACAAACACACACATGCCAGTGGCGGCACGGTGGGCGAGTGGTTAGCACGTCCGCCTCCCCGTTGTGAGGACTCCGGTTCGAGTCCAGGCTCCGGCCTTCCTGGGTGGAGTTTGCATGTTCTCCCCGTGCCCGCGTGGGTCTTCTCCGGGTACTCCGGTCTCCTCCCACATTCCACAGACATGCATGGCAGGTTAATTGGGTGCTCTGAATCGTCCCTAGGTGTGCTTGTGAGTGTGGCTGGTTGTTCGTCTCTGTGTGCCCTGCGATTGGCTGGCAACCAGTCCAGGGTGTACCCCGCATACTGCCCGAAGCCGGCTGGGATAGGCTCCAGCACCACCTGCGACCCTTGTGAGGAATAAGCGGTCAAGAAAATGGATGGATGGACACATGCCAGTACTACATATAAAGGCAGAATAGACCAAAACTACTGAACCAGATTATAACAAAATGTCTTACTAAAAAAAAAAAAAAGGGATGCATTTCACATCGTCTCAAGTAAATTCAATAATTTCAATGAACTATTCATCTAACCTAACAAATTATATGACAGACCCAAACCATTCCAAACCGTGGTTGCATGACGACAAGACATGTGACTACAGTCTGAAGAGGTTGAATATGGGCCGACTGCTTGTTGACAAGATTTGTTGGGAAAGCAAACCAGGGAGGAGTTCATGAAAACTAAAACAAAAAAGAAAAAGACTTAAATAGTTGCATGCGCTCCTCATTTGCACTCATAAATGACTTACTCACGCCTAAGCCTCAGGGATATAATCAACAATTTGCTTTCACTTATTAGTCAGCAGATTTTGTTTCGGGTTCTTTAGCCAACGTTTTCAGTGGCTCAAACGGAGGTTGGTGACAGCAAAACCCTGCCAAAGTTTAGCTCACACTTACAATGAGGGGACTCACATTTCAGCACTGAATGTCTCTTGGTATACTGACAGATTGACAACTCTTGAGTTTGTGCTGGTTTCATAGTCTGTACTTTTGTACAAAAAAATATCTAGAATTTTGCATTTCTTGTCCTCCTTTTGTGATAACAGTACTTGTCAGAAGCATTGCTTATTTGCTGGAACGAAAGCGAGGATTAGCGACTTAGGAGCAGTTCTGCCCCGTCAAAGGACAGCCGTGTTTAGCCGTGTTTGCTAGCTATCCAGCCACATCAGAATTTCTCACGGTAGTTCACGAGAAGCAGGGAAAGGGAGGATGGTCATGTAAGCACCATATTTAACCAGCTTGGGGCTGACCACGCCAGTCCTCCAGCTTCATGGTCAAATAGACTGAAGCAGATCATGTGATCAACAAGTCAGTGGAGTCCACTCCAAATACCCAGAGGCAAAATTTATTCCATCTACTGCATATACCACACGCCAGTACGTAATGTATACCAATGCAAAATGCTTGGGATGCAAATGCACAGCAACACAATTGAATCTGGTGTACTTTTAGTATTTTCAGTGCCCATGTGAACCTCTGACTATAATAATAACTCACTTGCTCTCAAATCAAATCAATCAAATTAAAACTTTATTAGGCTTTAAAAGGGCTGGCCGGCACAAAAAAAAAATGGACCCTGACATTTTGACTTAGGCCTGTTGGCCCGGCCCAGCCCGAGTCCTGCCTAACGTTACTCTGCCACAGATGTTTATTAATGATGTTTCAGTTTGCTATCTATATTCGAAATTGATTAATGGACTGGTCCCTCTACATTGTGGGCCAGTATTTGGGGTACAATGCAGGAAAATAATCATTTAAAAGCACTGCATCAGCCCCAAAAGAGGCTGGCCCAACGGGTATCTGCCCTGTATCCCAGATGGCCATTCTAGCCATTTGCTCCCAAAATGTATTAATATGTTCCATTTTTAATATTACCATGCTCACAAAGATGTATCATACAAAAGGCTTTGATGCAGCCTCTGAACAAAGAGAATGTTTGAAACAATGGTAGTTATTACAAAAACGGCCAGCAGGTGGTAGCAGAGTATAAGAGATCAAACATGTTGTTGCAAAAGGCTCTTTTCCCACTGTTTTAAACATCCATCCATCCATCCATTTTCTCTTGACTGCTTATTCCTCACAAGGGTCGTGGGGGGTGCTGGTGCCTATCTCAGCTAGCTCTGGGCAGCAGGCAGGGTACACCCTGGACTGGTTGCCAGCCAATTGCAGGGCACACAGAGACGAACAACCATCCACACTCACAAGCACACCTAGGGACAATTCGGAGCGCCCAATTAGCCATGTATTTGGCATGTGGGAGGAGACCGGAGTACCCGGAGAAGACCCACGCGGGCACGGGTAGAACATACAAACTCCACCCGGGAAGGCCGGAGCCTGGACTCGAACCCGAGTCTTCAGAACTGGGAGGCGGACGTGCTAACCAGTCATCCACCGTGCCGCCCTGTTTTAAACAGATTTGTGAATAATGATGAAACTTAAGCTATATTCTAATGCTAATTGCTGCAAAGCGGAAACAGATAGAAATATACTTTTTCCTGATGAAAGAAGAGACTAATCTTTCTTTTGGTAGGTTCCATGTTGTTATAGCACAGTGTGTCTCAATTCCGGTCCTCAGGGCCCCCTATCCAGCCTGTTTTCCATGTCTCCCAATTGAACGCAGGTGAGGGTCGTTATCAGGCCTCTCCAGAGCTTGCTGATTAGCTGTCATTGGAATCAGCTACATTGGGAATTGGGAGACATGGAAAATAGGCTGGCTAGGGGGCCCTGAGGACTGGAATTGAGAAACACTGTTATAGCAATAGAAAATAATAGGGGTGTTAAAAAAAAATCGATTCGGCGATATATCGCGATACTACATCGCGCGATTCTCGAATCGATTCTCAAAAAAAAATCGATTTTTTTTTGTTTGTTTTTTAAGAGCTCAGAAATGTTCATTCGGTAGTCTTACCGATTCAACGTCTTATCATCATTGCCTTTTTGTGTGTGTGTGTGTGTGTGTGTGTGTGTGTGTGTGTGAATCGATTTTTAAACTTCCATTTTTAATGGAAAAATATTCAACAAAACGTCTGACTTCGGGTTAGGATTCACACCTTGAGCATGGAAGAATGTTATATGAACGGAACATTAAGCCTTAATATTTTATTTTAATGCTGTTCAAACATGAAACAGACTACAACCTCTATAAGACTGAAATTTCAGATAAATAAATAATACATTTTCATATAAATCTTACACTCTACAAGCTTACTGATTAGTATTTTCTAAATTTGAATGAAAAGAAATCGCAACAATCGACTTATAAATTCGTATCGGGATTAATCGGTATCGAATCGAATCGTGACCTGTGAATCGTGATACGAATCGAATCGTCAGGTACTAGGCAATTCACACCCCTAGAAAATAATATTCTGTGGGCCTTTCACAATCAGTCAAAATCCAGTAAAACATCCGGGAGCGAAGAGGGTTGCTTCAGTGAATATGGCTGGGGGTGAATGAGTTAACAACAATCGTCCTCACACAAGGAATGAACTTACCAGTCGGTTGTTCTCATAGATGTCATCTTTAGACAGTGAGCCAAAGTCTCTGCAACCAGACACACAAACAACATCAGTTTGTTATAAAGTGTGTAACTGGGCCGATTTACCAAGAGAAACGTGATTACAGCAGCTTTGTATTTAGTGACCTACTTCTGTTCAGAACCTCCAAAAAAGGTGTCTGAACTGCACGATGGACAGACCTGCTAAGCATTTAAGCTATTTAGCTGCTACAGTTTGCTACTGCAACCACAAACTCAATGATACAGGGTGGGGGAAAAGGACAAAAGGGAAAAATTGGCAGTGGTGCCATGATGATTACAAAGGGCCCGGAGCTAGGAAGCATGGCTCTCACCAGTAAACATCCTGCTTTAAAGTGGGAAAAAAAATCTGAGGTGTTCCTGGATGAAAACGTGCTTGTCCGCATGTTTGCAAAGGCACGTTGGAAAGAGTGTAGGAGTTTAAATAACATGGACGAGGGAAAAACAGAGAGAGGGCTTGTGAGACTATGTAGGTGGAATTCTCAGCAAGGCCAACCCCCCTGAAAGAGCTCACACAAGTGACCTGTGTTCACTCGAAACTGGTCCCAAGCACTTGAACACAAAAAGCAGCCGCTCCATTTTAAAGGCTGGTCTTGATGGTCAAGCAAACAGTGTAACTGTGTCAAATGTGTTCAGGATAATTTTGGAGTGTCACACCCTCACACCGATGACAGATAGTGATCCCAGTCCACCATGACTGTGCTTCATTCCATAGTTTATTTTTGGCAAACTGTGGGTGAGATCGTTTTGTGCGTCATACTAGACACCTGTTGTACATGTGCAGAAGTAGTTCAATTATTCCATTGAGAGTTTTCACAAGGATCAATGAAAAAAAATCCTGAATACTATCTGGATCTATACTAAAATGTTATTTTATTGTACATTTCCTCTGGGCCCAACGCAGCCTGCTACAGATCTTAAAGGCAATAAAAAACTTTTTTTTTTGGCATAATCTTGCTGACAGTCAAACCTGAAAGTTGGATAAAATTACAGCTGCAACTAAACGATAATTATTTTGATACTTGATTAATTGGATAGAGACCTTGTTTAATTTAAAATGGTCAAAATCCTTGGAATTTCTTCCTCTGGGCAGTAAATATTCTACAATTTTTAGAGTCTACCATGAAAGCAAAATGTGACTTTGATCAACATTTTTGCCTACTTTATGAAATGTTATTATGGGCCAAACCAGTAAGTGAATAATAATTTATGTTTGTGCATTTTTTTTTAAAAAATTTTTTTTAAAAGGGGTGGAAATTATTTTATTTTTGAATACCATTCATTGACAAAATACTGTAATCAACAGATCAATTGATTATTAAAATTATTCTTAGATGCAATCCTAAAAGAACTGCATGCAGTCATCAAAAGATTCGCTGTTCTTTGCCTGCACCAGCACGGTTTCTGATGGGGGGATGTCAGGGCTAGCCGACTATCCTACTGGATAGTGTTCAGTGCTCTTGTGCGCTTGTGTTTTTTGTGCCAGGAAAACAGGCACCATTTTTCACAGCCCCTTCTGCTCGGTAGAGAGATCGGCGCTGGTGAGCTGGATGGATGGCGTTTTTGGACTGGACTGTTGTCGGCGTTATGGCCGTGATATTCCTCGAGGGACAGTGTTGGTGCCCGGCGGTTGTGGCACGCCTGAAGCAGCACGGCTTCTGATGGGGGAATGTCGGGGCTATCCGACTGTCCCACTGGGCACCTGCGGGTTGCTTGTGTTTTTTGCACCAGGAAATAGGCAGCATTTTTCACAGCCCCTTTTTGCTTGGTGGAAAAGTCGGCGCTGCTGGACAGTAGTGAGTCTACGCTGGTGAGCTAAGATGGATGGCGGGGAGCTGAGGATCCGAACGGCGGCGCTAAGCGCGGTAATGTGCGCGGGGCAAGGATTAGGGATGTCATGATAAGGGCAATATCATGATATTAAAACTACCACAATATCGTCGTCGTCATGTTCACAATATTTAAAAGGAACACGTCTGTTAAAAAAGTCAGGTTGATTTCCATTCGTGCAGTTCTAGCACACTCTAGTGGCTAGTTTATTAGTGCAATTTTATTTTCATTAGGGATGTTTTGGCCTTCTATGTTTAAAATCTATGCTAATTGTCAGATGAAGGGGAACCTAATTTGCTTGTGTGCTTGCATTACCAAGTAAGTGCCTTAATATTGTTATTAGAGCTTGTCGGTGGTTTATATGCATTGCTATGTACAAAAGCACAATATTGTGCTTTTTTTTGTATGAGCTCTCTTTTTTTACAATATTGTGATCTTTTTTAAATATCGCCAACACCCCCACAATATCGTTATAATTATTGTATCGTGAACTTCATATCATGACAATATCGTATCGTGATGTTTGGATATCGTTACATCCCTAGCATGGACTAGATGGAGGTTCGGCTCTTGGAGGAGAAGCAGTTTGGATGAAACTGGAAAATCAAACCATTCTTTTTATGTGTATGGTGCTCGTCCCAAACGCAGCAGCTGCTTGTTTATGAGCTAGCTTATAAGCAAACTTAGCTTCTAGAAAACGTGTGTGACGTTATGCTTGTTGAGATCGCGTCTCTGATCAACTGCTGAAAGGAGACTGATTTGTGTCCTCTTTCATCTATAGCTGCTTCAAACATCAAAGCGTATGTAGGAATGGAAGAAGGTTGTTTTGTTGTGATTGTATTGTATTGGTGTTAATGTTTTATGTTATGTTATGGTTGGTTTTTTTGTGTGTTTTTGTAAAGCGCTTTGTGACAGCCCAGGCTGTTTGAAGGCGCTATATAAATAAACTTGAGTTGAGTTAATAGAGATGTTTGCATAGATTTAAGCATGTGTATACTTACTTATAATTCAAAATAAATTCAAACTTGTGCACCCAATAGAATACATCATTTCACCCTGGTCAATAAATAATTAAAACCCTCCAAACCAATATTACAGTCATGTCCATGATAAACGTAAAGTTCTAAAACACAACTGTCTAACTCCATGAGAACACAGTAGTTACAGAGACTACAATGGCCAGCGCCCATATTAGAGAAGTAAATCCAGTTTGACAGGCAGAGGCCTTGGCTGCAGATTACCCTGACGGGCTGTCTGTCTGGATCAGAGCGAGCCGCTCTGTGGGACTGCAGCTACTGTACACACTGGGGGCCAAACAGGGAGCCATGCTGGGATACAAATGGAAGAGACAGAGCTCAAAAGATGACTATTTAGTGCTACTTGCACAGTTACTGCTGTGCACAGTTCAGACATTTTCCGTTTCATTGACTTAGTCATCCAGGGGAAGTTTGCTGTTTTCTCATTTTCTGGACCACGGAAGAAAGAAACTTCATTCGCATCCCATTTCCCCTGAGAAATTAGAAGAGGGATTATTGTCAACTCCTTTCACACTATACCACAACAACAACTGGTAAATGTTACGTACTTACACAGTGACTCATGAATATCCCAGTACACGCCGGTAACTGCATGATGACCTAACAGGCTAGGCAGATCGACTTACAATCAGATAATTGAATGTGTGACTTACAGAGGTGATTACTTGGTGGTTACATTCCATTTAGATGATCTTGTTCACAGCACATGACTGCTGACTGGACTGGCTGGGATTATTAATGGAATGGAGTCATCTTTTAACTATATGACTCACATCTTAACGTCTACTGTTCCAACAAATCAAACACGTCAGATGGGGAAAGGGTCTGCTTGGACAAACACAACACCGTGTTTTTATATTACGGTAATGTGTGTTTGTGTTGATGAAAGCAGAGAGTGGTGTGTTGTTCCGCGCAGCACAATGCTTGTCAGGCAGTGGTAGTGCCAGCACAATGAGCTTCCTCCCAATGTCTATTACAGTTGATGTTGGTGTCTAAAGTGATGATGGATGCTATACTCACATTCACATATTCAAACTAAGAATGTTCAATACCACTTTTTACCAGATCGATACCATTATTAATTACTCAACTCTTGAATAGTCACTAGTTACCGTAATCAAGTACTGATGCCGCATTACCAGCCTCACCCTAACCCCTAACCTGAGGGTATACAGTATGTGCTGTTTTCAAGAAATTGTAGTATAAAAATCATTTTAACAAATGTACAGAACGGGATTCGAACCCGTGGTCTCGCACCTTTTGGGTGACTGCCTTAACCATTTGACACAAGCTTGTGGCGCAGAATTTGTAGGCTCCCTGACAAGCGAGTGATGATTATACACAGGCCCGGACTGGGCCATCTGGACGCAGGACAATTCCCGGTGGGCCGTCCTATATTTCGGGCTGCAAATCGGCAGGCAAGAGCCCACACATTGTTTTAAAAGTGCACGTTCCTGTGTGGGTTTTCTCCAGGTACTCCGGTCTCCTCCCACATTCCAAAAGACATGCATGGCAGGTTAATTGGGCGCTCTGAATTGTCCCTAGGTGTGATTGTGAGTCTGGATGGCTGTTTGTCACTGTGTGCCCTGCAATTGGCTGGCAACCGGTTCAGGGTGCACCCCACCTCCTGTCCGAAGCTAGCTGGGGCAGGCTTCAGCTCCCCCGCGACCCTTGTGTGGAGTAAGCGGTTAAGAAAACGGATGGATGGATGGATGGATGGATGGATGGATGGAATGTTCATCTATTTTACATTGATACACAAACTTTAAAATTGTGTATGTTCATTAAAATGTGAACTAAAGTGGGCTGGTCTGAGCCCTGAAACTCCAGGGCTGAAAATGAGTCCCAGTTTATTAGTCCACCATATTTTAAAAGGTTTCTCACCATCCGTCAGAAAAACGAGCGTCCATCGGCAACGGACAGTCCGTCACTTCCGCAGTAAGCTTGCAGCAGTAAAGTTCTTCAGACCATGTCATTTTTAAATAAAGTTCTATCCATTCCACACACTACAAAAACATGTAAATTCTCGAAAAACAAGTAAACTTATTAAAACACACTTTCACAGCAAAATATCCACTTGGGGGGGAAAGTTACTTCATTGTAGTATCGTGCAAAATTTATACACGCTTTAAACATTTCTACAGGTTTTGCTTTAGATAAAGCATGCATATCATAAGCTCATCATCATGATGCACGCCTGATCAGTTTTCACAAATTTTTACTGTTCCCTGCTTTGCAATCAGACTTCTGGCTCACGAAATCCAGTCTGGATTGTTCATTACAGTTCCAAACTCCACTAAATCTGTGGTTGTATAGAATGCACCATTTCATAGTATCATATTTCCACAACTACTGGAATGTGTACTTACATCAACTCTGGCCTGTAGCGATGTATGATGGCGCAAAACGCCAAGCCGTCCCGAAAGGACGTCGACATGTCCTTGATTTCCACATCGTGATAATGTTCACACTGTATCCGACACCACTCCTGGAGAGCCTTCAGAGATCCCATCATCGTGCCGTAGTGTTCCGGGCGGCGTCAGTCATCAGAAGAGTTTCGCCGAGGGGCGACGGGAGCGCCGATACGTCACTTTTAACCACCAACGCGGCGCCGCGCCAGCCAGCCAAATATCAGCAAACTTTTTGTACATAGAATTGCATTTTAGTCTCACAATTCTGACCTCCGTGATGATGTCTTTATTTATCCTGGACACCAATTTCAAGCAAACAGATGGAAGAACACACAGCTGATATCCAAAATAAGTTGCTAGCTCCAAGCTTACCAGCAGTAAAGTTCTTACAGCAGCCGACTTTGCTAGCAAGCTAGCAGCGTCCCGGACATATATAGTGTTTCTTTAAAATCACGACTTTGGGCAGAACGGAGGAATAATTATTTAATTCCAATCGAAGCAGATGCAGCAGCTTCCTCTCTCTGAGGTGTGGACCGCAATACGCGTTTTTTCTTCCTTTTTTTTTTTTTTGCCTTGGTTTGGCTGTGCGCGCCGCAGTGACGGTATCGTGCTGAGTTAAAAGAAAAGTCCAGCGTTATTCCCACCAAACGTTGTTAAAAAACGCCCCCTTCGAGCACAGGAGCTTGTCGCCGATGCAGGTCCATCCTCGCTGGCAAACCTTTAACCTCCACAATGTCACTCTGTTGTTTGATTCCGCGCCGCGCCCCACTGGGGGCGCTACGGACAAACTCGACGCCCATTGGCCAATCACGCGATATTACAAAACCACGCGAGATCTAACCCCTAGTTTGGAATTCCCAGAAGATGGCAGAAGCGCCGCCGGAAGAGGACACACTCCAGTCGCGTATCAGTCAGTAATATTAAAATAATTTATGTTTAAAAACATATGAAGATAATGTGTTTAAGATAGTCAGTCCCAATTTGTTGCTTTCGATTGTAGCTTTATTAGATTTTTTTTCTTGTTTTCAATCAAGCATAGAATAAGTGCGATCATAAAACGTTTGTAGATCGTAGTAAATCGTAGTGGGAAAGCTATGTCCCCTTATCTGCATGTTTTTCCCACGTTTACATTTGCACGCGCACTTAAAAATAGGCTGGAAATCGAAATCAAACGTAGACTTCTGAATACTAATTTAATAAAAATTCAGATGCCTTAACCCAAATGTCACGTTGTGAGCTGAACTAATAAATAACAAATAAAAGCTTCATGTAGACGCTTACGTTGCAATTTCATTTTGAACCTTTGAAAACGTCAGGAGAAATCACTACCATTAGTAGTTCAAACGCAAGGTGTTTGAACTAACCTCTCAGGAATCTGCCTCCAATACAGATAAGGCCACCAGTCCTTTGAATAAGGACAACGATTGGCACAGTATCAAAGCGTTTTGTGAGCTACTCGACAATGAACCTGATGGGTGAGCATTTTAACCATGTGCATACGTCAACATTTTCCAAGTATCGCAAACCATTGTGCAAAATGTTCTCACAATTTCAATGCTTCTACAGGTTTTGTTTTGCATGCCTTACCTTTTTTTTATATGCTGATTGCACTAAATTGTATTTTATGCCGTAATTTACCACCTGTATGTAAAATTAGTCCCCAGCTTGCAACCAAACTCCTGGCCCACAAAATCCAGTCTCCTCAGGAATGGGAGGCCATGCAAGCACTACTGGTAAAGTCTTGCTTACAGTATTGACTTAACTTAATTTTGTCATTTCAACATAGTCTCTTTTGTTGTTGTTGATGTCCAGGTTCTGGAATCCTGCATGAAGAATTGTGGTAAGCGGTTTCACAGTGAAGTTGGAAAGTTCCGTTTTCTCAATGAGCTCATTAAGGTGGTCTCACCTAAGGTAACAATTAACTGATGTTTATCACTTCAGTTAGTCACAGTAAATCAATGACAATATCAACAAGAAAGTGCAACTAAGATGTATATTAGTGTTTTCATTTGCAGATCTAACCAAACCTAGCAACCTTGTATTCACAGAAAACAAATAACTATTTTTCTGTGTGTTATGAGTTGTGTAAATATCCATTTAAAGGCACTGTCTGCCAGTTTCACTCTGGAAAAGGCACTTTTTAAATACAGGATTTAAACAATCAAACTACTTCTCAACTTACATATCAGGGCTTGTCTTCATTTCTGGTGGTGACTTCGTCCTAAACCCCCCCCAGATTTTTTTTTTTTTTTTTTACTCACTCATTCACACGTAAACTTCTGTGAGTGAGTGAAAAAAAAAATCCGTACGTGCTTTCAAATTGCCGCGGGAGTGACGTCACAAAGCCGACACGTTCGCCCGCCCAGTTTGCGACACACCACCCCCCTGCTCTGCGATTGGCTGGAGGGGTGTAAACACTGTCTATCCACAGAAACGTCCCGCTGTTTACAAAACAAACACAAAATGGCAAAATACAGGATGGGGGGCTGCGCGTTTAGGACGAACTCACCACCAGAAATGAAGACAAGCCCTGATATGTAAATTGAGAAGTAGTTTGATTGTTTAAATCCTGTATTTTCCAGAGTGAAACTGGCAGACAGTGCCTTTAATGGTGAATTTTGTAGCCAATGACAAGCAGTGTTCAAACCAGTGGTTCTTAACCTGGGTTTGATCGAACCCCAGGGGTTCAGTGGAGGTCAAGACACACACCTGACTTGTATGATTCATGATGGCTTGGCCATCATTGGATGCAGGTGATCATGCTACATTGCTTGGCCTATCTTTTTCTGCCGGGAATTTGGTGTTTCTAATCTCTTCATGCTATCTCAGGCAGAAAAAAGAAAAAAGAAAATGCTGTTTTCATCGTACCCTTTCTTAAGCTATATGATGATGGGAATTACAAGAACACAATTCTTGTTGAATTCAAGGTGAAGAGAGAGCTATTCGCTCCCTTTTCATTTTGTTCATCAGTAAACCCCAAACTTTTTGTCTTAATAATATTTTCAATAAAGAAGGGTATATATAATTTACAATAAAGAAGGGTTTGGTCAATGTGCAAAGGAAGCTGTTGGGGTTCAGTACATCCAGTAAGGTTAAAAACTAGTGTTGTTCCGATACCGTTTTTTGGCTCCCGATACCGATACCGATACTCAGCTTTGCAGTATCGGCCGATACCGATACCATACCGACACTTAATATTTTTTTTACCTCAACATGAAAAAGCTGTCCTGCCATTGGTTCAGAGCATTCAAGGGCCAATAGGATATCTTAGATCGGCATGCAGTGAACATGTCATATATCAGTGAATGTTATGCACGAGCAAGTCACAAGATGCTGCATCCAAAATTCTATATTAGCGTTGGAATTAATGGTATTGGCATGTTACTTGTGAGTAGTCACCGATACCGATACCACTGTTTTCATGCAGTATCGGCACCTCTGCCGATACCAGTATCGGTATCGGAACAACACTATTAAAAACCACCGGCTTGAACACAGGCTGGACATTCAGCTTAAATTTTGTTGCAAGTCTGCTGCTGATCTTTTCAACAGTAATATTAAATTGTTATCTTTTGTTTGCATTTTCTAAAAAATAAATAAATAAATAAATCTTCCTCAATATCTCTTTCATAGTACTTAGGTATCCGTGCCCCAAAACAAATCAAGACAAAGATTCAAGAAATGATGTTCAGCTGGACAGTGACATTTCCAGATGAGACTAAGATAGCTGATGCCTATCGGATTTTGAAGAAACAGAGTAAGTCCATCAGGCGTTTGAGAATATCATTAACCAAGTTGGAAGTTGTTTTCCAAACAGGAAAGATGCCAGTGTTCATTTAAGAGGCTACAGTTTCCTTTGGATGTTTTCATGGCTGTTCTCTTTTTTGGTACATGTTGAGCAATAAGCATGAGACCAATGTTCCAAGTGATTGCTAATAATATATCTGTGACAGTGTAACAAGTAAGTCAATTTTATTCATGTAGGACTTCCCACACTGTCTGCACTGGTTTACTGTACAGTTGAAAAAAATCTAGTCCTACTGGAATGCCTGCCTATACAAATAAACCCACAAAGTATGGAGGGGAGTATCATTAAGCATGTTAAATAACCCCCTACGATGTATGTATAATGTCCTAACAACCCACTAACTTATAATGTCAAAAATACATTTCCATACCCAGATGGCTATGAGCCATCAAGGAGGATCAGAGGTGGCCCAAATCGTTTAAACAGGATCCGTGCTGATGACAAAATGTTTATTCAACTGTGGTTGATATGTGTCCCTGTTCTCTTCCAGGCATTGTCAAGCAGGATATAAACCATAATGCGCCCTTCCCAACCCCTCAACCTAGAACCAAAGGCACCATCTTTGAGGATGAAGAGAAGTCAAAGGTATGCATAGCATGCCTGATTACGAAGAAGCATCGAGCAAGGATACTTCTGACCATCTTTCTCCCGGGGATAGTGTTCACAAAACTGTCTGTGTTGTTTTTTTGTTTATTTTTAGACGCTTTCTCGCTTACTGAACAGCACTCGTCCTGAAGATCTAAGAGCTGCAAACATGCTTATTAAGGCAATGGTCCAGGAGGTGAGTCATTTGTTGCATTATTATCTCATGCGGTGTACAGTATGAGGCCACACACATATCTGCACACTCTTTGCAGATACAGTAAACACCTGTTCATTGCAATGGATTATTTTCTAGACTCACCTGCATGATAGGGCAAAATCTGTAGTACAGAGAGACCATGTCATTTTTTAAAATAGTTTTATCCCTTCCACACACACTATAAAAACATGTAAATTTATAAATTAGGGGTTAAACGTATTAAAACACACTTTCTATAGTAGTTATTAGTGCATGTTACTCTAGCTGTCAAGAATTGGGAGATTTGAAGAAATGAAGACACGCATGCTGCCTATAGCCAGCTGGGATAGGCTCCAGCACCCCCCGTGACTCTTGTGAGGAGTAAGCGGTTCAGAAAATGGATGGATGGATGGATGGAAAAGAAGACACTCACACAGTTCTCCATATAAATTGTTAACTTGTGACGCTTACTAGCATCAATATTTATTTGTTATGAACTAGTTGAAATTTAGTGTAGAACTGACGTGGAAAACAAAAGAGAGTAAAAATTGTATATTTAAACACCAAATTGTCTAACCATACTATATAATTTCATCTAATGACACTGTGAGCTTAATGCTAACATATAATGTGCAATGCCATAGATAGGCTAATGGAAATTAGCATAAATGTTAACTGTTATAAACATTCCCACGGCTACTTAACAAACATGCAGCAACACTTACAATTGAATTACAATTAGACCCTACAACAATTCTCACAGGTTCTCAGATTTAAGACAATTTGATCCACATGTCAACACATGGGGTGCAATACTTTTTATTGTAGAAGTTGAATGATTTGATTCAGCGGGATTTTTGACTTGATTCAATATGGTCCAGCTGTTATTACCTCATCTTCCTGAGTGTGGCACCACATGGTACAACATGGAACAATGCTGAAAGTGTACAACTCTAAATTCAGACTTGTCTGAACACTGTAAAAACCTATAAAAGAGTATGCATAAAAAATTATGTGGGGGAGCAAATGATGAACCATAACTCAGTGCAGTAGTCATTTATTTTTGTATTTTGACTGGCCATGATGACCAGATTGTTTTGTTTTTTTGTAGGACCAGAAGCGCAATGAGAAAGTTTCAAAGCGGATAAACGCCATTCAGGAGGTAAAGGAGAGTGTGAGCCTGCTGAGTCAGCTTCTGGAGGGCTACAACCAGGGGGGCAGCTCACGGAGCAATCAGGAGCTCATTAAGGTTATAATAAAGACTGCAGATTCACACAAATGCTGGAGTGGAGGGCTTGGTTTTATTAACCATCTGTCTTGTCTTAACAGAATCTTTACCAGCGCTGTGAAAAAATGAGACCCACGTTGTTCAGGTTAGCCAGTGATACAGAGGACAATGATGAAGCCTTAGGTAAGGGTAACTAAAATGCTTGAGGGCTTTAGTTAGGACACTATACCCGATTAATGGGTTGTTTCCTACTGTTATTAGATGAGAACACTTGGGCTAATAAATAGGTTTTGTTTTTCCAGCGGATATCTTACAGGCCAATGATAGCTTGACGCAGGTAATTAACATCTACAAGCAGCAGGTGAAAGGTGAGAAGGTGACAGATGCCTGTGAAAACACGCCTCCACAACCAGGTAGGATCAAATACGTGCTTGTTGGTCACTGCATCGATTTGCCGCCAGATCATAATTGTTTCTGATTCAAAGAAGGAAACGGTAGCCCCACCTTAATGGACCTGACAGGACTGAGCGCGCCAGCCAACACGTCACCATTAAACGCACAAGCCTCCAACCTACTCGATGCCTTGTCTGAGAACATTGGCGGCAGTCTCCTGGTTGATGAGCTCATGTCGCTGGGTAAGCACAAATGTCTCAGCTTGCATGTAAACCTCAAACGAGATGCTGGCCTAAAAACTCAAAAATGAGTTGAGTCAGCTTTGTTTGCACAGCAGTTTTGTCTTATTTCCATCGACTAGAACCTGCTGTTAAATAGGTGGCTGCAACCCACAATGTTGAGTCAGTACACAGTGGGCTCCATCTGGACTTTTTTTTTTTTTTTTTTTAAATATTATTTAACAGGTAATGCATCACCTTAAATTGTTCATTGTTTCTGATTTCCTAGGACTGAATGTGACAGAATCCTGTGAGCCTCAGAAGACTTTACAGGTGGGATATAATAAAAGTTCACATTAGCATACAGCCAATTTTTGAACACGTCCCTTGAACTGCTTGAGGCTTTGGCCAGACGGGAGGGTTAAAAAAGAAAGATGTTTAAAAAAAAAAAAAAAAAGAAATATCTTGACTGTCATGTACGTGGCCATGCAGCAGGTGGTGCTATAACCCATTCCTTTTTAAATAGGAGTGGGGTGTACCTCGAGGGGCACGACATGTTGATGCCAGAGAGAGTGAACATGACTAATATATATATATATATATATATATATATATATATATATATATATATATATCCTAGAGTAAAGTGTAATTTTACGTCCACTACAATAGGTGGCAGTGGTGCGCTCATTGTCAGAGAGTATACAAGGAGCGTTCGCTCCTCTTCTGTAGAAGTGTACATAAAACACTTTTATTGACGTTAGTGATACTAGTATACTATTTATAGTGGCGGTAGAGATTTTTTTTGGGGGGGGGGGGGGGGGGGGGGGATAATTGAGAAACACTGCTATAACCTAAAATGATACACTTCTAAGACAATATGTAAAATGACAAAGGCATGGTCACCTGTTGTCATCACATTTTGTCGATTTACTAAATCATCAGGTTTCGGGTTATACATTATTTGTGGAAATTTGCCAATCGTGGCAAGGTTCATCCCTACCCCCTGTGAATAGCTGGGGGTCACTGAGTGCACTGATCAAATTAAACTTTTATGTCAAAGGACTAGTCTAGTGTATATTTACATTTTTACGTGTACATGGCCTGAATGAAAGTTAAAGCAATGCTTGTTGACAATAACCAAAGTGTATGTTAGTCATGTAAAAAAATGTGTACTTTTTTTGTTCTCTCAGTCTCCTGCCATTCCAGAATTCTCTGCTCCAACAGTCCCAATTTCAAGGCAGTGCTTGGGCGTACCCCAAACTTCACAGGCTGTAGCAGCGGCACGCAAGGGAATGGATGAGCTCAGCCTGCTTGGGAAGACATTGTTCCAGCAGTCCCTCCCTCCTAAGGACCAGCAGGTCAAATGGTGAGAACCAGTCTAGTTTGCATTAGTAGTGATGTTTTCCCGATGGAGGATTTGTAATAATTAATTGGAATGAGGGCACCATCTTATACTACTGCTGTGCTTCTTGCAATCAAGTTGCAGCCTGGAGGACAGGCCAAGTTTACGTTAGGTCATATGTGGACAAAAGGAATGAGGCACACCTCAAATAGTTCCAACATTGATTGAACAGTTTGTGACCCAAATTAAGTGGAGCAACGAAGGCTAGATGGCTGGAACAAAAATAAATTTGTATCTCTATTTCTCGGGATCAACAAATCCTGTGAATATAAAGTCCAAGTGTCTCAATACTAATTTTCATATAGTGATTCTCAAGTCAATCTCATCAAAATATCATCATTTTATGTTGACATTCAGGGATAAACTTCAACCTCCGTCCAGAATCAGCTTACGAGAGCTCCAGACCAAGGCCAACTGTAACTCTGGACATGCGCCAACTTTAACATCATCCAGTTCAGTCCCTGAACAACCCGACAGTCTCCACTTCAATCCGACATTTTCAGCTGTAGACAAGAGCCTATTGCCAGCTGCTCGCTCCTGTGACCTGTCCTTAGCTGATGTTACAGTGCCTCTGGAATTAATCCAGCCAAGTAAGTTGCAGCTGCTAACCCTTGGACATGTTTGCATATTTATTATCGTGTTTGTGTTTGTTTTAGGCAGCTTGCTACCAGTGACTGTATTTGACAAACACAGCCTGCGGGTCTTGTTCACTTTCGCCCGTGACGGTCTGCCGTCACGATCGGACGTGTTGGTGGTGATCATCTCCATGTTGTCCTCAGCGCCCACTCCTGTCACCAACATCCGCTTTCAGGCAGCTGTGCCCAAGGTGTGTTTATGCTCGTCACTATAGAAGGCTTTTATGATACAATGAACCTTTTCAAATTCAGTTAAATATGAAATAAGATATCCACTGTCCATGTGTTCATTCCTAGGTGATGAAAGTGAAACTGCAGCCACCTTCTAGAAGCGAGCTCCCAGCATTCAATCCCATCCTACCTCCAGCTGCCATCACACAGATTCTGCTACTGGCTAACCCTCACAAGGTTTGCTTTTTTCATCTACGTCCATCCATAGCGTAGTGAGATTTAAAGAATCCTTAGTTACATAGACACTTGCAGAAATAAATACCCTTTCTACTGGGACCAAATACAAATCATCCATTTAACTCATTTGCTCCCAAAAATTTAGAAATACATTGTATTTTAAATGTTTTAAGTGTCCCGAGTCGTATTTATATATATTTTTTTATGGTAGCACATACAGAAGACTTCGATGCAGCCTCTGAACTGCAGACAACGGGTGAGGCAATGGTAGTAATTACAAAAAAAGCCAGCAGGTGGCAGCAGAGTACAAGAGATCATGTTAAAAAATGTTCAAATACTCACATTTCTAATTAGATTTGTGAATAATGATGAACTTAGCTATATTCTAATGCTAATTGCTGCAAAACGGAAACAGATAGAAATATACCTTTTTTTCCTGATCAAAGAAGAGACTTTAATCTTTCTTTTGGTAGGTGTTTTTATAGCAATAGAACACAATATTCAGTGGGCCTTGCAAAATAAATAAAAATCCAGTAAAACAGCCAGGAGCGAAGGGGGTTTTGCTTCAGTGAAAATGGCTGCAAGTGAATGAGTTAAAAGGATGTCAACCCCAAAAATTTCTTGACAATATGTTCGATGTGCCCTCACTAGTCTCAACATGGCATTCTAATTAATATTGTGTTTGAGGAATATGAATTAAGCATCAAAATCCATCCATTTTTACCCATCTCAGGGGGCGGCCATTTTGCCACTTGCTGTCAACAAGGCAACGGCCAATCGTGATTCACCTACTTTCTGAAGCTGAGCCATGATTGGTATAACTCAACCCTGAGCAACGGCGGGCATTATTATTATTCCATCATCTACCACTTAATTATTATTATTATTATTATTATCATTATTATCATCATTATTATTATTATTATTATTATTTGTATTATTATGTCCATGCATTTTCTTAATGGCTTATTCCGCACAAGTGTCGCGAATATTATTATTTATTTTAGGGCCACACCTAGGGTCACAACCTAAATTTGAGGTGCTTCAGACTGAACACTCAGTAACATTTTCTGTCACTTTAAAGTGTTAGTGCATTTATTCAGCTCAGAAGTTATGCTTCAGCATAAACATAATGCACTGATAAACACGAGCGCTTATGTTAGGTTTAGCAGCGAAGTAAACAATTCTTTCTTCTTTTTTTTTCCCCTCCCCCTTGAGCATTTGCCTCCTAACAGCTTCCAATCCAGCCGTGACACCAGGACTGGGCAACTGTGATGTCATTTTCAGTCGACAGCCCAAAATGGCCGCCGCCTGAGATAGATAAAAACTGATGGGATTTTGCTGCTTCATTCATATTCCTCAAAGTACTGTAATATTAATCCGAATACCATGTTTGAACTACTGGGTATTACTTTAAAGATTTTGTTGTTGTTGTTGACTTCCCTTTTAAAAACATAATGCTCACTTTTGCTAAACTGTAATAGAATTATTTATTTCTCCACTAATTCTAGGCTGACGTTTTGTCACATTTCAGGAAAAAGTGCGTTTGCGATACAAATTAACCTTCGACCTGGGCGACAAGTCTTACGATGAATCGGGTGATGTGGACAAGTTCCCCCCTCCAAGCACTTGGGCAAGTCTTACATGAGAAAGCACTACCTTGCTATCTGTCATCTGATTGCTGCTTCCATAAAGATGTTATCTGATTTGAGGCAAAAGTGGCTCTTCATTATAGGAGCTTTTCTACCTTCATCCATGTTCTTATGCCTTCTAGTGACTTTTTCTTCATCCAACTCGCTGCCACATTGAAACTTAATCCATTTCATCCAGAGACATTTTGGAGAAGCTGCTCTTTTTCTAAAAAAAAATAGATGTTTGCTGATGTACACGCTGTTGAAGTTGAGCAATCCTTGAGATACAGGAAGTACATTTAAAATAGATTGTATTTTTTTTTTCCAGAAGCACGCAGCTTTGGTATGGGTGAAAAAAAAAAGAAGTAGCTCATATTTTCATGAGTGTTTGAGCCACATGTGCAACACATTTGGGCACTCACTCATGGAAGCACTACCTCAGTGGTTGAGAAATCAAAGCTAGAGTCAAATTTAGCCGCATGTGTGTTATGACAGCAATAACAAATAAGATGCTCCCATGATTACATGGTCCAGTCTGATTAATTGCTTCATGAGCGAACATGCACAACGGCAGCTCAATTGAATCCACACACACAAGACACTTCACGGCACCTTGCACACTTTACCATGAGAGCTGATAAATATGAGCGCTGAATCGAATATGATTTTACTCAGTTTTGCTGACATGGTAATTTTTCACCAGATTGTAATTTATGGTTGTATGTAGCATTAATACACAACTGCGCATCATACTGAGCGGTGTGAAATCTTAAAGGCGTTGTCCTCCGTTTTCACTCAGAAAAAATGCACTATATAAATAGAGGATGTATACCCATGAACTCCTTCTCAAACTATACACCTCTGGGCTTCTGTTAATGTGTCGTGGTGACTTTTTTTTTCTTAAACCCCCATCACCCCAGCCTGTATTTTGCTATTTTGTGTTTGTTTTGTCAACAGCGGGACACGTTTCTGTGGACAGACAGTTGTTTACCCCTCCAGCCAATAACAGAGCGGGGGGTGTCGGGGGCGGGCCACTCACTGTCGCCAGACGGGGCTGGGCGAATTTGTCGGCTGCATGACGTCACTACCGCGGCAACTTGACAGCACACATGGATTTTTTTTTTTTCACTCACTCTCTCACTCACTCAAGCTTGAGTAAACACCAAGTTTGAATGTGGCTGCTTTGATTCACTGCCCAAAAAAAAAAAACTTGACAGCACACGTTTTTTTTATTTTCACTCACACAAGCTTGAGTGGGAAAAAAAAAATCAGGGGTTTAGGAAAAAAATCACCACCACACATTAACAGAAGCCCATAGGTGTAGTTTGAGGAGTTCATGGGTATCCATCCTATATTTATATAATGCATTTTCCTGAGTGAAAACAGAAGACCCGACATTTAATACTTCAATAAGTGCAGTTCTGAAGCAGCATTTGTTATGTGTGAATTATGCAGGTATACCTAATTATATGACCAGTGCATGTTTGGACATCTTATTTTGTGCTGTGACACATTACTGTTGTCCAGAAGATAACACATCTTTTTACAAATATTGACTTATTTCACCATTTCTAATTCACAAATGAGTGGCACAAAATTAGATTTTACTCAGTTTTTTTTTTTTTTTTATTTCATACGTCACTTTACATACAATACAATTCTTGCACATGAAATGTCCTTTTGACAGGATGTTGTCTTCGCTCTTTTGCTGCCTTTCTTGATGTTTGCCTGACCTCAAAAGGGATGTCATGAGTCCTATGACACTATGACACCACACCTGATCAGATCCTACCACATGTGCCTAAGATTTAAGTCATTGTTTCCTTTATGCGTCCAAGTTATGTACTGTAATATGTTCATGGCCACATCAGAATTGTACACTGATTTGAGTATCTTGCAGCATATGCCCATAGCAATGTATTTGTACAGCTATTTAAATAAAGAATGATACTAAAGGCAGATTGGTTCCTTGTCGACTTTATGATTCTTAACTACTGTTTTAATGTACTATTCTACAAGGTATGAGACAAAATTTTCTGTATTTGTTGAGTGCTAATGTTACTGCATCATAACATTAAGCTTGACTCATTCACTGCCTTTGACAAGTATACTTGTCAATTGTATTTTTTAGAGCGGTGCTAAATGGGGGCGAATCTGAGCATGCTCCACTGTAAATATCAAACTTGGAAACAACTTTACTGATGCCCAACCACCGGTAGATGACATCATTGCCCCATTTTATAGGAAATAAACACAGTTTCAGAGTCCATGGGAGAAATGGCTGTATTTTGGCAAACCTACATTTTTCTGCTGTCAATTATAAAAGAACGGGACGGGACAAAAAGTAGGGAGTCTATTCTGTTATTTGGTAGATTCGGTTTATATATAATTATTGAATGTAATATCACGTGAGTATTGGAAATGTAAAAATTTTCTATAATGACTGGCAGTGAATGAGTTAAAGGTCGTCTTTTGTAACATTTCACGCAATTTAATAACGGCCATTCAAACATTGCACAGGCACATGTACATTTTATGACAGTTTTACACTAAATTTGGCATCCAACATTTCACAGGCATATATACTGACCTCACCTGAATATTGTCCGAAACCCAAACAGTCCTACTATTGTGAGGCCCAACAAGATCAAAATTCCAGTTATCCCTTAAGAGTGAAAACATATAAGCGTGTGCAGAGCTTCAATCAAATCACATTTTATAAATGATATCTACAAAAACATGATAAAATAGAATACGCTGATAGGCAATAAGTACGTGACTTAAGATATGGATACGCAGCCAAGTTTGAATGTGGCTGCTTTGATTCACTGCCCAAGTTAAAAACAAAACCCAAATACTAAAGGGTACTCTCCACGGTGTATACACCCACACACACAATTATATATAAAAACAGAAATATTGTATTGCTGTGAACAAGTGGTGCGCTTTGTTAGACATGAGAGACATTAAAGGAATGTTGAAAAGTTATCTCTTGGCTGTAGCCTGGTGGTCGAGGACAAACCATTATGGGAGGAGGAGGGTCTTAACTGAGCACAACGTTAAAAACTCCACTTTATATAACAGTTGGCGCTTGGATAGTTGGATACATCTTCTAAAGAAACTACAACTCTAGTAGAAATGATCCCTGAGATTTGAATTTGAACTCTGACTGCACTCAGCAGAGGGCAAACCATCGAGGCTAAATAAAGCATAGACACCCAACTCCTGCATATGCATGAATGTTGTAATTAATGACATACAGTGGTCCCTTGCTACTTTGCAGTTCACTTGTTGCAGATTCACTCTATCGCGGATTTTTATCCCCTTAATTTTCAATCATGACTGAGTACCCCATCAAATTCTTTATGCTGATATTTTAGTCCTTTTTTGTAATATTTGAGTAAACATAAACAGCCCTTTCTTTCATTCAACACAATCTGACACTTTTAATCAAAATATAGAATATTTGGTAAATTACGAAGCGTGTACCATAATTTTATTTTATTTTTTTAAATTTAACATTGCTTCTTGTAATTCTTCTTCGCATCTCTGTGACCCATCTGTGCTGAGCTTTTTTTTTTTTTTTTTTTAAGAACAAGATCCGTTACTGTACAGATTGCATGTCTTATTCCCCCCACCCCCTGCCCCTCTCAGTGCACACGTGCACTTCTCAGGAGAAGTTAAAGGGGTACCGCACGAATGCTATTTTTAGACCGCAAGGCCACGTGACTTCAGCAGGTTGAACCGGAATGAGGTCAAAAAGAAGTCGGTTCGTTGACCAGCCATGCTAGAAGTGCTTGTTTTGTTCTCGTTATCTCCAGAAAAAACAACAAACAAACAAAAAACATGCCGAGTAAACAAACACAGCTGTTATGGAACTTGCAGAAATGACTCCAGACACTATGACCGCATATGAAAAGATGTATTCTATAATTATTGGTTTCCCGAAGCCAAAAATTCAGAGGGATAAATGTGAACGGGGATCAACTTGTGCGGACGTTCAAAATAGCAGTTTAATGCCAGTTGAAGTGAAGCCTTTCACCTTCATATGTAGTAAACATTTTGTTTGGGGGGAGATTCTGCCCTTGCCGGCCACCGCCATCCCGAATAGGTAAGCCATTGTCTTTATTTATTTATTGGCATTTGGTGCTACCCCGACTGTCGGACGACAATAATGAATGACGAGCAAAAATGCTTAAATGGCGTTGTTCGGACCTGTCTTGCTTACCACCGTTTTTTTTTTTTTTTTGTGCCTTTCTGTGACATGTATGATAATTTATCTGTAGGGCCTTTTCTGAATTCAGGAAAAAGGTTTTTAAGCGTGAATGATATAATAATTGAAAGAATTGAGTTATAGCGAGTGTTGTTGGTTGTGCCCAAGCATTTCCGAGTAGAATTGTGATCGCTACATATGCAAAAAATAATAAAAAAAATTACCCCCAACAACTACCAAAGATGTAAGAACCAGATGTGACAGACAGGGCATATGGTGGTAAAGGAAGCTTGTTGAAACTGTAGAATGTCACTGTCAGTTGTGTAGGACGATGTTTTGAGGGGGAGGGAAAAAAAAACTTCACATCAGGTCGGCTCCTTTTCACGTCTTTTTCAGCCCTCTACACTCAAGCCATCTCTTCAATTGAACATTCGTATGTTCCTTAACATCTATACCAGTGACTTTGGCACCAGGTATATCATTCTCGGACAGAATTAGTAGATTTATCGTAGTAGCTAGCATACTGTTTACATCCGTCTAGCATGACTGGCCGGCCGAATTTGACCCCCTCGCAAACCTCATGAATATTTTTAAGTGTGGTGACGTGTATCATGCGGTACCCCATTGAAAGCAATTAACTTTAAAGAGGCTGCTTGTTTATGCAACTCCACAAGAAGAGCTCATTAAGAGTTTTAGCGTTATTGAAAGGGGGGAGGCAACTATATATATTTTTTAAACTACCGCTACTTAGTGGAAATTTACTTTTGTGGGCATGGACCGTAACACCCGTGAAAAGTGAGGGAACACTGTACATGTAATGGTCGCTACCAAAACACCCTATCCCCATATGCTTTTCAATAAGAAACATTCTCGCATGGTTCTGGATTTACAAACCTCACCTTATAATTGTGAAAACATGTCTCCTAGTCCTTAATGTTTTAAGCGAGACTCAGAAAACTGGGTTGCCACAGAATTTGGCCGAGAATTAAGACGTTACAAAATACCAAAAGTACTCAAAATTACTTTAAAAAGGACCGTATTTTCCGCACTATAAGGCGCACCTAAAAGCCTTAAATTTTTTCAAAAGTTGACCATGCGCCTTATAATCCAGTGCGCCAGGTCTCGCTGTCAAGACGCTATCGGTGACCCTGCACGATCGGTGACGTGCATGCGCAGAAGATCCCGCCATCTTGGATCGCTAGCTAATACTAATACTTTACCTCAGAGAAAATAATAAAACAGCTGTTTATTCATTTTGGGAGTGGATGGAGCTGTCAGAAAGCTGGTTTGTAATCTATTAATAAAGTTTGACTGACCTATCTGACTGTTTTGTTGACATTCCCTTTAGCGCAGCACCATCTAATGGATGCATAACGTAACCCCAGCCTCTACTGTAGTGCTTTATATATGGCAAAAGTTTGAAAATATGTCATTCATTGAAGGTGCGCCTTATAGTGCAGAAAATACGGTAAGTAGTAGTAATCTATGCATACCACAAAGAGTGGTGTTAATTTGTTTTGGTTTTTTTTGTTTTTTTTTTAAGAACAAATAGTCCAAATCATTTCACTACTTCTACAATTGGCTCGCCACCAGTCCAGGGTGCACCCCACTTGTCGCTCGATGTCAGCTCGTCCGCAACCCCAATGTGGACAAGTGGTCTATAAAAACGATGGATGGACGGACGGATATTACTACTAGCGGGGAGAAGGGCCGGAAGGAGGAGGGTTAAACTGGTAAGGGGGTTGCCCCGCGAAGCCCGTTAACGGGGGTTGTGGTGACGCATACTGCTGAGACATGAGAGGCTGCGGCCCAGATGGAGGAGGAAGTTGGGCAAACTGACCCTGAAGATGACTCGAGTGATCCGTCCCGCCGCCGCTAGCGGACGTGCCTCCACTAGCGGTGGAGTTGTTGTAGCCCTGGTACTGATCCGACGAACTGTGGCTGCTCCTGTTCCGGTCCCTGTTCCGGTCACCGTAGGAGGATGAGGGGCGGTCATCGCTGCGGCCGTAGCTAGAGTGGCCGTCTCTGCTGCCGGGACGCATGCGGCGTTGACACTCATCCTGGTACATGGTGTTGGGATTGTTGGAGCTGCTGCCACGGTAACGCATTCTGCCACCTGTGAGGAAAAAACAGGAAATTGGACCTAAATTGGTATAGAGGCCTCCTCCTCCGTGAGCCGGCACCTTAACATGGTGGAGGGGTTTGCGTGTCCCAATGATCCTAGGAGCTATGTTGTCTGGGGCTTTATGCCCCTGGCAGGGTCTCCCATGGCAAACAGGTCCTAGGTGAGGGGCCAGACTAAGCACGGCTCAGAAGACGCCTTATGACGAATATGAACTTTGGAGACGCGTTTCCCTCGCCCGGACGCGGGTCACCGGGGCCCCGCTCTGGAGCCAGGCCTGGAGGCGGGGCTCGCTGGCGAGCGCCTGGTGGCCCATGGGGCCCGGCCGGGCACAGTCCGAAGAGGCAACGTGGGTCCCCCTTCCCACGGGCTCACCACCGGTGGGAGGGGCCAAAGGGGTCGGGTGCAGTGCAGGCTGGGTGGCAGCCAAGGGAGGAGACCTTGGCGGACCGACCCCCGGCTACAGAAGCTGGCTCTTGGGACATGGAATGTCACCTCTCTTGCAGGGAAGGAGCCCGAGCTGGTGTGCGAGGCCGAGAAGTTCCGACTAGACATAGTCGGACTCACCTCCACACACAGCTTGGGCTCTGGTACCAGTCCTCTTGAGAGGGGTTGGACTCTCTTCCACTCTGGAGTTGCCCACAGTGTGAGGCGCAGAGCAGGTGTGGGCATACTTATTGCCCCCCGGCTCGGCGCCTGTACGTTGGGGTTTACCCCGGTGGACGAGAGGGTAGCCTCCCTCCGCCTTCGGGTGGGGAGACGGGTCCTGACTGTTGTTTGCGCATATGCACCAAACAGCAGCTCGGAGTACCCACCCTTTTTGGAGTCCTTGGAGGGTGTGCTGGAGAGCGCTCCCTCTGGGGACTCCCTCGTCCTGCTGGGGGACTTCAACGCTCACGTGGGGAATGACAGTGAGACCTGGAGGGGCGTGATTGGGAGGAACGGCCCCCCTGATCGGAACCCGAGCGGTGTTCTGTTATTGGACTTCTGTGCTCGTCACGGTTTGTCCATAACGAACACCATGTTCAGGCATAAGGGTGTCCATATGTGCACTTGGCACCAGGACACCCTAGGCCGCAGTTCGATGATCGACTTTGTAGTCGTGTCATCGGATTTGCGGCCGCATGTTTTGGACACTCGGGTGAAGAGAGGGGCGGAGCTGTCAACTGATCACCACCTGGTGGTGTGTTGGCTCCGATGGTGGGGGAAGATGCCGGTCCGACCTGGCAGACCCAAACGTATTGTGAGGGTTTGCTGGGAACGTCTGGCGGAATCCCCTGTCAGAAAGAGTTTCAATGCCCACCTCCGGCAGAGCTTCTCCCTTGTCTCGGGGGAGGCGGGGGACATTGAGTCCGAATGGGCCATGTTCCGCGCCTCCATTGTTGAGGCGGCCGATTGGAGCTGTGGCCGTAAGGTGGTCGGTGCCTGTCGCGGCGGCAATCTTCGAACCCGCTGGTAAGGGATGCCGTCAAGCTGAAGAAGGAGTCCTATCGGGCCTTTTTGGCCTGTCGGACTCCGGTGGCAGCTGACAGGTACCGGATGGCCAAGCGGAACGCGGCTTCGGCGGTTGCTGAGGCAAAAACTCGGACATGGGAGGAGTTCGGTGAGGCCATGGAAAACGACTTCCGGACGGGTTCGAGGAAATTCTGGTCCACCATCCGGCGTCTCAGGAGAGGAAAGCAGTGCACCATTAACACTGTGTATAGTGGCGATGGGGTGCTGCTGACCTCGACTCGGGACGTCGTGAAGCGGTGGGGGGAATACTTCGAAGACCTCCTCAATTCCACCAACACGTCTCCTTTTGAGGAAGCAGAGTCTGGGGACTCTGGGGTGGGCTCTCCTATCTCTGGGGTCGAAGTCACTGAGGTGGTTGGAAAGCTCCTCGGTGGCAGGGCCCCGGGGGTGGATGAGATCCGCCCGGAGTTCCTAAAGACTCTGGATGTTGTGGGGCTGTCGTGGTTGACACGCCTCTACAACATCGCGTGGACATCGGGGACAGTGCCTCTGGATTGGCAGACCGGGGTGGTGGTCCCCCTTTTTAAGAAGGGGGACCGGAGGGTGTGTTCCAATACAGAGGGATCACACTCCTCAGCCTCCCTGGTAAGGTCTATTCAGGGGTGCTGGAGAGGAGGGTCCGTCGGGAGGTCGAATCTCGGATTCAGGAGGAGCAGTGTGGTTTTCGTCCTGGCCGTGGAACAGTGGACCAGCTCTACACCCTCCGCAGGATCCTCGAGGGTGCGTGGGAGTTCGCTCAACCAGTCCACATGTGTTTTGTGGATTTGGAGAAGGTGTTCGACCGTGTCCCTCGGGGAGTTCTGTGGGGGGTGCTTCGGGAGTACGGGGTGCCGGGCCCCTTGATATGGGCTGTTCGGTCCCTGTAAGACCGTTGCCAGAGTTTGGTCCGCATTGCCGGCAGTAAGTCGGATTCGTTTCCGGTGAGGGTTGGACTCCGCCAAGGTTGCCCCCTTGTCACCGATTCTGTTCATAACTTTTATGGACAGAATTTCTAGGCGCAGCCGAGGCGTGGAGGGGTTCCGGTTTGGTGGCCTCAGCATTGCATATCTGCTCTTTGCAGATGATGTGGTGCTGTTGGCTTCATCAAGCCGGGGCCTCCAGCTCTCACTGGAGCGGTTCGCAGCCGAGTGTGAAGCGGCTGGGATGAGGATCAGCACCTCCAAATCCGAGACCATGGTCCTCAGTCGGAAAAGGGTGGAGTGTCGTCTTCAGGTCGGGGATGAGATCCTGCCCCAAGTGGAGGAGTTCAAGTATCTTGGGGTCTTGTTCACGAGTGAGGGTAGGATGGAGCGGGAGATCGACAGGCGGATCGGTGCAGCGTCTGCAGTGATGTGGACTCTGTATCGGTCCGTCGTGGTAAAGAAAGAGCTGAGCCAAAAGGCAAGGCTCTCGATTTATCGGTCGATCTACGTTCCAACCCTCACCTATGGTCACGAGCTGTGGGTCGTGACCGAAAGAACGAGATCCCGGATACAAGCGGCCGAAATGAGTTTCCTCCGCAGGGTGTCCGGGCTCTCCCTTAGAGATAGGGTGAGAAGCTCGGTCATCCGGGAGCTGCTGCTCGAGTCGAGCCGCTGCTCCTCCGCGTTGAGAGGAGCCAGCTGAGGTGGCTCGGGCATCTGGTTCGGATGCCTCCTGGACGCCTCCCTGGGGAGGTGTTCCGGGCATGTCCCACTGGCGGGAGGCCCCGGGGACGACCCAGGACACGCTGGAGAGACTATGTCTCTCGGTTGGCCTGGGAACGCCTCGGGATCCCACCGGAGGAGCTGGTTGAAGTGGCTGGGGAGAGGGAAGTCTGGGTTTCCCTCCTGAAGCTGCTGCCCCCGCGACCCGACCCCGGATAAGCGGAAGAAGATGGATGGATGGATGGATGGATGGTATAGTTTTACATTTGCTGATTATTAGTGCTCTATGCTCGGGATAAGAAATTGACTAGTTCACGGGTCGGCAATCTTTACTGTCACGAGAGCCGTTTTAGACCAAATAAATAACAAAAAATCTGTCTGGAGCCACTCAACATTTGAATATTGTGATGTATGAAACAGCGTGTAATGTACTGAGGACCGAAGAGCTTATTAGAGCTGTAACAGAAAAATATGCAGCATCCAATAGTTTGACATTCATTTTCTTCTACCTTTCGTCTTCCGTTTTTGTATATTTTTTGTTGTGATTTTCCGACTTCATTTTCCATACTTTTATTTTTTAAGCCTTTTTGTCAAATTTATTACATTTTTGACAATTTTATGGATGTATTATTGTAAAGATTCTGCCTCTCTTTTTTTGGCTTACTTACATTTTATAGCTTTTTTCCCCCTTTTTTCTGCCTTTTTTGCTATCAATTTTCTCACATTTTTTGGCAATTTTATGTATATTTTATGTTAATTTTTGGGATTCCTTCTTGTTTTTGGACATTTTATTTTATTTTTATCTTTTTGAATGTTTTCTTTCCTACCTTTTCTTAAATCAATTTTCTCACTTTTTTTGGTGACATTTTGTGGTGATTTTCTGGATTTTTTCTTTTGTTTTTGGCCATTTGATAGTTACTTTTGAAACGTTTTCTTTCTTGCCTTTTCTTAAAACAAATTTTCTGACTTTTTGTTTTGTCAATTTTGTGGACAATTTATGGCAATTCTCAGGACTTCTTTTGTTTTTGGACTTTTCATAGTTGCTTTTGAAATATTTGCTTTTTTTGACTTTGTTAAAATTAATTTTCTTTTTGGGCAATTTCATAGACATTTAATTTCCTCTTCCTTTTTAGACATTTTATGGTGACTTTTTGGACATTTTTAGGTAATTAAGACTTTTTCATCTACCTTTTGTCTTTTTTTCTGAACTTAAAAATTTATGTAAATCAATTCATTTTAATGAATATTTTATCTAAAACAAATAAAGAAATATTTTTCAAAAAATATTCAATTATTCAAAATATTTAATTTCAAGTGGTTTTTTGTTGTTGTTTTTTTGGGGGGGGTTTTAGCTCCGCAGGGAGCCAAATGAGATGGTCTAAAGATTGAAAGAAGATGGCCGCAGATTGAAGACCCCTGGCCTAGTTCCTTGAAAACACCTATCTTGACACCTGTGTTAACTTGTACTGTTAACTAGTTAAGATCAAATCGGCACTAGTACATTTTGTTTTGCCTCAAGACAAATGGCTCAATGAAAGTTGGGCAACACTGCACGAAAACAAATATTTCTCAGCACAAAAAAAATAAAAATAAAAATAATAATAATATATTCTGGCGATATTTACCACTTCCTCTTCCTTGGCCCGAATCCACCATCTGAAGCAGTTTAGGGTTGATGGCCTGATTCGCCTCCTGCAAAACCCGGACAAGGTCGCGGGCCTGCCGTGCGTTCCCAGGAGTGAAGAAGGTGTAGGCAGTACCCTTGTTGGTACTACGGGCTGTACGTCCAATACGGTGGACGTAATCTTCCGACGAATTAGGATAGTCAAAGTTGATGACGAACTTGATATCCTCCACATCTTTTGAATAGGAAACATTTTTTAGAGATTGGCAGATATCATGGTTATTGCAAGAAAACGTCAATCAGAATATTCTTGTTCAAAAGCTGATGATTACACATTTGTGGATAATTTGCATCAGATTTAAATGTTTTGGATGAACTTACCTCTTCTTAAGACAGAAATGTTACTTTCACTCCGAAGAGGATTTACCCTCAGTGTATAATAAAATTAAAATCCAGAAATCATTCATAGACGCGGCACACTGTATCAACTTTATATTCCACTGGCCATTCACAACTATTTTTAAGAGTGACTATATGGTAACATCCATAATAATATGCTTACAAAAAGAAAGTATGTTCAAAATAGAAAAGCAGTTTTATCCAAACTTACATGACCCTGTGTGAAAAAGTGATAGCCCCCTCCGGAACTTTGAGGTAACCCTCAGCAGCAATAACCAAAATCAAGCAGTTGGAACTGTCATTTTTGCACAGTCTCTTCCTCATTCTTAAATACTGAACTTAACTGAAGCAAGTGAGGCCAGCAGTTCTTCAGACGTTCTCCTGGGTTCCTTTGTGACCTTGTGGTTGAATCGTCGTGATTCTCTTGGGGTTGTTTGAAAGTAGTTTGGCTACTCTTGAGAAGTTCAATTCCATTGTGGATGATGACCCTAACCGTGATTTGCCGGAGTCCGAAAGCTTTAGGAATGACTTTGTAACCCTTTCCAGACTGATAGAAGTCAATTACTTTATTTCTCATCTGTTGTCGAATTTCTTTGGATCATGGCAGCTTTTTGAGGTCTTTTGGTCAATTTCATTTTGTCAGACAGGTTCCTATTTAGGTGATTTCTTGATTGAGCATGTCTAGAGTTAATCAGGTTTGGGTGCAGTCAATGAAAATTAACTGACAAATGTGATTAGCCACAGTAAATTCATGATTTAATTACAAGGCTGTCAAGTTCTTTTTCACACAGGGCCCGGTTTGATAGTTTGTTTTTCCCCATAATACACCAAATCAAAATTTAAAAACAGCATTTCATGTTTACTTAGGTTGTTGTCAACATTAAAGTGGGGAAACTGCGCAATTTGTTTTTAGAAGAGAGCAAATACTTTTTCAACGCATTGTACATTTGCTTCAGCTTTGTAACTTGACAAATGAATGCATGTTCACTGCTCATTTCTGGGTCTACCACAGGAGCTGTAAAAACGTAAATTAGACTTATTAAACAACAGTCGAGGGAGTCCTGAGCGTGACAAAACCACTATTAATACCTGTTGCTGCTTTGATGTGAAACACTAGGAATAAGTACAACTTTGATTTTCACCTAAAAGACACCAGCAAGGCACTAATTTGCCAGCATGTTTCGGCAGAAATGATCTTCACTGGCCAATCTGTGTGAACACAAATTGTCTGTTTCTCATTACAGAGGAAGTGGGGCTCTGAGTGCACTGCTGAGTCTAATCAGGTAGTCTCCCGTCATTCATCACAGACTATTATCAAACTAGGGGTGTCAGGCAATTACAATTTTTTAATTGCAATTAATCACATAACTTCAATAGTTAACTCACGATTAATCGCAAATTCTGTTCTAAATGTACAATAATTTTTTTCCAAGTTTCATACTCGTGTCAATTTAACATGAAAGTGAAAAAAAAAAAAAGATACACTAATGGAAATATGGATGCATCTTTTCATCATTGATACAATAATTTCATAATAATTCATAAAATGTTTACGATACTGTAAAAAAAATGAATGTGATATTGATTTGTCTTGAGATCATTTCCTGCCACTAGATGGCATAATTGCATTTGTAAGACCTTGATGACAGCTCAGTGCAATTTTCTTTTCATATTAAGAGCTATCTAATCTTTAACATGAAGTAAATTTGTGAAATTCTGCACATTTTTAAATTTGTAAAATACAACTTGACCCCAGTCTCCACAAATATATGCATTATTATTAAATGTATTACTGCTAAGTAATACGTGGACATGTCCACTGTGTTGCGACTGGAATTCCCCCAGTACAGGCTTGCCAAGTAATGGCTGGTCATTAACCGTGCATTAAAAAAAATTAGTGGCATCAAAGGAACTTTAAAATTAACGCACTAATTTTGACACCCCTATATCAAACATACAATATCTAAATTTAGCTAACGAATTTATTCAAATGTGTTGGAAGGCGGATGGAAGTAGCTGTGTGTAGCTAACGGAGGGATAAAGAAAAAGGGGTGGTGCGGTACTTACCCCCTTTGTGTGTTGCTCAGTCCTGGTTCAGAGGGAGGGGCTGAGGGTGAGGGAGACCAGATTCTTCCCTCACCTTCTGCACACACCGGCAACGTCAGACGGGAGCAGAACCGCTAAACCTCAAGCGACACTAACGCAGGTTCTGTTGCTCTCTCGCCACATTGCAGGACCCTCCTCGGGCCCTGGCCAGGACTGGATCCAGACGAGCCCATCTAACACGCTCACTGCCTGTCTGCTTTTTTTTTTT
The DNA here is from genome assembly GCF_051991245.1 of Festucalex cinctus. Taxonomy (NCBI): domain Eukaryota; kingdom Metazoa; phylum Chordata; class Actinopteri; order Syngnathiformes; family Syngnathidae; genus Festucalex; species Festucalex cinctus. The sequence goes on along the minus strand of NC_135416.1, from coordinate 20,259,351 downwards.
TTTTTTTTTTTGGACGGGTCGCCGAGCAGACAAACAGGCACCTCCGGCAGCTCCGATGACAGGCTCGTTGGATTCACACACTGACAGTATCGGGCTGGGGACGGGGTTCTATGTTACCCATGGGAGGAACAGGGGCTGTAACCCCTCAAAAACTAGACAAGCATCTACTTTTAACGGGACAGCGACAGCGGCAGCGCAGGCTGTTATAGCTGCCGCATGCTGCCAAACCCTGAGAGGAGAAGAGGGGACAAAAAGGAAGAAAAATATAATAATGGGAGTTTTGACAAGTCAGAAACCCTTCACTTATCCCCCCTTCTCACATGTAATGCCATGTCAACAAAAATCACCACATTTCTTCTTGCTTGTCATTTCACATTTGTGCATGCAGTAACCACACACATCAAGTATGAATGAGTGAGTAATGTTTAGCGCTCTGGCGTCGTTCAGGCAGCGTACCAAAGAGCCCCGCTTTGAAGGATGCTTTGTAGCTAGAGCAACAAGAAACAGACCAGTGGACCAGAAAGCCAGCAGCCTCCATATTGGACACTGGACAGCCCTGAAGCTGTCAGGTTGTAACACGTGGCGAACCTCCTTGTAATGCCTATCAATCATTCAATTTTACACACTAAAATGAAGAGGTATTCAAAGTTGAACAGTATTACAGTCCTGTAAGTCTTGTTAGATCTGCCAATCTATTCCACTGCTCATTTACCTAGTGATCACACTCAGGGGGTGGAGTGAGGTAGGGGATGTGGGGAGGGGGGTACCTTAGAGCATTAATTTTCGACAACCTTGTGTGCATGTGAATTCAAGTCTAAGACAACAAAAGATTATTTGTAAATGTGAAAAGACATACCCAGACCGCGAGAGGCAACATCTGTGGCAATCAGAATGGGAGCTTTCCCGCTTCGGAATTCTGTCGAAATTGAGAAACAGTTTCTGAGACAACTCACTATAAATTTACACATAAGCTCTAGGGGTGTCAGGCAGTTAAATTTTTAATTGTAATTAATTACTTCAATAATTAACTCACAATCGCAAATTTTATATCTGTTCTAAATGTACTATAAAATGTACAATAAAAATAGTTTTCCTAAGTTTCATACTCTTAAAATAAAAGTGGAAAAAATGTTCAACTAATAGAAATGTGGCTGCATCTTTTAGTCAATGATAGTCATTTCATAATAATTCATAAAATTGAGTTAAAATTAAAAAGACGTACTGTACTGTAAAAATGTATGACATTGATTAGTGTTGAGGTCATTTTCTACCACTAGATGGCATAATTGCACTTATAAGACAATGGTGACAGCGCAGTGCATTTTTCTTTTCATATTAAGAGCCATCTTATCTTTAACATGAAGTAAATTTGTGAAATTCTGCATTTTTAAAATTGTAAAGTACAACTTGACCCCAGTCCCCACAAATATATGCACTATTATTAGATTTATTACAGCTAAATTTTGACGTGAATATGTCTGCTGTGTTCCGACTGGAATTCCCGAGAACAGGCTTTCCGAGTAAGGGGCGGTCATTAATCGTGCGTTAAAAAATTAACTCAAAATTAATGCACTAATTTTGCCACCCCTAATAATAACTGATGTTTTTCTCCAACCTGTGAGCACCCAGTCTCTTTCTGGCTGGCTCTTGTCTCCGTGGATACACATGGCTGGCCACCTAGTGTGGAAAACAGCAGCAGTCAGATCACCTGGCAAGACAGATTTGACATCACCACGGTAAGTTATCAAAATCGCCGTCATGTTCCTCACCCATCCCTTCGCATCCTTCTCGTCAGTTCATCACAGCGTTTCTTGGTCTCCACAAAGATGATGGTTTTGTTCTCCTTTTCTGCCATAATCTCCTCCATAAGCTGCACAAGTCTACACACAGAGGGAAAGAAGCAACATTATATATTTATCTTTATTTCGTCTGTCACCAGACAAAATTTGAAAAAAAAAAATTCCCCCCGTCATTAACTTGCAAAAACTTGCAGAGGAAAAAGTAGACGTGAAAATAAAAGTTGCTACCTGTTGGGGAAAAATATCTCCCTTCTAATACAGTCCTTACTGCATTTAAATAAAAATGTTTTAAACAACAATTTAGAATCAGTAAAACAAAATTTCCCCTTTTGGATAAATGTAAAAATTTATAATTATCTGAACGTAACATGATTACAAAGTACTGCTTTTTGTCCTTTAAAATGTAAACCAAATTGCATCCCATATGGACAGATACAAGTAGTCAAATCTTCAGTACTCACTGATACCAAGTGCCAATACAATAGTACTTATGATACATAAAATAAAAATAAAAAAAATAAAATAAAATAAAAAAACGACAGGTATTTTTTTAAATGACCATCCATCCATCCATCCATCCATCCATCCATTTTCTTGACCACTTATTCCTCACAAGGGTCGCGGGGGCTGCTGGCGCCTATCTCAGCTGGCTCTAGGCAGTAGGCGGGGGACACCCTGGACTGGTTGCCAACCAATCGCAGGGCACACAGAGACGAACAACCATCCACACTCACACGCACACGCACACCTAGGGACAATTCGGAGCGCCCAATTAACCTGCCATGCATGTCTTTGGAATGTGGGAGGAGACCGGAGTACCCGGAGAAGACCCACGCGGGCACGGGGAGAACATGCAAACTCCACCCAGGAAGGTCCGAGCCTGGACTCTGTCACGCCGCCACCGGCGTGACGGCCCAAGCTTTTATTTTTGTGTTCATGTTTCCTGTTTTGTTGTGAAATAATGATTCCCCTCTCACCTCAGGTCACTTACCCTTCCTGCTGCTTGCTAATTACCGGTCCCCGCCCATGATTACCGCCACCAATCAAGCCACAATAAAAGCCACCTGCATTCTCCCCTCCGTGGCCGAAGTGTCACCGTCAGTGCATGGAAGCGTCCCACAGTCCTTATGTCCTTGTTCTTGTTGCCTAGCGTTGTTGCCTAGCGTTGTTGCCTTGTTTTTGTGCCTTTTCCTCCCTTTTGGAGCGCCTTTAGTTACCCCTTTTGCCTTGTGCCCTTTTTCCTCCCTAGCGGAGCGTTTTCTGTTGTCCCCAGTACCTTTTGCCTGTTTTTTCCTCCCTAGTGGAGCGCTTTTTGTTCTCCACTTTTTCCCCTCCCTGTTCTCCTCTCAGTTTGAGAGGAGACCTCTGTTGGCCGGAAATAAACCTGCTGCCTTGGTGGCCTACCTTACGCCTGCGTCTGAGTCCTACTTGACCCCGCCTTGTCAGTACACTTCGGCCCGCATGGACCCAGCGGGAGTGTCCAACTTGGAGACCTGGCAGAGGCTTGAAGACATCGCCCGAGTCATTGCAGAGATAAAAGAGTTGATGGCTTTGGACCGTGGCGACTGGGGTGAAGGGTCGGACTGGCCTCAGAACCCCGAACCTCGTCTGCTGCAGCCTCTCGCCCCTGAACCTCGTCTGCTGGAGCCTCTCGCTCCTGAACCTCGTCTGCTGGAGCCTCTCGCCCCTGAACCTCGTCTGTTGCAGCTTCTCGCTCCTGAACCTTGTCTGCTGCAGCCTCTCGCCCCTGAACCTCGTTTGCTACAGCCTCTCGCTCCGGAACCTTGTCTACTGCCGCCGCAGCCCCTGGCCGCTTCGCCTGTGCCGCTGCCGCCGCAGCCCCTGGCCGCTTCGCCTGTGCCGCTGCCGCCGCAGCCCCTGGCCGCTTCGCCTGTGCCGCTGCCGCCGCAGCCCCTGGCCGCTTCGCCTGTGCCGCTGCCGCCGCAGCCCCCGGCCGCTTCGCCTGTGCCGCTGCCGCCGCAGCCCCCGGCCGCTTCGCCTGTGCCGCTGCCGCCTGTGCCGCTGCCGCCTCAGCCCCCGGCCGCTTCGCCTGTGCCGCTGCCGCCGCAGCCCCCGGCCGCTTCGCCTGTGCCGCTGCCGCCGCAGCCCCCGGCCGCTTCGCCTGTGCCGCTGCCGCCGCAGCCCCTGGCCGCTTCGCCTGTGCCGCTGCCGCCGCAGCCCCTGGCCGCTTCGCCTGTGCCGCTGCCGCCGCAGCCCCTGGCCGCTTCGCCTGTGCCGCTGCCGCCGCAGTCCCTGGCCGCTTCGCCTGTGCCGCTGCCGCCGCAGCCCCTGGCCGCTTCGCCTGGGCCGCTGCCGCCGCAGTCCCTGGCCGCTTCGCCTGGGCCGCTGCCGCCGCAACCCCTGGCCGCTTCGCCTGGGCCGCTACTTCCTGTTCCTCGTCAGGCGGCGCATGGATTGCGGCCGCCACCTCCTGTTCCTCGTCAGGCGGCGCATGGATTGCGGCCGCCACCTCCTGTTCCTCGTCAGGCGGCGCATGGATTGCGGCCGCCACCTCCGGTTCCTCGACCGGCGGCGCCCAGCCAGCGGCCGCCTCCTCTTGCACCAGTTCCGGCGGCGCCCGGCCAGCGGCCGCCATCGCCTGCACCAGTTCCGGCGGCGCCCGGCCAGCGGCCGCCATCGCCTGCTCCAGTTCCGGCGGCGCCCGGCCAGCGGCCGCCATCGCCTGCACCAGTTCCGGCGGCGCCCGGCCAGCGGCCGCCTCCTGCTCCTCATCTGGCGGCGAACACCCCGCCGCCACCTCTGCTCCTCGTCGGGCGTCGAGGACGCCCTCCTGACTGGCCCCGCCGGGCCCTCCTCGTCGGGCGTCGGGGACGCCCTCCTGACTGGCCCCGCTGGGACTCTCTTGTCGGGCGTCGAGGACGCCCTCCTGAACTGCCTTTTGTCTGGGACGGATGGGTGGGCCGTGTTCCCACCTCCGTGCCCCCTTCCGCCCGCCCTTGTTTTTGGGACTTTTTGATGTTGAAGGGCCGTCAGGAGCCGGCCCTTGAGGGGGGGGTACTGTCACGCCGCCACCGGCGTGACGGCCCAAGCTTTTATTTTTGTGTTCATGTTTCCTGTTTTGTTGTGAAATAATGATTCCCCTCTCACCTCAGGTCACTTACCCTTCCTGCTGCTTGCTAATTACCGGTCCCCGCCCATGATTACCGCCACCAATCAAGCCACAATAAAAGCCACCTGCATTCTCCCCTCCGTGGCCGAAGTGTCACCGTCAGTGCATGGAAGCGTCCCACAGTCCTTATGTCCTTGTTCTTGTTGCCTAGCGTTGTTGCCTTGTTTTTGTGCCTTTTCCTCCCTTTTGGAGCGCCTTTAGTTACCCCTTTTGCCTTGTGCCCTTTTTCCTCCCTAGCGGAGCGTTTTCTGTTGTCCCCAGTACCTTTTGCCTGTTTTTTCCTCCCTAGTGGAGCGCTTTTTGTTCTCCACTTTTTCCCCTCCCTGTTCTCCTCTCAGTTTGAGAGGAGACCTCTGTTGGCCGGAAATAAACCTGCTGCCTTGGTGGCCTACCTTACGCCTGCGTCTGAGTCCTACTTGACCCCGCCTTGTCAGACTCGAACCGGAGACCTCAGAACTGGGAAGCGGACGTGCTAACCACTCGACTACCGTGCCGCCCTTTAAATGACCAATAGATCCTAATTATAGAAAAGTTCGTTAAAATTGCATGAAATTAATGTCTATTGTATTTTTTCAATTTGTTCATAAAAGTCATTTTGCATAGAGCACACAATTAAATGAATTTCAAAAAATAGATAAATAAAATGAAACAAATAATCCAGCGACCAGAAAAAAAAGTTACAATCAAAATGTGGTTGCACAAATTCTTTTTTAGGAATACAGTGAAATGCAAAAGAATCAAATTGAATACAGTAGTGCTTCAAGTAATTTAGTAATATCTACCATGTTAAGAATTCCTCAAGCTATTATAATTATATCTTGTTTTCAAATCCATGCTTTTAATTTGGAGGGCTGCTTTGTATTTCCATTTCCTGTTTGACGTTCTCCTTTCGTCAGTCATCTCATAGCAGTGAAGTAGTCAATGACAATATATTATAAATATATACAAAGATATGTCTGCGGGACTGGCCAGAGCTAATTAAATTGGTGAGTACAGCTGAAGACTTGTACTTCCTTACCGGAGCTCTCTGTGGCGGTCAATAAATGCAAAATAAGTGGATCAACATGTGGAATACAGCATATCACTGCTTTTGCCAATGTAAAAATGGGAACACCATGAATTTTGGAATGCACAACACTAGTGACTGATTCTATCCATTTTGTCTGAAAGTTTTTTAGCTGGACTTTTATGGCTCTAAAGTTACATAAAAAGCATCACTTCTCCCAATCTGCTGCATGTCTCCATTTCAAATGTTGAAAGAAATTTGGAAGTGCTGTGGAAGATGCTGGGGGGAAAAAGTCCTTACCCTAAACTCAGAATTAACATAGTGAAAAGATCAACATAATGGCATATCCATAGATGTCCCCATTTCCTTACTTATGGTCCTTTTCGCTGTCCATGCAGACATCAACAATTTGCAAGATGTTGTGGTTGGCACTCAGTTCCAGGGCTCCAACATTAATCTGGATGTAGTCCCTCAAAAAGTCTTCAGCGAGTTGGCGAACATCTTTGGGCCAAGTTGCACTCCACATAAGGGTTTGTCTGTCAGGCTTGGGTGCAGAACCGAGGAAGATAAAAGATGAGTGAAACATAACAATCAGATCAAATGTAGACATTACAGCATTCTTTCTCCTACCCTGATTTGTTCAACTATCTTGCGAATCTGAGGTTCAAATCCCATGTCCAGCATGCGGTCAGCTTCGTCCATCACAAGGTATGTGCAGCGAGACAGGTTAGTCTTCCCTGACTCTAAGAAGTCAATCAGGCGACCAGGCGTGGCAATGCAGATCTCAACACCTAAAACAAGAACGGAAACTAAAACTAAAACAAACAAAAAAAGGAAAGAAATTCCACGTGCAATAGAGATCCTAATGGTGACGTCACGCGTTCCAAAATGGCAGTTAGCGCAACCATTTTGGCATCATGTTGTGGACCAGTTGTCAAAACGAGAAGAGGGAAAAAAAAAAAAAAAAGGATCGAGCACGCTCCAGGCTACCAAAAGAGGCACCAATATGTAGCCAATTCTGCACTTTGTACATGGTGGCTAAATCAGCAGATGCTAACTGTTACCACATGCAAAATGTGAGGGAAATATTCAGTTTTGTTCATTTGTACTGCTACGGTTTAATAGATATTACACAGTTGAATTTAATAACTGACCAACACCATAAAGAAGACTTTTTACAGTATAAATGGTGGCGGGCGCAGCCGATTTAGCGCCTGCTAAATTGCTAATGTACATAAATAACAGCCAAGACTTGCATGAAACAGCCAACTTCAATACCACATAAGAATCACATAAAGGGGAAATAAATCCGGATCAATTAATTAATTGTATGATCAGATTTGTCTTGTTTTTATATGTATTGTGCCCAAATAAACTAAATAAGAAAATAATAATAATGAGAAAGAAGTTATGAATGAGCTGATTTTTTGTGTGTTGTTTTGTTTTTGAATACCCCAAAAATCATTGACTAAAATGTTCAATCCAAACTTCTCCCATCATGCAGCCAAATGATCATCTAACAGCATACCCACCCCTCTCGAGCTCTCGAATCTGCGGTCCTTTGGGTGCTCCACCATAGACGCATGTGCTTTTGATTCTGGAAGATTTGCCATAGTCGAAAGCCACTTGCTGAACCTGCTGGGCCAGCTCTCTGGTCGGGGCAAGGACCAAACACTATTAAGTGGAGAGACTTAGTGAGAGACTTCCTGACAACAACAAAAGAAGCACAGTGAACCCTCAAATGTCGAAGTGTGGAAGTGGAACAACTCAAAGAATAAAAACTTCATATGGAAAATAAAATGTCAAACAGCCTCTTGTGGTTGATTACGTTTAATCGGCGAGTGTCACTATATTTAAGCAGCACATGAACTTACGATAGGTCCATCTCCTCTCTCCAGATAGGGCTGATGATTAATGTGCACAATTGATGGAAGAAGATACTACAGAACAGAAAAAGACACAGACAAATCCAGTGTCAGGAACTACATGAAATTAAGCACAACTTTGCATTTGTTGTAGACGTGTTTGAGAAATAAAGTTGATTTATGACAATAATATTGGATATATTCACATGTAATTATTTAATTAGTAAACAAAACCAACGGTTGCATTCATCCTTACAGCTAGAGTCTTTCCAGAGCCAGTCTGTGCTATTCCCACCATGTCCTTGCCACTCAGAGCCAGAGGGAAGCCCTGAGCCTGAATTGGTGTTGGCTCTACGAAGTTCTGCTGCATGAGCACATCCATCACATATTCTAATGCAGGGATGGAAACAATAAGTCAGCAGTGTTACTACAACCAATTTTCCGGTACTTACAAGCAATAAAGCTCACAAGTTTTGATGATATAATGCACAGTTTATAGCTCGTGTACTCACGTGGAAACTGTGCCTGTTGAAAAGTGATTACAGGCTTAGGACAGTTAGAGCCTTTGATGGTGATCTCTTTCTTTTGACGAAACTCTTCAATTTCATACTGGTGATGTAAAAATAGGATATGACTTACACAAGATTTAGTTTTCATCTATCCGGCAACTATCGTATGTCACCTCAATAAGATTACGTTGAATTCAATCAAATGATATATGCATGTACCTGACTCAAGCGTTGAACTTCTGGATGCTCAGTGTAGAAGTTCTTCTCAAATTTTGGCAGCTCATCCAGGTTCCACCTCTTCTTGCGGAGACGGTCGCCTAGATTCCCAGTCCTCATGGGCGGGGGGCCATTACTGCGGCCACCCATTGGCATAGAACGGGGCCTATGTGGTTACACATGCAAGTAGTACTGCAGAATCAGCCATACAGAGTGCAGCTACAATGTTACATCATATTGGGGTATGTGGCATATTTACTAACAAGATCATTTTTAACAGTGGCATTTGCTGGATTTGATTCTACAAAGTAGTATTTGGACCACAGTGAAAAACAATAATTATTGAGTAATAACTCAAGTCATAATCTTACCAAGAATAAAGTTGAGACAATTAGGTTGTATATTTTCGGGAAGAAAAAAACAATTATACAGGTAGTGTATTTTTAATTTATTTAATATTGTAGTTGCGTTTAACGCCAGCAGATGACAGTAGGCCAAAGCCTCTCTTCAAGACTACAAATATTTGCAAGAAGAACAGAGGTTACCAGGCCTGACTGAGTGCATTTAGCAGGGGCTACTTTAAAAAAAACAAACAAAAAAAACGACTTTTTACCCAGTTTGAATACGATTTTGCATGATTAAGCATTTACGTTTCATATTGAGAAAAAAAAGTGTGCGTGTGCGTCTCGATAATATGCAACGTGATTCAACTTCAAGCAATATTATGGCGCGCCCAAGACAAAAAAAACAACAACGCTGACGGCAGGCCTGCAATGAAGACGTAAACTTGAAACTACGACACACCTGTGGGCTCTGTTCAAAATTCCAGCAATGCAATTGGCTAAATGAAACATTTAATCCGTTATATTATGCCACATGTGAAACCGATCAGTACCTGTCTCGTCCACTGTCCCTGTCTCTGTAACCATAGGAAGAACCCCGCCTCATAGTTCCAAAAAACAGGACGTGGAGTGTTGTCGTCTTTTCGTCAAATGGCTTTTTTGCAAAGTAATACACCCCAGAGGCGCTCTCATTTACCTGTACACACGCGAGACTAATTTAGCACACTAATAGTACACTTTGTTACTAAAATTACGATTTCAAAAAAAGTCCAAGTTTTGACGCGTCACGTAACGCGGGCTAAACGCAACTTATCTCTTCTCTTTATTTGCCCCGCCCTCTTCCGAGACGCAACGTCAACTGGTCAGACAACGTATCTCCAGAATTTGGTGGATTGTTGCGTAGAAATATTTACGTAGAGATCATAGTGAATATAATTCTATGTTTCGTTTTTCGAGACGAGAGGGGAGTCACAATGGGAGTCGCCATAGAGTGTCACTGTAGCAGAAGAAACACTACATTACATTGTAGAAGAAGAATCTTTCAGGAAAAGGGAAGTTGTCGGTCCCAACATTAATTTTATGTAGTCGCTAGTCATTAGTTAATAAAGTAGTATGTTAACGATTTTAGGGACATGCCTTTGCTCATTCAAAATATACGAGTGGATCGTATAACTTCGACTGCAGAACTCTTCGACAAATATCCTCATTTGCAGGTCGGTTTGGCTAAAGTTAGCAGTCACCACCAAGCAACAACGACATTGTTTCTTACAATAACCTCTACTCTTTGGTAAATTGTTGCCTGTACTGACGTCTAATTTCATTCAATTTATTTCAGAATCTTTTTAGGATATTGTCATTAATCATGATCAGATTATTGATTGGTGACATGCAGTATGTGTGCATGTACAATGCATTAATCTAACTGTGTGAAATGTGGTTGAGACGATGTAATCATGGAAAAAGCGTGATGTTTAGTGATTTAGATTACTTGGGTGATTTGTCTCTTCAGTCTGTAATATTTCTAGTCGACCTATATTATGTAATTAATTAAACTATGATCATCCCTTACTAAGGGTTAATGTAGAGTGCCTGTTACTAGTGTGAGGCACTTTGTCAAATCATTTTGAAGATGAAATATTTTTGTTTTTTGTCACAGGAAAATGCAAAAGCCTTTCGTTCCCAGCCGCTCACAGATGTTGACCCTAAGTGCCTCCTGTACGTCCAACAGAGAGAGTTTGCTGCAACGACACCAGCAGATAGTAAGGGGAATAAATATTACTCATAAAATTGTTATAGTATATATACATATTTATTAATGTTTCTACCAGAGACTGATATGATCCAGCCAGCAAAAAACATCTTGTCCATGTAATTGTATATGTTCTTTGAGCCAAACTCCATGATAGCAGCCCAAATTAAAAAAAAAAAAAAAAAAAAAAGATTACACATGAGTCTTATCTACTGTGCCAGACAACGTTTCAGTGATTGGATCTGAGGATGCCACCACCTGCCATTTGGTTGTGCTGCGGCATACAGGTCAAACTTGTTTACTGGTTTTCTCACTTGTGTCCGTTTTTAGACAGCATGAATTTAAATCAGGTTTCTCATTGTTAGGAAGTGGAGCTACTTGCCTTGCACACTGTGATGGTTCCAACACTTATGCTGAAGTTCCCCTTCTTCTCAAATCAGTCACATCACTGAATACCTGCTGTAATGAGGGCAGGTATGAAATGAACATGCAGTACAATTTGTAATTCATTTACTGAATTCACCTCCCAATTACTCCAAGTAGACTTGATCTCCATCTTGTTGGTGGATTTAAAGATGACGCAATGACATCCCATGAACTTAGCCTTAACATACTGGGTAATTGTCTCATTCATTTACCTGATTCTGCCCCGAGAAATAATAACAGAATGATGCTGAACTTAAGTCTCTTTTCATTTTACAGAAGCCTTCCAGCAACTGAAAGATGATATCCATCTGCAAACATGTTGCGTCACAGGTAACCTAATGTGACTATGACATACAGTATTGTCCACATTTTTATAATTTCTGTCTAATGTATTCATTTCTGCTTGCCCCCTAGAAATGAACGATGTAGTCGTCAATGCTGTTCATAAACCTGCAGTATATGGTGTTGGTACGTGTATGCTATCTAGCAAGTGATGATGTTTTAAATGCATCCTGCAACATCATTTTTTTCCTTTATTGTTGTGTTTTTAAGGTGTAAATGTTAAAACAGGCAAAGTGTTCCCTGCTACTTTTCCTTGTAAAGGACCAGCAGAGGACCTGCGGTCAGCGCGCACCTTCACAGGGGGACAGGTACCTGTAGCATATCACTGTTTTTCTCCTAAAATCAGCTGATTCATGTTTTAAATGTTGCACAGATGGTTGACATTTATGACTCTAGTCGAGGACTTGTAAAAGTTGGCCCTTGCAATTGGTCTCCTAATATGGAAATTGGCTTTTGGTTGTCACAAGAGGATGCTATCATTTTAAAGGTAAATAATCTATAAACAGCTGTTATGATCAGATGCCGAGGGGCCGCCTCCCAGCGTGATGATTTTTTTTGTATCCCGATTAGTACTTGTCCACATCGCCAAAGGCTGAGCCACCGCACTTTGTCCACCACATCAAATCCACCATCCAGTTCCTCCTAAAGCACCCAAACTCAGACGGTCTCTTCCCTGGGGGTCAGCCACAGCTCTACCACAGGACTGAAAGCGGCAACTGGGAGAGGGTTGTCGCTCAAGTTGATTCTTGATTGATTCTTTTTGGCCATCCAATCACCATCTGCTTTTCTCATTGTGTCTTAAACTGTACCTTAAGTCTATCAAATGGCTGTCATCTGGCTGGCCAAGTAGAGAAGTAGACACAAACTACATTCTGTTATTGTCTGCAGAAGGTATGTTTCCACTCTTGTGAGCTGATGTAAAACCTGTACATTTAATCTCCTGTATCATGTGAATGCCCTTCTACTATATGCCTCATTTTCCTTTAATACACATTTGTGAAACCATATTGTCTTTATTACAATTAATAAAATTGTTTTACCGGCTAGTGCGAATTGATTTAACAAAATGTCACTACTCATAGCAAATTTATACACACCTTAATAAGTATAAGAATGGCATTCACTGACAACGCTCCCAGTTAGAATTCCTATTTGGCAATCTATAGCTGGCAAAAGCCATGCATGATTAAAAAGCAAAATAATGGCGTGCTAATTAAATCAATTTAGGGCAACTTGCATCAACTTTTTGTGGGTTATATACATCATTTCGTTAATAAGCTAAATAAAGAAACAGGAGTACGTTCATGTGATTTAAAAAGAAATGCCTGTGCTTTAGGGAGATAGGGGCAAGGTGTATCACGGGTAAGTTGTCACGTTGCAATTTTCTTCTCCACTCCGCAACGAAAAAGGGGAACACTAGTTTTCTTCGTGTTGATGATCAGGGTGTGTGTACTGTCGGAGAAGAGAATAGTACATTGTGAGCTGACATTTAGTGCCAGTTATCTGTTTTGCACAACCCAAAGTAAAAATTTTCACCTTCATATATTTTGAAACAGGCATCCATTAAATTAAATGCTTTAATTTTTTAATTAAATTTAATCTCAAATTTCCAGTTTAAGGGAAACAAAACAGACATTTGAGGCTTAGCGCTATGACCTACATCCCAGCAGTTCCTAACAACTTTAATTTATTTCATAATATTTTGTTAAAGTTTGTTCAATGACTACAGTAAATTGTCATGATCAATGATACACAGCTTCTCTGGCTGTGAAACAAATAAACCAAACAGGAGAACAAGGATAATTTTGTCCTTGTTTTATTAGATGTGAAATCCAATGTGACATCTTACCCCATAGTGTGACAACTTACCCTTTGGTGAGGCAACATGTCACACGTTCACTTCCTCTATTTGATGCTTATAACTCTGCACTGACACAAAATATGAAAATGACATGAATAGAAAAAATATGCCTAAGACGTTGGTCTTTCATCTGGTATACATTGTGTTTATATATTATGTATTGATTCCAAGAAATATATAAAAGTATAAAAAGTGATGCAACTAGCCCCGGTCTCACCTACTTGTAGCATGACAGTTAAAGTAACCAAGTGACACTAATACACTTTACTGGTGGAAGTATGACTTTCAATGAGCTAGCGTATGTGTTAAAAAGCCATTCATTTGGGTTACTGAATGAATACAATTAGCAAACCTATAAAAAAAAAAATCTTAGCCAGTTAGATCATATATATTGATATGATACGCTATAAATACAATGTTAGTGTTAAGTCAGACGTGAACATGTAATCTGTCAACCATCTGAGATGTTTTAATAACATTTTAAGGCACTTTCATTTATTATTTCATCCCTTTATCCATAACTCAGTGGTTTATTTATTAATCCCGCCCAAAAGATGAGCGAGCCAATCAAAATTGAACATGGGCCGGACCACTCAGATAAACACGCCCCGCGAGTACCGACCTCGATGCCATCGCCGACTGCTCAGACGAAGAGTGTCGAAGAGGAGTCACGGGCAAGTCCTGTATATCGTCAAAGGCTGCACATTTATCTACATGCATCACCGAATATACAATTTGTTCGTATTGTGAGCGTTTTCCGTCGGAAATATCCTGTTATTTTGATGCCGGGAAGCTCATTGGGTAGATATGACGCACGTCATTTGTCTTGTCATGGCTGAATAACATTCATTGAACGGCATACTGTGAGGAAAGTCATAACAGACTACTTCCATCAAATTTTGCGTGCGGTGGGGGGGGGGGTCGTGGGCGGCCAACTTCACGCACGTAACATAACATCGTGTGTGTTCTATTTAAGGCTCCAATTAATGATGAAGGCGTTTGTCCGTCGATTCCGCTGGGTCACTAATGTTACGTTGTACGGTTGCCTATTCGCGGGAGGGGACTTTGTACACCAGTGGTTTTCTCACCGGGACAAAATGGACTGGAAGCATACACGGAATGTCGCCGTGGTCGCGTTCAGTTTCCATGGCAACTTCAATTTCTTCTGGATGCGCTTTCTGGAGCGCCGATTCCCGGGAAATTCCGCCGGGATGGTGATGAAGAAGCTGCTCCTGGATCAGACCACGGCTGCGCCCTTGGCCACGAGCGCCTTCTACACAGGTCGGTTAATGGCTAACTTGCAAATGGACCACTTATTTGACTGCTTGCAACACGATCCCAATCTGCATTGTTCGTGTGTGTCGCGTTGTAGCGTAAAGGTCGACAATAGTTCTTTGACCGAATAGCATTCACATTTTGCTACATGTTTCTTACAAAATATGTTTTGGTTTTCCCCTCAAAACTAACTCCACACACAGCACCCCATAATAACAATGTGGAAAAAGTTGTTAAAATGTTGTATTAACTAAGCAAGGAAGCTCAAAAGTGAGACAAGGAAGGATGGAGTTGCTTGTCAATGTCAGATGTCATGTTGGCAGGAGCCGGAGCACACAGTGGCCTGTTTTGTCTGATTGTGTGGTGTTCTTTGTGTTCAACAGGGGTCAGTTTCTTAGAGGGCAAGGACGATATTATGGAAGACTGGAGGGATAAATTCCTGAACACTTACAAGGTGAGTAGAACAGCAAATGTTTCAATCATCGAGTTCATAATGAAATTGCTGCTGGTTGCTTTTCATTTTCATCTTTGAGTCTCATCAAAGAGAAAGTCCAGTATTTCAGATCTCATACATTAAAAGGAACTCCGACTGTAATGGCATATTTGTTCTAAATAATTTATTTGGTTGTTATTAACATAAGTATAGGACTTCATTCAGTGTTCTAAAACCTCCTTTTTTATATACTGTAAAGGCACTTTAACTAATATTTTAATATTTCTTAACCATCATCCGCATGTAAAAAATAAATAAATAAATAAACAAATAAATATGTTGACCGTGATATAATAACATTATAACAAAACGACTCAACCTTTAATGACACATGAAGGTCATGAAGGACAGTTGCGGAATTCAACTTGACTTAATGTTTCAAACTTTTATTATTTTTTGTCATGCAAGTGTAAAAATGAAAACAATGTCTTGTGTAACATTTAAAGTGCAAAAAAAGTCATGTGACTGCATCATGTGATTGATAACCACAGGCAGCCAAAACAAATGTTTTCACAAGTTCCATTTCCTATTCAGTGGTCATTGTAATGTTTTTCCTGTTTTCTCATTCGGCTGCACTTCGGTGGCGGTATCACACAAACATATACACACAAAAGCACATGGAAATTAAACCACACTTTTTTTTTCTTTTTTTTTTTTACTCCCTGATCTTCAAACTCAGAAAATATGTCCCACTGTAAAAATTCTCTTGAATGAGCCAATATTTTGTTCACTGCTTTAATTTTAATTTGTTGAGAAATTTCATTACATAAAACTGTTAATTACACAATTTTGCATTAATGTATTAACAGATCTTGTAAATTTTTCTGACTGATAGTCAAATATCTATCGTGATTTTGTTTTAGATTTAACCTGCAAAGGAATGCTTCATTTTACCTTTCCATAAAGAATGGTTCATCTTGTGTTATTTCTCTTTTCAGACCGGGCTCATGTTCTGGCCCTTCATGCAGGTAAATATTAGCATTTGACTCTTGGCTTGTCGTGGCAATATATGACTAAGAAAAGTGAATGCTTTACAGCCCCTAGTTACATCTCTCTGCCTTGAAGAACAATAATCACCTGTCATTTCTTAATGATTGATATTAAAATTTGTCAGTCACCGTGTTCGACTAGTTGAGGAATCAGCAACCTTTGCTGTCAAAAGAGCCATATTAGGCCAAATAAATGCGCAAAAATATTTCAAAACATAGATATTATGGTACCAAGATAGTGATGAAGGAAACAATAGTAGTGTTATGATAGTATAATGTACTGAGGGCCCAAGAACTAATTAGAGCTACACCACAACACAAAAATATGCACAATTTTCTTCTACCTTTCGTCTTTAGTTTTTCCTTTTTGTGTGTGTGTGTAATTTTTCATACTTCGTTTTTCATTGTTAGACCTTTCTGCCTTTCTGTTAAATTTGTGATTTTTTTGGGGCAATTTTATGGACATATATGGCCATTTCTGATTCTATTAATTTTTTTGACATTTTATTGCTTTTTTTTTTTTTTTTAAATTTTCTGCCTTTTTTTGCTAGCAAATTTCTGACATTTTTGTGGACATTTTATGGTAATTTTCGCAATTTCTTCTTTTGTTTCTGGACATTTTAGTTGCTTTATGTACATTTTCTTTTCTGCCCTTTTTTCCTTTTAAAAATCTAATACATTTTCTGACGTTTTTTTGACAATTCCCAAAATATTTTATGGTGATTTTCTGTCTTTGTTTTGTTTTTGGACAGCTTAGGTTACTTTTTAGACATTTTTTTTTCTGGCTTTTTTTTTTTTAAATTCGGTTCTCTGATATTTTTGGCAATTTGATGGACATTTTATGGTCAATTTCTGCTTTTGCTCTTCCTTTTTAGACATTTTATGATCACTTTTTGGACTTCTAAAAGTGATTAAAAGTTTGTTTTCATCTTTTTCTGACAACTTAAAAATTTTGACTGACATTTTTATATAAAATATGTAATTATAATATTATATATAATTATAAAATGATATATTTAATTTAATTTCTTTTTAACGAAATCATTAATTCATTTGAAGAAAGAGAATATTTTTTTTATCTAAAAAAAAATACAAATAAAAAGGGAAACAACCAAACAAAAACAGACTATTAAAAAATTCTAATATTAATTTCTACTTTTTTTTTTTTTTTTTCCAGAGATTGACAGGGAGCCACTGGAGGGGGACTATAAAGTCACACGTGGCCGAACCCTGTACGACAGCATCCTTAACTTGTTCCAATATTTAACCAATAAACACACATATTGAAAACAAAAACAAATTATAATCGTTTCAGGAAAAATTCCAGCCTCATACAATTGTACAACCAAGTCTTAAAAAAAAAAAAAAAAAAAAAAAAAAAACTGTGTATGTGTTGATGCAATAGTAGGGAAAAACATCTTCTTTTTTTTTGTCTTCCACAGTTTGTAAACTTTGCCTTGGTGCCTCCATACGTGCGGACAACCTTCAGTGGCTGCTGTGCCTTCATTTGGGCCACTTTCTTGTGTTTCTCGCGTCAGAGTGGCGACGGCACCGCTGGCGCTGCCCTCAAGTGGATGTTCCCCTCCAAAGCGGACGGAGCAGAGAAGACAGACATTGTAAAAAAGTAAGGTACTTGCTTCTCAAGAGCCAACGGTGGATCCTTCACCCACGAGAAGATGGTGGGAGGAGAAAGAGCAGCTCAGGAATCACTCAGGTGTCAATGGTGGCCAAAAATTGCCAAGGTCATCTTGATTATAAACTACACTCATTGGCTGCAAACTGAGGTGGGCAATTAGAAAGAATTAAACATATACTGGTGTCAATAGAAAATCAATTTTCAACAATGTTTGTCTTTTAAAAGTCATCATTCTTGTTACAACTTCTGTATAGTATTTCATATGCTGCGGCCAGTGAATGTATGGTCAGAAGGTGCTCCTCAATACTTTTTTTACATTTTTTATTTGTTGTCTTCCAGAGCACAGTTAACATCTCGTTTCAATGCTCATCACGTCCGTTTGTTCACATTTGTTCTCCAGAGAGACTCGAATCAAGGCCTAGGTAAACTTAGCAGCGGCTAATACTTAAAAACTTTTCATAACGTGTTTGCTTTATTGTATAGAAGCGTGGAACTGCCAATGTGGAGTAAACATTTCCGACTGGCAAACATTCAAACGTATTTCCAAGTACGTTCAAACATACTTGTAAGCTAAATGATAAAAAAAAAAAAAAAAAAGCATTTTTTCCCATAATGCCATGTTGTATTGACTTGCGTATGGACACCTATAAAAGTAGGTTGTTGTTTTGTTTTTTTAGCATTTGGCCTGCATTATACCAATACATTCATAAATTAACTACATAAACATTGTTTATTCGTAATTTTTACGATTTATTATTTTGTCCACATTGTATGATTTCCGTTTGGCATTTTTTTCCCATAATGCCATGGGGTATTGACTTGTGCATTAGTAAATAAAAAAAACCAACATTTTTTGTAAGGGATACTTGACTCATTTAACCATTTTCAGCAGTAAAAAGTTTATTTTGTCAAGAATGAATTTGATAAAATCATTATTTTTCATGTTCAATTAATACCTTTAAAAATTTATTTGCCACTTGCTGTCAACTGAACATGACATCACCTGTGCTGAGGGAGTAGTTAACGACTAATCATGGCTCACCTGTTTTCTAGGTTTGGTTAGCAAACTAAGCCATGATTGTTCGTTACCTACTTCCTCAGCACGGGTGATGTCATCATCAGTCAACAGCAAGTAGAAAAAATACTTTTTAAAGGTATTAATTGGACATGAAAAATAATGAAGTTACCACATTAATTATAGACAAAATATCAACTTTTTACTGCTGAAAATGGCTCAGTGAGTCAAGTATCCATTTAAGTATTTGGCCTACATTGTACCAATACATTTGGAAATTAAGTAAACATCATTTTTTCTGAATTGTTAATATTTATTATTAATATGTCGGCAGTGCATCTTTTCTGATTATGGCACAGTGTATATGCATGCGCAAGTCAATATGAAGTCATGTGACCCCAATCACCTACTTAGTAGTTTCATGTTGTGTGCATCAAAACAACCAGACAATGTTTATCACAAGCATTAGCATTTACGGCATACATTTCTTAACATTTTCAGTTATTGACTCTGCAACCTGCGGTAACTACACTTCTCAACTGTAGGGGGAACCCACAAAACAAGCGGGTGATGTGACACTCTGTTTTTGCCCTAGCAGCAGAAGCAGTCATGACAGAAATGTGAATTTGATGAGCAACTGAAAATGAAAATTTGGAAATGTGAATATGGGTTGAAATTGTTGGTGCTAATATGCATTAGATGCTGCACAATATTATCCCCACCTTATAAAGATTCATATTACCTGGGGGTGCTTCACTGTAATTCACAACATGACTACAATATATATATTGGATAGAAAAAGTCTACACACCTCTGTTCAAAGGTTTTTGCGATTACATTTTTCAAATGTTTATTTTTATTATTATTATTTTATTTTTTGTTTTGTTTTGTGTCTGTGGCTCTCGCCTTGCTTTATCTATCCTTCCCTCGTTCCTCTCTTTAGTTTTTCCTCTGGTCACTTGAGATCTCCTTAATTTGTTGGAATTTAGAAGGGTTTTTTGTTTTGTTTTGAGTGCAGTTTCTGAGATTAGATGGAGTTTTCCATGTTATAGTTGATAATCAAGGAAATTTTGAAATGTTTTTTAAGTTATTTATTTTTAACATCTTGTACATTTTTACCTTACAAAAAAAAAGTTATTTAAGCAGGAGTGTATACAATTTTTTATGCACTATTTGTACTTTGGGGCATGTTCACATTCATCACAACCAGGTATCAGATACATTTAAGTATAGACAATAATATGATAGTATCATATACAGTACAGTGTATGCATAACAGAGCTGTCAAACGATTAATTTTTTAATCAGATTAATCACGTCTTAGAATTTTGATTAATCATGATAATGACTTATTTGAAAAGGCTTTTCATCAACATTTTTTGCTCACCAAATTTGACGAGCACCTGCTGTGTGTTAATTTTTTGGACGTTCAATGTTATGAGGATGTCTTCCACATTTTTGATCCACTGCACACTCTCATCCTCCTCTTTTTCTAATCAGTTAATTACTTTCATAATTTAAATTGTGAAAAAAATGACCCCAAAAAATGACCCCAATATTTCGACTAGAACAAACATTCTGAATGTCATAGGCAAGCATTTATTAAATGCTTTACTTTTACTTTTAATTACTGCTCAAACACAACGTGCGCTACCTTAAAAGTAAGCATCCGCTGTCAAGCTAAAGGATCATCTGCGGTCAAAATTAATAGTGATTAATCTGCGTTAATACATAATGTGACAATTTTTTGTGATTAATTAATAAATTAACACTAACTTTGACAACCCTAATACAAGCACACATTTATATGTAAACATACAGTGTACATATATCCTGTATATGAATAAATACACATATTGTACATAGAAATACATCCACTTACTTGAATTTGCAAAAGCAACGTTCCTTTCTCTCTGCATGATCCGAATGTAACAATATCATCTTTACAGCATGTCCTCATTTTTAACCACATTTGTGTTCATCATTTCAAGAAACATGCCCCCACATTGTTTTCATCGCATGCTGTATTTTGACATTGGGACATCGTCATGCATGTGTACAAACACGACTGACTACTATTAGTATACTAACGTTTACATAAAGTATACTATATGTAAATGTTTATTTGTGTATACATTTTTAAACCTCTGCCAAAGACTTGCTGCACTCGGGTGTCTATGACAATATCACAAGAAGAGGGTGTGAAAGAGTCCTTACTATCCTTAATAGTTATATTTATTTGATTCGTCTCTGACATGAAGGAAAAATCTGTAATGGCAATGTTGATTGTTTGTGTTAAATGTTGATGGTAATTTCATAAAAAAAATAATAATCCTGAGCTCTTTTATCAACTGTACTGGAATTTATACATTCTTTGTAGTATTTATAAATGATTAGATTTGTTGTGTGCTAATATGTAATACAAAAGTCAAATGGTTGAATTACTGTATTTGTTTTATTAGATGTTTGTATACTGCGTACTGGCTGGTGAAACTATATGCTGCATTGATTTTGATACTACAAAAACAATTTTTGATCAGTAGGTAGTCTTTTATCATATTTGACACTAAAGTTGTTGTGACTGTGATACAGAAATAATATATATTAAAGAATACATACATACCAACGTACTACTGTGGGGTGAGTCTTTATTGACTCCTGTAATGTTGGTCTTGTATTTTACAGAAATCATTTTGTCCTTAAGTGACCTTTGTATTAACAGTTAAAAACTTATTACCCACAACATTAGGTACACCAGCACAATGAGATGTCGTAGATGAGCTGTGTAAACCTATAGCTTCATATTGAGAAGTGTTTCTAATATATTGGCATGATTAGCTAATTTTTAAACGTCAAATATTCAAGTCAGCCATTTTCTATAGTCAAGTCTTCATTAGGGTCAGCTGCGCCTAACAGCTGATTTTTTTTAGACAGTGAAAACACTTAATTGCAGTTTTTTTTGGTGTTCTTTTTACCATTTATAGGCTATTTGCTAATTCATATGTATTTGTGTAGTACTTTGTTCGAGCTGGTTGTTTTCAAAAGAAAAGAGAAGGAAAAAAAAAAAAAGTTCGCCATCATCTCGGAGCCAGTGGGTGTCTCCCTGATTTTCGTTTCCTCGTCAGCACTACGCATGCGCCCTGCATCCCCTCCTTCGGCACGTCGAGGGACCGAGGAACCCGAATAAAGATGCTCGGCGTCTCAGGCTCAGCCGGCTGAAAAAAAACATTAGACTAGCATAAAACGTGTACATTTAGCATTAGGGAGCTCTCTGGGCGAACATGGAAATGAAGAAGTCTTTTTCTGACACGGAGCGGACACTCCGGAGCTACGGCGCCGTGTCGCAAACGGCGTGGACGACGGACAAAGGTGAGCTGCATCCCGGGGAAATTCAGTCGCGTGGAGGTCGACGTGCAGGCACGCTGAGCTAAAGTCCGACCTGTCGTTCGAAGACCGCGACGCTGCGTCGAAGTTCAAGGTTGCAATGTGCATTCATGCCTGATTAAGGCCCATTCATTCGCCTGCACGCTGACATGCACAATTTGGACACCCGATTTTTATTGTTTTTATCGTAATATGCAAGGACTGGATTTCACATTTTAAAGAACACAAAGTATCCTATAGTTTAAAGATTTAAACTTCACATTGTTAAACATAACTAACAAAATGCGGATTATTATTTAAAAAAATATTTCAATAAAAGTAGTTTCGTATTTGTATGCATGTTATCAAGTCTAGTCTCTCTCACTCTACATGATTGTAAATAACCACTGACAGTTTCAGACCTTACGGGCTAAAAAAATAATAATACTAATCTTGTGGTTACTTTCATTTGTATGTATGAGTTATATTTCCACTGCACACCATTTTGTTTTATTACTAATTACCCGAATGACTTAAGTGATGACATCGTCTGTGATATTCCCCAATGAGGATAAGTTATCACGAGGGAGCACGTTGTGAACTTCAAAGAGGAAAACTAAAGACGCAGCTATATTTGTAACAATAAGATAAGATTTCCTCTCTGTGTACATATACAAAGTGTGTGTGGGGGGGCACAGAAGCACATGCAGCCCCCTCCCTGGGCAGGCCTCCTTCAGGGAGGTGGGAGTGCAGTCCAGAGTGTGTACGTGTGTACATTGTGACTGCAGGATGTGTCATCAGCTGGATGTCATGCAGATGCTGACATTCACCTGGTGCGGAGGTCCCCCCTGCATGCTGCCGACCTCATTAAATCATAATCCTGGGGTACACTGATGAGGCTGTTTAATGAATGCAGGGTGGGATGCATTAATTAAGATCAAGCAGAGACTGACTGACATGTTGCAGCTTCTAACTTTTATTTTATTGTGAATCTCTGAAGTGGCCACACAGGTCATTCCTTGTTGTCTTGGTGGGAGGAAAGCGAGTTATTTGTAGTGTTGATGTCTTTTAAAAGTTCCATTCAGCTCAGTGTGCAAAAATGTGGAAAAAGGATGAGGCTAGCACTCAGGCTTGTTTTGCATTGTGCTGTTGGCTGGCTACTGTAGGAACTTTGATCTGTTTTCAATACTGGCACGGGAACAAACAAGCCCTCATTTTGTCTGCTTGCTGGTGAGTCAGCTTCGCAAGCTCACTGACTGCAGTTTGGGTCTCTGCAGGAGCTCCAGCTGTCTAACTGAAACATCTTCGATACAGTTCAGTGCACATATGTATGTTTTGAGTCTCCTTTTTCAGTCTTTAAGGTTATGTTATTAAAATCAAGATGAAACGGCATGGTATTGTTTTGTGGTTGTCAAGTCTCACAGTCTAAAAGTCCCAGGTTCGAATCTTAGTGAACAAATTGAATGAAGTCTCATTTGCATGCATCAACACTTCAGCAGTACGTTTTCTTTCCTGTTTGCGTTTCCCAGGTTACTGTGACGTTTCCATGGCCGAGAGCACCATGCGTCCAGAGGAGATCGAGGTGGAGATGGCTCGGATCCAGCGCCTCAGGGAGGTCCTTGTGCGCCGGGAGTCTGAGCTGCGCTTCATGTAAGCTGCAAAATGTCTTCTTTGATTTTTAGAAGACCAGATAGCGGGAGAACATGTCGAAGATGTAATCACACAAATGTCACAAGAATGCCAGCAGCTGTCATCAGCTGTTGGATAAAGTCTGATGTCATTTGCACGATACATTTCATAATCAGCCTTTATGTAGAGCACAATGTGGTACATCTATGCGAGTTATATTGCGGTTTTGTATAGTATTGATTGTATCTATAAGTGGGATGTGATAGTGCTTGCAATAAGAAGTGGATTAAGTCGAGTACGTCCCTTGTACCAAACGCACTGCCCTCCACACTTGATTATATACTTCTATAATGAATTTACTGCATCCTCATTAACATTAGCTTGAAGGATTACAGTTAGGCCAACAGCTTTACCACGGTCAATCATTTCACCAGTTGCTTCACAGCGTGACAGTTTGGAGCAGCTGCATCTTTCCCTTGGTGCACCCACTCACCCTTTCCTTTGCTCACTTATTAAATCGTCAAAAAGGCCTTTCTGATCTTGCGTTATAAGTCAAAATGGTCTTGCTCGAGGAAACAAGCTCTCCCCTCACTGAAAAGCATTGGATTATGGATTTTAATTTGATTTGTGAGGATTATTTTGATTTCAAGATGTGATGAAATGTCAATCCATTAACCAAGAGGCACTTGTACAAAATTCCATATGTATACAATTTAGTTTGTAGGGTCATCTGAATGAAATTGTCCCATAGAAAATTAAAATGTGTGACGCGCGAGCGAAAATGTAAAAAAAAAAAAAACTAGCATATGGCATGTTAGCTAGCACGGCGCTGTGGTGGTTTGATCTTGGGTTGAGTTAGCCTGGCCAGCAAAGAGTATGACATTTGCATCCAAAATTTCAGCATTTTGGTCGATTATAATTGATGAGTCGCCAATTTGCCCATTTTTATTTAGTTAAAATTAATGTTTGCCTTCCTGTTGCTATGAAAAACCGGTTAACGTCACTCCAAGGCGAGTGGAGAGGGATTTACTCCATTTATAGATAATGATGCAAGCCGATTAACGGATAAAAAAATTGAAAACAAATACTGTATGTTAAAACCAAATTTGTGTTGCTTGTGTACACCAAATGACTTTGTGGAGCGTTCAAGTGGACAGCAAAGGCCTCATTTGGCTGCCGCCATGTACTAGTTCATCTCTCTTTGCGCCAGCCTGCGTTTGACTCCAGCTGCCACATAAACACGTGGACCTGTGTAAAAGTGGCGCTCAGAGAGCAGACGCTTCTGGAATCCGCTGATAGCGCTGAGGAGACTTCAACATCAGGCTGCGAGAGGGAGGGAGGCTGCAAATGGAGCAGCATGGGGAAAGGCGAGAGAAGGGAAGGTGGGGGGGACTCATGTGCATGAGTCATCAGGCTGATGTATCACTGGGAGAATTGAATGTGTGGCAGCAGTCACAGAGAGAGAGAGAGAAGTGGGGATGAACGGAGGTTAGGGCAAGCTGAGGCTCTGGGACGTCAGCACCGTGTGAATTGATCAGTGCCGCATGGTCTCCATCTGCCACACAGGCTGACATGACATCTTCGTGACAGGATCAACGGGCATTTAAACTCACAAGTCATGCCAATCTGACAAGTATCGCCTCCAAGCAAAATGGACTTATGGAGAGTGTAGAACCACAATAAATCATAGTTAAAAGGTCTTCCTCTTAGGTACAGTATATTTTGTCCCTCTTGTGTATAAAATATATTTGTCAATAAGCTAGTAGCGTCGCACAGTTGTGAGAATTGGGCTTGCTCTCTACTGTGGTCCTTCTGTGTGTAATTTGGGTGATTGTGTTCCAAAAACAAGCAATTTACATTAAGTGTGAATGACTGTTTGTATACAGTATGTAAATGGTACTTCAATTATTACTTGCTTTAAAAATGTAAGGATGATATACTGTACACACCAGTGTCACCACAGTGTAACTATGTCACTTTACTGATTATTTGCTTTAACTCATTCAATCGCCAAAACCTATAAATGTTTTTTAATACTGTCCTTCACTCCCCCCCAAAATAAATATATATATATATATATATATATATATATATATATACATATTTTAAATACTAGAGAATGCAGAAGGCTTTGATGCAGTTTCTGACATGAAGATGTCGCTTAAAGTAATGGTAATTATTACAAAAACTGGGCAATAGGTGGCAGCAGAGTATAAGAGATCAGCCAGTGCTATGTTGCAACAAGATCTTTTTCCCAGTGTTTAACACGTTTATGAATCATGATGAAACTTAGTTATATTCTAATGTTAATTGCTGCAAAATGGTAACAGAAATATACTTTTTTTTTCCCGTTAAAAGAAGAGACTAATCTTTCTTTTGGTAGGGTCCATGTTCTTATAGCAGTAGAACACAATATTCTGTGGGCCTCACAAAATCAGTTAAAATCCAGTAAAACAGCCGGGAGCGAAGGGGGTTGCTTTCGATGAAAATGGCTGGGAGTGAATGAGTTAAAAGTAAGGAAAAGGAAAAAAAGTGAGTTTTAACAGCCAGTTACTTATACAGTACATTCAGATTCATATATGAGAGCTACCAATATCTATTATATTACTACACTTTCATTAAATTTAATAAATACAAAATGACAATAGGTGTATAATTTGTAATCCTAATGAAAATAAGAAATTTGGGGTGCATTTAACATGTCTATTGTCCATATTTGCTCTTTAATGTGATGAAACCAGTAAACGTCTCATTTTTCTTACAGGATGGACGACATCCAGCTGTGCAAAGACATCATGAGTTTAAAGCAGGAGTTGAGACAGATTGTCGCAGTACCAGGTACACCTCAAGCCCAAACCAACGCATGCACACACACACACCTTTTTCACACAATCAAATCAGGGTGGAAAAGAATGACAGCTTTCAGCATCGAGTATGTGTGCATGCGTCACAGTGATATATTAATAGAACATACACGGGTTGGATGTGAGTGACGCAAGCGAGGGAGCATCTTTCACACCAAAAAGTACAAGTTGAGCTGCTTTTCGTGTTGATTGCGCTGTTGACTGTGAATGCAACACAAATTAGACGTCAACTGTGCCTCATTCACGACACCACTAGGCATACTCTTATGCTCCAATAAGAGTTGACGCCCAGACACCCTGTGGCGGGAACTCATTTCAGCTGGTTGATCTTGTTCTTTCAGTCACGACCCACAGCTCGTGACGTAAGGTGAGGGTAGTACGTAGATCAACCAATAAATCAAGAGTCTCACTTTCCGGTTCAACTCCCTCTTCGCAACGAGAGACCGACAGAGAATGCGCATCACTGCAGACGCTGCCCCGATGCGCCTGTCCGATTTCCTGCTCCATCCTGCCTTCACTAGTGAACAAGATCCCGAGGTACTTGAATTCCTCCACACGGGCAGGATCGCATCCCTGAATTGGAGAGGGCACTCCCCCCTTTTCCGACTCAGCCCTTATCAAGGGGTTCAGTATCTCGTACTCCCAAAGCACCCCAGACTAAACTCCCTGAGGGACACAAGCATCTTCTCCAAGTCCATAAAACACATGTAGACTGGTTGGCGAACTCCCATTCACCCTCGAGGACCCTGCCGAGGGTGTCAAGCTGGTCCACTTGCGGTAACATGTTTCAGGGGGAAAAAAAAAAAGTTGACGATAGCATCGCGGATGATCATGGTAAAGTAACTCCAATAGAAAGCTTGTGTTTACGAAGTGAACTCAGCTGTGAGACAGGCCCGGGCAAGTTAAGAATCTGGTCCATCAGGCATTGATGGGGACTTGCGATTCGGACCCGTGAGAGACTTAAGTCACTATTTTTTGAGACTTGCAACTCTACTTAGACTCATCCACCCAAGTCTACAAACTTGACTTGGACTTTTCTCTTGAGACTCGTGAATATTAAGAGTCTCTATGGTGTGCCTTGCTCTCATTTTCTCTCCTTAATACAAATGTCTGAGTGCATGCGGTTCAGTTTCTGGCTTGTAAGTTGTCCCTCTTTCCAGGCTAGTTTCTCCATACCTTTTCGTGCACCTGAGCAACATCCAATATTAATGACATAGTACAGACAAATGTGACAAGAAAAAATCACCAGCATGCAGGTTTTCTATTTTTCCGCCTACCAACAAACCGGATACTAAAGATAAGGATTGTTAGCAGGCACGCTGATGAGCTCATGAATCAGGTGTGTAGGTAGGCGGAAATACGGAAAACCTGTAGGACTGCGGCCCTCGAGGACCGGAATTGGGGACCTCTGCCTTAGACATTAGGCACTTCTCATGAGATCTCCAAGAACTACCCAAAGCTGCTGATTAGTTTGGCGACTGTTATGCGCACTCGGGATGAAAAGCCTGGATTTGGGCACTTACTAAGAGTGGAACTCATCTGGAATTGACCGGTTCAATAAGATCTTTCGACTGGACATTGAGGGGAAAACTCTTCTGGTCACTTATCACCAGAAAATTAACTATTAACCAACTCACCAATGGCTATTTCAACACAAGTATCCAAGAAAGGAGTCCCAGGTTACCTTGAATGCCTGAAACAAGAGAGGCTTTGAGCGCTTTGAGCGTACTGGCTAGACCTCACGAAAGCCTACTCAAACTACCACACCAATTAATCCATAAGGCATTGGAGGACTATGAAGTATCATCAGAGACGGTCAAGCTTGTGATGTCACACATGAACTCACTTTAGATGAGGTTTAACGTAAGAGATTGAACCACCAAATGGTAGAGAGCCAGCCATTGCTTACCAGCTCAAGAGGTTCAATTATCAGGACCTAAATGATGTGGTTAAAATCAAAGGATTGGTATACCAGTTGGAGGTGGGCTCTCAAGGCTTCCCTAGAATGTCAGTGCAATGAGCCGGTACGAAGAGATGCAAACTGGGGGTCAGTGTCATTTTCAAGAACAAAAAGACATTCACACACACACAGATGCTGACATTATGGTTTTAGTGATAGAAAATAGTGTTTCTTTTAAGGATCGTTTTACCCAGTCTCAGAGGTCCATGAATTAACTTTACCCTAAGCCACATACCGTATAACATAAGCCTACCTACTGCATTTCCTGCTCTGCTGACAGGGGAATTTATGCATTGCGATCATTACCCAGCCCCCCCTCTGCCGCCCACCCCCTCCTGATTGTCCCGGCCGCAGGGGCTACACAGTGTAGCTGACTTTTTCACAGCATGAAAAGCTGATTTTGCACTCATTTTTCAAGCCAAGTTAGCGAGCAGTAGCAGACACACTCACAGCGGCTGCAGAGCAAGGCTAATGCTTTCCATTTCATTTTCATACACATGGAATAATACAAGCCCCAGAGGCTTCATATTAGCATAAGTATTTCTGCAAGCTCTAAGGTTACTTAGAGGGCAATTCTGACAATTCTCAATTCATCTTATTGTAGAGAAAGACAAAAGCAAGAAAGACAAGCAGCAAGAGGAGGAACTAATCCTAAAGATCCATAAATTGGTGCAGGAGAGGGATTTCTTGGTGGATGACGCTGAGGTGGAGAGATTAAGGTGAGGAAATACAAGCATGGACGTGCACTTGAAATTCAATTAATTTTACTAATGTTAATATTACGATGACTCAGGGAACAGGAGGAGGACAAGGAGATGGCAGAGTTCCTCAGGCTGAAACTGATGCCATTGGAAAAGAAGCTCAAAGTCAAACAAAGTGAGTGGAAATATTTGAATGCGCAAACATTCAAACAGCTCACAGGTGGAAAAACAAAACACTTGTAAACTGCAAATGTTTCTCTTCCGTTCCATATTCATAACATCAAGATCCTCCAAAGCCCAAAAGGCAAGTCCCGGAGCCTCCGCCCAACAAACCCTTCGTCACTAAATCAGGTGTGACCATCATTAAGGACTGCTGTGGCGCCACCCAGTGTTCCATCATGTAATTGGCGGAGGCCTTCAATACCCTCGAAACAAATTCAGCGATCATCAATTCCTGCGAATCAGAGAACCTGTTTTGCTTTATGTTCCACTAGAAGGTGTCCATCAGTCATGTTTGCAATAACAAGTTCAAAATGTCAGGGAGGTCAGTGTTTATGCGCAACGTAGTTCATCAGGTATAGTAGCTTACAGTAGTCCCCCCGCATATTCGCAATTCAATATTCACAAAACCACCTATTCATTTTTTTTTTTTGTTTCCAATCCTCAGCTATTTGCTATTATGTCTAAATGGCAAAAATTGTGTACAGTAATAGTTGTCAAAGAAGCATGTTGCCATATGTAATTATTTGCAAGGAAAGTGTTGTAAGATGAGTTTGAAATGTTAAATGTTTTTTGTATCAGTTTCTTATAGTTTTAACTATTAATATAGGAAATTCTAAACATCCCGCAGTAAGGCTAAACTCTTATCCTCTGTGAAAAGTCAAGTAAAATATTGAATAATTGCCATTTCATTTTTTTGTTTTGTTTTTGTTTTACAGTGGCAATAAAATTTAGAATCAAGAAACAGGACTACAAGCACAATGTCCATAAAGTGGATTTTATTAAACACTGTACTTCTTTGATTGACAATTTTTGTAATTTTGGGTGAGCATATGCAACTAAAATATTACAAACATTGATTCAAACCAAGGTCGGACTAAGCCAAACTTTTTTTTTTTTTTTTTTGCTAATGACGACTACTAAACATGTTAGGATAATTGTGCTCGTTCTTTCTCTCAGGTGATGAATATACTTAACTAGCTCCCCCAGTCACTAAAAATGACAATTACAAAAATTACAGGATTATTAATTGCAGATCCATGTATGTTTCCCCAACCATATTGCCCAAATGTGTCAATTATACTTACAGTAAATGACTGTCCGCCATCTGCAGGTTTACGTATAAGGCATTATTGGCAACAAAAAAACACTTAATGCTTAATAAAAGGTTTTCCTGGACAACACTCACCAATGACTCATTGTTGCAGGAGTGTTTTTACAATGGTGATCAAGTTATCTGGTCAGTCAGGTTTTATGTAGGTTTCAATGAAATTTGGATTATTGTATGTGCAGCAAAAACAACAAAACAAAACAAAACAAAATAAAAACCCTACATTTGGTGTTTAATTTTTACTTTGCTTGCGCCCTCTTAGCTGGCCACACTGACATTATCATACAGATAAATATGAATTGTGATAACATACAGTTGACAGTTATCCTGGTTGTTGCTGTCAAGAAGCAGCTCAATCCTCTGAATTGTTTTTAATTAAGGAGGAACATGACGTGTCATGCGAGCTTGTAAATAACATTTCCATATATGTTTGAGTACAATCTGAGCATTTGCATAGCTTTTTGTCCCCTCATCTTCCTTCTGATAATCTGTAGCGCTAGTGAATTCATGAAGTTCCTAATGATGAAAATGTAACATATGCAGAAAATAAGATCAAACTACCTGTACATATATGTTTAAATAAATGTCATCTTTCAGGAACCTGCCACTAGATTGCATCTTACTGTCAACATTAACCAACCAAGAAACTTAAGCCGAGAAGTAATGCTTTAGTGAAGTTTATTAACAGAACTGTATTGGTCCCTTAAATGATGTTTGACAGCTGTGATAAATTGGGAAGGTGGTGGTGGGGTTTCAGTGAGCAAGTAAAAATTATTACATGGCATCTTTGAATTAAAATGACTTTTTTTCTTTTCAGTTCTTGAATGCAGAACAACTGGTGTACAAAAAAAAACTTGACAAGCTAGACAAAATTGTGTTAGTACAAGCAGGCTAAGAATTCTTTCATTTCTTTCTTCAAACACGTAGTCGAACTCCAAATAATTGCATATTTATTTTCATGAACCAAAACTATGCAGATAAGCATATTTCAAGAGCTCTTTAGAGATGGTACCCGCACAAAGGAAAAGCTAATTTGCTACTGTGTCCATTATGAGAGATGCCACTGCATAGAGAGAGCTTGGATTTACTCAAAAAGTTTTAAATAGATGGTTATTGGAAGAATTCATGCTCCTATTAATTTCAAACCAAAATCAGTAATTCAATAAGTTGCACATTCCTTGATCAAATAGTGTTCAATTTAGTCTGAGAAATCTATGCTGCAGCAAGTATAATTTAAATAATTTAGATAAGAGGTCAGCAGCTGCAGGAAACTCAAAACGTAGTTGTATCATGTCACTAACTGAACGAGTCAACATGTAATGGTTGACCACTCAAGCAATGGGCGTTTACCCATTCTTTGAATGCTATATTCTCTGCCACTCGGCACATCTGTGGCGCATGACAAACTTGTAGTAAACCCACAGCGACGAGTAGCAAAACCAGCCAGCAGACCAGAAAACACATGATGGCAAAAGGGAGGAAACCGACACGTGGGGACATCACAACATGACAGTTGGGGATGTACTCTGGCCATTCCTTTGTCACCGTGGCAAATACAAGCCATTGTAAAAGCCCGGTAAAATCCAGAGAGCCACAGAGGGTTCTCTTATGTGGACGTGACACACTCGCGAAGGCTTCACACAGCCCCTGTGCCGCTCCACTAGCCTCCGACATATGTCTATGCCCCCAGAAACCTTGTCATTAAAGAGCAAAAAACAAAACAAAACAAAAAAAAAACTCCAGGGTGCTCCCCTTGAATCATCAACTCAAGACAGGAGACCACAACAGACACTACCAGCAACAAGGCGTGAGAGGGAAATAAAAAATAAAAAACCTTGAGTACTTCAGTAGCATCTACAACAGTGGCTCCACCTCCAAGAAGTCGAAAACAAGGTGGAAACGAAAGACTTAGCACAAAGAATGCTTGTTTTTCTTCGACCATCCATTCCTGTCTGCTGCCGCTGGGCTTATATTACCAGGCATCCACTCATGTATGCACACCGTGCATATGTCACACTGCCTACAGTGGAAAACCACACAAACAGCTAAAAGAACACAGACACTGGCTGCTGGCTTAAAGTTTGTCAAATACGCACACCCTGGTCATGGACTTAATCACAAACAACGGCCGTTAACTTGATGATCTCAGAGTCAACCTGTCATGGCGCCTGCGAACGTGGCTATGGTTGTCTTTGAAGCAAATAAAGGAGCAAACGCAGAGGACTTGAGGTTCTCTGGCACCACCTACAAAGTTCATAAAGAATATCAACTGAAATTCT
Source organism: Festucalex cinctus (assembly GCF_051991245.1). Classification (NCBI taxonomy): domain Eukaryota; kingdom Metazoa; phylum Chordata; class Actinopteri; order Syngnathiformes; family Syngnathidae; genus Festucalex; species Festucalex cinctus. Next base: position 20,226,572 of record NC_135416.1, on the reverse strand, counting down.
TTTTAAATAATAGTTGAACACCGCCCTCAAAACTTTCATTTGGTCAAGTGCCTGACCATAGAGTAAGTTTGTTTTAACATCTTAAAATACAAGTGTGCTGCTATTCATCTTGAGCATTTATCCAAATGGTTTGTGCGCTGTATGCAGTGGCATCCAACTCGTCGGGATTCCCGTGTGCACTTTCTTGGGCATAAAAACTTAACTTTATGAAATTTTAGTAACCTTAAGTGGGCTTTACATTTGCAAATTGCAGCAGATCTGCAAAAGGTAAAAAGATCAAAAACTTTGTGCGTACCATTGAATGAACCATTGAAAAGATTGTGACTGAGAGAAAAGCAGAATATTAGAAGGCAATGGCACGTGGCAGCAAAGCCAAAAATGCGCTTCAAGAGTGGTTCATCTGCAGTGTGATTCGTGTCGCTACCTCAACTCTTCTACTCAGAGTTACACAGCAGCTCAACTAGTTTGGCTCACTGCGCATGTGTGTGTTGGTTCAGAGACCTGATTTGAATGAAAAGTTGGCAGCTAGCTTGATTCGACTGCGAGGGCCTCTTTTGCTAGGACTGTCCATGGACAAAGGGGACTCGGTGCCCGTGGCTGCGGCAGTCTCGTCGTCTTTTGCAGCAGCAACCATGTTAAGTTCTTTGCTCTCTGCAAACATAAGTGCAGGCAGAGAAGACGCCTGATGAAAGGGGTTTAAGAAAGAGTGACTCACTCATCACAATGTGTTATTCTCTTAATACAACAAGTGTTATCTAATGCAAACCATTATTGCGTCAAGGCTCGTATTTTACATCTGGAAAAACCTCACGGCAGAACAAACGTCACAAAAGTTTAATATAGAGGAAAAAAGGGATCTTGTCTCAATATCATCTTATTTTCAGTGTGAAATCTGGGCCAGTACTGTTCTATGAATAGCAACAGGTGCATACACAAGTTAATTGTACCTTCTGACATCTGGAGGAAAAGCCTGACAAAAAGAGCTAGTATAACAAAAATGCATTTGTACTACGTTTTCCAACTAATTCCCATAGTACAGTTGATGATCTCTCACAGCACTTCAGTGCTTGGGAATCATGGATCAAATAGAAATTCTTCACACTCATGCTGACCTGATGTGTGGGGCATTGGCGGAGTTCTCTCCTCAAAATGAATCAGATCAGCCGGCTGCAATACGACTGGGTCAGGGTGGAGCTGAGGTGACGGCAGGCAAGATGGTACCGGGCCACAGAGAAGGTCAACTGGGGACGTCAGACATAGCAGCTCAGACTTTGGCACCGCGATGGCGCCTGGAAGGTAAGGACGGTTCATTTCATCTTATTGATGGTAAACAAAAAGGAATAGCATCTTTTACTTGGACTGTGTGCTTCAGAATGGGTGGTGCTTGCGGGACTCGCTCTGGGGCTCTCCACATTACCTCCTGACTGAGGGCTGCTGGGGACTGAAGCGCTCGCCCTCTCTGCATGACACCAACACACAAGCCTGTTATCATTTCGAGTACAGAAAGGTCGCATTACCGCAATGAGAAGATGCACAGAAGCTTTTGCCTTTCATATCGTTCTTCAAAACGATAATCCTCTTGTGACCGTGCCCTTTGATCCAGACCACCTGATGTCACCACAAAAAAAAAAAAAAAAAGGTCAGGGGGAAAAAAAGGAGCAATTTGAATTTATAATAAGAAATTTATAAAATTCAACAGTTATGCAAAAATGTGAACATAATGGAACTGTCACCTGTGGAATGGCATTGAGCAGCTCATCAGTGCTGGTGTATCCATAGGCGCGAGACTCCAGGCCACAGCCAGTAAACTTTTTATAAGCGCCATGGAACTCGGACAGGAAGATCTGGTTGTAGTGGTAGGTGTGGAGCAGTGCACGTACGTTACGGGCAAACTGATAAAGCCTCGTCAGCCTCACCCACTCCTCACTAGGACTGTCTGTGGTGCTGGCAGCTTGAATGCTTTTGTCAAGTTCTTCACAGTAAAGCTGCCATAGAGGACAATTAAAACACCTCTTAGTTTAGTGACAAAAGGATGTGATGTCATTGAATAAATGGCTTCTCTCACTTCCACAAGGTAGGGCAGACTCTTGAGTAGCTCACTGAGGGAAAGGAAGCCATATTCACAAGGGTTGAGCGGGGCTTTGTGGACCATCTGGTAATGGTGGCTCAGGTCATCCACACTGAGACCTTTGTCGACATCTTTCTCTTGAGACATAAGCAGTGCCAGAAGCTGTGATGTCAGTGAACGCAGAGACTTCCTGTTGATGAGCTGAACTTCTCGTCCTTCTGCGCCATCCACCACCTTAAAAGCAAAGAATGTGGACTAAGACATGCATGTGAAGGAATAGCGTTTGACTAGACAGCTGTTTTCCAAAAATGGCACAAATCACTTTTTTTTTTCTTCTTCTTTTTTTTGGGGGGGTGGGGGGGGGGGGCACAGTATATTTATTGAAATAGCGATCTTATCTCAATGTAATCAGAAATTTGTTTACTTTGTGTGATATCTGGGCCTTGTTAGTTGAACGCAAATCTAATATACTAATAGCTATCCATGACATACTCTGTTGTATGAATGGAAACATGGGTTAGCTTCTGCCTGTCATTATACGTTGCACACATGGGCTATGTTCACACTGCAGGTCTTAATTCTCAATTCCTATCTTTTTGGTGAAATACGATTTTTTTGAGGAAGTGTTCACATTACATATTAACTGCGGCCTCAGTCTGTCTGCTGTGTGAACGTTATGCGTCCGCAAAGTGACCCGAATGCGCAGAAGAAGATAAAACGTCACAACGCTGTGTTTGTAAATATGGTGTAGCGCATCAGGGCCAATGACTTATGAGTCTGTCGTGGGGGCTCCTATACCATCGCATATCTAAAGAGGAGTGATGCGGGAGGAGGGAGAAATAAGATTTTGTGAAAATGAGGCGAGCCTGTTCGAGCTCCTCATCTCAGAAACGATGATGTCACGTCATTGCCGTGCGTAATAAATGAGTCGTCTGCGTGACTAAATCACTAATATCACCATAAATGTCAACTTTATACTTCATGTTTCAAGTGGGATAAATCCATCCATTTTCTGAACCGCTTGCTCCTCACAAGGGTCGCGGGGGGTGCTGGAGCCTATAAGTGGGATTAAATTAAAGTCAAATATAAAGTCACAACTGTTATTCGAAATAACTTTGCCGAACCATGTACAGTGGGGCAAAAAAGTATTTGGCCAGTTTCCAATAGAACTACCTGTTGGATTTTGGCCAAATACTTTTTTACCCCACTGTACCTCTCCCGAGTCATGTTCCCGCTCGAGTGCAACGCAAATTGGACATTTGATGACGTAGAGGTCGGATCCATGAGACCTGGCCATTCATACTGCGGTTGCATTGCAAAAATTCGGATGTGTGTCTGTTCTAGGAGCACATATGAAAGTGACCCTGGAAGGATATTTATTTAAAAAAATAAATAAATAAATTAGAATTGTACTGTTCACATTGACACATAAAAAAAAAAAAGAAAAAAAAAGAAAATCTGATCTGGGTCACATTTGCCTGCTGTGTGAACCTAGCTATTGATAGCTTCATTTGTAGTAAATAACTTTACAGTTGTGCTCAACAATAAATAAATGAAATAAACAACTCTTTACCTTCACAACATGGCAGAGTTTGCTTAGTAACGCTGGCAGGGAGCTGGCGTCGTAGTCCTGCAGTCGTAGGCCATAACCGAAGGTCTTGCTGTACTCCGTGAGCAGCTGGTTCACAGGAAGGCTGGAGTTCTTCTGAGCTCGAAGCAGTTTGACTAGTTGAGCTGCCAGTGCTTTGATGCGCTCAACCTCTGTTAGAATAAGCATCTTCTCCTCCCCACACTCCAACACCTGCACAGTGGAAGTTATCAGAAAAGCGCACACAATCACATAACTAGGAGTGCCAATCAGTCATTTACTCACCATTAGTACATCAGGGATGGCCTCAAAGAGCTCTATGAGTTTGGTGAAGCCGTAGTAGCTGAGCTTACACTGACGTCCAAAGTGGTGGTGGTAGGTGGGGATGAACTTGCTGAAGGGCATTCGGCAGTGAGGTTGGTGGCGGAGGAGGTCGATGACCTCCTTCCCAAAATGCTTTGTGCGCTCCATTTCATCCGCAGTACGCTCTGTGGTTAAATAAGCAGTTTCACCAATTGTAATATATTCTTACGGCTGCAGCAATGCAGTATGCATATTTTTTTTTCTATTGACTAGCTGCAGGAGAAAGGCACATTGTGTATTTTGCAAAACTAAGCCAACAGATGTCTCGAGGCTTATCAAACATTAAAGAACCAATGCAAACCCGCTTCTTGAACATTTTTTTTTTACTGTGCAGTCTTGTATAAGAAGGCTCAGTGTGCCATCTTTGCACATTCACACCAGTGAGGAAGAAACTAATGAGTGTGTGAAAATAACCAGAGGCTGTAAAGGTAGCAGTACCTCTCTTGGGAACAGAGATGACGGTGTCATTGTCGTGATGTGTGGTGGTAATGGTCGTGTCGGGAATCTCAGACAGCAGGTCCTTGAGGTCACATGTGCCATAGTCTGCTACATTCCAGTCTCTGGAAAAGCACCTGGTGAACATGACACAGAATACATTCAAACCCTAAATTACTTCGTAGCCCCAAATTGATATTGTATTGTATTGATATAACTTCACTGATATTGTGATGTTGACGGACCAGTGGTATGCTTGCATGAAGTCCTGGACAGCAACTTGCTTGCTGGCTTGAAATTTGAGAAGTTTTAATAAGTCTTGAGTGAAACGCTTCACTTGGGCTCGATGAGTGAGGGTCAGCAGTCGTTTTGTACCCATGCCTAAGATCTGAAAGTAAACATTATGCATTGATCAATTTAGCAAAAAAAAAAACCTAAAACATAAAATAGACATGATCGTTTCCACTTAATTCAGACCAATTCCAGCACGAGTACTCAACTCTTGAGTAGTCACCGATACCAAGTACCAATCAATTCTGACCGAGTCAGCCACACCCCAACAACTGCTTGTTCACCAAATTACCAGTAGGTTTGTATTTAAAATAATACCCTCTGGGAAGTAGGCTACACAGATGTTCGAGAACCATCCAAAACAAAGCTTTACTTTTAGATGAAAACAACAAACTTAAATACAGCGCATGCTGATATCAGAACCACATTTACCAAAAAAAAACATTGTGGTTATGGCACAGATGTGCAGTACCTGCAGGACATGTGGCACTGCTTCCAGCAGCTCAAACAGCTTTGTGTATCCATAATCGGAGACGCGGCACTGCTTAGCAAAATGATGATGGTAAGAGGGTATAAATTTGCTGATAGGCATGATGCAAGATGGTTGACCCTTTAAGAGGTCAATAATCTCTCTGCTGAACTGAATGAGTTGAGGGTTGCCAACTGGACTCTTGCATCGGTGGAGCCACGGCTCTGGAGACAAACGAGGGTAATAATCACAAGAGAGGATAGAAAGTCTCTTATCTACAGAATTGTTAGTACAGAAAATTTTGAAATTTGAAATGGTGAAATAATAAGCTCTCACCAGAGTTTGGTGCTGGTGGATTGTTGTGAATCCACTTGATTACTTTGTAACCGTTTTGAGCTGTGACTATGGTTATACTGGGGACGCATGTGATGAGGTGCTCCAAAGGCACACCGCATTCCAGAGTCTCATTGCCCAGCTGCAGTCGACTGAACTTTGCTTCATAGCAGTCTGGAAAGCTAAAATATAAAAGAACACTGATACGTTTGAATTTAAGAAAAACACGGTTCAACGAACCTAAAATATTTCACAAGAATTAGAATGGATATACAGTACACATCGTGTATGCCGTCACCTGAGGAGTGGAAGAGTTCCTTCGTGTGATTGCAGCAGTGCATGAACCTCAGAGGCCAACGTGCTTAGAGACATGACCACAAATGGAATTGTGTAAGAGTCTGGATCAAAGTCAGCCTCACTATTGAAATTGAAAGGAAAAGCACCATAATCAATCATCAGACATACAGCGTAAGAAACTGGCATGTCAAAACGAGGCTATTAAATTAAACAGTACGCAACTCTAGAGAAAAAAAATTTCAATTTATGATCAGAGATATTGATACAGTAGCTCTAATGGCAGGTATTGTTTTAAATGGGAAATTAAAAAACTGAATTAGTGTAGATGATAGCCGTTAGCAGAGTGCATGGTTGCATTGGCTAGCATTTGTGCTACTTGGCTATTATTAAAGCTAATATACACTGCTCTGCCTCATTGCATGTCATGAACCAATGAAACACATGCGAACCGAACTGAAACAGTCGAATTGAACTGCCTAGTCAGTTATCAAATGCAGTTCCACCCCTACTGTTTTTGTGTGTGCGCCAACTCGTACAGTGGAAAGAATGGTGACTGACAGGTGAGTAAACAAGGCAGTGCGACTGCGTGTTGATGAAGTATGTAAACAAACACGAATATGAATGACCATTTAGAGCAGGGGTGGGCAAACTCAGCCCTCGAGGGCCGGAGTCCTGCAGGTTTTGGAGGTTGCCCTCTTCCAACACAAGCTGATTCGAATCAACAGGATCGTTATCGGGCTTATGCAGAGCTTGCCGATGAGCTGATTAATATATCCACTCCTGATTTAGCGAGTCCGATTAAAGAAATAAAAATTGTGCCCATTTTGACCCATCGAACCAAACAATAAATGTCAATCAATTACATACCTATAACACGCATGTGTGTGCGTACATGTGTAATGTAGGCCGGATTCTTGCCTGAAATTGGGCTGTGTGTAGTGTTGTCTACAGATAGGTTCATGATATTCCAGCTCCTCAAACACCACAGGGCTGCCGCTTGTTGTGGAGGAGCTCTCCTGTGAGTGAGAGGAGCCCAGTGGACTCTGGCGGATTTGGCTGCTGGGAAGAAGGCACACCAGCCTCGTGCCCCCCTGTTCCCGAACAGCCACGACATCAGTCAACCTGTGCAGATCACTCATCAAAAGCTTACGGTGGAATCTGTAGGTAGGTGTGGAAAAGCAATATATGTAAATATGGCAAAACGAAAAAGTTATGTTATTTGCAAAGGTTATGTCTACATGCTTGGAGATCAAAATACTTACTTTTTCTCATAGATCTCGGTGAACTTGAAGTGAGGAAGGCAATTGGCAGGTGCCTCCTGAAGAATGCTGCTGATCTCAGAGCTTTAAGGCAAGGCAACGCAAGGCAAGGCAGCTTTATTTATTCATGTAACAGATTGCATACACAAGCTAACTCAAGGCTAATTTCAAGGCAGAATACAATATATAATGGGAAAAGAATAAGACATTTTTAAAAACCCATAAGAATTTAAGACATTTAAAAGCAAAGCAGAGAAATAAAACAAAAAGTAGTTCACCTAGATTCTTAGAAAAAACATACAGTACAAGAACATGATTTTGGAAACAAATGTTTATATAAATGCTCTAAGAGAACTTATTCATAGGTCTAAGGAAAAACAACAATGGAAATGTCTAATTAACATCCACACAAAGCCTCAGCAATAAAACCTTTTGCCCTAACGTGTACCTGAGCATGGCCATGGATTTGTTGTGGCCACCTGTGATCAGAGACACCTGGATACGTTTGCCTCCAATTTTGTAACGGTGAAGTCCACTGACAGCACTGATAGCCTGCTGTAAGGACAACATCTGGATTGTAGCCTTAAGTTGATAGTCTGTATGGGGACTGAGCTCCATTCCTTTTATCTAAAACAAACAAACAACTCATGTAAAATAAACCACCCTCTGAAATTGTAAAACATTTGGACTCAAATCAATTTAAGAAGTAGTAACACATTCACTGATCATAATGTTTATCATAGTGATACCGTAAAAGATGAAGGACATACCCGCCCATAACGGCAGAATGTGTCATGTAGAGTCTGTTGTAATTCTTTGCGGGACATTCTGTAGTCAAGGTTAGCCACCAGGATTTCAGCTCCATCTGAAAATGGCTCAGGTGGACAGTCTAGACGAGGGCTTCGAGGAGCAGCAAGTATGGGAGATGAGCGGCTAGAAATGCTGGGTGATGCAGTCCTTTTGGAGAGGGGATAACACGTTGGGAAACATATCTAGTATCATGTAGGTCTAGATACTGTGCTTCATGTTTAATTGCAACCATTGTATATCACACATAAGCAGGTTTAATAGCCTTAGTACACTTTTACTTTGAAGTTTGCCCACGTCATGGCATGATGGCTAGCTTGACTTCCCTTTTCGATATTACTTTCTCGCAGTTGACTTGACAGTGTAGTTGCAACCAACATCAACACAACGCTATCCCAAATTCATGTTAAATCATTAATTTAGGACGCTAGGAAACTGCTAATTAATTACGCCGTCATTGTACGATTCGGCAGAAGTCTCTGATGCAAGTGGCTAGTGCTACCTGTTAGCATGACCAACGAGCGCATCATGTGTCCTCCTCAAGTGCGAGTTGCTTGCTATTAGTCTTTCTCTCTCTCCTCCAAACTGGCCTTTATTTACGCTCGCACAAGCTTTGTAATAACACTGAGGGTGAAAGCTTGAAAGAGGTTTGTAAATGTTGGCTGTGAGGAGAAACGGAGCAACATTAATTCTTTTTCAATATTCTGGACCAAGGCGACTTTGTAATTCATTCTCCATATTTAAAATGGAACGTGCCTTAAAAATTGAGGTCTTTTCATTATAAAAAAAATAAATAAAAGATTACTACAACTTTGCCTTCATTTATTTTACAAATCTATTGTCCATTAAAAAAGAAAAACATTCAACTCAAAAATGTCAAACTTAGCTGTTTAGATTATAGGAACACAACTTTAAGCCATTAATACCTTATTTTACACATGGACCATTGCTTAAAAGTTGTGTTCCTAAATCCTAAACGGCTATACTAGACATTTCAGATTGATTTTTTTAATGTATTTAATGGGAAAAAAGTGCTTTACAAAATAAGTGAAATGTACAATTTATCTTTTTTTTTTTTTTCTTCCCCTTCTTCTTCCTGATCTGAAAAACGATCCGATCCATGACTCAAATCGGTGATCCAATCCAAACCATGACTTTTGTGATCCGTTGCACCACTAATATGAAATAAGATCACCTGGAAGACCAAGAACCCTGGGACAAGACAAGTGGGCTGAAGCTTCTGTGCAGGTTCAGCTTGCTGAAAGCGGATGGCGTGCTGATCTGAAAGTCCGCCGAGCGTCTCTCCTCCTCAGCAGGAGACTCGGTCCCACTGCGAGGATTGAAGCCATCCCTTTTACACGAGAGACCAAAACATTAGTAAACACAATAATCCATCCACAACATCCATAACCTACTTCTAAGGCTGCAGGGCTCATTTGAATCTGTTTGAGAGTCACCAAATAAACCCTGGCATTGCTCACCCCAAAATGTTTTCCCTTTCAATGTACCTTTTCTTGTATAAGGATCCTCCAGTGAAGCCAGGTTTGGAAAGCTGCTCCAGTGATCCTATCTCACCATTACTATGAGGAGAGGAGGAGGCTGACCGCCCTTTATCAAGGTGTTGGAAACCCAACTTAGGTTTGCCGTCTTCATTATCCGGCTCCTGCATCAAAGCGTGGCGTTTGGTGTTAAAAGATAGTGAATGACTGCACTGTTGGTGTCATGTTTTAAATCAAACAAAACAAAAACTATGAAATAGTATGGAACAGTGCTTCCGGGAACATCTTTCGTTACCAAGGAACAGGTTTTCTCATTGACAAGAACTGCAGGTATGAGATTGAGCACCCAGAAAGGTACATGAAGCAGACTTTGGACTAAACACAAACACACAGGCCACACACAAGAAAGGACTAAGATACAGTACAGGCTCAAGCTTTGCTGAAGCTGTCTATTTGCTTAGTTGAGATCAACTCACACATTAGTATGATTTCCGCATTAAAAAAAACAAACAAACATGCAGAACAAAAGATGACACACAGCTCTGGGTATTAATACATGCCAGGCATGATGCTAAGCAAGCAGCTACAAGGCGTTAGTCAAGCCAGGCACTGGGGAGAAAGACTGCACTGCACAGTGGCAACTACAGGGAAATGGAGAGCAGGCACTGACGAGTCTGCTGACCTGACGGGGTTTTGCAGGAGCGCCGCCCAGAGGCCCAGAGCACACCCTCTTGGGGCTGTAGGGCCTTTCAGGCAGTTGGCCAAGGTTGTAGCATGGGCGGGTAGATCGCCGCACCCTCCTGGGCGACCTTGGCTTCTCCAAGGGCAGAAAGGAGGATAAGGCTACAGGAGTGGTAAACGTGTCTTGGCTTTGACAAGGCAGGGGCAGTGTCTGAGGCAGGGGAAAGTGATGGGACTGAGACGGAAGGTCACGCTCAACACTTGCATCGTCTCTGGGCCGCGGCGAGACAGAGAGGCTGATTCGACGGCCAAACACGTCCTCATTTTCCATTCGCTTGCGGGCACGCGCCGCCGCCTCAGGGCTGCCAAAACGGAGGACGGCTGTGCCCTGGGACATGCCCAGCACCTTGCCGCCACAGTTGTCTGAGAGGCGACGGAGCCGGAGCTTCACAGCATTCCACAGGCTCTTATCACAGTTGACAGGAAGGTTGTGCACATAGAGGAGGTTGTAACTGGGCTGAAGGAGGGGAGGAAAAGACAGCGGGCCTGTCTGGATTTGTATGCTTTATACTTAAATGTTGTCCTTTTTAGAAGAAAAAAAATGGACAACCGTTGAGTGGTTCATAATAGGAAAAACACTCAAATAAAGAGGCTCGGTTTTAGACATTAAATGTCCTCTATAAAGTCAATACAAGGCTGAGCCTCCTTTCATTGAGGCCATCACTTACCTTTTTCAACTACAAAATATTTAAAAAGGCAAATTTTTAATGCCTACCTGAGTTTTGAGAGGCATGCGCAGAGGCAAGTCCGCTGTGATCTCTTGAAAAGACACGCGAGTGTGGGCGTGCTGCAGCAGGGCCTGGGATGTATGGTTACCATGGACCAGGATTACCTGGAAACCATGGCGATGCCGCAGGTCGCTCAACTCACTTGCAAAGTTTACATCGGCTGTTGGAATTAAGGGTGAAGAACAGTTTATACAATCATCTGGTCAACTAAAGCCTTTTGATGACTGAGAATCTGAGCATCACACACATGATACTAGAACAACAGTTGCGGGTGCAGTGTGGGTCTCAGCAAAGCGCCGTAAGCTCTGGCGAAGCTTGTCATCAGCAGCATTCTTGGCTGTGGCATTGATGTGCGCCACAGTAACCTGGTGATGAAAAGCGCGTTCATATGGTGGTCTTTCTAATCAAGCACCATTGAGCAGTTTTTAGAGCTTACCTGGCAGTTGTTGAGCTCTTGGATAACTGCTTTACTCTCCTTACTGATATCACACACACAAATGAATTCTGCCTCACGGTGGCCCTGAAAAAAACGGCTGCGTATACGTTGAACCACCACCCCAGCAGATTTTCCACTTGGCACGCTGCAGTTCTCGATGTCCCAAAACACTCCAACTGGGGGGATGTTCTCTGTACCAACACCTTCTGGTGAACCTGAGCAACAGAAAACAAGGGTTTTCAGAGGTTTACAGTGTCAAATGTAAAGTTTACTTAACACTATTAATTATTCCCTTTTCTCCGAGTTAAAGAATTCTTCAACTTTCATGTATAAAACATGCTTCAATCTATAAATTAAGGCAACAATTGAATATTCTTCATATATTTCTTATTAAATGTGATGATAATTTCATATTTTGGGGTGGCCAGGCGACTGTTATCCCACTGTCCCACCAAACGAATGCCATATCCACATTCAGCACTCTGGACTCCGACAAATGGACGGCAAGTTGCATAAGGCCTGCGGGTCATACGACACTTTTGTAACCTCCCAAGTGCACACAATTCAGGCTACCAGAAGCTCATGTTATTTGCTAAGCAGAACAAGTTGGTGCAGAGGGGAAAAAAAAGCCTCGCTAATCATCCATCACAACACTGTTGCCAGAGATTCCATTTTACAGTTAATGGCTGTTAGTTTGTATCACCAATGAGTTTTCCATGCATGGGGAAACAAGTGTGGTCGAAACAATTTGCTCTTTGTCTTGAATCATAAACTGCTGACTTTAGTTTTGTATTCATAAAAGCAAATGAATGCAAAGGATTAAAGACAAAGGACTAGTTAACTTGAAATAAGTACAAAACAACTGACAATCAGCTTTCATTAAAGACGTATGAATTAAAAAGTGCACTTACCATACTTTTGGCCAGTTTTGCCCTGACTGAGCGCCACACCATCAGATGAGGTGCCACAGCCATTACAAATGGGGATAGAGATTGGGGCTGTTTGGGGAACAGGGATAACGGGCCACGTCTTCTCTGAGTTGGATACAAAACTGTTTGTGGGCTGCAAACAAATGTAAAAAAAAAAAAAAGAAAGAAAAAAAGTATCAGTAAATACAATGAAAGACTCATCAATACAGACACACATCTAAGTTACCTTAAGTCATGTTCAAGAAATAACCAGTGCAGAACTTCACCAACCTTCAACAAGCAATCCTGGCAGTAGTGCGCCCCCTTCACAGAAAGTGTTTGCTCAAAATGTTGGTGCATAGGATTAGCGCAGAGATGTGATGATGTGGTGTTGATGGTGGTAGGAGCAGGGTGATCACAGAGTGCTGCACTTGTCTGGGTTCTTCTGGCCATGGGACTGCAGACCCTACCACAAATATAACAGCCAGAAGAGGCCAGGCAAGAGCCATGCAAGGGAGCCGGCAGAACAGAAATGGGTGGGAGTGAAGAAGCCAAGAGTGGCCGAGGAGGGAAAGAGACTGGGTTGATTGGAAGAGCCTCAGCTGGGTAGGTGTTAAGAAGCCCTGGGAAACAAGTGGTGTGAGGCTGTGCTGAGATGGGCTGGGAGGTGGTCGAGGTGACTGAAGACAGCCTCTGAGGTTTGTAGCCACAACAGAGCAGTGGATCATAAGCATCATCTTTAGGTCCACAATGTTTGTACTTAAGAACATTTGAGGCTACTGAGCAAAGCTCAGACCTGCCAATGTTACTACTGCTGTAGATGGGTGTTACCAATGAGTCAGGAGCTGCATTGAGTGAGGCAAGACCAGCTATGCTACTACCAGCAACACATCCACCGTCTGACAATCCATAGCCCTCAGTGATGCAGTATTCGCAGTGGGAGCATACGCTTACTTTGGGGCTAGGCCCCTCTTGTTGCTGTTGCGGTGGAGGATGTTGTCGATGGTGAGCTTGTGTAAGCTGGGGAGGAAGCAAACAAGGAGCAGCCAAAGGGAGAGGGGGCAAGGGGAAGAGCTGGGACATTTGGGAAGATGAAGGACGGTGCAGCGGGGGAGGAGGGACATCCTTCAATTCCAACACTGGTTTTCTGTTGTCCATGTCATTGTCCTAGCAGGGAGAAGAAAATAGCTTGATATGTATGTTTTACCTTAGCAAAGTGCAGGATTTTTCACTTGAGTAACAACATTCTATTACACTATTCTGAGACTGAAAAAAACTGCTAACTTTTTGCGCTTCTGAACTGCACACAAATAGGTTACTACACGCTGCACCTTTTTATTAGTTTCTGGTGGGACAGATGCGTCATTGGTGCTGAAGCAGTCTTTGAGTTTCCAGAGAAGAGTTGCGACTTCCGTTTTAGGATGGCCGACCCATTGGGACCTTTTCGCGCTGCATACGGATTTCTCCATTCCCAGTCCTTCCATCGTCCAACCTGGAGAGGTCTCTCACCATGCTTGGATCTCCCTCCTCTCTCATTCTTTTCTACTAGAAGAAACTAAAGTGGACAGCGGGTGAGACATTGAGTGCATTGACTGTAAACGTACTACGAAACTTTAACCCAATGAGAATATCCGCAGTGTCGTGCACGTCGCAGTTTTGGTAGCTCACGTGGACGGTAGTTGGAGCCGGTCGAGTTTATTCAGTGTTGTTTACAAGTCCGTTTTCGCGTAAGTTATGAAACTGTCCTTGCCCTGCGTGTTGACCAGACATTTAACCCTTAGCCTATCTAAACGTAAAAGGTTCACGTTTACCTGACGAAGCAACTGTTTCGTTTAAGCTAACAATGGCTAGCTTAGTTATTTGCGAAACTGTACACAGCTCGGAGTACTTCCTGTTTCATGTTGCACTCTGTCTCATAACGACACTATCGTCAAGACCATTCGACAACAGGAGTCCATGTGAATACCTGATAATATTTCGTTAGTCACATCTTTCTCAAGTCGACTGCTCCACTCCTTCCAGCTCCCGCGTCGAAACCCCGCAACTTTTTGTAACCTACCTCTGCTGGAAAGCACTCGGAACTGTCGCAAATTCGTCTATGGCGGCTCTGGTCTGATTGATTGATTGATAGATAGATAGATAGATAGATGGATGGATGGATGGATGGATGGATGGATGGACAGACAGAGACAGACAGACAGAGACAATTTCCTTTAATATTCAATCAAATCAACTTTGATTGATCGAGTTTTTTTCATGTATTAAATTATTATATTTATTATTATATTATTATTTATTTATTTATTAATAATTATTATATATTTATTCACTTACTAAATAGAGGCAAACGTGTTAAACAATCATTTACCGCAACTACATTACACACTTCATGGACACTCGTTATTATTGGTATATATTGCAACGCTATATATTTTTGGGGGTGTTTTACTTGTGGGCCTATATTGTCCAGAGAACAATATTGTGCATTATACCAACAAAATGATTGAATATTACTTTAAAGTCACTTAGTCATCTTTCGTGTAATTTCCAAGTACAGTTCAGCAGATGCTGTGCCTGGCCTCGAGCGCTCCCTGGTGCCTGTTTTGTGGGTGCTACAATAACAGTACAGCAGGTTCAACCGTCATCCCACCGGTGAATGGAGATGCATGAACAATAGCGGCTCAGACTTCTGTTTATTTTTCTATTTCGCTTTATTTCGCTTAATGTAATAATCTATTTAGAATAAATCATCCATTTATTATAGTCTCCCTTTCCGTGCGCCATGGCGATTGCCCACGTAGCAACAGAATACGTTTTTTCGGACTTTTTATTGAAGGACCCCACGGAGGCTAAGTACAAAGGAATGCGACTGGAGCTGGCCACGGACAAAATTGTGACCTTCCTGGCCGTGGGACTACCTTTGTTTCTCATCTCGCTCGCTTTTGCTCAGGAGGTGTCCGTGGGTAAGCACCTCTAAAAAGATACGTGTCTGTCTATTGTCTTCGGATTCGGAATACAAAATCCTTGTTTAGTTGTCATTAAAATAAACATGTATTAAAATTAAAATAAACAAACTGCATTCAGTATTATCAGTATAATTAACCGCTTTCCTTTATATAGAGATTTGAATGAAATCCTGAAGTATGACGTAGGGCTCCACCCTTTCACTTAAATCACGCCCAAACAGGACCGCATGCACGTTTCGGCTGCAGCATATCCCAGTCTGTCTGTCCATCCATAAGCTTCTCATCATGCCCACTGCCCAATATGCATCGACAAACTGAGCAGTTTAGAACATAATCTAACCAGTAATAACACCAGCATCACCTTGCTGTTTTGTTCACACTAATGCCACTGCCACATAATGAATTCGTGAATCAAGGGTCTGGGTCTTTATCTTTACCTGTTAATTTTAAACTTCAACTTACGAGGACATTAAGATAAATATGGCAAGACCAATTATTTCTGCCATGTTTCACAGAGTATATCCGTAAAGGCATCGTCGTATAGTTTGAAAAAAAAAAAGTCAGAACCCTGGCCTCAGTCTCACTTTACTTGGTCAATTTTGCATTTTAGAGACTCAACACACCTCTCTGTGCCCAGAAGTCATGGCATGATGGCAGTGTGACCTGCAGGAACAACAATTGAGCACTTCAGATAATACTGAGTTTGCATATTTTTGTTTGTACATAGGGTTGCCGTTCTGATATATATTTTTCCCCTGTAGGTTTGAGACTGGAAGGCAATTTCATTTTGTATTGCATAAAGCAAGGTCTCAGCAGCAATGGTGTGGCTAATTTTTGATTTATCAATCCATCCATCAATCTTACATTGCTTTTCCTGGTCATGGTCGCAGGGGCCTGCCCACTCACAAGGCTGACACTTGCTGGTTTCTCACCGAGTGGCGATTGGAAAATGCTTGTGAACAAAGGTTACAAAGATGTTTACTAGGGGTGTTAAAAAAAAATCGATTCGGCGATATATCGCGATACTACATCGCGCGATTCTCGAATCGATTCAATAATCGGCAGAATCGATTTTTTTTTTTTTTTTTTTTTTTAGGATTCACACCTTGAGCATGGAAGAATGTTATATGAACGGCACATTAAGCCTTAATATTTTTATTTTAATGCTGTTCAAATGTGAAACAGATTGCAAACTGTTTGTGTACAGTGGCTCACGGTTATAAGCCTCAAGTTTTAGATAAATATATTCAGACAAATCTTACAGTGTACATGTACAAATTTACTGATAGTATTTTCAAAATTTGAATGGAAAAAAATCGCAACAATCGACTTATAAATTCGTATCGGGATTAATCGGTATCGAATCGTGACCATTCATATCGGGATTAATCGGTATCGAATCGAATCGTGACCTGTGAATCGTGATACGAATCGAATCGTCAGGTACTAGGCAATTCACACCCCTAATGTTTACAGACAGTTTCTACTCGTCACGAAGGAATTTTGAACATATTAATTCTTATAGAGACAGACAACCATAAACACTCACATTCACACCAACTGATATATCATCTGCTGGTAGTTTGCTTTTTCTGGGTCATCTGCACCTAAAATAATCTCCTTTTGTTCTCCCTCCATACTCAAGTTTGGTATTTTAATTGCTAAACAAAACAAAATACTGACCGCTAATGCGAGCCAGTATAATAGTTATATGAATAATTTTGCCTTTGCAAAGTTATTGCACTATTAAAGAGAATTAATTTAAGAACATGTCTAATAATGGGGTTCAAGTTTTGAACCGCACTTGTACTGCAAACAGTTTCGAATATTTTCACTGCCATATTTAGCTCCTCAAGAGGGAAGAAATATAACTTTCAGTATGTCCAGTTCAACACTATTGCACAGCCACAATAATATATTTAAAATGTAAACACCTTCAATTAGATTTGTCAAGGGAAAATAAACTGTCTCGATGATCCTTCAGGTACACAAATCAGCTGCTTTGCTCCCACTAACTTCTCCTGGAGACAGGCAGCGTACGTGGATTCCTTTTGCTGGGCAGCAGTACAACAACAAGATGACGGTTCACCACTATGGCTTCACAAAGTACAGTAGCTGCCATCGACACTGCATTAATTAGCTGGGGAATCAATATTTATGCACCTTCCTGATAATTATTTGGCATACTAACCCTGAAAAGTTACATATATGTGTTCTCTCTCTTTTTGTGCAGTTCTTTCCATATATTCTGCTCTCGCTGGCCATCCTTGTGTACATCCCGGCCCTTTTCTGGCGCTTCACTGCAGCCCCACATCTCTCCTCTGATCTCAGCTTCATAATGGAGGAGCTGGACCGCTTTTATAATCGTGCCATTAAACTGGCAAAGAATTTGGCATCCTTGGATGCTAAGGATAAGGATGTTTCACATGACACGCAGAGGTAAACAAGCCGATATTTCCATCCTCATGATGAAATATTTGGACAAGATTTTTTTTTTTTTTTTTGTGCATGTAGAATTCCCCCCCTCACCCCTATTTTTGCATGTGAAATATATTTTTTGCCCTTTTCTTTTCTTGGTTCATCTTCTAACCAAGGTTATTTTAATTAACTCAAACTAACGAAAAAACTATAACTAAAATAGAAAAAAGAATTTTGTTAACGAAATAATATAAAAATGCTTTTTAAAAAACGAAAACTAACTGAAACTTCATTTTATGTTTACAAAACTAACTAAAGCTAACTATAATTATAGCAAATATGTCCCTCGTGTTAGTCTTTGGTAATTAATTTAATGCATTAGCCTTTGGGGATGATTTTAAATAGATTTATTTTGATATTAACCGGATAAGGACTTTTTTCTTTTTTAAACCACTCACTCACTCACTCACTCACTCACTCACTCACTCACTCACTCACTCACTCACTCACTCACTCACTCACTCACTCACTCACTCACTCACATCATGTAAGCCACACATGGTCTCCCAGGTGGAGAAATGAACCCTTGCCAACCGGCAGCGAAGGCAAGTGGCGGTCCCACTCATCCATCTGGAGCCCCAGAATAAGGACGAAAGCGTGTCACACAGATGTGACGTCATCTAGCAGCAGCCAATAGAAAAGCACCTTCAGATGACGTTGCTGCCATGGTGATTTTTAAATATTGCGCACAAGTAATACACATTGAAGAAAAAAAACAAACTAAAACTAATGCTGAAACTAACTAAAACTAAGCATTTATTAATTAATTCAAACTAATAAAAACTAACAGAATCACCATGAAAACTAATTCAAACTAACTAAATGTAAAAAACAAAACTCAAAATGAAATAAAACTAACTAAAAACATAAATAAATCCAAAACTATGATATCCCTGCTTCTAACTGATTCTGATTACCTTGTTGAAATGTGGTATTTAGTGTGTTCTTCCCTGCAGCAGTGCTCTGGAGCTGGCGGAAGGTTGCTTCAAATACCCTTTAGTTGAGCAGTATCTAAAGACCAAGCGCTTCTCCCACCGCCTGGTGGTCATGTACTTGGCATGCCGGGCCTTAACTCTGCTCATCCTGCTGCTGGCCTGCCTCTACCTGGGCTACTACATCCGACGGGCCTCCCTTACCGATGAGTTTCCTTGCGACCTGCGCACAGGGGTGCTGACCAATGACAGCAGGGTTCCCTCAGCCGTCCAGTGTAAGCTTGTGGCAGTGGGGGTCTTCCGGCTACTCAGCTTCATCAACCTCGGGGTGTATGTGCTGCTCACCCCACTGGTGGTGTACGCCGCTGTCGGACCTGCGCGTCAGAGTTCCAGCTTCCTCCGGCCTTATGAGATGCTGCCAGGCTTCGGTGCTTTGGGGGTCATCACGCCCTTCTACAATGACCTTAGCATCTATCTGCTCTTTCTGCAGGAAAACCTCAGTGAACTGAAGTCCTTTAAGTGCCTGCAGGTGAGTCACTTTGGAGCAACAACTTAGTAGGGAGCAATGTTGATCTTAAATGCCATTTTTAAATGTAGTCTCAGTTTTAGTCCAGTTTCAATCACGCTTGTTTTATCATAGTTAGTCAACCTCATTCCCTTTTTATTTAGTCCCCTTTTATTTTAGTCGCCTAAAAATCTAGCATTTTAGTTTTTATTTTAGTCCAAGAAAACATAATTTTATTCGTCAGGTTTTAGTCAACAAAAACTGTGAACGTTTTAGTCTAGTTTTAGTCAGGACAATCAAACCCTTGTATTATTTATTTATTTATTTATTTATTTTATGTCAGCAGATTATGTTGAACATTTTGGATCTAAAACTATTTCACATAAAATTTTCTCTCACCTTTTTGAAGAACAACAACTTGACACACAATTACAGTAGATCAACAAGTGAGCTAGTAAATTAGCAAGCATTAGTTAGCAGTCAGATTAACATTATTGTTGGAACTTTACAGCAGTTGGATTAACATTATATTATATCTATAATTTACTCTTTCACATAAAATTTTCTCTCACCTTTTTGATGAACAACAACTTGACTCACAATTACAGTCTATCAACAAGTGAGCTAGTAAACTAGCCAGCATTAGTTAGCAGTCAGATTAAAATTATTGTTGGAACTTTACAGCAGTTGGATTAACATTATATTATATATATAATTTACTCTTTATTTATTTATTTTATTTATTTATTTTTTATTATTAGCCTTTCACCGTGAATCCACCTCCTGTCTGTCCCATGCGTTTTTGCATGTTGCACTCGCTAGTTGCAGATTTGAAAGGGGGTGTGTCACTGTGTGTCACATGACCGTTCACAGTGACAGATTAGCAGAGACAACATAATTTATGATATCGTTTTTGTTCATGAACTAAAATGTCCATAAATTTTAATAAAGTGAATTACATTTTCGTTTCGTCTTCATTTGTCGAAAATACATACTGATTTGGTCCCACTTATTGTTTATTAATATGAGTTTTAGTCTAGTCTAGTTTTAATACGGTGAAAAATGTTTCGACAAAATTAACACTAGTAGGGAGCTGAACTTGTTATTTCACATGTCTAATTAACAGGTGCTTGAGTTGCTGCAAGAAGCAGCTGATGAGAGCTTTGATGCCATGTGCCTCCTGCGAACTCTGGGCCAGGTGAAGACAGATGTGTTGGATTGTAAGAAGGCATGTCCACCAAATAAAGCAAAGGAAGTCACATCATAATTCCAAAGAGGTACAGAAGATTATTTATTCTTGAATAACAAGTAAGAGTACATTATGAGTCCACATCCTCCAGGTACAATATAACTTTTACCCAAGTGAGACGTTATACTCCTAATAGTGCAATGATGTGCTTTTTCTGTGTATGTGTGCAGTTGGTGATTTTAGAGCTCATATATGTTTTTTTTTTTTTTTTTGGCATTTTCTTACAGCTCTTTCGACCTCATTAACAAAGTCCGCCAGTGTGAACAACAACTGACCTGATCTTGGCTGGCAGTTTGCAATGTAGTACATCGAAAATAACTCATTCAGTATCTTTTCATCTCTTCGATGCTACATGGATTGACTGTACCACATTCTGCCTCACATCCCTCAGGTTTGGGGTTTTGAAGTTTGGCTCTGGCCTTGCTGTCGAACAACAGCCTTATCATTAGCTAAACATGCTGGCACCAACATAAAGTTGGTCCGTTTTTACAGGTTTCTTATTTTTTTATTTTTTTTTTTATTTTTTTTAAGTCACTGCACTCAAGTGTTATTTACTGTAAGAACACAACTGTTGTACAACACAAAATTGTTCTTTAGGTGTCTTGTATACTATTTGTGGGCAGTCTTGTTTGTTTTCACGTGGACAGTATATTTATACAATTTTTAAAATGTTTTGCTATGTTTATTGTTTTTTTAACACTTAATGTTTTTCTCAAGTTTATTGTAAAATGCTTTCCTAATATTTGTGAATGTGAGCAATCTTTCTGTAACTAACTTTACTGTAACTGGTTAAGTGGTGTACAGTATTTATTTTATAGCTAAGAGCCTACACCCTGCTTGCTTTTTTTTTTTAAATCAGTGATGTTTATTTATTTATTTGTTTATTTATGTATGCATTTATTTATTTATTTATTTATTTATATTTTTGTCTCTGCAATTGGCTGTCAAACGGTTCAGAGTGTACCCCGCCTACTGCCTGAAGCCAGCTGGGATAGGCTCCAGCACCCCCCGCGGCCCTTGTGAGGAAAAAAATGGATGGATGACTGTTTTTATCTGTAAAGTACTGTATTCAATCTTAGGAGACAATAACGTAACATTAATAGTTAACGGTCATTGTAACTATAGTCTGGATGGAGTGTTAAAATGATGTATTTCTTAAAGCATATACAATTTCACTAACAATATGTGCATGTACATAGCCTGCTACAATAATGGAATTATGGAAAAGACATGAATGAAATCGCCAGTTCATAAACGACACTCAATTAAAACTGTTATTCACTATAATGGCATTTTCATTTCCATATACAGTATACAAGGAAAATAATTCAGCCTCACAGTTTTATTTTACTCCATGAGCCTTTGGTTTCAAACTGTTCATTATTGCGGCATACTGTAATTATAATGTTTTTATTTATGACTTTAGAATAACAGCCTGCAGCGCTCACGATACAAGTCCTGCCTATGACTGTACTTGGTGAGCTTATAAAATACTGTAACCCATAGATATCTTATTATATAACACTAGATGGAGCCTGGACTAGGATGAAGAATGGGAGCTGCGCAGAGTGGCCGCCATCTTGAACCGGGAGTGCCACTGTGGTCCCGCATTAAAATAAATAAATAAATGAATAAATCATAACTCAATGAATTTTCAAACGATTTTCTTGTGGTTTATTTGGTTGAAAATGTCAGATGTGACTAATACAATACTGTAGAGTGTGCTGTGAAAATGTTTCTTAGTAAGTTGAAAAACACACACCAGCTCGATTCATAAGACATACATGCAGAAAAAATATTTAGAAATACATATTAATATAGAAATTATATGGCGTACTGTATTGCATATATTATTTAATTGTAATATATAATAATATTCAAAGCCTTACAAAATATTTAGAAATACATATTAATATAGAAATTATATGGTGTACTGTATTGCATATATTATTTAATTGTAATATATAATAATATTCAAAGCCTTACATTAAAAAAAATGAAATACCATGAATATAAATACAAATATATAATAGCGTATCATATAATTAACACAAATAAATAATAAATAAATAAATACGTTTTAATTTCCGATTCTACTTTCTAACTAGTGATTTTAGTTTTGAAATGTGGTGCAGTCAGATTTTCAGAAATGTGGCTGTGATCAATAATAACATAAAATGGTGGTTGTGTTGTGTATCATATTGTGTCTCAAAGATTATGCTCCCCTGCAGAAACACGGTGACTATTTACTCGTGCAATGACAATGCATGTCGACGAATGTCCCCCGCCTACTGCCCAGAGCCAGCTGAGATTGGCGCAAGCACCCCCCGTGACCCTTGTGAGGAATAAGCGGTCAAGAAAATGAATGGCTGGACGGATGGATGGATGGACGGATGGATGGATGGATGGATGGATGGATGACAATGCAAACAACCCGTCCGTGTGTGTACTTTTTATTGTACGTTAGAGTGGAAACATTCCAGTAATATGTTATGAAAGCCCCGATTAATAAAATACCCACGTGTCTGGTATCATGGACTGTATAAATCTATGTTTCAGCGAGTTATGATTAATTTATTGAAGAAAAAGAAAGCTTAACAAAGGCGATGGGACAGTTGGTCAGGGACTCCCGGTTCAAGATGGCGGCAATGTCTGCACGCTCACGTCTTCAGTCCTTAAACTCAACCAGCCAAGGCTCTCCCTCATAGTCTCTCTCTCTCTCTCTCTCTCTCTCTCTCTCTCTCTCTCTCTCTCTCTCTCTCTCTCTCTCTCTCTCTCTCTCTCTCTCTCTCTCTCTCTCTCTCTCTCTCTCTCTCTCTCTCTCTCTCTCTCTCTCTCTCTCTCTCTCTCTCTCTCTCTCTCGCTCTCGCTCTCTCTCACCCTTTTGGAACTCTACGTCAGAAAACCCGCCCACTACAGATACCATAAATGATTGGATTGATTGGCTAATCCCTTAATGTCGTCATTCGTCTAAACCAATAGCATCTCGGAATTCAAGCTTCGTTTGTAATTGATTGGTGGAACGGCTGCGTAGTTTTGAGCTGGCGGTGAGTGCTAAAGTTTGCTCGAGCCACGCACATTACTCGAAAAAGTGTGAGATAACTCTTAACTATTATTATAAATATTAAACTAATACATTTTAACTTTTCCCTTGTATGCAGGTGACTCTAACTAAAACATCCGTTTAACTTGGCGTGGGATAGCCTGGTAGGTACTGTAGTGTATGTTAATTGCTAAGCTGGCTAAGCTTGCTAAGCCATATTGTTTACTTACAAATTCAACAATCTTTCAGAAACTAGTAAATATTTCACCGCTATTATACGATTATTTTGTGCGTTAATAATAGTCTACAGTTGCAAATGGCATGCAGATTCCTCGAGTACTATTAGCGTGTTAGCCTAACAGCAGGGGCGGTGTTTGGAGACAAAAACATTTAAGCATGTTGTGGGATGCATTTTTTTTTTTTTTGTAGCTCTGAGACATGGGCGAGCCAACACGCAACTTTGCGAGCCTACAAGAGGAGCTGGGTTTCTGGAAGGAGCAGGCTAACAGACATCAGCAGAGGTAATATAATACTAACTAACAATGCATGCATGTTGATCTAATTATTTTGGAAACGTTTTGCTGTCTTTAGGGCAGATGAAGCACAGGAGGAACTGCAGGAGTTTCAGCAGATGAGTCGAGATTATGAAGCAGAGCTGGAAGCTGAGCTAAAGCACTGTGAAGCTCGAAACAAGGAGCTGCTACAAGACAACAACAGACTCCGTATGGAAGTGGAAAACATTAAGGTTTGATTGATGAGTGAAACGGGATATGCACACCTCTACTATGCAGCCTTTCACAAATCTTAATCTTATTGTGAAATGTCATCATAACTAATCACTCTGTAGTGTGAAGACCTCAAAACTGAACTGTGAATGAAAATAGGAAAAAACTATGTTATACTAACTTCCTGTTTCATGGTGGCCTATTTTTACTAGCTAGGATGTCACAAAACATGTCAAAAATATTTTGCAGGAGAAATTTGAGAGTCAGTACGCTGATAATTTCAAGCACATCTCCAACCTGGAGGAAACTCTGGCAGAGACAACAGCAGTCAAAGATCACCTGCAGAAATATATCAGAGAGCTCGAACAGTCCAATGATGACCTTGAGAGGACCAAAAGGTCAGCACCTAAATCTCAAGGCTGCAAAACCAGGGCCACGCTAATCATCTCGGTACCTCTCCAGGGCTACCATCATGTCTCTGGAGGACTTTGAGCAGAGGATGAACCACGTCATCGAGAGGAATGCTTTTCTTGAGAGCGAGCTGGACGAGAAGGAGAACCTGCTGGAGTCTGTTCAGAGGCTCAAAGATGAAGCGAGAGGTAAACACTTGACGTGACATCGTAAATAAAACCAAAGAAAATGCAAAACAAGTATTCTTTCAGACGCTCATGCCAGATCGCCAAACTTCGGCATCTGTTTAACTCTCCTTTGGATGCCGTGTGTGCGGCAGATCTTCGTCAGGAGCTGGCGGTGCGTCAGAAGGAAAGGCGACCATCAAGCAGCATGGGCAAAGACCTGGATCGAGCAGATCCCTCCACCCCCGTTACCCCATCTAAGCCACCCACCTCCTTTTGCACACCACCTGCATCCAGCATCCGGCGAGGTGATTAGTGATGCTGTCCTTACTTTTCCCCAATGATTAATAATATGCTGATATTTTTTTATTCCACTTTTTTGTTTGTTTGTGTCAGGTGATGGTCTAACAGGCACTCCTCTCACAACATCTGCAAGAATATCTGCTCTGAACATCGTTGGGGAGCTGCTGAGAAAAGTTGGGGTAAGAGACTTTTTTTTTTTTTTTGGTCTCGCTATTTATTGTTTTGTGTTCGTTTCATGTTCTCGTGTTCTTTGCGGATTGTCAGAATCTGGAGTCCAAGCTGGCCTCATGCCGAGACTTTGTGTACGACACGTCGGGCACCCGACCGGCGTTGCCCCCTGCCCCCGCTAGTCCATGTGGTCTCGATGGGGGGGCTGACATCCAAGCCAGCAGCATGAGTCCTCCTCCACAGTATGACAGGTGAGAGAAATTCAGAACTATTGAGCTATGCTTTTACAGCATATGCTTCATCTATCTATCTATCTAAACAACAACCAGAAAAATAATATTTATTATAGGGCTGCTCAATAACTGTATGAAGAAAATATTAATCACTCATTAATTATTGTGGTAATAATTGGAATTCCGGTAATTTTGGTAATACTTGAAATTCCGATTAGGACGATCATTTATTTTTTGGTACAAAACAAGAAAATGTTTAAATGTAAAAATTATTAATACACATAAAATTCGTTGAAACATAATTATGCAAGTAACTTTTGGATACAACAAAATGTATTACATTACTTTTTTTTTTTTTTTAAAATAAAAAAAAAAGGTATAAATGTATGAATTTAAACAAATCAAAATTATAAAATCAATCTTTTTTTCACTATTTTTCTGATTTTGTAATTGTATGTAAAAAATCTATTAAAATTATTTTTAAATTTTATTTTTTTAAAAAGGTGCAAATGTATAAATTTAAACGACCCAATTCGAAAATAAACTTTTTTCCCCACTATTATGCTGATTTTGTAATTGTGGAGCATAATAATTAAAATTGTAATTGAAGTTTGATTAATTGCACAGCCCTAATTTATTACAACCAATTTTTATACATAAATGTTTTGATCGCTACATTTTGGCCACAAGTTTTCACATTTTAACCCATATGGCATTATAAATATGGTTAAGTATTTTTCTTAAACACAATATACTGTATATACAGTATATATTAACATTGGTAACGCCGTACACCTCCCAGCATGACTGGAGTTTTTCTTTTTTGTTTAAAATGGCTTACCTTACTGGAATCCCATGTCGCATTGTGGTCAACGGTGGAATCCTGCTCAGTTATTGCACCTTTTTGGTGCTGTAAATATGAAAATATGAAATCCTCGTGACCGATGCTACATAATAAAGAACGGGGCGGTAATGCACCAAAAGTATTTGTCAAATGTCAAAAGAAAGTAGAAGAGTAGTAGTAGTTATGGCAACAAATGTGTGACGTATGTTTAGTTTGTTCTCATAGAAACAAACCTAGCTAGCTCGCTATTTTTGTTTTTATTTTATTTTTTTTTGGGGGGGGGGCATTTTTCATTTTTTTAGTTTTTTTAATTTTTTTTTTATTCAAAGAATTTCAGTGGGTGTCGACTGTATGCAAATTTCCTTATTTGCAGCTTGGGTTCAGTCCTTATTCCCTGTATGGTTTTAATATCTCCATTCACTATTAGATGGCAGACATGGTAGGTTAAGAAATGCATGTTCCTATGTGGCCACCCAGTGGCGCTGTTGAAAATTGTGCCACCATCCATCATTTAAGTTGCCCATCCCAGGCCTAACCTATAAGACCAAAACATTTCTAATAAATCTGTTATTGTTATTGGAATATAGATTCATTTATTGCTTGTGTTAAAAGATACGTGTTAATATTGAGGGGAAAAAATTGCAATTAATTGAATTTGAAAATGATTTGGCCCTACTTTTCATATGACTTGACTTGCAAATTTTTGTGCTTGTCTTGTAGTTTGGTGAAGCGGTTAGAGTTTGGACCAGCACCCCCGCGAGGCGTCTCTCAAGGTGCACAATCTCCACAGGGAGGAGTCAAGATGCTGCTGTGAGGAACCCACCACCTCCTTCCTTCACCTCACATCTCCCCTCCCCAAAACAAGCGAACTTTGAACATTGAGCTCGTTGAACCCGAAAAGCATTTCCTTTGCTCCTCGCTCCGCATGACGTGTGGAATTCCGCTGCCTCAGACGCACTCGTGTCACACCATATCATGAGATGCGGCGCGCCGTTTTGTATGCTGAACATCCGCGTTCACTCATGTCCGTATGGTGAGGAGCTTCAAAATAACACTGTATTGACTCGATGCTTGGATGTGAGGGATCACTTCCATGTAACAAATATTACAGACGTGTATACGAGTGGATCCGGGAGGTATTCACAGCGTGTCACTTTTTCCACATTTTGTGTTGTAGCCTCATTCCAAAATAGAATTATTTTATTTTATTTTTCCCTTAAGATTCTACACACAGCACCCCATAATGACAATGTGGAAAAAGTGTTTTGGAAATTCTTGCAAATTTATGAAAAATGAAGAACTGGGGTGGTTGTATGTGTAATTTAGAAGAAAAGAAAATAATTTCATTTAAAAAAATGTGGAAAACGTAAATGGTGAACAATACTAGGTTGCTGTTTAAGTAAAAAGCAAAGCTGTGATAAGGGGAATTTTTTTTTTTTTTTAAGTTTATTCTTTGAAGTTTAAACTTTTAGGGCTAATCAACAGTGGCATCATTTAATTTTTATGTCACTGGAGCTTGATTTTAGCGGTATTATAGAAACACATTGGTGCCAAGGTTTGGTTTTAAGCCATTAGGCTCTTTCTCTTGATTTGAAATGACTGTTTAATTTTGATTAACTTGCTCTCTCTACTGAATGTAACAATAGTTCTCTTGAATAACTGTGGAGGGGAGAAAAAAAAGCAATAATAGTTGATCAGGTTATTGAGATGCACTGTTTGTAGTTTGAGTTGTGTGCATTGGATAAATCTTTTCCTGATTTTTGGGGGAGATATTGTTAAACGGGAATTAGAATAAGCTTTCAACATGGCTGTTTTCCCACTTTAAGCGACGACTGGAGGGCTCAGTATGGCCACTTTAGTGATTATTTGTGCTGTGACCGCACATTGTACTTGCTGTTAGTTCAGTTCCTTGTGGCCTTGTATTCATCTGATGCACTACACCAAGCTCGAAACCCTGTTGAATTGTTTCAATTTGACCTACACTGAAACATTAAAAGGACAAAATGATGTATTTTTTATAGCGTTTTATTTTTTTGTGTGCAGGTGGTTCAACAATTAGTAGAAAGAAATTGTGCAATGTAAACATCCATTGGTTACATATCTAAGGGTGATTAGCAGGGACAGATTTTATATGGCATATTGATTTGCTGACAATTATCGAAAAATGCAGCAAGTTGTACAAGGATGTAACCCTTTTATAACCTTTTACATGTAAAATTAGGAAATTGTTATCATACAAAAATCTAATAACAGTACTATTTAGGGTACAAAATAGCAGAATGTGTGTAGACGACATCTGCATTTCCAATATAATACGTCAACAGCAGTCACAGGCAAGAAGACAACCGTAGCTGTAGTAGTTCTACATTTACACATGGTGACATACTATCCATTGGTGATATACAGAATTGGCTCTGCTGGCAGGTTAGCACGGTAATTAGCGGCACCTATTGTGTACAGGATGTTGCATTCAGTGCAGCACAAAATGGTGTAAATAAAAACAGTAAATCACACAGCAGTGATGCCACCAAATAACCCACTTGGGTTGATATTTAGCGAATCCGTTCGATTTGTGTCAAGAAAAGTGCTCTGAAGCAACAGGAAAGATCAGTTTAACTACTGGAAATGGCGGAAAAATATACACAACCTGGCCACGTAAAGAAACAAACTGGATTGAACTAAGCATGAAGGTTACTTTTTTTTTTTTTTTTTTTTTGTGGCATGGGCATATTCCAAAAATGACAGAATGATACCTTCAATCCCAATTTGAATTCAAAGCTAATGGCAGCCAAATAAAATGGTGACTTTTCTTTGGCCAGGCAGTGTATATTTTGTTGTAAAGGTGAACTAGAGCGATGGGGGGAAAAAAAAAGAAAAAAAAAAAGCAAAAGGTTAACCTCCATTTTCAAGAGGCGCTTCTGACATCTGCTTAGTTGACGTCTCATTCTTCAGTCGGCCGACTTTCCGTTGAAGTCGTTTTGGGAGTCGGCCTCCTCCTCAGACGCGTCCTCAACGGCCCTCCGACCTACGCCCGTACGACGAGGCGCGCTGCCAAAAGAAGGCTCGTTTCCGCGTCTATAAAGTCACACGCACAAGAAGACACACATGAGTGGAGGTGTCAGGGACAGTTTGCCAAGCTGTTTTCCTTCCGGTATGTCACATGGTTCAACAACATCAAGTTCATAACAAGTAACGTGCATGGATGATGATACTGTATTTAGCTACGACAGATCTGTTTATGGCATTTCAGGAAAGCTGAGGAATGGATGTTTTCCAGTTTGAAAGTTGACATAATTCTTTTGGTGGGCTCAATAAGTTAGAAAGAAGAGTGTGCACTGGAAATAAAAAGAAGTTGCGGATTCCTTAGAGATAATGAGGAGAGAGTAACTTTTAGATGTAGCGGTACCTGCTGTGTTACTTCTTGAATTAGAGGTTGCCTCTGGAATACAAAAATAAACACATTTGTATTGCCTGAAGAGCTGATAGGATGTACTATAACGTTACCAGTCAACATTTTCATCCACTAAAGGTGTTATATCAATCATATTTGCAATACGAATTTGTACATTATACTTCATAATAGCTAAAACTTCTTCCATGTGGCTAAATAAGCTCACCACATTTGAAACAGCCCTCAGCAGCATGAAACAGCTCTAAAATTTCACCATTGTAAACTACAAACAAAAAAAATACGATTTATCTTTGTGTTTTTCTAGATTGTGCAGTTACTGAAGAAGTCAGTCTAGCCCTTTTCACACTGCAACGAAATGTTATTTACAAGTAGTGGCATGATTGTTCGACTATCCCGCAAAATCATTCGTTTTTCTCTCCTCCTCCTCAAAGTGGAAGTCAACCTTAAGCATTTCTTGACAATAATATGTTATATGTGACCTCACTAGTCTAAACATGAAAATCTGATTAATATTACATCTGTGGAATATGAGTTATGAACCAAAATCCAGACGTTTTTGTCCATCTCAGGGGGCGGCCATTTTGCCATTTGCAGTCAATTGAAGATGACATCACAGTTGCTCAGGGCTCAGGCAACAACCAATCACAGCGCACCTATTTTCTACGGATGTAACGATAACGGCAATATCATGTCGCGACATTAAAACTACCACAATATATCGTCGTCGTCATGTCACAATATTATAAACAGCACATCTGTTAAAAATTGATTTCCATTTGTGCAGTTCTAGCACCCTCTGGTGGCTAGTTTTTTACTGCAGTTTAATTTTCATAATACATGTTTTGGCCATTCTATGTTTAAAATCACACTAATGGTCAGATGAAGGGGAACAAAATATGCTTGTGAACCGAGTCAATATGTGGAGGAACTCAATGTGTGCTTGCATTAGCAAGTAAGTGCCTCAATATTAACTCATTCACTCCCAGCCATTTTCACTTAAGCAAGCCTCTTCGCTCGCATCTGTTTACTGGATTTTGGCTGATTTTGCAAGGCCCACAGAATATTGTGTTATATTGCTATAAAAACATGGAACCTACCAAAAGAAAGATTAGAGTCTTTTCTTTCATCAGGAAAAAAAATATATTTCCATCTATTTCCGTTCTGCAGCAATTAGCATTAGAACATATCTACGTTTCGTCATTATTCACAAATCTGTTTAGAATTGTGGGGAAATCAGCTTGTTGCAATATGGCCCTGGTTGATCTCTTATACTCTGCTGCCACCTGCTGGCCGTTTGTGTAATAACTACCATTTCTTCAACCATTCTTTGCAGTTGAGAGGCTGCCTCAAAGCCTACTGTATGCACTAGCTTAAAAAAAAGATAAAAGAACGAATAAATATATTTTTGCGACACTTAAAACATTTAAAATAGAACATTTTTGGGAGCAAATGAGTTAAGGATTATTAGAGATTGTAGGTTGTTAATATACATTGCTATATTTTTTTTAGTACGAGCTCATTTTTTTTTATTATTATATTTTATTATTATTTTATATTATATTTTGACAATTGTATCGTCATCATCCCCCCTCCCCCCCCCTAAAAATAAAATAAAAAATAAAATAAAAAAATAAAAAAATAAATAAATAAATA
The DNA here is from genome assembly GCF_051991245.1 of Festucalex cinctus. Lineage (NCBI taxonomy): Eukaryota > Metazoa > Chordata > Actinopteri > Syngnathiformes > Syngnathidae > Festucalex > Festucalex cinctus. Next base: position 20,195,264 of record NC_135416.1, on the reverse strand, counting down.
TATATATATATATATATATATATATATATATATATATATATATATATATATATATATATATATATATATATATATAATTATAATTAATTATATAAAGATAATTATCGTATCGTGACCTTCATATCATGATAATATCGTATCGTGATGTTAGGATATCGTTACATCCCTACTGTTTTCTGAAGCTGCGCTGTGATTGGTTGTTACATGAGACTTGAGCAACTATGATGTCATCTTCAATCGACAGCAAGTAGCAAAATGGCCGCCCCCTAAAAACTGCTGGATTTTGCTGCTTAACTCATATTCCACTAACACAATATTAATCAGAATGCCATATTTATACTAGTGGGGCTGCATAGCACATATTATTGTCATTTTTTTTTTTTTTTTAATGAGCTCAATCAGGGCATTGTTTTGCAACAATAAACAGTGCAGTGTGAAAAGGGCACAACAGTATCACCGGATGACTTATCCCACTGCACTGGCAATGCAAAGAGCAGCACATGGAAGTCACTTGTTCCTGACATGAAACTTTTCTTACCTGAGTTTGCTCTTGAGAGAGTTGACCTCGCGACTCATGGCATCGTTGGCCTCGGTGGCTTCATCCAGCTCCCGCTGCAGCTTCCTGCGAGCGGCTGTGGCTCGCTGAGACTCCTCCTCCGACTCCTCCAGCTGCCGCTTCAGCTGCTTCATGCGAGCGTTTGCTTTCTCCGCCTGGCGGGGGAATCGATGGAGGTCAAGGAAACAGTTCCGAAATTCCTGAAATCACGTGATCCCACCTGGTCTTTGTACTGTTCTGCCTGCTTCCTTTCATCCTCCACCTGCATCATCACATCCTTGAGCTTCTTGTCCTTCTGGCGCACACTCTTGGCAGTAGCCTGCTTCTCCCTGAAAAGCAATACAAAAGCTGTCAGTTCAATAGTCCAGGATACACAGTAGGGCCTGCCCGATAGGCACTTTTTGAGGCCGATGCCGATTATTGGCAGAAGAAAATACTGATTACCGATTAATCTGCTGATTAGTTAAAAATATATAATGCATAAAATTACCCCCCTCCACAATTCCTTTTCAATTTGTGCCACTTACACACAAACTTTCGCTATTAAGATTATCTGCTTTTAATAACAAGTCCATATAAATAAAAATCCTTAAGTATACAAGGTTAGTGTATGGATTTATGTGTCAATAATAAAACCGTATTTATTAATGTATTTTTTTGAACAACTGCTGTCAAGCATGAACCTTTTTAATATATTTTTATCTTGTGTTATTTTCACAAGTCTTGGTTGGGACTTAGTGGGGTAACCTGGGACCTCGGGGATTGTACTGTATTTCGCACCATGTAATGTCAAAATGTGTGTTAAAAAAAAAATCCTTGGACGTTTGCATCCTTTAATTTTGAGATAAGAAAGTCTTTGAATCCTTGAAATATCAACTTTATAATAATATAACATAACTTGAAAGGAAAACGACAAAATAAAAACAATAAGAAAGTGAAATAAGAATAGAACAAACTAAAATAATAGCAACTGGGAAAAAAAAACAAAAACAGTAAGAACAAATACTGACTGTTCCTGTGCGTTTTGGCCTCTTGAGGGCAGTGTGGTGCCGTGCATCCATGGCGTACACACTTAAAGTGATTACAGAAGAAAGTTGCAATTGAATTCTAATAAAATAACTAGTTTTTCACACATTAGGAAGAATTTGTGCCTTTTATCTCATATGTGGGTATGTGTTTCCACAAGATTTGTGTGTGGGTATTCGAAAGTCGATGCTAACTTCCTGTTAGCGCTAGGCTAGCGATGTTTTAAAAACGAAGCATGTTTTGTATTTAAATATACAGTGGATGTAATTATTAACGTTGTGTGTTTAGTTTTACACTTAACTCCAACTGCGGTGTCATTAAACAGCCTAAAGGACGATTCGGGACAACAGAATAACCAAAATAATATACGCTACACACTTGCTTGTTGCTAATGATACGCAAGCAAAATGGTGCATTCAGACAACTTTCACAGCGTCGGAAACTTCGTTTTAAACCAAGTCAAGTCATCTTTATTTATATAGCGCTTTCAAACAGAGGGGATAATAATCAGCCATTTGGCTCAATCGGCCGATTGTCGATTAATCGGCCCTTATACACAGTATGATGATGCAAAAAAAAAAAAAAAGTATTGGGTTTCTCCCTGTCTCAACCTGTTCTCCTGCTCCAGCTGCTCCTCCAGTTGGGCCACCTTGGCCTCCAAAGCGGCGATGGAGGATTTGAACTTGGACTTGACCTGGTTCTCCATCTCGCTGAGCTTGGCCTTCATCTCCTTGTTCTGCCGCTCCATCTGCTGCCGGGCGCTCTCGTTCTTCTGAGAGGTCGAGCGCTCCGTTTGCAGCTCGTTGTTTATCTGGTCCACCTGCGGGGAGAGCGCAAGCTGGTACCGTGCACGCAGACCGTTTAAGTGAGGCTGGTGGCAACCTGCTGCGTGCTCTTCCTCAGCCTGTCGTTGAGGATCTCCATGTTGCTCTGCTCTTCCTCGAGTTCCTCTTCCAGCTGTGAGATCTTCGCTTCCAGGCGACGCTTCTCGTCCGCCAAGGCTGACCTACATCCGAGTAGCGCGAGTGTGATCAGATCGGATCAAACTACAATACAATTATTTTTATTTCTTTCTTTTTTTTTTTTTTAGGAAAAAATACCGGCCCAGAAAAAAAATGGATCGATCGCCCATATATTTTTGTTTCTCAAATGAATGTTAATTTAATTCTATTTTATTGTTTTTGTCATGATGGTTGTTCGTCTCTGTGTGCCCTGCGATTGGCTGGCAACCAGTCCAGGGTGTCCCCCGCCTACTGCCCAGAGCCAGCTGAGATAGGCGCCAGCACCCCCGCGACCCTTGTGAGGAATAAGCGGTCAAGAAAATGGATGGATTGTTTTTGTCATTATTTTAAAATCTACAAAGGTATGAACACTGGGAATGTATAGGCCTACTGTATTTAAATAAGAGATACGTACAGTATGTGAGAAAATGTTAAATGAGGGAACACTGTTTCCCGAATAAAGACAAAACATGACTTACTTTCCGGAGGAGTTGCTGGCCAGCTCATCTGACAGCTCGTCCCTTTCGGCCTCCGCTTGCTTCCGTGCCCTCTCGGCAGAGGCCAGTTCCTAAAGAAGCATGACATGAAACATGGGTTCAAGCCTTTATTTTGCACCTCCGCTTACAAACAGGTTGATGTCTTGAATGACAAACCCTTTAAGCAATTCAGCACACGAGAAGAAGAACTGTTGCTGTACTAGTGCATTCAGTACACTGGTAGGACATTGACATTGTTACCTCTTGCAGTTGCATCAACTCAGCCTCCAGGCTCTTGGCTTTCTTCTCACTCTCCTTAGCTGTGGTCAGAACTTCCTCACGGGCAGCACGGGCATCTTCTAGCTCCCTCTGGAAGTCTTTCATTTGGGCCTGGTGGAGAAGGAGAATAGCATTTTGTGTTTACATACATGATGTCCATATGGGAGTAATGGGGTACACAGATTTGAAGCCAGAAGCTTCACCACTGAGTTCAAATATTACGGGCATTTCTTAAACAGGAAATCAACCCCCCCAACAATTTCTTGACAATAATGTTTTCTATGCAGCCCCTCTATTCTAAATACAGTATTCTGGTTAATATTGCATAAGTGGAATATGAGTAAAACAGTAAAAGCCATAAATTTTTATCAACATCATAAGGCGGCCATTTTGCCACTTGCTGTCGAGTGAAAATGACATCACAGTTTCTCAGGTCACAGGTAACAACCAATTATAGCTCAGCTTCAGAAAACCGGTGAGCTGTGATTGGTCCTTGCCTGAGCCCTTAGCAACTGTGATGTCATCTTCAGTGGATAGCAAGTGGCAAAATGGCCGCCCACTGAGATGGATAAAAACTAGTGATAAGCCAATATATTTTTTTATTTTTTGTCTAGGAGGCCGATGACCGATATGTCTGATATTCATTTGGAGTAAAAGAGAAAATATTAATGTCAAAATAAAAAGTTTAACATGTAAAGAATAGACAGCTTTGTTTAAAAATTTGAAGAAAACTTGCAGGGAGCTTCCAGGGTCATCAGCACGTGTTAAGCTAAATTAAAAACTAAGCAAGGAAATAGTTAAATAAAGTTTTCAAAAATTTCAACGTAATTTCTTAATGACATTTTTTTAAATATTTAAAAATAAAAAGTATAGTGAGTTCCCGGTGTCAGCATCATCTTTAATTAAGTGGAAATTTAAATAAATCCATAAATGAAAGGTTCCCCGTCTCTCACTGAACAACAAATGCACGCAAACTTATGAATGTACCGGTAGCTAATTTTGGGTTTTCATCAGTGTTCGACACTGAAAAAATGCCTGAATATATCCAAAATGTCTTTGCAACAAGTAAAAACTGTCTGTGAACATCTTACAAATCCTGATGAAAAGGCTAAATTACGTTCGCAAGCACTCTCCGCTCAGTGAGATACCAACTTTATCGACCTTCAGATTTGTAAAAAGGCAGATGCCAATATTTGTCAAAATAACAAATATCGGCACCGATAATCGGCCTGGCCGATAATCCGTCTATCCCTATTAAAAATGGTTGGATTTTGCTTCGTAACTCATATTCCACAAATGTAATAGTAGAAACATGTCATGTTTCGACGAGTGAGGTCACATTCACATATAACATCATATTGTCAAGAAATGTTTAAGGTTGACTTCCTCTAACTCTCACCTGAATCTTTCGGAGCTGCTTGATGGCCTCATCTCGTCCCTTATTGGCCGCATCAATCTGGCCCTCCAGATCTTTCATGTCTGTCTCCAACTTCTTCTTGGCTGCTGCTGCTGAGGCTTTCTGCTTACGTTCATCTTCCAGCTCCGTCTCCAACTCGCGCACCTGCAAAGAGTGCAAGGTGTTAGCTTCCTAATGCAAACACATTCACTTAATGTGAAATCAATTTCTTTACCTGTTTGATCAGTTGTCTCTTCTTTTCCTCTCCCATCTCATCGCGTCCTTGCAGGTCCCTCTCAAACTGGGCCTTCAGAGCCTGCATGTTGACCTCCAGGCGCAGTTTGGCATCCTCAGCCGCCTGCAGCTCGTCCTCCAGCTCCTCCAGCTGAGTCTTCATCTCCTCCACCTGGGCCTCCAAGCCTCGCTTGGACTTCTCCAGCTCATGGACCTGACGACGACGAAGCATCACATTCACGAATGGCGCATTCGGTACCATCCTGAATAGAACACGATCGGAGCGCGTACGTTTTTCCCAACATCATCCTTTGAGCTGATCAGATCCTCCATCTCCACCCTCAGGGCCTTGTTGGCTCTCTCCAGCTCCTCTCGGGCATCCTGAGCCTCATCCAGAGCCCTCGCCAGGGACAAAGCCTTCGTCTCCTTATCTCTGGCTTCAGCCTCGGCTCGATCTCGCTCGTCTGCATATTTACTGGAGATAGACTTCTCCTCCGCCAGCATCTAGAGGCCAAACATCTCATCATCAGGATCATGCCATCATATAGCAGTATAACGGAAACAACAACAACGTTATCAGACATTTTTAAATTTAGTCTCAGTTTTAGTCCAGTTTCAATTACGCTTGCTAGTTTGTATCAGTTAGTCATCCTCATCACATTTTTATTTAATCAACATTTAGTGAACTATAAATCGAGCATTTTAGTTTTTATTTTAGTCCAAGAAAACATAATTACATTTGTCTAGTTTTAGTCAACAAAAACTGTCAATGTTTTTAGTCTAGTTTTAGTCAGGACAATCATTTTACCCCTGTATAATTATTTATTTATTTATTTATTTATTTATTTATTTATTTTTTGTTAGCAGACAATGTTTAACATTTTGGATCTAAAACTATGTCACATAAAATTTTCTCTCATCTTTTTGATGAAAAACAACTTCACACACAACTACAGTAGCGACTATGAATCCATGCTACGAGCTAGTAAGTTAGCCAGCATTCGTTAGCAGTCGGATAAACATTCTTGATGGAACTATATAGCCGTGACAGATTACCAGACAAGATTTTACTAAATCATATAATTTTTCTCGTCTCGTCTTTGTTCATGAGCTAAAATGTGTGCATAGATTTCAGTCCAGTTTTGATAAAGTGAAGTAAATTTTCATCTCATTTTCATTAGTTGATGAAAATGCATACTGATTTAGTCCCAGTTATTGTTTATTAACTTATTTGCTCCCAAAGAGGTATAAATAACTTCTATTTTAAATTTTTTAAGTGTTCCAAAGACGTATTTATCCGTTTTTTTTATGCTAGAGCATACAGAAGGCTTTGATGCAGCCTCTCAACTGCAAAGAATGGTTGAAGAAATGGTAGTTATTACACAAACGGCCAGCAGGTGGCAGCAGAGTATAAGAGATCAAGCAGGGCCATGTTGAAAAAAAGCTCAAAGACACAATTTTATTAGATTTGTGAATAATGATGAAACTTAGCTATATTCTAATGCTAGTTGCTGCAAAATGGAAAAAGATAAAATATACTTTCTTTTCCTGATGAAAGAACGAAAGAAGAGACTTTTTGTGTTTTGATAGCAATAGAACAAAATATTCTGTGGGCCTTGCAAAATCAGTCAAAATCCAGTAAAACAGTCAGAAGCGAATGGGATTGCTTCTGAGAAAATTGCTGGGAGTGAATGAGTTAATGAGGGTTTTAGTCCAGTCTAGTCTAGTTTTCGTCCGGTGAAAAACGTGTGTTGAGGAAAAATATCTTTATTTAGTTTTCGTTAATGAAATGAACACTAACGTGGACAAACCTGGTCAAACTTCTTTTGTTTCTTCTCAAGGTTTGAAACGTTCTGTCTCTGGTTGTCAAGATCCATCAGCGTGTCCTCCAGCTCCTGCTGCAGACGGTTTTTAGTCTTCTCCAATTTGTCGTAGGCGGAAGCTTTTTCCTCAAACTGCGTGTTGGCTGCCTCCAAATCTCTCTGCAGACGTTTTTTGCTTTCTTCTAGCAGCTCGGTGTTCCCGCACATTTCCTCCAACTTTTTCTTTGCATCTGACAGCTGGAGAAGAATAATAAAATGCACTGTTTTGTGTGTTCTTTGCAACATTTTGCAACCATCTCTGACCTGGATGTTGAGGGTGGAAACGTGTCTCTCAACGTTCCTCTTGGCCTCCATCTCCTCCTCGAGCTGCTCCTGCAAACTGTTCTTGTCATCCTCTGCCTGTCGGAGCTTCGTCGAGAACTGCAGCTTCTGACGCGTCTCCTCAGCCAGCAACTCCTGCGGGCGCCAGGCAAGGTCAAAGGTCAGACCAAAACCCTGCTGCTTCCTCGCAGAATATTGAATTTCTGCTGCAGTGACCAACCTGTGCATCCTGGAGTTGTGAACTAAAGCTGGAAACATCTTTGTTCAGTTTAATGTTCTTGCTTTCAGCTTCATTCAGTAGGTTCGTCACACTCTCCAGTTCAACCTGTGGGGGGATTTACATCTATTTGTATGGGTTTTTTAGTAGCTTTGCAGTTTTAGTGTTTACTTCAGAAAGCCAATTACAGTGATCTTGGAGCAGCGTTCTCCCAGTTCAGCCTTCTGCTTCTCACTGTCACTGAAGCGGGATTGTAGATCTGTCACTTGACCTTCCAATTTCTTCCTCTTGTGCTCCCCGTCTTGTTTGGCTTGCGTGAGCGAGCGCACCTCCACGGTTAATTCAGATGTTTCCTTCTCCAGGGATTGTTTGGCCTTTTCTAAGGTTGACTTTACCTGGAAGTGCACAGAAGTTTTACCGTTATTGGAAACAAGTCTTATATTACACAAATCAAGAACATATATTGCAATAATGGAGTCATTACTCGTTTTGACTGTTCCAGTTGCTCTGTGAGCTCCTCCACAGCCTGTGTGTGTTTCTGTCTCATTTCATGTATCTGAGTTTCGTGGGTTCGGTTCTCGTCCTCGATGGCTCTCTTCAGTGAGGTCACCTCTTGCTCACGCTTGGCTCTGCAGAGCAGAAAGAATAGATTATGTAGAATCTATGAGAAAAAAAGTGACACCTCTGCTTGGTAGGTTTTCTTTGAAAAAAGAAAAAAAAAAAGCGCTTTTAAAGGTTAAGTCAACCAAAAAAAATTATTGACAATAATATGGCATATTTTTATGTTAGTAAGAACAATTTATTAGTACATTATCATGATAGAAGTATTAAGGAGTAGCACTAGATAAGTTTTTGTATTTCTTCCTACTCCTTTTTGAACATGTAAATTATGATACTATTGACACTTTTTTTTCTTTTCTCCTTATTTTAACTTCAACTTGTATTTTATATTTGTAATGTGTTTATGTTAAAATGTGCAATAAACCCAAATGCAGCCCCACTAGTCTAAACACAGTATTCTGGTTAATATTGCATTCGTGGAATATGAGTAAGCAGCAAAATCCAGCAGATTTTATCAATATCAGAAGGCCGCCATTTTGCCACACACTGTAAAAAAACAAACTAATATAACATCATTTTACTTTTATTTTACATTTTTTCTGTTTTAAAAATATAATTTCGTTTACAAAACTGTAACTGATTTTACATGTCAAATTTAAAATAACATTAAATCACTGTAACTGTAAAACCCACAATATTTCTGTTCTTTAAAAAAAAAAAAAATCCATTAGAAATACATATATTGATGTTTAAATTATGTTCACAAATGTATCGTAATTTCACAATTATTATTATTTTATTGTTATATAACAGCATTAAATGTAAAATTCAAATTTTAAAACTCTTAAAAAACATTACATTTATTGAGAAATTAACAGTAAAAGTTTGTAATTTTACCATCATTTATTTGTGAATTGACAATTTTTTTTGACAACGATAATGCATGTTGTCGAGTGAAAATGACATCACAGTTGCTCCAGTCTCAGGTAACAACCAATCACAGCTGAGCTTCAGAATATAGGTGAGCTGTGATTGGTCGTGGTCTGAGCCCTGAGCAACTGTGATGTCATCTTCAGTCAACAGCAAGTGGCAAAATGGCTGCCCCCTGGGTTGGGTAAAAACGGCTGGATTTTGCTGCATAACTCATATTCCACAAATGTAATATTATTAATAAGAAATGTTTAAGGTTGACGTCCTCTATAAATGATTTGCTGCCACTGCTATATGATTTTGTAACAGTTTGTTTGACCTTAGTTCCTGCTGGGTGGCGGTGCTGTCCAATGTATCCTCGAGCTCCGATTTAAGAGCCTCCAACTCTTCACCCAAGTCTCGCTTGATCTTTTCTGCTTTGTTCCTGGCTGCTCTCTCCGAGTCGAGGTCTTCCTGCAGGTCAGAGATGTGGCCCTCCAGCTCACGGATTTTCTTTAGGGCGTTGTTCTTTTGAGCCGTTTCATCTTCTAATCTGTAGAAAGGAGAAAACTCGTTTAATAGACTGGTAACTTAATTAGAGTTAATGTTAAGGAATATTATTCAATTCAATCATTCCCATTTTCCAGAGAAGATGTTGTGTTTTGATTTTGCCCATGTTAAATGCAGAACATCTGCTAAAGAACTCATCACGAAACTTTACCTGGCCAAGGAATTCTGTAGCTCCTCCTCTTTCTTTGCCAGCTGGGCTTTGAGGTCCGCAATCTGGGCCTGCAGGTCCGCCAGCTGCTCCTGGAGATCGTTTGACTCGGCCTCTAACTTACGCTTAACCTTATCCAGCTCCTGCCGAGTCTTTTCCTCCTTCTTCAGTCGGACTGGAAGTAGAGCAGAAGGCAAACAACCCAACAAACCATCAATTATGGAATAAGTTTGTAAATTGCGATGTTCCTAAACAGTGATTACCCTCCAATTCTGAGATCATGGATTCATGTTTATTTTTCAGTTTGGTGAGGTTCTTTGACTTCTCCTCTTCTTCAGCCAGATTAGCACTGTAGTCCGCAACCCTCTCCTCCATCAGCTTTCTCTCCTACAAAATAAAAATGTAATGCATCGTAATTGCCGAGCCAGTAATGTTACTTAAACGTTATTGTTTTTTCCCCCTCGATTACCTTCAGCAGCTTGTTGTTCTGATCTTCCATCACCAGGATGTCATCCTCAAGTTTTTTGATCTTTCCTTCACAGGTGACCTTCTCCAGCTGCACCTTTTGGCGCGCATCCTCCTCCTCTTCTAAATGCTCTTCCAATTCCTACAACAGTGAGGTGTTACCATGCTCGCTTTTCCAGATATAACTGACAGCAACCATGAACATAACCATTCGTTACCTGCATCTGCTGTTGCATCTTCTTCTTTTCCACCAGAAATGTCTGAGAACGTTCTTCCTCTTCGTCAAGTCTTGCCTCCATCTCATGGAGGATTTCTTCCAATTCCTGCTTCTTAGCTGCCAAACGCACCCTCATCTCCTCAGCTTCCGCGTACAACTCTGTCTCAGCCTGAAGCTGCTCCTGCAGTGCATTTCGCTCCTCCAAAATCTGAAGCAAATTGTCAGTCAAAGCCAGAGTCAGCTTGAGCATTTCAGGAACCCAAAGAAGTACATTTGTGCCATTTGTCATTTACCGTTGTGTGCTTCAAAGTGATCTCTTTCAGCTCGGATTCATACTTTGCGGCGTTTTCTTTTGATTTCTGCAGCTCATCCTCCTTTAGGCTCATCTCCTCCTCCTGACGTGTCACTTGCAGAAGAGGTTTAACCTTTTGGGGAGTGGAGTAAAGTGATGTGAATATCAAATATTACGATCTTTAAGTTACGTGAACCTATGGACTAGTGGTGTGCTCAAAAAATCGATACGGCAATATATCGTTGCGGGCCTCATTCCAATACACGCATCGAAACACAGGCGTCAGAATCGATATTGCTCGTTAACTTTAAATCGGCAGTTCACGTTTTCCTTTGCGGCTTGCATTGTACCTAAAAAATAAAAACCAGCAGCGTCTTTGAAGTTAATTGCCTTCAATTAATGCAAAAATAGCTCACCGGTGATTGGACACTGTGTCTTGCTAAGAAAAATGAAAGCAGAGGAAGAATGTCAACATTTATTTATTGATAAACTTAACTTGGCACATGTCTCAGTGTACCAATTTTCCTATATTTTGTTTAAAAAAAAAATTAAATGTGTCTTATTTGGGATACATATGTATCGCGATACGTATTGTATCGTGGCCCCTGTATCGTGATACGTATCGTATCGTGAGGTTGGCGCCAATACCCAGCCCTACTATGGACATGCTGACCTTTGTGAAGAGTCTCCACCACTGCCAGTTTCTGAGTTTGAGGTAGGCGGCACAATTCCTCTGAATTACTTTCATGGCTGTGAGTTGTTGCTGCCTCTTAGCAAATGCCCTTTAAGTGATCAACAAAACAAATGCATCATATATGATATAATACAATCTATACAAGTGCACACACCCATAACCAATATTTATACATAGACCTAGACCAGCTGTTAGGGTTATTATGTATATATTATTCTATATTTTCTCTTTTATTACATAGAGCTAATTGTCAGTATTTCACTATCAGTTTGGAGCTGATGCATATGTATTCAACCTAAGGACGTCTGGAATGTGGGAATGAAGAACTTCACACCAGGGCAATAGACAGCCTTCAAGGATTAGTGATCAAAGAATGTCTCCTGTGTTTATGACTGCTGTATTTGTGATGCCACAGCGTGCTATTTCTCCGCCTCCTTTTGTGACCATTTATTAGCGAACTCCATGAAAAGACAAGAAATGTGAATGTGTGTCAGAGTGGGCTAGAGGATTGTGACCAGCACACATCTCTCGCTCATCTCTCCTTGTACAAGTAAAGGCCTTGTTTTCTTATTTTAATGTCTGTCTCCTCATTTGTGCAGTTTAGAAATGTCGTAGATGGTGTTTAAACCTGACACCCCCTTGGGGAGTGCAATGCTAGGGGGCATGTTTGACCTCAGAGGAAACTTTTGTTTTACTTTGCCATACTAGAAGTAGGTGTAATTGCACATTCACTACAGTAGGTGGCAGTCAAAACTTGAAATTTATTTATTATTCTGATTATTATTATTATTTAATAGCATATTATACATTTATTTAAAACTTTATAGACAAATGATACCATTTATAGTCGCGGCAGAGAGTTGGGTGGACGTGAACTATTTTGAGGTTATTAAAAAAATATAATTGAGAAGCACTGACCTGACATAGACCAACACATTTTTCACATCAAATCCAATAATTGAAGATGTGCATTTTTTTCTGAATCCAATAGAACAAATTGAATAAGATGCTTTTCCATGTTAAATTGAAATTGCTACCAAATACGCAGACTGGATTAGATCTGTTGATGTTACAGGCTTTTAACCTGCATACACATACTGTAGCTTATTTTTGTTCAGATCATATAAGACTTGATTAACCTCTTATCGTATTATATGTATTTTTTATATGTATTTTTTTGTCCATTATAATCAAAAGCAATTTGTTTGACATTTTGTTATGTTATGGGGGTTAGGTTGCAGATAGGAATATACTATGCACAGTTTGCACACAAACAAATGCAAAAACATGACTTCCATTAGCACAAGACGGTAAACATGTACAATTTGTTTTGCAGTCTTGCCTACACCTCAGAGTCATGCTCCAAGTCATGAGGTGTGACTCATGTGTGAGAGTATGCATGTACGTACTTTCTGGCCAGGAAGCCTCGAGCTTGTGCCTGGAAGGCGATGATAATTACAGTGATCTTCAAGTCTCTCTCTTCCTCCAGCTGGGCCAAAACTCCTGTGCGGAAAAATATCTTGCTCTGCCCGATTCTGTATAGATTTGGATCCAGGTCCAAATGTTTGATCTATTGAAAGACATTCAGAACAGTCACTGTGACCTTCAATTGAAAGCAGCAATTTTTGACAAAATAAAAGTAGTTTACCATGAGGCAGCAGGCTTGTTTTCCATCCATAAAACCTTTGGGAATAGCACTTGCTGCCAGAATCTCATAGCTATAAGAGAAAGGTTTACAGAAACAATGTTTAAATGTAGTAGCACATTTGTGGTTAGCAATAGTCACATCTGATCTAACTCACCGCTGGCGAAACTCTTGGAAGACAATTCGATTAGGGAATCCTTGCCGGCAGATTCGAATCCCCTCCAGCACGCCGTTACACCTGAGCTGCTCCAGAACCAGGTTGGCATCCAGCTTCCCTGCCTGAGGAGAACTTTACTTGGAAGGGGACTTACTACTTATTGAAATTAACAGGAATCTGAAGTAAACAATGTTTTTATGAATCACACTTTTTGTACAGTAAATATTTATCTTTACCCTTTTCTCATGGTTTGGAATGATGCATCTGACAAAGTTGGGCTGGGTGTTGTGCAGTGTGGTCATGAGTTTGGCGAGAGACTCCTTATAGAGCTGTCCCACTGTGCGGAACATTCCCTTTTTGGTCTTTGATCCACCTCCCATCGAACTGTCTGACATCTTGGCAATGGTATCAAGTCCCACCACCCTGTCAGCTGAAGCACACAACACGTTAAGTCATTGAAACGTACACAACAGACAACCGTGCGTTTGATCACAAATCAAAACTAAACTTCATAATAATTAGACATTAACTCATTGACTCCCAGCCATTTTCACTGACGCAACCCCTTTAGTGGTTTTTGACTGATTTTGCAAGGCCCACAGAATAGCGTGTTCTTTTGCTATAAAAACATGGCACCTACCAAAAGAAAGATTACAGTCTCTTTTTGTTATCAGGAAAAAAAGTACATTTCTATCTGTTTCCGTTATCATTAGAATATAGCAAAGTTTTATTATGCACAAATCTGGTTAAAACTATAGGGAAAACGGCTTGTTTTCATCATGGCCCTGGTTGATCTCTTATACTCTGCTGCCATCTGCTGGCCATTTTTTGTAATTACTACAATTTTTCACCCGTTCACAGCAGTTGAGAGGCTGCATCAAAGCCTTCTGTATGCTTTAGCATAAAAAAACCCCATTAAAAATGTATAAATACGTCTTTGGGACACTTAAAACTTCTAAATAGAACGTATTTATACGTTTTTTTTGGAGCAAATGAGTTAATTAGTCATACTGCATAACACTATGTATCAATATAGCATGTATTGATATAGGAATTTGATTAAAGCAGGGATGTCAGTGATCTTACAATCTTTCCAGAGGTCTTGCACAAATGAGCTGGAGGAGTTGTTGAGCAGGGCTGTGACATTGTCATTCAGAGGGTCCATGTTCTTTGTCAGCCAGGCTGTGGCGTTATAGTCCACCTACAAGCAAACAATATTGGTTTGGATGTATTCAGCAGTCCTGGAACATGTTTTTCAGTCACAAAAAAAGAAGAAGAAAAAAAACGTAACCGTACTGTTTTTATCTTATCCTCACCTTTCCAGCATAGTGACGAAGAGAAAACTCTGTCTTGTCTTTGAGTTGTTTTGGCTTTGCAAATTTAACATGGTTTCCTTGGGTGCTCAAGAGTTTTTCCACAAAGGAGACATCTGTGGCTTTGGGGAACCAGCACTCTTCATCCAGCAAGGCCAGAATGCCTGGAGGGTTGTTCTGCAAGTAATACATAGAAATTTACATAACAGTAAGAAAAGCTAGTTGTAAATGTCTCAAGGCAACTCACCGGCCTCTCAATGAGCTCTATGCAGGGCTGTAGATCCAAACCAAAATCGATAAAGTTCCACTCGATGCCTTCTCTTTGGTACTCCTCTTGCTCCAAGATGAACATGGTGTGGTTGAAGAGCTGCTGGAGCTTCTCGTTGGTGTAATTGATGCACAGCTGCTCAAAGGAGTTGTCCTGCAACGGCCATGAGACAGAGCTAAGGATGCCCATTCTCCACAAAAGGGTTTATGTACCTCATGATATGAGAGGTTGACGTGTCCATACCTCAAATATCTCAAAACCAGCGATATCGAGGATACCCAGGAAGGAGGCGCCTTGACGTTTGGTCTTGTCCAGTGCTTTGTTGACTCTGCCTAGGATCCAGCGGAACAGGCGCTCAAACACAGCCTTTGCCAGGGCTTCAATAGCAAAGTCAGCCTATGAAATTGCACAAATGCACATCAAACTCATATAAGTCTTTTTTTTTAAATTCCTTCTTTTGTAGCAGTGCACGCTGTGTAGTACCTGCTCTTTGGTCTGGGCTTTTTGCACCACCTCCCTGCCAACTTTGATTCGAGGCGTGAGGATGGCACGAGTGAAGTCTGTCACATTGATGCCCTGCAGGTGACACACCTTCTGAGCCGCTAAAGGGAGGATGAATATATATATATATATTATACAATAATTCATAGCAGAGTGTTAAGTGATTTCCAACTGTATCTCACCTGTGTTGTCAGGCATGGTGGCCTGCTCTTGGTTCCTTTCTTTCTTAAACTCAATGTTTCCCAGCTGCATGACCGTTGAACACACTTTCAGGATATCTACAGTAAAACAGTAACAAGTCACCTGTTAGCAGGTTCAATTAGTTGGTTTAGGCTTTAATTACTTTCAAATTGCTTGATCAGATTTTAACAGAAAAAAGCAGTTGAAGCGGATGACGCCCAATTAGAGTAAACTATACGTATCAGACCAATTGGGCGCTGTCCTTCTACATCCTTTTCAAAGCTAACTGAGGTTAGATGATATTTGTGATACCAATTCGCTCCTCGTCCGTAAAGCCCATGATGGTCATGGCCTCCATCGTCTCCTCGTACATCTCATCATCTTGCTGGCCTGGGATCTGGACGTGGCCCGCAACTAGGAAGCGGTAGTTACTGAAGGGTTCCAGGAGGAGCTCCTCTGAAAAGATCATAACAATCAATAAATCACATTGATATTTTTCACGTTTTCATCACCATTTCTTAAGTCTCCAGAAATGCACAGGATTAAAATGAACAAATTAATTATAGAGAAGTGTTGATTCCCGCAAGTCTTGTTTTTGAGTCATAAGTGTCCCTGTCAAAAATATAATCCACACAACACATTTTAAGTACATTACCTTGAACTTTGTCCTTGGCACCAGCAATCATATAGTAGAAGATATGGAAGGCTCGTTCTATTTTTGCCTGTCTGATACAACGAGACTTCTCCAGGAGGTCTGAAGACTCATTGATTAAAGAATACAAACAAATTGTCAAATATATCCTCTGTCTAATTGTGAATGTCTCCATAAGCCATTTCGTGTTGCCCACCCAGTGAATCCTACTGTGCTAATTACTAGCTGGAGTGAGCACTTATATAATCACTTTAACAAGTCCTAAACTACTGGTAGATATGACTTCATTTCTGCTCTGCAGATCTAAAACAATGGAGGATACAGGTCTCAACATTGGCTCCAACAATGTAGCCTGTCACATCAAAGTTGATTCGGATGAATTTACCCTGTGTGGAAAAAACAATAAAAGTAGTTAATAAATGAAATAATGGGTCTTGCAGAAAAGACAATTACAAAAAAAAAATCTAGCAATCGTAGATCTGATTTTTAAGACTCACGAATCGGGAGGAGTTGTCATTTTTGATGGTCTTGGCGTTCCCGAAAGCCTCCAGGATGGGATTGGCCTGTAGGAGCTGCTTCTCTAACTCTCCCTGGTGACAACACATTTACACAATGAATGACGACTGATGGGGGATGCTGATTGGGTTGATGTGTGGCTTTCCCAGAATATAAATCATGTGTGTTGACAAAAAGAAAAAATGACAACAAAGACTCTCAGAAAGCATTAATAAAAAAGTAGAAAGTATTCTACGGATCTCAAACTACCTGCATGAAGTCAACATCTCAGAATTCCGGTAAGTTATGTAACCAAAATCTGACCTGAGGTTGGGAGGGAAATGAGGGGAAGCTGATATATAAACAGATAAGGAGGTCAGGTTGGTTCAGCTGAAAATAATATTACCAGCACATTGCTTCTGAGGAATCCTTCAAGTGAATAAATTTTTTTTGTGCATGTTGCATGTGTTTGCAAGCCTACAAAATTAATGTCTTCGCTCAGTGTAGCATCTTTCAGCATCTGTGGCGTCAGGGATTGGTTGCCATTTAAAAAACATGAACACCAATGTCACAATTTGAAAATATTTTTCTACTGCTCGTGTTAGTCATGGGTCCTTTGAATCATCATCTCACTTTTCCCTTCACAATGTCGCTGGTCTATAGGCTTGTGAGTGGATTCATGAAAATTAGGTAGCCTCCTCCCCAATGCGCATTGAGCTAATCCACCTGATCAAAGGGCTCCTTGACAGCTTTGACGTAAGGTCAGACCCTTTCACCTCCACCTCAATGACTCTCCTGTTACTATCTGCTTCAATGGGATAAAACTATCAGATGAGGAGACAGGTGGCAATGACTGTAACTTGATTGGAAATAGTGACGTGATAATGATGGAACATGTGTAACATGGTGGTAGATCCTGTAAAGCTGAAAAAGATTGACAAGATACAGACCAGCTGATGTACTGAAGATCAGAGCTATCAAAGCAGAAAGGATTGTCTCGTTCATTTAAGCTCCTTGGATAGGTCACTAGAGAAGAGAAAACGAGAAATAGAGCACAGCAGAGCAGCAAGAAAGAGAATGGGATAGTTCACAGCAAGGCTTTTTTTGTATCAAGGATTACTGCATATTAGTAAATCTAGGCGGTCAAAATAGAGAAGAGAGCTGAAACAATAGTTATGTGCAGGTGAGGTCCATGGGAGCCCACAGTTGACACCAATAAACCAAAAAGAAGCACATATCTAATACACTAATCAGCCACAGCATTAGACGAGTATACATCCATCCAAAACATAAAGCAAACGTGTGTTTCTGTTAAAGGGGTTAATTTGTGGAATAAATTTAAAATTAATCTATGAGTGTATATGCAGGAATATGCATATTATTTATGTATGCTGTTTATATGCACTTATAAGTATGTATGGGTATAAGCATGATGCATGTACAACAATTCATTTTTGGAAAGTAATATTGTGGTTAAATTAATTGTATATGTAGGGTTTTATTTTTACGTTTTACTTTTTTGTGTGAGAAATGGAAAATGATTTATAACTTTCTGTTTATTTTCCATTCTATGTTTTTTTTTCTTTTTTTCCCCTCTTTCTCTTCATTTTGCTTCTTTTTTTTCTCTTTTTCCTATTTTACGGTTATATTATTAAATATAATAACTTATTGTGCATTATTGTGATATACGTTAGCGGGGGTATGACTAGATAAGTTAAACATGTCAGTTATGACTTCAGTAATAATTCTTTTCCTTTTTAATTTGTATTTTCTTTCTCTCACTGTTTTTTTTTTTTTTTTTTTATATTTTGTATTGCATTTATATGTTCAATAAAACCAACGCAAACCAATCCAACAACAATATATATACACAACAAATCTCTTTACCACTCTATCATTAGATTGTGCACTTTTTGAGCATCAGATTTTGTGACCGCTGAGTGTATATAATATTGCAGGGTGGCTCACAAAGAGTTTTTTTTTTTTTTTTTTTTTCAAAGATGACCGACAGTGAGTGGCAATTGCAAACCAAAGCCACAAAACTAAACTAAATGCATCAGGTCAGAACATAACTCTCCTGGGAATGCTGGCCTGCCGGGGGGTCAAGAGAGTGAGGTTGGATGAAGAGCAGGAGGCGAGGAAGAGGACGTGTATAAGGTATAAAAAGAGTACCTGGGCATGCTCACACTGTGCACACTGATCGGTGAGAGACCCTTTCATTGCTGGGGAGGCTTAATCTCATCCCCACCGGCAGTGAAAGGGTGTTCACTGGAGATGTTTGACACCAAACTCAACATAGTAAACCAGCAACGCTAGTTGGCCCTCACTGGGCATTCTGGAGGTTTCAAATGTGACTACGAAGTATTATGATCATGCAAATCCACTCTCACTGGGTAACACAGGAAAACTCTGGTTAGGGGTAACACTCTCTACTGCAAGGATTTGAACCTTAGTGTTGTCAAAAAAAAATTATTCTTTGATAACTGAGTGACACTATCTTCATGCACTTTTAAATCTCAGGAAGAAACAGCACACACAAAAACACACGTCAGGCATTCCCCTCTACTCACGTAGGCAAACTGTGATCCTGATTGTTGCTATTTGGAGGAAATGGCGATATACAGAATTAAAGTGTGCAGCATCCTAAATACATGAAGAGTGAGGGAACTGGCTGACAGACCCTTTACTTTTCATTACAGCGTGGTGACTTTGCATATATACTTACAGCACTGCTGTCCTTCTTGCCTTTGTGTGACGACGCCACTACAGCCAAATACTGGATGACTTTCTTGGTGTTTTCTGTCTTGCCAGCGCCAGACTCCCCACTGCGAAGGAAAAAAATGTCAATGTCAGACAGCAAAGAGGATGAAAAAGAGAACACTCACAAGAAAAGAACAGTATCATCCTGCCTCAGACAAGCAGTTCAATCTTAGTCTTAAAGAACTTCATTGCATGATTGTGATGCTTTTAAACACAAACACACGCCCATCCGTTTTCCAACATCAAATGTGGCATGTGATCTTAGATCCTTTAGAGAATGACAGAGTTGAACAATCCCAGGGCCATCAGCCATCTAAGTCATGGCTCCTTAAAAGGCATGGGAGGCTGTGTGTTAGGGTTTGGATGCTCGGAGAGCATCCAATCTATTTTTTCCTGTTCTCATCTGGCATGGACCCACAACATCCAGACACCAACTGCACTCACTTGTGAGTGCTGAATAGATTCTAATGCAGGGGTGTCAAACTCATGTTAGCTCACGGGCCGTATGGAGGAAAATATATTACCAAGTGGGCCGCATCGGTAAAATAACGGTATACAACTTAAAAACGATTGCTGTCAGTTATACGCAGATTTTCGCTATTTGTGTGCCAGCCCTAAATTACGGAGCTCAACTGTAATCATATTGTTCCAAAAAATAATACAAATGCAAATGGGACGCGGCAACACTGAGTTCTAGACGTATTAAATCTACCTGTTTTGCATAAAAATATATTGTTCCCAGAATGCATTGCGTGCAGCAGTTAAAGATGTTATAAGGATGCTAATCCTTGTCATATCTATTTGTGTTACCAGTAATAGTTTGTCAGTAATTTAATTCGTGCCGTATTTAACAAGTTTGTCGGTCTATGACTAAAAAAATAATAATAATTAAACAAACCGGAACTTTAAGTTGTGTGTAAAATAATGACATCCAGGACGATTATCCCGTACAAGTTGCATTGCTCATCTGAGGACCGCTTGTGAAATTACACATTTTATATATTTTGATTGTGGCCGGATGATTATTTATTTTATTTTATTTTTTTAACTTTACAAAATCATCTCATGGGCCGGATCAAACCCTTTTGCGGGCCTGATCCGGCCCGCGGGCCTTATGTTTGACACCCCTGTTCTAATGGGTCCATCAAATTGAATCCATGTCTTGCTCAGTATTCGAACATTTCTCATATTTACACGAGTATTAAGGTAATTTACAAAGTTTGGAATGAAGAATTCCACATGAATCATTAATGCTCAACCTTTCAAAAGGATTCAACTTTGACCCCTCATAGAAGAGTTCTGGAACAAACGTAAAGCAATTCATTTTTTAAATTTGGTTTTGTTGTTGTTTACTTCTACTTTAGGTTGATTCATAAAAACATTTAGTTCACACAAAGTTATGCTTCAATGGGAAATAAAATCCAAATCAGTTTCCCAAATAACAACACACCATTTGAAGCCAGTTCTGTGATGGCTGCTGTAAAAATTAGGGATGGGCGCGTACCGATACCAGGTATCGGTATCGGGCCGATACCAGCCTTTTTTCAATTACTCGAGTACTCGTGACGCAGACGAGTACAAGCGACCGATGGCAGAGGGGGAAGACGTTAAGTGAGTCCTCCTTACCTGTAACTGCCGCTAGCTTGCAGCATTTTTTCACCAACACTTCACCAGTTTGGAAATACTTCAAAATTGTGACTCTTAAATTAAAAGAGCATTTTTGTGTTTTATTTTGAGCGTTAAGACTATTGAAGAGTGACTGTGCTGTTTTTTTTTTTGGACAAAATTAAAGGAAATATATTTGTTTAAAAATATATTTTAGTGATTTTTTTCATTTGTCAAAATGTACTACTGGTATCGGCAGTTGGTATCGGTATCGGTGAGTACTGAGGGTCTGAGTATCGGTATCGGTCTGAAAAAAAGTGTTATCAAACATCGCTAGTAAAAATACAGCTGACCGAGTACATACAGCGCATATAGACACACACTCACGTCATACATGACATTCCATGTACTTCACCAGGAACATTTCTGCCATATATGGCCCCCGACTGCCTGCTTAGTTTCAGAGCAGTTGTAGTTTTAACTGAAATGGAAATGTTGACTGCTGGGACATTACTGGGCAAGTGTTCAGCTCTCTTGTGTCATTCCACGTTATCAGTTTAAAATATTTCAAATCACACGTCACACGGATTGGATTTTCTTACATTAATTTAACCTTGTGTATCGCAGACTGTTTACACGGATTCCCCCGAGTGTAAAAGATGTTTTCTAAGCGGCCCCATGCGCACACATAATGAGATGTAGACAAGCTAATGCTTGCAACAAATCCTGGAACGGGTGTGCTAGATGAGGAAGTGGTGTGATTTTTATCAAAATGTATTACAGCATCCAGGCAGCAGTGTTGCAATTTTGGAGTAGAGGAAGCCTAGAGGACATCACGGCATGGGGAGAAAAGCACTTCCCCTTGTTATTGGAATGCTGAGACCAGAATATTAAAAGCTTTTGCTTTGGATAACGGCTTAATTTTTTATTATTTTTTTTATGCCTTATTATGCCACCACAATGGATACGGAAATAAGAAAATCAAGAATGTGTCAGAAGTGTCGTTTTTTAGTCTTAAAAAGGCTTAAAATATGGCATTTATCATTTTGAAATTCAACAATTTTTCCAAAGTAGATTTTTAAGGGGTCGTAAAAGTATTTGGACAAAACACAATTTGTAAATGTAACCACAATTGTGCACATACCAGATGAAGTCTACAGTCCATGCCCATGGAGATGCTTTGCCAGACCTTCACTGTCTGTAACCACCTTCACTTTTGACAAGTTGTTTGTAATCCTTTGCTTTTCCTAAGTGGAATGCATCACGACTTGGCCATTGAAGAATATTAGAAACACCATGGATATATGCACAATTTTAAAATTTTGTTCTAATAAAGTGGAGCCTCTGAAAAATGACATGTATAAAACGTCTGTAATTCCTAAATGGCACAACTATTAAAGTTTAAAGCTCTCACTTTGCCAATGTTTATTACTGAGAACATAAAGCAGAAAAACTACAATAAATACCAAATGAAATGCATCTCATGTGGTCCGAAATTTGCTAGACTGCTTGTCTCTAGCTGAGCAATTCAGCTGCCAACAAATAGCTTGAAACAAATAAACAAACAACATGGAGGCCAAAGTTTTGTGAGGCTAATCTAGTTTTCCAATCAGTGTAAAGGCCAAACTTCCGGACCAAGGGTCTGAGTGGAAAGTCAGGCCACAGTCATCAGGGAGCACTACAAACACTTTCAAGCATTTCCAAAGGGACTCTGAATACAAATATCATAGCAGAATACAGTGTTTGTTGACAAATCGAACAATTTGTGTCCCTTCTACTGTTTCAAGCTCACATATTAAAGTTATATTTGTATTTCCATCCTCTTTCCCTTTCGCTCTTGAAAGGCATAGAGAAGTTTCATTTGATTGAATTTACGCAAGCATATTCTAATGCTCCTTATGCAGTGCAAAACACAAGCCTGTGTGTGACATCATGGAAAAAGGTTCAGGGCAAAAAAATGACAGGAGTGAGTTGAAAGTGTCAGAGTTTCACTTACGTGCAGAGAATGGACTGATCCTCACGATCTGTAGACAGAAACGTAATGAATGTTAACATACGTCACAATGAGACAAAACTGTTTTTTTCCCTCTCCCCCTTATGTTTCAGTGAGTTGTATGTATACATTTTTCTTGACACACATGCTATATGTCTTAATGACAATGATCCATTTATGAGAATTCATATATTAATACTACATATAATACACATCTTGGGACAACATCCTGAAGAAATTTCCCATATTTATTCGCTGAACATGAAAGGCCAATTCAAAAATGCAACAAATGAGATCCCAGTCACGACTTGAAGTGTTTCCATAGCTTAGTTTACGCTCCCCACCACTCTACTACTCCCCCATGTAAACTGTGAATAGTTTGGCACTGGGTTTAAAACATTGTGCACTATTAGTCACCACATCATGATAAATTCCGCTGGTTCATTGAAAAGAACATCAAGGCAAGCTGTGATGCTTAAAGAGACGTCTGACTCATTAGCGATAGCAGAAAGTGGATAGACAGCAGAGAAAGAAGAAGACCCCCACCTTTCCCCAGGAAAAAAAAAAGAGGATGAAATAAAACTGTAGAATTGTTTTGCAACAATTCAAAGATTTTCTAGTACGCTACCCTGAACAAACTTAGTGTTTCATGTGCACGTTTTATACAACAAGAGTCAAGACAGAGAAACTTTGTCTGATGTTGCTGACAGATACACTTTTTATCATGAACAGGTTTACTGGGTTGTAACATCTGAGTACTTGGATGTGTACTTAAGGGATGTGCTGGAGAAAAGAATGCCACAGTCTTTTTTTGTGAAGTAACCAAAACAGCCACCCACACAAACACAAATCTAAACATTGTGCTGTTTATGTTGCACAGCTGTAGCAGTAAATACAATACAATGACCTGGTGAAACCTACAAATTTTCATTGTACACATACTGTAGGCTATTTGTAACAAAAAGGAGCTTGTTCTCTCAAGGAAATGAGTTGGACTTCATCCAAAAGATAATGTACGTAGGAGGTTTAAACGCAAAGAACTGGAAAGAAAATAATACTACGAGACTAAATTAATAGAATTTTGTTATGAGAAAAAAGTCATATGGAGAAAAACTTCTCAAGGTTATGAAAATATACTTTACAAGTAGTATTGCACTAATGGTTAATAATGATAGATTTTTATTTTTTATTTTTTTACAGATCCCCACCAATAGAAACACTTTACTAATGCTGACTGCAGTCGTTTTGGAATGAGACATCAAGTGCATCAAGAGACACGACTTGGCAAGTCACAATGATTGCAAATCTAAAACTAATATGGACACATTAGTAAGTGTATTTCTTTTCCACAGGCTCCTTTGGCTCTACCAAGTTTATACTATGTCAGTCTGATTTATGTTCCCATGCTATATACATGCTGAACTATCCTACAGTGCACTGCATCAAAGATGATGTGAAGTGAGATCAAGTCTGTCAACAAAAAGCTCGCAAACAAGCATAAAAATGGTAAATGGTGCTTCATTTATATAGCGCTTTTCTCCCTATTAAGGCCCTCAAAGCGCTTTACATTTTGACTACACCTGCTGATGACGCAGCATCAGGAGCAACTGCGGGTTCAGTATATATACTGTAGCTGAAGGATACTTTGCCTGGTCTGGGATCAAGTCCACAATCTCAGGGTTGGGAGGTGACCACTCTACCACAGAGTCACTACGCCGCCATACAAAACATAGAAATCTCAAATGTTGGAATAGAGAGATGGCCGTTGTGGAAGCAGCTATTTGGTGTTTAGGTTTGTTATGTGGGATTTCTTCTTTGTTTTCTGGGTTGTATCCATGCACTTAGCAATAGTCAGAATAGACAATATAACAATAATTTTACAATCATTAAGGACTTCCATCATCAATAATTAAGGACTGAAGGGTGTCTTGATTGAAACGAATTTACCATACACACTGTAAAAAACACTATGATTTACAAGCAGCTCAATTACGGTAGTAGGGTTGTTACTTTGTGCTGTAACGTATGCATGCTATCTGCATTGCTATGATTTACATTGCCAGCATGGATATGACTAAATATGCCATTATGCCATATATTCTTAACAGATACTTCATTAGGCACACCGACAGAATTTGATGAGCTATAAAAGAACAGCTACACAGCAAATCGGTCAGCATTAAATTTCCATTGTTCGATCAAATATGCAGTAAGCAGTGTTATTATAACACTGTCAGAGTAGATTTCTTTGACTGTTGGGATTGATGTTGGGTGTAACCTCAATAGCACTACCTTGAGTGTTAAATTGACCACACCCTTATTACTGGTGAAGGAGAAACTTTCCAATTTTCCAGTGCGCTGTCGATATCTCAATTGTGATACATCCAGTTGTTGTTGTTGTTGTTGTTGTTGTTGTTGTTGTTGTTGTTGGGGCTGCGTGGCTCAGTGGTGGAGTGGCCGTCTCCCGAGAGTGTGGAATCCATCCCAGGCAAGTTTGACTATTTTAAAGTATCCTTGAGCAAGACACTGAACCCCCAGTTGCCCCTGATGCTTTGCCATCATTAGTCAAAATATAAAGCACTTGGAGGGCCTTGTAAGGAGGAAAAACGTTATAAAAGTGAAGTACCATTTACCAGAGTAGAGTGTAGTTTGAGTTAAATCATTAACACTGACACTAGCGCAATACACACAGAAGTATTTAAACACCAGAGTTACTCAAGTGTAGTTATGCAGAATTAAATGTTTAACACTAACACTAGTGTAGAGTAGTTTCAACACTACTAAGTGTTTTTCACATTATACAGTGTTGGAGTAACACTGGTTAAGTCTGGGGGAAAAAAAGCTGTTATCTTCCAAATTAATACATTTGGCTGAAAATGGAACCCATTTGCACTTTACTTTCAAACAGATGGTGTTTTGCTAATTAAAACAAAACAAAACAGTATATATATATTTAGGTCATAAACTATATAAAAATAATAAATTTGACCAAAGGAGCAAAACGTAATTCCACATTCTTACACTATTCATTTTTTTCCATGCCAAATAACTAGGATTGAATGAAGGAGGACAGTCTGATGGGACAGGAAATACTTTATAGACCCCCACCCATCTCTCAACATAGATGTCAACTCCTCCGAGAGAACGTCCGCACGTCAGCAAGCGATCCAGTGGGCACGACCCCCCCGAGCCCGCACGAAACGGATTCCATGGGAAAGCGGCCCATCACGGCCGAGCTAGCACAGATTCATTTACTGTAAGCACGACTCTGCCACCAACACTACTGCCACCGCCACGAAACACTGACTCTCCAATTGGCCAGTATATTGACAGAGCCAAGATACTTTCGGATCAGATTCCCACCAATGCTGTGTGTTTATTGTTTTCAAGACACTGGAATAAACACATACCTTGCATCATGTTCCTGTAGGCGTTGTCTGTGATGGAATAGATGTGCGGGGGGACCTCATGCCGCTTCTTCCCTTTGTACATTTCAACGATCTTCTCGGAGTAAATGGGCAACATCTTGTAGGGGTTGACCACCACACAAAACAGGCCCGAGTATGTCTGGGAGAGCAGAGGTGACGAGGAAGGATGAGATGTTTGAGCATCACTGCCTCAAACCTCAGATTAGGAGTAGGTCAATTAAGTTGTTTTGAATTTATTTTTGGTGCACACTTACATAAATAAGGCCCGAGAAGTACCTCTCCCGGATATTGTGCAGCACAGAAGCCTCATTGAGGCAGGTGAGCTCAGCCATGTCTTCCACCTTGCTGAACTTGGGTGGGTTCATCTTCTGGATGTCGTCCTTGTTGACCGTCACCTTCTTGCCATTGTCCGCCAGCTCCACCAGGACCTCGTCGCCGTGCTCCTCCTTGATGCTGGCAGCCTCAAAGCCATGTCTCTCCGAAGGGATCCACACCAGTTTCCTGGCTGCCCAGTCGGCCTGGGCCATGGGGCTGTTCAGGAAGTCCTTGTCAACAAAGAGGAACTTATCGTCCTCGTTTGGGCCCTTCTTGGACATCTTTGGATCAGGTGTGGGGGGCCAACTGGTGACGCAAAGGAAATAACGTCATTAAAAGAGAAACAAAACAGAAGTGAAGCAGAAAATGGGAACTAATCTTGCAAAGGTAACATTTGGGTGTGAGAGAGATTTTGACACAATATTGAAATAATAGTTAACATCATAACAGTTAATGGGCAAAAGAGTAATGGTACTCTCTGATCTTTGTCCTATCAGTGTGTCATCATATTTCACTCACTCGGACTACACTTTCACACAAACCCGAATTGACTTTTTTAAAAACTGACGTATCTGAGAAAACTCTAAAAACAGCCAAGCTCCATGACATTTATTAACTCTAAGCCATCATTTAATTGACAATATCCATTTTTACCCGCTAACTCTCCCCCCTCTGTGTCTGTCTGTCTGCTTGGAGGGGGCTTCAGTCTCGTGTTGTGATGACCATATAAGGGCCCCTTCTCTGGAGCAAGGCTCTTTTCTGCCTTCTTCCTAAACAGCAAGGCAACTGAACTCCCAAACAAAGCCCATATAGGGAATAATATGTCTCGAGCTGCCCTTGTCGTTTACTCCAATATGATAGTAAGGCAGAGAGTTAGTGGGTTGCTTGAGACTTTAATAGTCATGCTTCATAATAGTCCTTGGAGGAACCAATTTTTATATGCAACAGTCACTGATTAAATTATAAGGGTCATGCAAGCATTATGGGAGAATGTAAAAATTATGATACATGCATGTGTAACACTTCTATTTTCACACTGCCTTGGCCCACTGAGCATGTGAGCGCTAGCTTTATTGATGTGTCAAATGAGATTGGCCTTTCAACTCTGAAGACAACTTAGTGATTCTAGGATTATGTCTGTGGAGTCAGCTGTCTACGGGCTGC
Source organism: Festucalex cinctus (assembly GCF_051991245.1). NCBI lineage: Eukaryota > Metazoa > Chordata > Actinopteri > Syngnathiformes > Syngnathidae > Festucalex > Festucalex cinctus. Next base: position 20,167,603 of record NC_135416.1, on the reverse strand, counting down.
TGCTTTGACCTCCTTTCCCTCCATTTCTCTGTGCAAGACTGGCACTCTTTAATAGAGTGGGAACGATGCAGGAAAAAGCCCCTAAAGCCTTCTAAGAAAACACAAGTAGACCTCAGGGACATGGCAAAACAAACGAACCAAAATGATGTCAAAATATTAACAGGAGACAGAGACAAGTAATGAATGGACATGCTCATCATCAGGAAGCAATGATGATGCTTTAAGATGATAACACCAAACAGCCTTTTCCTGTATGAGCAGCCTGCCCCTCACACTCTTGAACTGTCCTCACCACTGTGACTTGCGATAAAGCCTCCCCTTGCTCTATTGTGTCAACATAACCGGTGTAGGCTGAGGACAGAAGTCTGAAATAGAGTTGACAGCAAAATAACTTTGATATGACTGACACGCAGACTTTAACATTGCAATTTTCAACACTGCCTTAATTCCTCTAAAAATTATGCATGCAGTGCTTAACAAAAACAACAACAATAACCCCCATACCATTTTATGTATTATATATCACAACCAGTTTGAAATTCCTCATTCCTGTTCAAAATGACAACATGTTGAGAGCTCACTGCAACTGATTCTGCATTAAATCACCTTTTGTGGTTAGGAGGCTCTCCTCTCATTTTTATGACAATTTGTCCAGTAAATTAGTTCAGCACTGATGTGTAAATTAATGAGACAATTCAAGTAAAGCAGGACATGGGTACCTAAACAGTATGTTTGTGTTTCAAATTTAGTACAAAATAAAAGGAACTAATATTCTCCCTCAATTGGTCACAATAAAAATACTGTCAAACATAAATGAGAAAACAGCTAATTATTGTTGAACAAAATCCTTATTTCTGTCAAAAATAAACAGATGTAACCCAAGGGATACGGTGACCCTTGTATTTGTGTGGCCTTCGGGTCCTGTGAAGGATTTCACTCATTTCCTCTCTTTTCTGAGCAACATTCTTCCTGCATCTTTTTTTTTTAATAAACTTGAAATCAACTCAATCTAAATTGCTCTGTGCTTGGATTAGGAATTGCAGGATGGGAAACAATATTAGTTAACAAGAGGATGAAACGTGACTCATTAGTGATGATTAAAATGTCTTTAGGGCTGCAATTTGTTACAATTATGTTAATGTCATGGAATATTTGAGTAAAAGGATTTTTTTATTATTATTATTTTTTTATCCTTGGGGTTTGAGTGTAAGTTGTGACCAGTAAACTTTCATGACCACAACATTGCTTTTGCCCAGTTTACACAGTAGTAGAAAACACTGTAATTAATGAAAATTTAGCTTTCACTACAGTTAAGACTTTAAAAGGAGTTGTCATCACACTGCACATGATTGATGTAGTCGTACTGCATATGGGCAGTAACAATGCTCACAAATAGGCTACTGTACATCCAATACTATCGTGTCTGAGACGAAAACTGTCTCTTTCCTTCACCAATGATGAGTGTTATTCATTTTGTCAACCAGAGCAAATCATTCATCAATATTACGACAAACTTGGTGTCCCTTAAATGCCTCACAATAAGCTCGTTTGACAAGTGCACAAAGCATCAGCAGCTAGACATGCAGCATACTCACTTAAAGGGAAGACAAGGTGTGCCGAGGGCAGCGTTGGATGCGGAAAGCTGTCAAACTGACAAGGTACTCCCCACACGAACAGTCCAGAAGACCACCGTCAAATTGAGAGTCTTACCATTTAAACAAGTGCGTTGCACGCATGGGCGGAGCTGAATGCACACACATGGACTGGCCATCCTCTTCGTGCTTTCCTCCTCCAGGAAGTGTCATCCCCAAGAGGCAGTGGGCATGCGTACTGCTCACTCAGGCAAGTTAGAATGCGATGGTGTGAACCAGTAACTGGATTGAGTTAAGAGTTGAACATTAATATGCAGAGGAGGCGAAAGTAGTCCAGACTCCAGATGCATGTGTAATAAATAAATAAATAAATAATATATTAACCGTATAGCTACATTTTGTGAATTGTTTGTGGCGTGCTTTCTAATTTGAAACACGCACCTTGGCTGCATAGAAGTTGAGAAACACTGAATTAGATAAAGCCGTTTTGATAACTTGACACAATGAAATGTGTTTATTAATTTATTAACTGATAGTTCTTATAATAAAGAAATCAATGTTACATGGCATATTCAGAGCTAGCTACGTTGGCTCAGCTTATGCTATCAAAATGTTCCCATAGCTTTGATAACGTTGTTAACTGCCAAACTAATAATGCTAAATTAGCTAACAAAAACAACTTACAAAATGCACTTTGCTTGTGTTGTTTTAAGGATTAGACAAACACCAAATTGTTTTCATACTAGCCCAAGACACCTGTTTTTTTTTTATTTTTTGTTTTTTTTTTAAAGTTTGGTCATCATGAAGCTGAGCTGGCCCGTGATTATTGGTTATCATCTGAGTAACTGTGTTGTCATTTTTAGTTGACATCAAGTGGCAAAATGGCTGCCTCTGGACTCCAGGTGGAGGAGTGGAACTGTCACTTGCCTTCAGTGCTGGTTGGCGTGAGTTTGCTTCTCCGCCTGGGAGGCCATGTATGGCTTACATGAACTAAGCTTGTGTGAGTGAGTGAATGAGTGATTAAAAGGAAAAAAATGGCAGCCTCTAAAATGGATAAAAATGTTGATGTTTAATTCATATTCCACAAACGCAATAGTAATCAGAAAACCATGTTTAGAGGACTGGGGCCCCAAAGAACATTTAGCTTCCCCCACCCAAAGTTAGTTTAGATGCAAAATGTGTCACATTGGGTACACTTGTATGTCAAAATGTCTAGCCATCCGATCATTTTTACAGTATAAGTGCTTTTTCATTTCAGGGTTGAGGTGAGCCTATATCACACGTCACTGAGTTGGGAATTTAGCTTGCACAAAAAAAATCAGGAAAATGAAGCACGAAACTATCAGATAAAAAGTCTTCAACATCAGAGAACTTGTTGACAGAAACAGAACGCTTAACCGGCTTTATTCAGGAGGAAGGAAGTGACATCTTTAATGGCAGTGTGGCTTGAATGACAGAGAATGTTCTCATTTGAGAGACTGAATGGATGCATACACACTCTATAGATTATGTAATCAACCTCCACTCCTCATAAGGCAAGTCAGCTGTCCCCTGCACAGGAATCCCCCTTGACTGGAAGACCTCAATAAACAAACTCATAATTTAGATGTTGAGTCTCCCACTGTGTGTGTGCAGATCTTTTGAATTCCACCACCACAAAGAGCGGGACCCCACCTCCTACATCCCACATCGCCTCCCCGCCCTCTTTCCATCGTCTTTCCACTGGAACTTCCTATATAAGGACACCGTACTGTTTGCTCCAATAAATCAAGGTGCGAGTTGATAGCCAGAGTCTGTTCTGGCCCGGAGAGTGGAAGTGCTGGTGTGTGTGTGTGGATCTTCATGTGTGGACCAACATGGAGGACCTTGGCGCACCCTCTGGCCAACATCAAGGAGGCAGCAACTCGAATTGGGACGGTGGGTCGAGCTACGAGGAATAGGGAGGGGTGACGAAAGAGACGGTGGGGCTGGGCGGCGGAGGCAAATAAAGCAGGAGATACACTGAACAGGAGTTGCAGTGTGTGCCATATAAGGAGAGAGGTTCTGTTTGGAATCTCGGCAGCTTTCTCTGTTACTTTCAAAGTGTAGCACAGACAAACACTAAGGGCCCAAGTGACTAAATATGGTCCAGTAGCAATTGTGTTGCAATAGTACTGGGAATTATCTTACATCAAAAGGGATCATTGTTTTTACTTGGAGTTACTGTAGACAAAGGGTGTAATCCGTCTTACACCACTGATGTTATTTTCTCCCGGTTCCAGAGTTGCATTCACTTAATAATAAAGGGTGTCTTCTTTATGTGATGATTCCCAACCAGTGTGTGGTGAGAGATCATCAGGTGCACTGCTGGAAATGATCCAATTGCCCTTAATTAGTCCCAAAACTATACACAGTAATTGCTACAAGTCATGTATTGTTGTTCATCTATCTGTGCCACAATAAAACGCTTATTATTTAACGCGTCTTCACCTTTTGTGGCATTTTTTATTTGGTCAAATGCCATGAGATTTTTACTTATGTGCCTTGGCCCAGTAAAGGTCGGGAAATAGTTTGTGACTCATTCCCTGCCACCACAATGATATCACTATTTGTTTCAACTTTCTAGTAATTTCCTCAACGAATATGTTGCTACATTAAGGTCTCTAAATTTCTCTCTAAATTTTACAGAGAGTTTTGAGTAGTACATTTTACCAGTTTATTTAAAATAAATAAAATAAAAATACTCAAGCGTTGAGAAACTAATTCATGACCGTCAGCTTGGGATACAGCCACTCTACATTTCAGTTACTTGCATATGACTAGCAACCAGTTTTAGGGTCTGCCATCCCTGCCTCTCATTAGCCGGGATTGGCTAAAGCTAGCTCACCCGTGACCCTAAAGAGGACAAGCAGTATAAAAAATGAATGGATGGAAATGTACATTGTTGCACAGAAATAACAGTTTAGGTATTTGTTGTTTTTAGGTGTAAGAGTAACTTTTTCTTTGTCACAGTTCCCCCAATCCCTGTTCAGCAGGTGCGGGAGTCCAACACAGCTAACATTCAGACTGGTTGACATTCATTTAGAGGACGATTGTGAAGTACACAATGAATAGAAATTGATCCGACAGCTGAATCAAAGTTAGCCTGTGACCCGCGACACTACCAATTATTTTGAATATATTCAATTTGGTGTGGCACAGACAGCTCGGCCAAAGAAGAGCATCAAGGTGCAAGGAGCGAAGATGGTATTTTTGGTAAATAAATGGCAGTATAGTGGATTAGCGGACACACCTGCCTGATAGTCTCTAAGGCCCTTCAGAGTAGAATGTGGATTTTCATTCCCTGCTTGTGTGAGTTTTCTCCGAGTACTCTAGCCTGAAAATTCAAAGGCTAGATATCATTTCTCGGACAAACGGTATAGAAAAATGGAAAAATTGGTGATAAACATCTCTCCTTTCATTTTTACACCATCATCACAACCATAAATGGCCATCAACTAAATATATTTGTGAATATGTCTGACCCCCGTGGAATTCATTCGAGCCCAAGGGCAAACATGAACATACTGTTTTATAGTCAAAGAACACTACATTTAATATTTACACAAGTGTCTCTTACACGCAACAGTTTTATAGTGTGGAGGAGCAGTACCATCTATCATACGGCTAACTGCCAACTGACCAACCACTGTTCATCTTCTTCCACATATATAGCCATTTACAAGAGAGCACTCATATCAACTGCCAATAAATTAGCGGACTCTGCCACTTCAAATAAGGTTTGCTCCAAAGCAGCTTGAGTCCAACTTGCTACACCTTCAACATTGAGGGGAAAAATAGATTTGGAGATGATGAGGCCCACAATCCAGTTGATCCCAGAGGTGTATGATAGTGTTGAGGTCAGAACTATCAATTTATTTCACACCAAGCGCCTTGATTTCCATACAACCACACACATAACTAATCAGAAAAATTCAGCAAAGTCATGGTATAAACTAAAAGGATCAAAACTGTTCATAGATGATGTATGTTACTGAGGGCAGAAATTATAGTGTCTATGTTTACGGTCGATGATCAGGCCCTGAAATAAATGGCCCGCTCTGTAAATAATCAGTTCCACAAGTTGTGTGCGATAAGAATGTCAGGTTCCCTTAAATGGCGAGGGGGAGGAAATGCGAAAGTTGTGGGCTTGTTGCTTTGGGTGTTTCTAATGTGCAACGTCTCTTTTTGCAGTTCACATGAGTGATTGTTGTTGTTTTTTTAATTACCTTATTCACATTGATTTTGGATTGAAGGATCTCACATTCCTATCACCTGCGATTGGCTGGCAAACCAGTCTAGGGTGTCCCCCGCCTACTGCCCAGAGCCAGCTGAGATAGGCGCCAGCAACCCCCGCGACCCTTGTGAGGAAGAAGCGGTCAAGAAAATGGATGGATGGACATTCCTATCACAGGAAGTCCAATCATATGTAACAATTTTCTAAATGGATTTTGAGAGGGAGTCACAACCTGTATAAGCTGCATTCAGTCTATTTAGGTGTATATAGGTAGGTGAGTTCACTTCCTACTCATATATAAATACATAAATATGTGAATGCTTGGCTGTCTCCATGCATGCCGCGTGATTGACTTGTGACCAGTCCATGGTGTAGTCTGCCTTTTACACGATGTGAGCTGGATATACTTCAGCTCACCACAATCATGAAAAGGATAAGTATTAACATCCACGATAGCGACCCTGGTGAGAATAGGCGGTACGGATGGAATAAAAGTTTAATTGGATGGAATGGAATTTCTGGGCATTAGGTTCATCGATGTTCTGACTGTAGGTTTGAAAGTTTCGGAAACCCTTGGGCAATAGTGCCATCGTGTGGTTGTACTCCGTAAGAACAGCACAGCTCCGAATGGCTTTAAAAACATTTTATTTTAAATACATTCAATGAATACAAAGGGGAAGACGGGAAGTGAGGAGCCGCGCAAATGCAAACACAAAATAATATAAAGAGATAATTGTGAATTTTAAGTTCAAAGAAATCAGCATGATGAGAAGTGTAAAAAAAACAACAACAACAACAACAAAATATGGGAGATTGAATGGGGTGAGTCAGTCTTTTTTTTTAGGTCCACTGTGTGTTGCTTTGTACATCAACTGTCAGCTTTGTGTCCTGCGTTGCTAGCAGCGGTGCCCCTAAGGAATAGCTTCCTTCCATCATCACCACTATTCATGAAGTGCGACACCAAACCATACAGAAGAGGCCTGGAAAGCCAAGAAAAACAAATACACCAGCACTGGATAATAGTGTCAAGTTAATTTTAAGGACAAATAAATTGCTGAGGATTGGTGACAAAATCAACAATCAGTTAAGTACAAAATGTAATTGTCGAAGAAAAAAACATAACAGGGCAATGACACAATCCCTTTGCTAAGCCTGGAAGCTAAAACAAAAATGTGGTTATGTAAGCTCTGTGTGTGAAATATAATGATGGTGAAGATTCATAGATCTCTCCAACAAATGACCAAAGCTCCAAAAGATGCGTACTGGCAGGTTTGTGTCCTGGCAAATTCACTTACACCGACTTGGAGCTCATATCCTCTGCAACTCTCAGCTCACTCGCCAAAAACTGTCTGTCCAAGGGAATTTGGGGTTGGCCTGACTCTGGGACAACAAACACAGCACAGTTTAGAAATACTCTCTGACTCTTCTCTAACAATAGAGATTGGTCATGTTTCAAAAAAGCGCAGCTGTAATCTGAAGCAAAAGCCCTGTCAAGTTTTGTTACACTCAGTTTCCTACTTGGCTTTGCATGTTGACCACACTGCAATGAATCCAGTAGGTTTCATAATCTTCTTGAGCAAAACAAGTCAATTGTGACACGTCAGATCAGTCAGGTTGAGGCAGGGTTGCCAGGTTTGTGTTCCTGGAACAGGGTGTGATCTTATCTCACTGATGATCTGGCAATCTCAATGTGCGCTATGATTATTATGTAATGTTGATTTGCTGACTTTGTAGTAGTAATGAATAGGAAACTGATGATGAAATAAACATTAATGTGTTGCAGTATTTTAAAATTAAGTACTGTATTTTATTTTACTAAGATATTATTGACAGCATTACATGTGAATCTTAATGAACAGTACCTCATGAGTGGATCTAGGGCAGAAGACACACCCAGTTGCAATGTACCCATGATTTGATGAATGATTTGAACCAGTACAATCAGTGATGGGAAGTCAAAGGTACAAATATTTTGTTAATGTGCTTAAGGAATCTGTCCTTAACTCATTTGCTCCCAAAAACGTTCTATTTTAAATACTGCCATGGTCCCAAAAAGGCATTTATAAGTTTGTTTGTTTGTTTTTATGCTAGCGCATACAGACAGCTTTGATGCAGCCTCTGACCTGAAGAGGTCGCTTAAAGCAGTGTTGGTTATTACAAAAAAAAAAAAAACGGCCAGCAGGTGGCAGCAGAGTATAAGAGATCAACTAGGGACATGTTGCAACAAGCTCTTTTCTCCAGTGTTTTCAACGGGTTTGTGAATAATGATGAAACTTAGCTATATTAATCGCTAATTGCTGCAAAATGGAAACAGATACAAATATGGTTGTTGTTGTTTTTCCTGAAGAAAGACGATACTCTAATCTTTCTTTTGGTAGGTTCCATGTTTTTTTTGTCTTTTTTAAAAATAGCAATAGAACACAATATTAAGCGTCAAAATCCAGTAAAAGAGCCAGGAGCGAAGTGGGTTGCTTCAGTGAAAATGTTTGGGAGTGAATGAGTTAAGTATCCTATTATTTTATGAATTCTTACTTTTGCACTATATATTTGATAATGGATAAATTATTATTATTATTATTTTTTAAAGTCCTAATAGAAATATTTTAAGTCAACAGCAGATGTGATCCCGACTGACTGATTCATAGAGATAAGGGACAGCAGCAACATGGAGGAACGTGAACCAACATGCATTATATCACAACAGATTCAGGGAAGGAAGATATTACCTATTCATAACCTGGCTTACACTCACTATTGTTTGATGTTGTTGACTTCAAGAATGATTCGTCGCAAGCAAGTCTAGCGCCAACCTAACCAACAGCTTTTGGCGTGAAAACAAATCTCTGTCAAATCTTTAAAAACACATGCAGGTATTTTTAAAGTTATTTGCTAAATTAGTTTTGTTTCAGTTCTTCGCGCTAACAAAGCTAAGGGATACGTGTTTTTGTGTCTCCCTTCTTGGTACAAGCACCAGTAAAAGTACTAAAAGACGGAAACTATTTTGTGTGCAGACTAGAAAAGATGTTTATCTCAGAACAGGAGTTGAATCAGTACGTCTACTTTTACCAGAGTATCTGTACTTCGAACAGAGTGCGAGTATAACGGGCTGAGGCTCACCTGCTGTCAGAACGGACGCCGTATGTCGGTACTTGTTGAACTCCAAATACTCCCGGATGAGCTCATTGATGAGCAGGTTTTCGTGGGACAACGGCGGACGCTGTTCGCGTTGGTCATCGAGGGCACCGAACACTTCCGCCCGGATGCGAGCCTTCAGTTGGCCGAGCACGCCGCGGCGCTCCAGCGTTTCTCTCACGGCTAGAATATGTGTAATATAACGCAATGTCAACATCATTTTGTACGGAGGTCCCTGGAAGTTTAATTGGGGAGATAGTGGATAACAAACTGTGGTCAACGAGAAGTTTTACCAACATTGTCAAATTAAACGTTCCCAAAATGTAACATAAACCATATAATATTTTTTTGTATTACCACAGTTACAATAAATATGTCACCCTGAAACACATTTTAGTAATAGAGGCACGTGTGTGTTTATATGCTTCGAAATTTCTGAACCCAAATGCACCATAACTAGCATCTTAGCATACTAGTTAACGCCGTGTAAATATTGAAGTACAGTAAGCGGCGTTATTAGCATTTCTTCCACAAAAAGGGCAACGACGAATAGCTTTAGTTGCGAGAGTAGCAAACAAATCATAACAACGCGCACATACCACATTTCAGTTCAGTGATGGTCGCCATTGCAACAGGAGTAAACAAAACAGCGACTCTTCTTCGTGAATCTAAATGGGATTTACTCGGCGTCTTCTGCCATCTAGCGATAACAAAAACTTGTATAAAATGATTCTGATACAAATAGAAGTAGTGATTAATTAATTTAGAGATATTAAAAACTATAAGCTTAACGCAAAATAAAAAGTAAAAGTATCTGTTTTCAAATGCCAGAAGTAATATTAAAAAGTTGTCAGCAGACTACATACGGAAGTAAAGTACAGACACTTTACCTGGAAAATAAATAAATAAATGCAGACTTCCCATCATCGCTCATGGTATACTAAATTATATATATTTTATTATTACAATGAATAATTAAAAAAATTCCTAAACTATCAACAGGGACTTCTAACATAATGCTTAATAACTTTGGACAATGATTCATTATGTTACATATTTTATATTTCCTTTCCCTTTTTATTCTTTGCTGTGTTTTTAAGTTATTGACAGTCTTCAACAGATATTAAGCATAACACTGCCATACTGTTGAATCACATACCTGTTTATTATTCAGCAAAATGCATACAATACAATAATAGTAATTAGTCAGTGAAAAATGAAAATAGCCTGTTATAAAAAGTATAAATATAATACAATCCTTGATATTGCAAAGACATGTTTTGAAATACCACATAAATAAACTATATGGTTTCTCTTTGAAAAGATTGTCTAAACCAGTAAGACAAAAACAGCATACTGACTTTTCTCTGCGAAAAGCACACAATTCTTTGAATCAAGGATCAAGGTCGTTGAGGACTTTCTACATTTTGTAACATCAGCAAAAAATAGAACAATAGTGAGATCTCTCTACACATATACAGTATATATATGTATGGCCTGAGTTGTGCGGTGGTGGAGAAAAATTCACTCACCAAGATTTACTACCATTGTTGAGAAGAGACATTCTCTTCATTCAATGTGGGTTTTCACATATAGGCATCAGGTTAAATCTGACCAACAAGATTTCTTTGGACTTTGTGTTTACTTTGTCAGAAATAACCAACTGCCTGCCAATGTCTTGGCTCACACAATTGTTTTCCTCCTATTTTCTGACATATAAATAATCTAAATTGGCTGCTTCAAACTCATTTCTGAAGACTCTGAAAACCTCAAATCCCTCACATTCAGCAGGTTGAACCCTCTAGTTGGTCAGTATGTCAGAGTAATTTCTGCCCTCGTTCTTGGAAAACAAAGCAGTATGGAAATGCAGATGACCTCCTTCTGGCATTCAAGGCTTCAAAATTGTGTAAGTAAACATCAACATCAAAGCCTGAGAAAACATTAAGTAAATGTCATGTGCTTAGTGACACGTAAATAATACTGCTCCCATTCAAAACAGGAATAACAATTCATATAATTTGTGGTCGCTTTCATTCCTGACTTAATTCTTAAAAAGAATGAACGATTCCACAACTCTATGTATACATTATGAATAGCTTGCACACTCCCAGGATTCCACTGTAGCTTCATTTACATGTTGATAATCTGAGGTTCTTTTCCTGACTCAGGACAGCATGCCCATGTGTGTAAGAAACCTAGGACTATGGGCTGTATTGGTAGCATCTCTGGACCCTCAATGACAATGCCCTCAGTTGAGCTGCCACAAAGCTTGGAAGGGCCAATTCAACTTTTGTTGAAAAGCCATGGGAAAAAGACGGTGCCAATTTTGCACCAAGGTCCTAGACCAGACCAGCTTCCCGGCACATTCGGTAGAACTGTCCCTGCTGTGCAATGAGGTTACTTGGAGAATCCATCTCAGAGATGTGGCCTCGGTCCATAACAATCACTCTGTAGAACAGCAAAAAGGGAAAAGGTTTAAGAGTCACCATTATTTACATTTATTTCCCATAACATTTCCATAACAAAAAATAAAAATAAAAAATTGAAAAGCACTGATTTAACCTAAAATAATACATTTTAACAGCCCTAAAAAGTGTATAAATAAATAAATTAATAAATAAAACAGTGCATTAATTTTGAGTTAATTTAAAGTTCTTTTAATGCTACTAATTTTTTTAAACGCGCGATTAAAGACTGCCCGCCCCTTACTTGGAAAACCTGTGCTGGGGGGATTTCAGTCGCAGTGCAGCAAACACATCCACGTCAAAATATAGCAGTAATAAATGTAATAATAATGCATATATTTGTGGAGACTGAGGTCAAGTTGTATTTCACAATTTTAAAGTGTGTAGAATTGCACAAGTTACGTCATTTAGAGATGAGATAGTTTTTAATATGCAAAGAAAGAATACACTGAGCTGTCACCAATGTCTTACAAATGCAATTATGCCAACTAGTGGCAGAAAAATGACCTTAACACAAATTAATATCACACCTTTTTTTACAGCACAGTACAGCTTTTTAATTTTAACTCAATTTTATGATTTATTATGAAATTACTGCATCAATGACTAAAAGATGCAGCCACATTTCTATTTAACATGTTTTTCCACTTTGAATTATCTTTCGTCATCAGGGTATGATAATTAGAAATGTAGTTACTATTTGACTGATATGTGTGTGGTGGAGGAAATTTCTTGTTCTCATGTCTTGCATACGGTGGAGAAAGCAGCAATGTATGAAAGACATGTGCCATGTCAATTGTGAACATTAGTAGGCCAAAATGTCGCAGGTCTCTAAAAAAAACGGATGTTGTGTGGTAGTTTGGTCAACCCTGATCGTCAAAATTTGTCTTCATCGGTACCGTATATTCTCCATGAAATTGATGGTATACCTTGTGTAGTCCATGATCGTGTTAAGTCGATGAGCGATGGTGAGGACAGTGCAGTCTTCAAACTGGGTGCGGATTGTGGACTGGATCAGTGTGTCAGTCTCCAGGTCCACAGCAGCTGTTGCCTCATCCAAAACTAAGATTTTGGTTTTCCTCAGCAAGGCTCTCGCAAGGCACACCAGTTGACGCTGACCCAAGCTACATAGATGATAACCATTTGTAGATGGTAAGAATCAAAATTAGACGGATTGTGCAACATGTGACATTCAACTTTACCTGAGGTTTTCTCCTCCTTCTGAGCATTCATGGTTGAGTTTGTCAGGCAGGCTGGACACAAAATTCTTAAGGTGAGCAAGCTCTAATGAACTCCAAACTTCTTCATCGGTGTAACTGTCAAACGGATCAAGGTTCATACGGAGGGAGCCCGAGAACAGCACAGGGTCCTGCGAAAAAGACCCCCAGATAATTTGGTCACATATCGAATCAAGTTGTTATTATTCATTTGCTACAGTGTCACCATATTTGAAGTTATAAAAACTATTCTATTGTTAATAACTTACCTGGGGAATGATAGTAATGCGTGATCGAAGATCATGTAGTCCAATGTTGGCGATGTCGACTCCATCAATAAAGATCTTTCCCTTTGCTGCTTCTAAGATTCTAAATATTCCCAGCGCAAGTGAGGACTTCCCAGCTCCTGTCCTTCCCACAATGCCCACCTGGAACACATTAGAGAGGTCTGATGAATCACACAAGTCTCATGCAAGCCTCATTAGGTAAAATTCACATTATTTCAAATCACTCACCTTCTCTCTTTCATGAATCTGCAAGGTAATGCCTTTTAAAGCCAACTCCAGGCCTTTGCGGTACTGCAAACCATAGTCCTGGAACTCTATAGTGCCTGTCTGGGGCCAAGCCTGAGGCAAAGAACTGCCTTCTATACTCCAACTGGCCTGTATGACGTGAAGAGAATGAAATAAGCCACTGTGTACGGTGCATAATTGTATAGCAGCAAAAATAATATTAACAAAACCCATTTGGTAGAGAGTGCGTGTGTGGTGGAAACGCTGACCTCTTTCACAGTGTCAGCATACTCATTTACTCTTTCCACAGAAACAATGTTATTTTCCACATCAGTCCACGATCTTACAATCCAACTCAGGATTCCAGTCACCTACAAAAATAAGTTTATTATCATTACATACTTGCATAATTTAAAATGAAAAAAAAAGACCCCAATATTTTAACATGAACAAATATTCTGAATATCATACATAAAAATTTATTAAATACCTTATTTTAATGCATGTAGTTTTTATTTATTATTCAAAAAGCACCTGTACTACCTTTAACGTAGCCATCCCCTGTCAAAGGATCATCTGTGGTCGAAATGAATTAATTAATACTTGATTAATGCGATAATTTTTGTGAATAATTAATGAGTTAAAGTAACACTTAGGAACTTTCAGTTTACCGGTATATTGATTATGGCGGCACCACATGGTCAAAAGCGGTAATGTTATGCCTGAAGGAAGACCACAATTCCCATGATTGCATCGTTTTTGAGCTTACATCATCGAGTGAAAGCCAATGTTGATCCTTGACTGTCCTTTTATCCGGGTAGCTTCCCTATTCTTTTTTTGTCTCCTCATACAAAACTTTTCAGTTGTTTTGCAGTTTCTGCCAGGAAATCAGTAATCGTGTGTCGACATTCAAATTGACTTCTATTTTTGTAACGACTGGGTAAAGGGTGAAGTGATGTATGCCGTAAAGTAGTCAGCACATTTGTAGTTTTTTGTGTGGCAGTGCTCCTACCAACCTCATCAAAGTTGTTTAGTGCCTGTAAAAATGATACAGACCCCCTCAGGCCATGGCAAAGGTACCATTTAACTAAGTGGGTTTCATCAGAAAACTTGTGAAAATATTTTATTAAGGTTGAAAAGTTAGTTAGTGCTACTTTAACGCTTTAACTTTGATAAAACAAATATTCATACATACCACCATGCACCAGATATGTTACTTTAATTATATAATTTTAAAGAGTAAATAATCAGGCACTGATATCTTACCTGGAGGGAATGTGACACAGCCAAACCCACGATGCCTGGACTCAGCGTGTCCCTTCCCATTACGGACAGAATAGCAGCTGCTAACACCACTCCATTACCAACAAACTCCAGATTGACTGCCAGCCATCTGTGGATGAATCACTGATTTAATAGTCTTTACTTAGTAAAACAAAAAACATTTGAATAGAGACGAATACTGACCGAGTGGCGACAAATCGGGGGAAGTAGGAGGTCTGATTGAAATCTACCCTGTCATTGGCCTGCAGAATGAACCTCGACTGATCCCCAAAGGCCCGGATGACACTGGCGCCCTGCACCGTCTCATTGAAGTGGGTGTAGATGGGGGAGCGGCTCACAGCTTCTAGCCTCCGCAGCTGACAGGAAGTAGCAACGTAGAAGCTCTGTAGCCCACAGTAGAAGAAAAATGAAATAAATAAATCACACATTAACTCATTTTGTCCCCAAAACGTATAAAAACGATCTATTTTAAATATTGGCATGGTCCCAAAAACGTGCATTTAGAAGTTTTATATTTTCTTTATGCTAGAGCACACAGGAGGCTTTGATGTAGCCTCTGACCGGGGGAGGTCGCTTAAAGCAATGGTAGTTATTACTGAAAAACGGCCAGCAGATGGCAGCAGAGTATAAGAGATCAACTAGGGCCATGTTGCAAAAAGCTCTTTAACCAGAATTCACAGTGAAATTGTTCCATCAGTGTTCCTATAAATTGCTAAGCCATGTGAAAATTCAAAATCATGACTTGTGAGTAGAAAATTGGGATGGGAGGTTACCTGGACAAAGGCGTAGAGGAATGCGAGTGGCAGGATGATCACAGCGGCAAAGGGCGTCGCCATGAGCACAATGATGCACACCTCCATGAGTTTAAAGACGTAGCTCAGCATCATCTTCAGGCCCTCGGGCACCATGCAGTCAATGGCGTCAATCTCTTTGGCAAAGCGGTTGAGCAAGTTGCCGCTGGGCGTGCACTCAAAGAAAGACATAGGCGAATGCAAAACGTTGACCAGTAGGTCCATGTGCAAGTGGCGGGAGGCAATGATGCCGCAGATGGAGATCGCTACGGTTGTACCAAAGATTGCAATGCCTGATGAGACAAAAAAGATGCTTGGTTATGTTTATTATAGAAAAAACTTTTTTTTTTGTTAAATAAAAGGCAAATATGGAGTCTAACCTTGAACAAAGCCCAGTGCTCCAAAGACAGACAGTTTCAGGTCGGCATCAATCTGGGTACCGTTAACAATTGGGTCATCGGCCCACATGCTCAGCCAGTAATTGTAAGCCAGCGAGGCTCCCTGCTGAAAGGCGTAAAGGAACACAATGGGAATGATGATGGCCAGGCCTATGGTCTTGAAGTACTTTTGGTACATCTCCAGTCTCACCTGTAGTGGGGGAAAATGAAATAGTCATCAATCAACTGATAGGCATTTTTATTTTTTTATTTTTTATAAGGAATCCTTGAATTATATACGAGTCTTACTCGTCCGGTGTGGGCCTTGTCAACCTCTGTGAGCTTGCCAAGCTCCTCAGGGACCTGTTCCAGCTCTGCTTCAGACACAGGCTCCATATTCTGCAAGTTTGTATTTGTTGTGTCACCCCTGGGATGAAAACGGAGAAGCAAGAAGTTAGTTTCATCAAATTCAGTAAGCTTGCCTTGGCACAATTTCTGTAGTTTTACAGGGCTAAAGCTGACTTACCCAATAAGCTGCTCTTGAGACAAATCTCTGGAGAATGGCATGAAATCAACCATACTGAGACGAGCATTGGACCTCCTTGAGCCAGCTACGAGAAAGTCATGTTTTGTATTATTACAGGTTACTGTATTTGTTGTCTCTTATACACTGACCAGCCACAATATGAAGGCACTCAATCTAATGGGATTCAAAATGCCTTTACAAAGATTATAATGCACAGTTTTGATAAAAACTGTCATTGAGGTATTAATTAGGGCTGTCAAACTTAAAGCACTAACGCTAGAGATTAATTTACATTATTTAAAGCGTTAAAAAAAATTAACTCAGTTAACTCAGTTTTATTTACTTCCTGTGGCGGCCTTAGCCTCTGCTCACGTTTGCAGCCAAATTCGGAAGGAGTCAGTGGAAGGAAAATGGAAAAACGTAAAGGTAGTTTTAGTTCCTGTTTTACTTGCTTGACACTTGTTGGGGAATTTTTAAAAGAATTCGCAGATTAGTTGTACGTCTTTTGAGAAGTTCAAGTTAATTAAACATTTTTATTTCATTCTTTTAAAAAACAATGAAAGGGGACAGAAAGAAATGAAACTTATATCTGCCCCTGATACAAAATAAAAAATAAATCCATCCATCCATTTTCTTGACCGCTTACTCCTCACAAGGGTCGCCGGGGGTGCTGGAGCCTATCCCAGCTGGCTAAGGGCTATAGTCGGGGTACACCAGCCAATCGCAGTAAAAAACAACAACCAAAAAACACAACAATAATAACAATAATAATAATAATAATAATAATAATAATAATAATAATAATAATAATAATAATAATAATAATAATAATAATAATAATAATAAACAAATTGTAAATTGTAAGATGCCGGTGATAAGCTGAGTCAGTTTTGACAATTTTTTTTCAATAGAAAAGCAGTGCATTCTAAGATTTAAAAAAAAATAAAATCTAACGGAACAGTCTTTGAATCTAAATATACTTTCTATTAGATGATTTTAATTTCCAATATTTTACTCAAGTAAATATCTGTTACACGCGTTGTGGAACATAGTAGTAGAAAAATGTGATTAAATTGTGATTAATTGTGATTAATTACGGAATATTGTACAATTAATCAGTTAACAAATTTTTGATCGTTTGAAAACACTAATATTAATATTAAAAATGTTGCATTGTTGTGTGTGTATTTTGCAGTGGTGTCGAACTGCACTTCATCAAACAGAGTTAATATCTCAACTCCCTGACGTGCCTAAATTAGGTAAACAAAATATTAGAAACAGGTACAGAAACAATCTGATCCAATTTTAAGGTGTACAGAGTTGGGTTGTTTTAGGCTTTACTGATGTATCGCATAGCCAAAGGGTGACCATATTTTGATTTCCCAAGAAAAAATAAATAAATAAATAAAGAGGACACTCGGCCCAGCCTCGAGACATATGAATGATACCCAAGTTTTCTCAAAATAAAAATGAAACAAAAATAATATAACTCTCTTTTGAAATCCTATTTGACAAAAGAATAATGGCATAATGCTCTATGCCCAACCCTTTTTGCTCCCGAGATACACATTTTTTATTTTTATTTTTTACCTTATCTGAACGCTCAGGAAGTGAGGCAAGTAAAAAGCTGATCTACGTTTTTCTTGAAGAAAATAAATAACTAAATACATAATAAATAAATATAACAATAATAACAAACAGACACACAAAATCTGCCTATTTTCCCCTCAATCGAGCGGCCATGTTCTACCAGTCAGGATCGCAACACAATGCACTCTGCCTCCCATCCCGCAATGAAAACCAGACATATTTTCATATATTTACTACTACTACTACTACAAAAAAAAAAAAAAAAAAACAAACCTGGACGCCCAAACAGGATTGAAAAGTGTACATGACCAAGCTAAATAGATTTGGTCACCCTAATATAGCAGAAACCATTAAAATTTTCAGAACATGGCAGACTCCTCACCTCTTTGTATGGCGCTTTCCTTCCGGTCGGTGCTGGCAAAGGTATGGATGAAATCCGCAAAGGCGCCACGGCGGCTGAGGAGTTCCTGGTAAGAGCCGCTCTCTGTGATTTCTCCGTTTACAAGGACAAGGATGAGGTCAGCTTGCGGCAGGAAGCTCATCCCATGGGTCACCAGGATACGGGTCTGCAGAGCCACACAAATGAGAGAAATTGGATGAATGCACAATCCAACACTACATTGTGGCTGTCTGAAAACAAGAAATGCCGCCAAAGTGGCGGTTTTTGTTTTGTTACAACAACAATGCAGGCCACATTCTTGTTCGTGGTTGAGGTGTCGTGAAACCGCAATTTCTCTATGGGAACTCGGTTGCATTCTACCTTGTCTCGAAGCACTCCTTTGGGTCCGATGACTTTGTCGAAGATGTGCTGACCAACGTGTGCATCAACAGCAGACAGCGGGTCATCCAACAGGTACACATCTGCCTTCCGATAGACAGCTCTGGCCAAGCTCACTCTCTGCTTCTGTCCACCTGAGAGGTTTAGCCCCTGTAAGGGAAGACTGTGAGGCAATATTCATCGAATTTAAGGCAGTATAATAAACCGTCCTTACCTTCTCTCCAATTTCTGTTGCATCACCAGCAGGTAGGATGTTCAGGTCAGGCAGCAGGGCGCAGGCCTCCAACACACGGTGATACCACGTCTTCAGCTTTTCACGGCCGAAAATGATATTGTCTTGCAATGTGGCGTTTTGTATCCAGGCCTGCTGAGGCACATAAGCTGTACAACCCTGCAAATATGCATATTAAAGAGAAGACTCAAAGTGTTAATAATGTGTTTTTAACGATACAAACATAACGAGGGCTTAAATGTGGAGAATACTCTGTCGTACCTTCACAGTGACGCGGCCGCTTCTCTTCTCCGTTTCTCCAAGCATGGCAGACAATAGCGATGACTTTCCACTGCCCACATGTCCAACCACAGCCACAAGGGAACCCCGCGGCACATGAATGGAGATTCTGTGAAAAGCAACAACAAATGTTCTGTATGTCACTCCTGATTCACTTCTAAAGTTTTTGAAGAGGAAGTCAACGCCCCCCCTGCAAAAAATTCTTGACAATATGTTATATGTGACCCCAGTAGTCTAAACATGACATTCTGATTAATATTACATTTGTGGAATATGAGTTAAGCAGCAAAATCCATTCGTTTTTATCCATCTAAGGGGGCGGCCATTTTGCCACTTGCTGTAGACTTAAGATGACATCACAGTGACTCAGCTCTCAACCAATCACAACTTAGCTTCAGAAAGTAGGTGAGCTGTGATTCATCTCAGGGGGCGATCATTTGGCCACTTGCCACTTAAAGGGACACTTGACTCATTGAACTATTTTCAGCAGTGAAAAGTTAATATTTTGTCCAGTATGAATTTGTCATTGTCAATGTCATTATTTGTCATGTACATTTAATACCTTTAAAAAGTATTTTTTTTTTACTTACTGTCGACTGATGATGACATCACCTGTGCTGAGGAAGTAGGTAACGACCAATCATGGTTCACCTGTTTTCTGGGTTTGGTCAGCAAACTGAGCCATGATTGGTCGTTACCTACTTCCTCAGCACAGGTGATGTCATCTTCAGTCGACAACAAGTGGAAAAATTACTTTTAATGGTATTAATTGTACATGAAAAATAATGAAATTACCACATTAATTATAGACAAAATATTAACTTTTTACTGCTAAAAATGGCTCAATGAGTCAAGTATCCCTTTAAGATGACATCACAGTTGCTCAGGTCTCAGGCAACGACCAATCACAGCTCACCTATTTTCTAAAGCTGAGATGTGTTTGGTTGTTGTTACCTGAGACCTGAGCAACTGTGATGTCATCTTAAGTCGACATCTAGTTGCAAAATGGCCGCCCCCTGAGATGGATAAAAACGGCTGAATTTTACTGCATAACTCATATTCCACAAATGTAATATGAATGTTGTGTTTAAAGGTGTATCCAAGGATCTTTTGTCTCTCCGTCTTCCGGGTGGATCATCTTATCAATTGGTTCTCAATCCCGTCAATCAATCTGCCGTAACGACCTCATGTGTGCTCGTTCTTAGCTGAGCATGCGCACCTGCACCCGGCTCCACCCCTGCGGATGGAGACAGGAGAGCTGATAGGATGTCTGCCATGCGCACTTTTAAAAAAGTGACAAACGGACATTTGGCATCTACTTTTTGAGAAAATCCTTGAATACATCTTTAATTAAACTAGTGAGGTCACATATTTAAGGTTAACTTCCCCTTTAGCTACTCTTGATAGCTCTTACTTTTTAAGACATGGAGGGCCCTCCGCAGACCAGCTAAAAGTTCCATTTTCAATCAGCACATCTTCCCCATCTAAGCATAAGAAAAGAAAATGAGTCATAACATGTTGCATATAGAGATAACACTTTAAAAGAAATGCCCCTTCAAGAGAATCATCAGAGCGCTGTCAGGCTGTTATTACAAGTAGATTTACTTCATCGTGCGAATTACAGACAGTCTGAGCAAGTGTTGACAGATGTGAGACAGAAAAGTGGAGCATGTTTGCCTAATTTCTCTCCCCATAAATCTAACATTTGAATTCTTCTGCTGATTTATGTTCAACCACTAAATGGGAGCATCCTATCATTACTTTGTCTGTCTGTCATCCTGGAGGCCCAGGAAGTGACAGTGCACATCATTTATGTCAAACTGTTGTGCTCCACAAACACAAACAACTAAATCTTGCGGTATGCCTACATTTATTATGACAGTCTTTATAGGGGAAATAGCAGCTTCTTCCTCCAGTGTAATCATTTAAACATAGGTGGGGTTCTTACCAGAACTCAATGGAGCCTTCAAGACATTGTCCTCTTTGAGCTCCTCTGAGCACAGATATTTTCCCAGACGTTTTAGTGAAACCACAGCCTGGAACAGAGAAAGTAGTTCATCATCTGACTGTACACCGGCCGGCCACAACATTATGAGCTCTTGCGAAATCAAGTGTGATCTAATGGAGCTGTAGCAAGGTTTTGAATGGCACTGTCAGAAATGTTTTCATTCAAGTACAAGTAGCCTGCCAGGGTGTTTTTGCGCCATATCGTACTTCGAGCTCTTCAAATATTTTGGTTACCTCATTTAGCTACATGCGAGTCAAAATATTACACATGGCTCCCAGTATGTGGGTGTGCTGTTTTAAGATTACATTTAAAGGAAGACATTGTTGGGGATGAGTGGAGTTCCAAAAAGCAGAGCGTTCCGAAGTGTTGGACCATATGTTAAAAGCATCTTTTAATGTATATGTGGTATACTGAGGAGAAATTCACATGTGGATCAAGGTGTCTGTCTGGTGTATAGTGGGCACGTACGAAACATTAGGCAGGGCAGCACCATTATGAGAGTTTAAAAAAAACAAGTAATATGTTAAAATTGATTCTATACTTAACCACAAACTGGAATGATGTGCGGGTACATGTTTGGTTTTGTTACAATTCTAACTGCAGCATTTTGAACAAATGTAAGTTTTTGAGTGATTGATTTGTTAATTCGGGGTGGGGGAGAGGAGGGGAGGGGGGTGATGAGCATTACAGTAATCTAAATGATAAAAGATTTATGCATGTATCAATTTTACAGAGTCTAATCGAGATAGAAATGAATTAATTTTTGAAATGTTCTTTAAATTATAAAAAAAAAGGACATATTACTTTCAAAGTTAGGATCATCGTCAAAAATTACGCCATAGGTTTCTGACGTGCTCACTGGGTTTTACAGAGATGCTGCAAAGAATTCTGGCCTAACTACAAAATTTTTCTTTTGTCCACATTAAGTTGGAGAAAATTCTTTGCCGTTCAGTGTTGCTACTACACTGGATGAGATCCTCAAGTGAGGTGAGGTGTTCAGCAGACACAGATACGTATAATTGTGTCTCATCAGCAAAAGAATTATATGATTGGTTATGATCGTTACGTTGCATTATGAAACCAAGTAGAAGCAAGTTGTAACACAAAGACAAGAGATTTTAGAATTGTATCTGTTGATCAAATCATTCAACATGTAAGAAGCGTCTTTGAATGATTTAAATATAGGCACGTCAATATACTGTACAAATATCAAAGAGGATACAACCACAATAAAAAGCATAGTGTTAAATTAATAGCTCATTGGGCATTAGTTTATTTATGAAAGTGTATATATTATATGGGAGCGTAAGAACAAACAATATGATGGCAATTTTGAGTGTATGCTTACCTGCAGGGTTGTGCTTATTGCAAATGGAAGCTGGCTAAGTGGAGTCTTCAGAATGTTGATAAGCGCCATTGAAACAAAAACCTTCTGCGCATCCAGGATGTTTTTGTCATCAAGCATGATGTAGACTCCAAACATCGCAAAAGCAATCTGGAGGATGGCAACACACGTGATTATAGAAATGCAGATATACACCCAGACTCACATTCATACAATTTAAAGCCTTCAACGAATATAAAACGCATGTTTTCGGAAAGTAGGAGGAAGTTGGGGAAAACACATGCAAGTATGTGGCAAATACTACAGAAAAGCCACTCAGGAAGGCTGGAGCCCAGATTCAAACCCCCAACATCAGAACTGAGTCTCACCCAAATTTAAAAATATACTGTATTAATTTATTGTACTAATAACTAGATTGTGTAGCTCTGCATTGCATCCTACTGAGGGTTACTTCGAAATGTAAAATAGCTTTCACTTATACAGTGCTTGTCTACCTTCAAGGTACTCAAGCGCTTCAACACTCATCCACATAACGATGATTCAGCGTTGATGTTGGGTTTTGGTGTGTTTATGGTTTTTTGTTCGTAAAAAATAACAACATTTCTTTAATGCAGTGTTCTTACCATGAAAGAAGAAGAATTAAAAGATGCAATCGAGATGGAATAGAGGATCTGAGATTTCTTCAGGGCCTTCAGCTCTTTTTCTCTATAGCCCAACACTTGCTCCAGGAAGGCCTTCTCCCAGGCATAGAACTTCAGAATCTTTATTCCATTCAAGATCTCGTTCATTAGTCTAATGCGGCCATCCATGAACTTCATTTGAATCTCCTGTTAACCAGAAAAAAATATCTGAAGTTTTTATCTACGCACACCAAAGAGCAAAAAATGTTTGTGAGCATGGATCTGTTCTCTCAATACAACATAACATGTTTTTCTGAATATAATAGAACTTTTGAATATAGTAACAATTCAGTTAAGAGCCAGAAATGCGGTCACAGTCCAGTACTGGGTTTGATTAAATTAGACTTCAAATTCATAAAACCACATGACGGCTCCGAAAATTGCAAAGCCTGCTCTATCCAGTCATTGTTGTAGCCACACTATGAAGAGTGGACGAAAAGACAAGACAAAGTGTACCATCCAAGCCCCAAACCCGCATGGCTCCTCGGCTACTATCGAAACCAGATGTGAGAATCTGGACCTAACAAGCAATACGAGAAAGAAATTGGAAGTATTCCTGTGTTGTTATTATTAATATTAGTATTATTTTACCTGCAGCTTACTTCTTTTCTTTGCTATCAGTCCATTCAGTGGGAAAATGAGGATGACTGTGGCAATTCCTGCCAAAGCTGATGGTCCAAGGTGCTACCAAAAGGAAGGCAAACAATGGTTTTAGTTGTAATAGTGGAAGAAGCTTTAATCAGACAAATGAGAGCCACATTAACAATCTACATTCACATACTTGCCACAGGAAGAAGAGACACAGGGCAATTTCTATAGGGGCCAGCCAGACAGCATTGAAGTAGACCACAAAGTCCATGAGCTTCTGAGTATCTGCTGAAACCAGATTTACAATCTCTCCAACGGTGCAGGTCCTTCTGGCAGAGCTATTTATCACCAAAGACTGGAATGACAACAAAAGAGACATTCTATTCCGAGAAGAGTCTTGGGGAAAAATGAATGAGTCAATGAGGGTTGGGCTAAATGTCTCGACCACAGTTCACATTGAATGCTAAGTCTTCATCATAGCAAAGACATTTTATTTTGGACATCTGTCAGAATATGCAGTTAAAAAGATGCTGTTTTTATTAATAAAAGCTGGCAGCTGTGGTTGCCAGAGAAATTCTCTGGAAAAATACTGTGCAAATGTAAACAACTTTACATAATAACTTGTACATTTTACCGGGATTAAATGTACAATATACAAAATCTGCATGAAAAGTGTAAAAGCAGAATATTCTTGGTAAATAGTACTTCATTTGTATTGTGCTTTCCTACCTTACCTTCCTCAAAGTCCTTTGCATTTTGACTACTCATTTACTTACTTATTACACAGCATCAGGAAAAACTGGAGTTTCATTATCTTGCTCATGGATCTTCGACACAGTCACACCACAGTGGGATCGAAACGGACAACCTCAGAGTTGCAATACAACCACCCTACCACTGAGCTATGACACCCTGTTTTTGTTATGTTACCAGTAAAGGACTGTTGAATATACAAGTTTAATAAGTACAGTTATATATATATACAGTATATATATACATATATATATATATATATATATATATATATATATATATATATATATAAATACAAGTTGTTATGTAAAGTTGTTTATATTTGCACAGTATTGCACAAAATTATTTTCGTAATCAGCTGCCCATTTTTTTCCTTTAAATTAAAGTGTTGTAATAAATCAATAATTAGGTCTACAGTATATCAATTTTAAATGAATACAATAATTTAGTTTAACCTTTATATTCACATGGTTTTACTGTAGGACTATGTCTAATATTCTTATCTGTAATATGAATTTATAAAATGCACGTTTCATTTGGCATAAACAAAATGTACTAAAGAACCTGTAACAAAAAATGTTATTCTAACACTGCAATGATGTAATTTTAACTGTATCCCAATATTTTTTGTTTTAAAGCTTCTGTGTTTAAATTAAAATAATTAGAGAATGTTCTAATATCAAATCAACAGTTGTGTTTGGTTCAGAATTTTACAACATAATGCTTCATTTTTTTTTTTGTATTTACAGCTTTTCTACGTCACGATTTTACAGAAATTCACTGTTAATTCATCCATCCAGTCAATCAACTGTGCCGCCCACTGTTAATTCTGCAGACATTTTTTTTACAGTGTGGTGGAACAATGTGGTTTTGGATCAGGATACACAATGCTCACCTTCCTGTAAACAAGGCCCATAACAGCAGTCTTAACCCTCATTCCCACTGTGAAGCAAGTGTACATGTACTGATGGTTGAAGAGGGACTGGAGGCAAGAGAGCAGGAACATGAGAGTGGCGTAGAAGTAGCCCTTCCACAATGGCGCATCTTCATCTCTCATGAAGCCCAGGAGAAGACTGAAGACAGATAGAAGAGCAGAGTTCGCACATTTGCACGCACCACTTACACAAATCAAGAAGAAACAGATGCAATTTCCCTGTCAACAGCATTCAAATTCAGACTTTGGTGTGTCTCGCGATTGCCACACAAATTCACTTAAATTAAAACAAAGCAGCTTTGTTTGCGCAACATTGCTCAGCCTGTAGCCAGCCTGCACTCACACCATGCCAGCAACTGTCTTATTGTGGTCTGTCTGTGTCTGTGCCATTCACAGACCTATGCTGTGTGCCTTACTGAGGCAAAGGGCTGCGGTTTCGTCTACTTTTTTGCTTACAAATCCATGACGCTAATTAACACTTCCAATAAATCAGTGTTCTGAAAAACAACATTCCAGTCTCACCACTGGAGCAGTACGGTGAGAGGGGGCCTTGACTTGTTGTCATTGTTGCCAGATTACAGTTTTGTTTAGTTGTCTTTGACACAAATGTCCACAAAATGACATTAACATTAGTATCTGGGATAAATATGTCACAGGTGATATTTTTGTTGGCCCTATTTTGGAAATCATCATAACATCTTTGTTTTCAACTGAATTCCATCCAGGTAGATTGAGTCCAACTTGAGGTTTGGAGCTTTTGGCAGCTGCTTTACGCAGTACATTGAACTCAGTGTCACTCGGTTTGTGGGGCGCAAGCACTGAAAATGTGTCTCAGCAACACAAACTCAACAGTTTCTATTTATAAATATAATGACTTACATAACTACAATATTCCGCAAACCTCACTTTTTTTTCTTCTTTTTTACCAAAATGGCCTCATTTATGTCAAAACAGTTTTTTTGTGATCTTGGAGCCCCCAAAATTACCTTACACTTAGAGAATGGCCAAAAGTATTTGGACACACCTCTGATTAATAGAACAAATTGCTGTGCTTCGTCTTACCTCAACACCTGAGGAATGGCGAACATGAAGGCATCATGGAATATGATACACATGGTACCAGTAAGGAAGTATGGCCCAAATTTGCGTGCCAGAGTTCTGAACAGAAAGAAGCCAGAGCTCTGCTCTCTGTGAAGCTTCCTGAGGAGCTGAGCTTGGTCGGGCAACCTGCTCCCCAATGCCACACCTGATGTCAAGGCCTTTTCCTGCCTGTCATGAGGGTGAAAAACATAATCACACACTTGCTGGAGTCAATTTATTATTACCTGCTATGCAACACATTAGCTCCATATTTATTCATTGTACAGTAGGAATGGATTTGTAATCATAGCACAGTCACACTTTGGACCATGTAAATCAAGTTGGGTCAAGATGGTGAGAGCTGGTTATAGTGAAAAAAATATGAAGATTCCTTTATTTTGAGAAATATTCTTTATGGTCACATTGTGAGAGCAGTGGAATGGATGATATGACAGGCCACATGAGGCTGTTGATGAGTACTGACTAACTCAGGTGTCAGCAACCTTTCCTATATAAAAAGAGCCATTTTAGGCCACAAAATATTTGAACATTGTGATGAAGGAACAGTGTCTGAGGGTTAGTCTAATGTACTGTGGGCACATAAGAGCTAACTAGAGCTGCACCATAACTCACAAATATGCAGCATCCTATATGTACAGATTTATTTTCTTCCATTTTTGGATATGTTTTTTTTTTCTTTTCTGCCATTCTGTTAATTTTTATTTTATTTTTTTTTTTTTTACATTTTTGGCAATTTTATGGACATGTCACAGTCCTTTTCTGTATCTCCTCTTCCCTTTTTAGACAGACATTTTATGGCGATTCCTTTACATTTTCTTCTGCCTTTTTGCTATCAGTTTTCTGACATTTTGGGCAATTTTGTGAACATTTTATGGTAATTTTCGGGAAAACTTTTGTTTTCAGACATTTTATAGCTACTTTTTCAATGTTTTCTTTTCTGCCTATTTTTTATATTTAATATATTTAATATTCAGACTCTTTGCAATTCTAAAGACATTTTTATGGTAATTTTGGGGTTTTATTTTTGGTTTTTGGATATTTTATGATTTCTTTTTGAATGTTTTCTTTTCTGGCTTTTTAAATTAAATTCACTGACATTTTTGTAAATTTCCTGAACATTTTATGGTAACCTTCTGCTTTTCGTCTTCCTTTTTGACATTTTATGGTCTCCTTTTTGTTCACTTTTAGGTAATTTTTAAAGTTTTTCATCAAATCTTTCATCTCTCATCTTTTGACAACTTAAAAATTTGGGCGCTGACATCTTTTAAATATTTAATTAGTCATTAAAAAATCTAAATAATTAATTCAATTAAAAATGTGTAAACAATACAATTTTTTACAGATTTTTTTTTAATATATCCACAGAGAGTCACAGAAGAGGGACTAAAGAGCCACATGTGTTCCAGAGCCACAGGTTGCAGACCCCTGGTCTAACTCAATAGGTACATGCACAATCAGTCGGAATTTTTAATGAACACAGCAAGTCTGATGGTCAACATTTTACTCATGTAATCTGTGGCGCTTGCTCTACCTTTTGATGTCAGCAAAATCAGATTATGTCATTAGGGTTATTATGACATAATGATCTAATCACTGACATGATGCAACTTGAATAAAAAGTGTTACAAACCAGGGAAACATACACGTGAGTTAAAGTGTCTTCATGCAATCTGAATGTGTTTTTGTATTTTGATATATCTGAATTGCATGAGGTTACGGTATCTCACTTTTGAATCTTGGCACATTCCACTGTCCAATCCTCTTGCAGCACAGAGATAATCTTATGTGACGTGTCTTCCTCTCTCAGCGTCCACAGATCTTCCGCTGCCAGAGGAGTGCGATATCCCTTCACAACAAGTCTGAGGAGTAAGCGTGGTGATGATTCACACATATAATTATCAACAGAACACACACTTGTAAACAACTACAAATGTTGCTGGGCTGAGTCATTTGTGGGCTCAAAAGGGGAGGTTTTGAGGACCTTACCCAGTAAACCACCAGAAGAGAATCTTGGACAAAAAAGAGGCGTCTTTCACAGGGCAAGGATTCTGTAACAGATTAAAAACAAAAAACAGTGATTCCTCTTTTAACTTTAAATGCTAAGCCACGTCGCGTCGCGTTTGCTATCCATATAGTAGAAAAGAGTGTATTTATGAAATGCAAGTAAATGGTGTTTCAGAGTAGAGGCTATGAGCTCCCACGAGTCAGCATCCTGTAAATAGCGCCCAGTGTTAGCACAAGGTATAAATGATGTTTGAGGTCAAAAGCAGCAGACGGAGAGGAAATGTGTCATCGCAAACTGTCCTATACATATGCACAGCAGACGCACACATACACAAAAAGTTTGCCGACTCAAACATATGTTTCTCTGCATCCTGCCACCCCCTCACCAGCTATTTGCTGTCTTCATACCAACACTCCAACGTTTCATCCTCCACTTCCTCTCTTACTGTGAGTAAGTCTAACCAGAGGAGGAGAAGGAAAGAAGAGGAGGACACATCAAGGAACGACCAATGGGTGTGTCCACGACGCCAGTCTGTGGTTTCTACAACACCAAACCAGCGGCCAGAAATCTGCTAGGGACTTTTCCAGCTGTTTTTATGGTTTATCACCAGGGAAATATTACATCACAACACTGCTGCTTGATTGATGAGAGTCTCACTTTCAGTGTCCCGAAGGAGGTGGTTTGGTAGGCAAATATCAGGAACAGCTCTCATTATGACATTGTGCAGTTCTACACTGCTGCAAACGACCATAATAAAGATGTAGTTTATATTGTAACAAATACAAATAATTAGCTTGGGAAAAAAGATGTGACGAGACGAGATTTAAAGTCGTCATCGCAATGACAGTTTAAGAGAGAATCCTGAAGTAGGATGTCTATGGCAGCATTAAAGTCAATCGGTCACGTGGAGCTCGGTTGTAACGCCAGGATACACACATGAAGTTTGTTTCGGTAAGTTGACTTTTAAAGCTGCCCCATACGTCCTACTTTAGGATTCTCTTGTCAATTGTCATCCTGATGACGACTTAAATTTCGTCATGGCAAATTTAAATCTTATGTTGACTTTAAATCTCATCTTGTATTTTTTTTTCACATTGGGTGACCCCCTATAATACGCCGTCGTAGAGCTGTGTTCAGTGATAAGTCATCGCTAATGGACAATTCCAAGCTTACTTCACAATTACGTCACTCAGTGAAAACAAGCTCTCTGCTTATTGAAAAGCAGTGGACTTTGAATCGTTGTAATTTGATTTGTGAGTATTATTTTGATTTCAAATTGTGATGTAATGTCCTTTGACTACTAAAACAATCTGCCTGCAATGGAAAAAGAAATTGGACGTAATTGAGTGAATATTAGATTGATATCTTTACATGCAGCCAAGAGCCACATGTGCATTTATACTTGAGCTGCCAAACGATTACATTTTTTTCTCCATCAGATTAATCACGATAAATCACTTAATTAAAGAGGCTTTTTTTTCACCATTTTTTTCCCCAGCAAATTTGACGAGCACCTGTTATGTGTTATTTTATTCAACATTTAATGTTATGAGGACGTCTTCAATATTTTTTGATCCACCACACGCTCTCATCCTCCTCTTTTTCTTATCAGCTAATTAACTGTATAACTTAAAATGGGGAGAAAAATGACCCCAATATTTTGAGACCAACAAATATTCCAAATGTCATACGCAAACATTGATTAAATGCTTTACTTTTAATGCATGCAGTTATGTTTACTTCTCAAACACCATCTGTGCAACTTTTAATGTGACCATTCGTTGTCAGCTAAAGGACCATCTGCAGTCAAAATTAATAGTGTGATTAATCTGCGTTAATACATGATTAATATGATAAACTTTTGTGATTAATTAATTAGTTAACGCTTTAACTCTGACATCACTAATACATACATTACTATACATTAAAATGAAAGAATCAATACTGAGTATACAATTTAGTTCATAGGTCATCTGAACATTGTACATTATAATGTAAAAACTGTTCCATATAAAATTAAAGTGTGCGACGGGCTAGCTAAAACATGTCAAAAGACTAGCATACGGCACGTTATCTAGCACGGAGCTGTGGTGGTGATTTGATATTTGGTTTAATATTCTATACAAAAGAGCAGGACATTTGTGTGAATAACTTCAGCGATTTGGATGACTGGAGTGATGTTTCGCCCATTTTTATTTAGAAAATATGTTTGCCGTCCTGTTCCTTAGAAAACGGGTAGCATAAACATCACTCCGACAAGAGGGGGCTTTACTCCCTTTATATAGTTAATAATGCAAGCTGGTTAACGCTTAAAGGGGCTGTCTGCCGGATTCACTCAGGAAAATGCACTTTTTAAATACAGGATGTACACACTTTAACTTTCTCTCAGTCTACACATCTGTGTTTTTGTTAACCTTTTGTGGTAATTTTGTCCTGAACCCCCACCTCCCCAGCCTGTATTTTGCCATTTTGTGTTTGTTTTGTAAACAGCGGGACGTTTCTGTGGAAAAACAGTGTTTACAACCCTCTAGCCAATCGCAGAGCGGGGGGTGGCTTGTCGCAAACGGGGCCGGGTGAACGTGTCAGCTGCGTGACGTCACTCCCGCGGCAATTTGAAAGCACGCACGGATTTTTTTTTTTTCTTCACTCACTCATTCACACACGTAAGCTTCTGTGAGTGAAATAATACATTTGATCACGCTCAAAACTTATTCTTACCACTTGGTTGGTTAGCCTTCAATTAGAACTGTCCGGTTCCGCTCTTTCACTGCTTTTACACGTTCAGGGTCCATGGGAAAAACATGAGATGATGTTTTCCCTCATGTCATGGTTGGAATATCCAACCACACACCTAACTATAAGGCATAATTGTTCTGAGAGCTTTGTATGCTAGTCACAGGTAAAAGCAATACAATATGCCGTTTGTTTTTATACCGTATATCCAAAATGCCCGGATGTTCAGAATTGTGTATACTATTGTCGGTTACAGTGTTTAAGGCTCTACTGGTCATTGAAATACATGTGTCATGTTAACGGTATGCAGGAGGACAAGTAAAAACCACACGTGCTTGTTCACACTCTCCTCACAGGAAGCTAAAACAGTAAGGTGAGAGAGGGTGAGGAGGTGAATCACATCATTGCCTCCAAAAGGCATAGTGTCCTGCAAACAAAAGTCTTGAACCAAAAATCTGCAACATTTTAAACAAAAGTGTGGTACATTTTCCTCTCCCTACCTTTTCAAAGACGTTTTTCCCCTCTGGAGGCAGGTCGGCAAAGCAGCACAGGAAGAGCTGGACCAGTTGAATGGTGAAGTAGGAGAAAAAAGCCAAGTATCTCACAATATCTGAGTCAATGCCCTGTGGAGTAAGTAAACACCAACCTTTAGAGACCACGATGGCAACACATGAGTCAGTGAGTTGATTTGGTGTAGCTAATCTATTACAGGCGCGTTTTGTAAGACAGACTTTTTTTTTCTCTTTAAAACCACAAAGGCAATTAATGGTTTTGTGGATGGAAATGTCAAAGCAAAACTAACATTATACAACCGACAGTCTTCAGTGGCATCAACATGTTGGTTTGATGGCTTAATCTCCACCAAATTTCCTCAACAAATCACACAACATACCATTGACTTCATCTATCTTCATTATGGTTTTGGGTGCACTTTCACCAGTCACAGCACTAAATGGACTTTCCCATTTATTTCCGTTGCCTCATACGTGCACACATTATATCACAGGATATGGTTTCAACTCGAGCAGTGTTTCTCAATCCTGGTCTTTGGTGCCCACTAGCCAGCCTGTTTTCCATGTCTCCCAATTTCCAATGCAGCTGATTCCAATTACAGCTAATCAGTAAGCTCTGGAGAAGCCTGATAACGATCCTCACCTGCGTTGGAATCGGGAGACATGGAAAACAGGCTGGATAGTGGGCACCAAGGACCAGGGTTGAGAAACACTGGTTTAGAGCACTGGTATAATGGTTTGGTTTGGGTTGGGTTTAGTTTTTGCTTTTGTCAGTGTTCTAGTTTTGAGTGGGTTTGGTTTGATTTGAGTTTATCCTCATGTTTCTTTAAGTTTCAGCCATGATCTGTGTTTTGTTTTGTTGTCCTTGTGTGCCTCCCTAGTCTTGTCAAGCATTGTCATGTCCACCTGTGTTTGCCTCCCCTTCCTCATGTGCCAACCAATTAGCATCCTCTGCCACTTGTGTCTTGCCCAGCTGTGTCTAATTGTCAATTAGTGTATGTGTATTTAGTGTCTTGTCTCCGTGTTGTCTGCGTCGATTCATTGTGTTTCCCTCATGTCATGCTGCCTGTTTTTTGCCCTGAAGTTACCCCCATGGTTTGCCTTGCGTGTTTTTTGGATGTTATTGTTTTTCTCATCTAGAGCCTTGTTTACCTCCTTTTTTTGCTTAATTAAATCCCTTTTGGACTACACTTCTGCCCCCACGCACTGTTTCCCTGCACCTGGGTCCACCACCACACCTCAATTCGTAACAACTGGTTCTCAGCCCCCGTCCTCGAGTACCTCTATACAGCCTGTTTCCCATCTCTCCCCAGCCAAGACATGTGAGGATTGTTAGCAGGCTGCATGCAGAGCTAGCTAATTAGCTAATCATTTGAAACACCTGTGTTGCTTGTGGGTGACATGGAAAACAGGCTGGATCAGGGTACTCGAGGACTGCAGTTGAGAACAACTGGTTTAGACTGTACTCCCACAACACAGATGCAATAGTCAAGTTTTAGAGCACAGTTGCTATCAATACATAAAATCTTGTCATATAAATGCTGACACACAACTGAAAATCCAGAAATTGTAGTTTTAGTAACCGCCGTATGACGAAAGAGTCAGCTGTGACATAAACTACTTATACATGTCTGTATGTATTGTAAATGTTATTCTTGTCTTACAGACATACATAAGCTGTTTTGTTTGGCACATTTTCACTTTTGGGTCAGTGCCACAGCCACAGCTAGTTTGTTGTGCAACAGTATGGGTATGTATGCAATCCACAACTATGGTAAACATTTCTCTGAACGCTATGGAGCTGTGCCTCGAAAGTGGATATAATGTGACCAAATGTATCTTTCTACATATAGAAAAACTAGGTCAAGATGGTCGGAAGTGTGGGTGAGAAAAATGTAGGTCAAGTAAGAATGGCCAAGGGTCCACAAACATGAACCCTGCCTTCAGCCTTCACCGCTGTCACTTTCTTTACAAATGTTTTAAATGTGTCAGGAAAGTATGTGACAGCAAAATGTCCGTGGCAATAAGTATATTTGACAGTATATTGTAGATGTGTTACATGTTACATCAACGGGTTTTCTGACTACTCTGAATTGGTGTAAATGTGAGTGTTAATTGTTTTCCTATAACGCCAGGCTGTACCCCAGCTATGCCAAAAGTCTGCAGAAATCGGTGGGGTAGAGGGCACACATGTATAATCAACCGTTCACACCCATATTAATTAACACCTGTGAACAAAATAGAGACCTCGATTAAACTAAGATGCATGCTTTTGGAATGCGGCAGGAAGCCGCAGAGAAAACCACTACTACACATGCGGACTTCACACAGGAAGGCTCGGCACACCTGCTAACCACTAGGCCAGTGTGCTTCAAATGATAATTAATCATGTTAATTATGATTGTCATTGTCAGTTATAAGGAAACGAGCTGGATAAACGTTCAATAAGTGTAAACAAATGGAGAAAATAAATCCAATAAAAAGCTATTAAAATCTCATTCGTGTGTAACTTTTGATTATCAGATGAAAATAAGCCATTAATAAGAAATTGTATACTGTTTATTATGCCATGGATAAATTACCCAAAGGAGAATAGTGATATCCGTGTATGTTATATAACATTTAATTCAAAGCGTCTGTCCAACGTGTGAAAGCTTGAAGAGTGTATGTATAGATTTACATCTGGCAGTGCATTTCCAGCGAATGAGCCAATAACCTCAGCACTGACGTTCTTCTGGTCTGACCCTGCACTGCCATGGCTCACCAGCATTTATCCCAGACCCATCATTACAAACCCCAAGCAGTGTGGGAATGTCACACTGAGGGCGATAAAACAAAAATATGGATGCATGTTGTTTGTGTTTTTTCTTTTTTTTCTTTCTTTTTTCTTAGAAATACAAATGAAACGGGCCAATGGCTTTGCACACCAACATATAAACTTAGCCCCATTCAACAATGATTGCAGTGTTTCACAGCAGGCACAGGAAGAAAAGAATAATTTAAACGCATGCAGGCTTGACCAGAACTGGCAGTGTCATCCCCCAACACATGGTTAATGTTCAGTTACCTTGGGTTAAAGTGGAGGATGAAATAACTTTGCTGACTTAGCATATAGCTCAAGCTGCGCTCCTGGAAATTTGTGTCTAGACTATGGGCAGCAGCACACTTGATTAGATATGACTGCATGGTATTTGAACCTACAGGTTCAATGGGGACAAACCTGACGAACATGTGTACATCTAACTTAATATAAAACGAACATAACAATCAATTATTGCAATAAACAGATAACAATAACAACATACCTCATCTATGGCCAGCTGGATTTTTGCTCTGAGAGGCACCAGGGAACAAACGACAGCCAAGACCCAGAAGAGGAAGAGGAATACAGAAGAGCGACAACCTCGTATTCTTTCCAACTGGATGATACAAAGAGCCAGAATCTGAACAAAAACAGAGAGAGAGAGGAATGATTTATACATTTATAGGGGAAGCTTCTTGCCAAAGCTAGCAAAAATAGTGCCAAACGCTTTCTAATGCTTGGAAATCTATTATGATTTCTACCAGTTAAAGCAAACATTAGCACACATTTCGCTTTACTATCCTGAAGAATTTTATTATATGACATGTTTTCATGAGGCCAGAGAGTAAGGAAGTAACGCTTCACTGAGTCAGTGGAAGAAAACAAGGCGCTCTTTTGAAAGTTTTCACCGCCAATTTCACTACCGACAGAGCTGAAAAGTTCAGCTTGGTTTGATCAAGCCTTGGCCGTCTTAGCCCTGCCATCAAAACAAAAAACAAACTAACACAACAAAAAATGTACGCATAGATAAAGCCGCTCATGTTGTTTTCTACAAAATAAGTGTCAGTGTTGGGACACAGTTGTTCTCAGTAGAGTCATGTGTTGGTTGGCCAAATGAGACGTCACACTACTGGGCCAGCTCACCAAGTGGGTAAAAAGTCAATTTAAGTTTCCAAAAGAGCACCACATTGGTTAACCTGGGATTAGCCACAGTACTGCTTACTAAAGACTAGTGGTAATAGGATTTTCCCATCAACAACTTAATATGGGGAGATTTCTGTGTGCCCTCACTGATGTAAACAACATCGCTGGCTTCCCATTTGGTGGTCTAACATTGATGATATGCTCTTGGGCTCTTCTTTTCCACTACAAACTTGTTGTTTATGTGTTTGGGAACGTATCTCAGAAGGCACTGGGCGGACAACATGTTTTGCCTTTCTTTGACAAATGACATCATTCTATAATATCTCTTACTTACATAATAAGACGGAATTCAGTCAAATGTTTTAACATCCCTTTTGCTGCTTGAACACAAGAATACTTGACTGAAACAGGCTCACATTTTATAAACAATTGCAGGCCACAACATAAAGTAAATTCGCAATTTCAATAAGCTTTAAAACCAAATTTCAGGCCTTACAATAATATCAGTTTTGTGAGACTCACTAATGAATAAGTGGTAAAGTGGAATCTCCATTGTTTACACTAGTGTGCAGTCAGTGATGTAAAAATGCACAATATTATGTTTGATATCGCACGGTATTCAAGGTACAAAATATTCCAAATGTCTCAGTAGGCATATTGTAGGTGGCAGTTCTATATCACTGCGAAATACAACAACAATAAGGGATTTTTCGGCCGATTACTGATCAGCGAGTTTTAAAAAACAAAAAACAAACAAACCAACCAACCAACCCCGATAATCGATCATTTTTCATCTTTTATATTTACTCTATAGTCACTCACGGGTGATAGGGATGGCCCCGCCCATTAATAGTAAAAACCCACAAGTAATTCACGGCAATTGAAATACATGGGAAAAATGAAAAAACTAAAATTCTTCAAAAAAACACTGATAAACATTAAATATAACATGTTATTATAATTGTTATT
The DNA here is from genome assembly GCF_051991245.1 of Festucalex cinctus. Lineage (NCBI taxonomy): Eukaryota > Metazoa > Chordata > Actinopteri > Syngnathiformes > Syngnathidae > Festucalex > Festucalex cinctus. Next base: position 20,130,999 of record NC_135416.1, on the reverse strand, counting down.
ATTATTATTTTTAGACAAATCAAGACATTACAGCTGATCACCAATTTTGTAAAAAAAAAAAAAAAAAAAAGCGAAATATTGGCTGATCCTGGCTTAAATTCTGCAGTATAAAGTACATTTTTTGCACACTACACCTGTCTTGATGCAGGATCTGCCAAAGTTATGCAGAAAACTGTATTTCAGCCACCCCTAACCAATGTCACAAGAAGAAACATTTGCATTGTGCTCAGAAAGACGATTAGAATAATTTTCTAATCACGTTATATACTGATTTGCAGATATGGGATGGAAGAGTGGAGGTTGAGAGGGTAGGCCCCTTTATGGGGTTGCTGCAAGGATTGTCAGTGTCTGGAAAGACTTGACTTTAGACAAATACTGAATTAAATATTTTGTAAGAATTCAAAGTCCCAGATTTCTGGCACGTTCTGTCTTCAGATGATGACTTTTAAATTGCATGACCCCAAACCTCACTGTAAATGACCGAAAATTGTGCTGTGCGATTGAAAGTCCCTTTTATGACTTGCCATATTACTGTAAGTCATCAAGCCTGTTTGCATCTACTGTATGAGTAAGTGGGTGGAACTAAATCCGTCACTGAGCCCAGAGTAAAATCCCTACCTTATAATTACGCTGGAGGTTTACAGGAATGACGAAGGCTCAACTTTTACAGTATGTCACGTCACACAACAGTTATTTAACAGTTATATATTAGTGCCCTTAAGTGTTCTGATCTATTACAATTACCAGGGATGGGCGTATTGATATTGCTGTATCCATATCTCCAATCTCACATGTTTTACTACTCATTTGGCATCAATTTCCCTAAACAAATTTTGATGTGAACTAATAAATAACAACTGTGGGTGTATAGATCACTTTCAACTGTAATAGATAGATTACTTCAACTACTATCCTGTATGTTGATGCACTCGTGTATCTGGCAGTGTATTACTTTGGTTCGTGCCACGTGACAAGGAAACGTGAGACATAGCATCAAACGTGCGACTCATCTCTGACACAGACAACACCAATGTGAAGAAAGCGCAGCGTGGTGTGGTGTTATTCTGTACCACTCGATAAAGTTGTGCCAAAATGCCAAGTGGATGACAAAACAGTTTTATGCAGAAGCAGTACGAGCAATTTGTTCAAACACCTGAAGACCAATAAGGGTAAAATTGTATATGGTCCTTAAAATGTTAACTAATATGGGTTGGCCTGAGCCAAGAATCCTCAGGGTTGAAAACACATTCCACTAGTGCTATCACTATTGAATATGTTTTAGAATTAATATATATTATAAACCACCCCAAAATAAATGAACATCTCTGAAATTAACCCTCAAGACAAGAGATGTCTTAGTGCATCTTTATCCAAACACGTGCTTGTGTTTATTCGGTAGTCTGCAAAGACCACAGGTGGGCAAGGCTGTCTGGGTTGGGGAACAAGAAACCAAAAAAAGGACTACGCAAAGTGCGAGCTTTGTAAGTGAAGCCACACAAGCAGCAGTGCCTAGATGTGCATCTGACTGAATTGTGTCGCATCCATCATCCCAAGTCTTGTCAAGGTACACAATTGTCATACTGTGACTGTGCAACTTTAGAGCTTTGTACATTTTCTTTCCACAAATGAGACCCTGGTCATGAATAAACGTCCTAATAAATAAATAAAATTTAACATCGAACTACCACACACACTCATTGAACTATGCCTTTATGTACACTATTCCCACATGAAACTGTAAATGATGTAAGAAAAAGTCATGATGATTGATAGTCAAATATAAGCATGTTTGCAGGGTGATGCAATATTTACATGAACTGTAACACAATTATTCTACAGTTAACTTATTTTGCTTTTCACCTCCATGTCTTGTCAGTGAATGGTACACTCTATATTCTTTCATGTGTTTGCACATTAACGTGTGAGCCACATTCCCAGAAATGTCTTGTTGCCCTCGGCAACACCAGAGGAATGTCTGATGGGTGGTTTGAGGTTGAATCAATAGTGTTTACTCACTTACACTAAACAGAGACCTGCCTCGACTTACTGAATCATCATATTGTAGGACTGCTGACTGTTGCGAATGCCTTCATGCTATAGGTAAAATTATTTAGGCAAAAAGAGGAACTTTAAAGAGAAAAAAGTTTCACATCAAGATGATAAGATTGTCCAACGATTCCCGTTCACATTGACTCGAGAAAATACTGTAATATGTGTGCTAGGTCAGAATTTGGCAATGTCACTTTGAGAGAAAAAAAAATATTAGACACATAAAGTCCTACTTACACACCTGGCCAGGTTCTTAACCTTTTGTTTTTTTTAAAAACTTGGGGCCCAACTTTTCCCATAAAAAGTATCCGGTGCCCATTCAGAAATTATGATTTAACTAAATTAAAGGGCCAGTCTGCCGTTTTCACTCAGGAAAATGCAGTTCTTAAATACAGAATTTAAACAAACAAACTACTTTTTAATTTACAGATGTGGGTTTCTCTTCATTTCTGGTGGTGATTATGTTCTAAACACAAACCAGCCTGTATTTTGCCATTTTGTGTTTGTTTTGGAAACAGCGGGACGTTTCTGTGGAAAGACAGTGTTTACACCCCTCCAGCCAATCGCAGAGCGGGGGTGGGGGTGCGGGGGTTCGGTGGCAAAAACGAAGACGAAATTTTCACCAATGAAGCATCGTCCAATCAGCTGTAATTATTGTACAGAATGTCCCACCATTCCCGACCAAATAACCGTGGAGAGGTGCCATATTGATATTGCAGAGAACTCACTTGAGTGAAGCGCATATCCAGCTGGCTATGGCCAGGTTAGTGCATTTATATTTCATTGTTGAAATGTTTACTAATTTTCACTTTCCCTCTCTAACAACAAAAGAAAGGGTGGGAAAAAAAAGAAATCAAGAAAAGCCTTTGTATTTACCACAGTCATGCTGCGTATGATGGGGCTAAGAAGGAAGATCATGTGCTGCTCGATTTCCTCGCTCCTCTCCAGTAAAATGTAGAAAAACTCCACAAAGCCAAAGGATGCCAAGAGAAATCCGAGCACCTAAATGGGACAGTGAGATCAGGTTCAGGTTTTATTTTAATACATTGTCAAGTATATCCTTTCCACAAGTAACAGAGGATCACACGTATTTTATGCAAGACTCACCATCTTAGCGATACAAAGGGAGGACACCTGAATGCGTCCATGGTCATGGCAGTAAAGGTGAAGGCAGTAGAGGGGGGTTAGGAACCACAGATAGACACAGGGGACCCACACTAGAACTGTGTTCTGAAAACACTGGGTCAAGTCTGGATTGGCTGTGTACCATGTGCGGTTCCAGTCCTGCAAGACGGATAACAAAAATAGGATTTATTGTTTCATTATATTACTTGTATGTTTGAAAATGATCAATGAAGTACCAATATTGCACTGCAAAATATCAATCATCTTAGAAAGTGAGAAGAAAGGCCCAGATCCAGAGAATGCAGACTACGTTTGAGCATTCCTAGCAGGACAGAGTGAAACCACTAACAGTCAACAAAATTGTGAGTGAGTACAGGCTGGGCTGTGTGTGAGGAGGGCTTTCTTTCTCTGAAAAGCTGAGTCAGCCTTCAAATGTATTTGACCGTGTCACTGTCATTTTAAAGTAGGACAAAGCAAGACAAAGATCAAACACAGCAAATCATTTGTTGGCCTGTTTATTTTTAGATTACATAACATTGGCAGAACCAAAGACTTTCGCAACAAAATGGTATACTAAGTGGCTTGTTGTTGTCGTTTTGCGTTTTATTGTTCATCACCTCAATTGCCTGCAGGTTGTCTGGCTCTGCTAACAAGATGCCAAAGGAAGTGGTTTAAAAGTTCCTCGTATGGAAGCACAGATTGGCAATGCTAAACTTGGGAGAGCGCTCGACGCCGCAATGTCATTATATGACAACCACCCATGCACAGCTCTGTCATTAAACCCTTGAAGGTGCTCTAGTTCAACAAATGTGGATTGAGACAGTCATTCTAAAGGAAGTGAAAATGAAAGAACATATTTTCTCACCCAGTGCAATTCTAGCGCAAAGCTAACTAGCTGCATGGGTGGAGTTTCCTTTATTTTGGTATTTTTGTAGATGTGCACAGGTAGAAATTTGCTTATGCGGCGTTCTGTGGTTGAACGCAGCTAACTTGATTCCTTGCTTATTGAAGCAGCTCCTCTCATTTTCTTGAAATTCAGCACAATTTAGCGAGAGACACTCTGTCTACATGGCGGTAGCATGACAGACAGATGCACGCAAAGTATGTTTGGCTGGACGCTGTTGTCACTTTTATGAATGAAATAGGATGACATCCACCACATAATCAGTGGAGCACAGAATCTGCCTGTGCTTCAATCCAATCCACTAAAATTGTGTTACACCACCTGTGCTACAACTTAATGTTAGCTTTTAGCTGGTCACGTAATGCTAGCTTTTAGCTGGTCACTTAATGCTAGCTTTTAGCTGTTCATTTAATGCTAGCTTTTAGCTGTTCATTTAATGCTAGCTTTTAGCTGGTCACTTAATGCTAGCTTTTAGCTGTTCATTTAATGCTAGTTTTTAGCTGGTCACTTAATGCTAGCTTTTAGCTGTTCATTTAATGCTAGCTTTTAGCTGGTCACTTAATGCTAGCTTTTAGCTGTTCATTTAATGCTAGCTTTTAGCTGGTCACTTAATGCTAGCTTTTAGCTGTTCATTTAATGCTAGTTTTTAGCTGGTCTAACGTCTACCTGTAGTCTACTCATTGTCATCAAATTGTCAGGTGCGTGTGCCGGGGATGTGTAATAGAAAAAGCCCTCGGTCCGCCCCTCAAATGGGTCAAACTAGACATAATAATAAACTAGACTTGCCCGAGCACGAAAATGAAGATGCAGCAGTTTTTACGCTGAGCGCATGAGCACCTTTAACAACTCACACTCCTCTGATAAGACTTTTGGAAGATGTTGAAATGTGTCTGTAGTATCCTTTTGTCCATTCATTCACAATAACATTTATGAGGTCAAAGGTCACTAATGTTGGCCTGGCTCCCAATCTCTGGTGTTTGATGAGAGAGAGGTTCTTAGAATAAAAATTCTAGGAGAACTACGAGCTTAACTCCAAATTACTTAATTGACTAAAAGGCGTGTTTACATTTTTGTTGTACAAAGGGTGTGTAAAAACATCAAAGGAGTGAATGTTCCAGCATGAATAGCGATTAGTCCCTGTTTACCACGAATTTGCCACTGTTCATAGCCTCTGGAGCCAAAAGGTTGTGAATCATGATCTGACTAGCAGCTACCTGTTTCACTTTGAATTACAGCTGCATGTTTGTCTGTCTTACCACAGTCATATAAGTTTCCCGGCAATTTTTTTTTTTCAAATGTGGAAAAAAAACTACCGCACAAAAAAATATCAAAGGTCAGTGTTATGTAATGAAAGGATTTGCACTCACTGTGCATCTGTGGACTCTGTAAGTGCATTTAGGTTCATTTAAACAGTATTACTCTTGAGAGCCAGTGAGTGGGCGGCAACTTTCACAGACTCTTCTGACTCCTGTGGTCAATGGCAAAGGGATGAACAGAAGGCTTTCATGAGGACGCACTCCAAGCATTTTCATGTGCATTTCACATCTTATCCACTTTCTCACTCTTGACTGAAAAGGTTTCAGCAAACCAGCAGCTTGGATGTCACAAGGTGTCTGCTTCATATGACGAACACGCTGATGTTAAGACAAAACTGCTAAACCCTCCTTGCACCATATGGATTTAAAAGACTGTGTCCATAAAGCTGCAGTGCAAGTAATTTGTAATTGTGGGAATAGTGTGATTTTTATTCTCCACACTTTTTTTTGCAACAACTCCCACATAATACTTCCAATTGACATTGTTCAAATTTCAAATAGCTTCAAAAATTTACGCCTCCCAGGGTATATATTGTCTGATTCCACATTACTTAACAGTATTCGCACAATTTAACATTTAATATCAACTTTTCCTCATTCATTTAAATGGGACAGTCATTGAACTTTTTCCAAGTATCAGTTTCCACGCCCACTTCTATATATATATAACTTATTATTATCATCATTACCAGGTGTCTGATACTGCTCGGTGGCACAGTTGGTAAAGCGTATTGTCCAGTAACCAGGAGGTTATAATTTCATAATTTATTACTCAATGTGCTTTCAGCATTCCCACGCAATTTCTCCAGAAATTGCACTTAGTCTAGTTAAAAGGTGAAATTGACCCTCTTGGGTATACATATTGTATAAGTTCATTTCTAAGTTTCCAGCATGTTTCTTCTAGACCGCTGGGCTTTGTATGTTTTAGAGAAATTCCCATCATTACCTCAAGGCTGTGACCAAAAAGACCAGCAATGACGTTGCTTCATAGGTATGTGTAAGGCTCATTACTACTACAGTTAAAATAGTGAAGGTACAAAAATACAAAACATCTCTTTACTCTTTCAGAGCTAAAAACTTGACATTGTCACTTTAATGTGAGTCATACTTTGCTTTCGTTTTCCTAACATGTGATGGTCGTTGAAATGCTCGCAGGGTCAAAAACAGAAAGTGCTGTAATGAGAACCAGAAACATAGAAGGGGGGCGTGATGAAAGCGGACTGAAAAGAGGCAAGTTCTGACCGTGAACATTCCAACTGAAGTGCAGACATTGTTTTTAGCTGAGATATGAAATATGGAGATCTCCTAAAGCATAGGAATCTCGACCTCTGAACTTTACATTCCGGCAGGCTGCAGCGTGCGGGGCGATTCTCCTGCCCCACTTAAATGTGCAAAACAGTCTGTTAAATTCCCACGTGGGCTACAAGAAGCGAGACTAATTGACAACATATTTGAGGGCAGAAAGTATCAGCCTCACATGGCTTGTGTTGTTGTTTTCACCTAATCTGACAAATAGCAGAGGGAGAGCGAGAGCGAGAGAGAGAGAGAAAACACAAAAGGACAGTTGTTGTTGACTCACCCAGAGAGGGTCCAGGCCACTGAGTCGGCAGAAGGCATCCATCCACTCGCTTGCTGCTTCCTCTCTGATCCTCCACTTGTTAGGCTGGAACCGTCCTGCTCGTCACACACCTTCAGCACCCGTGTGTGCCCCAATCAGGATAAAGAATTCACTGTGCGTCCTTGATGGACCTCTCCTCTCTTTTGGATGCCAATATTTCTAATTAAGCCTGTCCTTGCTAATGTGTTTGAATGGCTCAGTGTTTATTAGCGAGTGAGTGTTGTGTGACTTGTCCTCCCTTTTAATAGCACATCAGTTCTCAATGAAAGTTTGCATAGGTTTGAACTGCTGCTGCCCTGAGAACTTGTGTAGTTCTGACTCTCACCCTGTCTGCCTGCCTGTTTATGAGTCCTTGTTAGGTGGGTGGAAATATTTCTCTTTCTCTCGCTCGCACACCCCTCTCACACATCCCACATCTGCTGGATTTCAATCAAAACACCAAAGCTACTCCCCTCAATGGGATGACGGTCCCCCACCCCGAAAAACTCCTCCTACTTTCCCTCACTGCCTCCTCTTCAAGTTCTCCTCCTTGCTTTTTTGCCCACATCTCACACATCACCTCATCTGACCGCACAGTTTTTTGCAACTTATACAATTTAAAGTGCGGCAAAAGCATCATTCAGAAACTGTCCGAGTCGGATATTAGCAACTCAGTCACTGTTGGGTGACATGTCGTCATGTAAAGCTGAACAAACTTGCACATTTGTGCAAAAACTGCTTTGTGAGTGCACATTTGTACCATACTGGTATTGATTTGTTTCCCAGTTCAAACAAAATTATGAGTACATGTTTTTTTGTGGGATTTCTAGTGTCACATGAATTTCCAAGTATTAGTAAAAAACTGCTGACACAAGGCAAATAGAGGACAAAGTTCATTAATAAGTCATCTACGCCAGTTTTGGAAATAGAAGTAGAAACCCTAAAATCATCATGGTCTGCTGTCACAAATGCTAAAAATGACAACTCGAAACATTTCAAACTCAGCCAATGAAGGAATTATTCCTTCAAGAATGTCCACTCTCAGTCCCTTTGGTAATCCAGTCAGCTGTTTGAGAGGACAAAGCTTCATCGTAATTGTATGTCATCCTCAGTGGACGGCAAGGTCACAGAAGGACATTTGTTCTTCACTCTTCCACTGTGGCCACAGACTGCAAGGCCATAGTGACTAGAGAGAGATAGACAAAGTGTTTTTGTGACTAAAAAGGCCACAAAGTAAGTCAGTTGGTTTTAGTGGATTGTAGTTGTTAGCGATTGATGTATTAGATGTAATGTGTAGATTAAAAGGGCAAACAACAGCGATATCCAGTTTTGTCTGCTCATAAAATGCCAACATATAAACAAATATGTCATTTCTCCTGTGTGGGCCGTGAACACAAATGTAGTCTCAAAACATATTCATCAACCCCACGTATGTTGAAAAAAGGGCAAAGATCTTTAGTGCTCTTCGTGGTCTACTGAAAAGCGTCATCCAATTGCGCGATTTTGGTCACCCTGGTCAAGACACAAGGGAAAAGTACAGCGTAACAGCTGTGCAGGAAAGTATGACAGTCTGACAGTCTTAGCTGGGACTAAAACAAGCAGCATCATAGCCGCAGAGAGAAACATGGAAAGTTTGGCAAGGCGGACGACCACTACCTGATCCTACGTCTGGACTTGCAAATATGAGATTATTATTCTTAAAATGAGTCATCACGTTACGTTCTCCACCAGACTAGGGAGTTTTTAATAATTAGATGGTCCTGATGCTAAATGCTAAATGGTATGTTGGACTGTATGTTGTTAATGAATGATTGACAATCAAAAGGTCAGACTGTTAAAAAAAAAAAAAAAAAATCTGTAAATTTCCGGCAGCTGGGGTACCAAAAAAAACAAAACAAACAAAAAAAAAAACCAGTGAAATAACAGAAACCTAAATTTACATACTTCTCACATTTTTTTCCCCATAATCCCATCCCATAATTAAAACAGTTTACAGTTGTAATTTCAACAAGATTTTGCCTTATTTTGAGGTTGTTTTGAATGTTTACTGAGAATCATTTTCACATTTAAAAACAATTTAATTACCTAGAAATACAATAGCTAAAATTTGTATTCGAAAAGTAATGGTTAAAATTACACAAATGTGCAGTTCTTAATTGTTTTTAATGACATGGTTTTATAGAAAGAGGTTATAAAAAAATAAATAAAAATAAAAATAAATAATAATAATAATAATAATAATAATAATAATAATAATAATGTGTTTGATGTAATATAACATATGTATATAACAAAAATAATGTGATGAATTTTTCAAAACATGTAAAAAAAAAAACACCTAGATATTGGGTTTAAAATGGCAGCAGTTTACTGTAATGTTTATTCATTTATATCGCATTTTTCCACCATACGATGCACTCAAACAGCTTTACATTTTGACGACTCATTCACCTTCTGATAATGCAGCATAAGGAGTTCAGTATCTTGTTCAATGATACTTCGAAATGTTCAAAAAGGGGACACACAATCTCAGGGATACTCGACAACCACTCTACCACTGAGCCACGCCACTTTTTTTTTTAAACTTTTTATTTTAGATCACATGAAATGTATACTTAGTTGGTAGTGCTGATGCCCCAAAGCAGAGGCAGCATCCCTTTTTTGCTTTGCATATTGTTCACCCTCTCAAGTGTTCCCTTTTCCCTATATGTCATTAGATGTCTTTTCAAAATAAATGTTACCATCTCAGGGGTGGGCAAACTCTGTCCTCGAGGGCCCGAGTCCAGCAGGTTTTGGATGTTTCCCTTCTCCAACACAGCTGATATATGATAAGCTCATCAGTAAGATCTGGATAAGCCTGATAGCAATCCTGTGGATTGGAATCAGCTTGTGTTGGAAGAGGGAAACTTCCAAAACCTGCAGGACTCCGGCCCTCGAGGTCCGAGTTTGCCTACCTCTTTTAGGACATTACAGTAATTGTAGTTATTTTCAATTAAAAAAAACAAAACAAAAAAACCCCCAGACAATTAACAAATAATTTATCACAAAATTCCAAATATTTAATATTTAATTTCTCAGTAATTTAAAATGGGTTTTTTTCTTTCCCAGATTTTAATGTTGCATTTTACAGTTTATTCCCTGAAATAACAGACAAATATTTGTGAAATTAAGGTTCGTTTGTGAACATATTTATACATGCATTTCTAATGTTTTTTTTTTGTTTTGTTTTTTGGCAAATGGACAGAAATATTGTGTTTTCATAGTTACAATGATTTCATGTTATTTTGCATTCAGTAAACAAAATCACGGTCTATTTTTGAAAATTAAATATTTTAATAATATATGAAAAATCTGTAAAATACAATAAAATAAACATCAAAATTCTGTTATTTTATGATGATGATGATGATGATGATGATGATGATGATGATTATTATTTTTATTATTATTTTTATTATTATTATTATTATTATTATTATATTACAGTATAAGGACCAAAACAAAAATAGTGTCTATGTGCCATCCAAATGTTATGTCTCATTTCCTCAGGTTGTGGTACAGCAGGTCAGCCGTTGCTGGGACCAGGAAATGGTCAGGCGTGTCTGTGCCTGTGAATGGTGCATACTGCAGTGTTTACAGTACATTTGTAGAATGACACAGGAAGCACTGATTGTGTCTTGACTTGGTATAGGTTCCCTTTCTTTCTTTCTTTCTTTCTTTCTTTCTTTCTTTCTTTCTTTCTTTCTTTCTTTCTAATAATTGACAAACTGTTGCATTTTTGTGAACAAGGTGATGTCTCAAACTGTGTCCCTGTGCACAGCAATGAAGTAGATTCCATGTGCCGATGACAAGATGATAGTTTTTGTTTTCCCAACATATATTTTATTGGTCAAATAAAAAAGTGTGATAGGCTATATTGAGTAATTTATGTCTGAGCTCCAGTTCTTGATGACACGCTATCAAAAAGCCTCATTGGAATGACTTCTCTGGACTTTTGGGTCACTCATGATTGTTCTCCATGTATCCTGTCGAGCAGCAAGTGGAATGTTTGACGTAGCCAGGTAAAAAAATAAATGTATCAATTTCTATACCAATTGTAGCCTACTCATAAGGGTTGCAGCTTAGCGGCAGCCATATCAGCTGATTTTGGGTGGGTACCCATTTGGAGGGGAGATATCAACAAAAACACATTCACACCAATGGGCAATTTAATGCCTTTAACTCATTCACTCCTAGCCATTTTTACTGAAGCAAATTCCTCTGATCCCGGCTGTTTTACTGGATTTGGACTGATTTTGCAAGGCCCACAGAATATTAAAACATAATATAAAACATGGAACCTACCAAAAGAAAGATTAGCATCTCTTCTTTCATCAGAAAAAAAGTATACGCAGCAATTAGCATTAGAATATAGCTAGGTTTAATCAATATTCACATTCCTGGTGAAAACATTGACAAAAAGAGCTTGTTGCAACATGGCCCTGGCTGATCTCTTATACTCTGTGGCCATCTGCTGACTGTTTTTTTTTTTTTTTTTTTTTTAAATAATTACCATTTCTTTAAGCAACCTCTTCATGACAGAAGCTGCATCAAAGACTTCTGTATGCTCTTGCATTAAAAAAAAAAAAAAAACATTTTGTAAGGGAAAGACAAAGTATTAAAACACTTAAAACACATGTTTACACGTTTTTTTGGATTGAATGAGTTAATTAACCTAAAATGCATGCATTTGAAAACTGGACTAAAAAGTGTTGCCCACAGATTAAAATATTAGAGCAAATCCGCTGATCTAAATGGCATACCTGGCCAAAAGCTCATATTTTACTTGCGTCGTGATATTTTATAATTAGTTGCAAAATGGTATGTAGAGCAAGTTATGTTGTTTTCCTGTAGCTTACCAAAGTAGTTGGTGGGTTCATACCTCTGCAAATTCTGTAAATGTCCTGAGTGAATATGTGCACAATATCGGCTTTTCTATTTAATTAAGGGGGGTAAGACTTCATTACTACTGCTGCAACCGGAACAAAGCTCACAGCAGCCTTTGGGCCAATGCTCCTCAGCTGATCAGAGACGTGAGGTCAAATGTGTTGCAATCTAAAGGTTTTATAAATAAATATAATAATAACAATAATAATAATAAATAGGTATAGCGTTGTGCACAGGCAAGACCAAGAAGCATGCAAACTGCTGTGACAGGCCAGAGAGGGGACAATGTAAACAAGCCGGTGCACGTCTGGTCTGTAAATATAACCAAAATAAGGTTGGTGTCAGCGGATGGCCCGGCGACAGACTGTTTACAGCAGTTGGGAGTGAAAGACGGCCCCAGCGTGGAGCTAGTGGGAGGCTGGTAAAAGCTGGGCTTTTTGTGGTCATGGCATGTAGTAGTAGTAACATGGGGTTGGCTGCGGGGGTGGCAGTGCCTGTGAGCCAGCCTGTGGTGGTGTGGTGTGGTTAACCAGTCTAGGTCATCTACACTTCCTTTGGCCTCTGTTCATGGGAGGAAAAACAGTCTAGTCAAAATAATGGTGTCATTTTGGCTTCGTATACATTCTAGCGAGGGAAGACAAATTTAGCAACAGCAAAGCAAAGGGAGGCGCCAAAACGCGATGAAGAAATTGAGCAAAATATTTGTTCTGTTATTGCCCTCTCTTAACTACAAAGGGTCTTAAATGAGGAGCTCATCTTCCCTGTCGCCTGTAAATTCAGATCAGCCCAATTATAAACAGTTTGTATTCTGCGTGTCTCCATATTGTTTTACTCATGGTGCCATCTTAATTTAAAGCCTCATTAATTATTCAGCTGAGCCTGGAGTTTGACACAGGAGCTCTGTTGTGCTGGGCACATCATCTACTATTTGTGTACCAGACCTGTTTAATTCCTGTATCTGGACTCCAGACTAGCCTCACATGACTCTGTCAGTGATATGAGCCCAAAGGTATTTACCACCTTTCCTGGCTTGGTACCTGCTAACATGCTCACTCACTACACAAGAAAACATTTGGTAATGTGTCAAGAAGAGATTTGAAATAAACATACATGTTCATTTTTACTGTGAGCTAATATCGCTGACGTTGTGGTGGCTAATAGCTTAATAAAAACAATAGGTAAAAAGGGCCCCGACATAGCACAACAAAAGTTTCAAGGTCACAGCATCTCAACACACCTGTCAAACTCCTGAATTTTGCAAACGACACCTCTGCAGGGGTGCGGCCGACACAACCCGGAGCTCAACATGCTTAAGACCGTAGATATGCTCTTAGATTATAGACTTCAATTATTACTCACTATTTTTGTTATTTATTATCTGTAGACTTTTTAACTTTCAATAAAATAAACAAAAATCATTTTCTTTGCTTGATAATTGTTGCTATTTGCAGTCAGTTGAGTGCAATATTTAGTTCACCAAGTTATTTATCAAAATGTATGCTAAATTTGTCATAAGTATTTAAAAGAAAAGCTAAAGTTAAAAGAGCCATTTGAGATCCAAAAAGAGCTCGGCTCTTTTCACTGAGCCGATCCAAATGAACCGGATTACCCAAAAGAGCCGAAAATTCCATCACTAGAGTTCTTCACATTATCAATCGGGACGACGGGACTTGCTGTATAACACTTCGAGCTGATTGGACGATGCGGCATCTTTGCACATTTGTTTTGACCAATCAAGGCAACGGATGAAAATGCCGTTTTCCGTCTTAGGGAGGGGGAGGGGGGAAGCACGGATACCTTTACCACTAAGATAAAAATGCACGAAGCACCTCTTGCTGTTCAAATTCAACAAGGAAACGGGGAGTAATTCTGCGAGTGCGAGTACAGAATTGCAGCGTCCATTCGTCTCAGTCTGTTAGGTTTGTTTGTTTCCGCCATGTGCACTTATTGGTTTCGTCCCGCCCTAAACATCTGATGGATCCGACCTAAAAAGGGCTGCAAACGAATCAGCGGGAGCGGTACAAGATGTATCCTCCGGAGTCTGTGAACTCACAAATACCGTGAGAATTAATCTTGCTGGCAAGGTTACATCATATTTAATTTGCATTATTAATTTCATTTCATATTTGAAGAATGTAACAACTGGAATGGAGTCCATTGCCCCGATTGAACCTTTGTGAATTACCACAACCGTCTATACAATTGTAGAAGCACTTTTCTCCTTTTCCCCCCTTAACCTGACGTCAGCAAATCTTGACACACAGTTATTGGATTGTGTTGGCATGGATATGAGTGGGCAGAGGATGTCAAGAGAGGAATAAATGAGCAACATCTGCTTAGACATGAGGGATAATTTAGCAGAATCCCACGCAACTTTGTGAAGCGTCTCCTGTAGTAGAACATCTCCTAAACATCTTTCACACTGTTTTGATGTTTCTTTTTCTCCACTAATGGCTTAAAGGAAACTAACTAACTAACTAACTAACTACAAATTCAGTGCCATTTATGGTTTACACTCCATAAGAACAGCATCTAAAAATATATTCTGTGATTAATTTGAGTTACATAAATCATTTAGGACAAGTCTTACGTTAGGTAAGAGTAATGTGACAGAATGTAACAAAGTTTCTAGACCTGTGGGTGGTTCCCCAAAATAGCATCACTTTTTTTTTTTTTTTTTGACTCAGCCTTATTTTGTCCATGTTTTGACTTTGCGTCATGGACACATTTGTCCACTGTGTTTTTACCATTTCCAAATGTTTCCTTGTTTTTCCCCCCATGCAGTAATTATTTCAATAACTTGTTTTTTTTATGTAATGATGTAACGTAATCTAATTACTAAATTCCACTGCCACCTGCTCCCATTCAATCAAATGCAATTTTATTCATTAGGATATTCTATGGAAGAACAAAACAAATGTTCTCATTAAATGGGTGGGGAAAAAGCTAAATAGAACAAATACTGGTGGAAGTTTTTTTTCTTTTATTTTAAATGACTTGAAAAAACAAAACAACTTTATCCCGGCGCCTCCATCTAGGGGAAAAAACAAAAACAAAACAAAAACCAAAAACAACATCAATTTTAAAAAAACAACAAAAAAACAAAAAACAAAACAACAACTTTACCTATACACTAGGGATGTAACGATAAGGGCAATATTGTGATATTAAAACTGACACAATATCGTCGTCGTAATGATCACGATATTTAAAAGGAACACATCTGTTAAAAAGTCAGGTTGATTTCCATTTGTGCAGTTGTAGCACCCTCTGGTGGCTAGTTTTGTGGTGCAATTTAATTTTCATTGGGGATGTTTTGGCCCATCTATGTTTAAAATCTACGGTAATTGTCAGATGAAGGGGAACGTAATATGCCTGTGAACCGAGTCAATATGTGGAGGAGCTCAACATTTGCGTGCATTAACAAGTAAGTGCCTCAATATTGTTATTAGAGATTGTAGATGGTTTATATGCATTGCTGTTATGTACAAAAGCACAATATTGTGCTTTTCTATATTCTCTTTTTTTTTCACAATATCGTGACTTTTGTTAAATATCGTGATAATTATTGTATCGTGCTCTTCATATCGTGATATTATCATATAGCGATGTTTGGATATCGTTTCATTCTTAGTATACACGACATCGTTTTTAGAAAAAAAGAAAAAAAACTCATCCACACCTAAACACTTAAATGTTCTTAAGCACATTCAGAGTGCATCCATACCAGAGATGAGAAAAGTACTGACGTTCTCTACTTGAGTAAAAGTACAATTACTTGTGTAAAAAACAACTTTGATAAAAGTAAAAGTACTCACTCAAATAATTACTCAAGCAAAAGTAAAAGTACAGGCTCTGAAATGTACTTGACAGGTAGAAGTAAAAGGTATTTTTTACTGGATGTTTCCTCCTGCGTCAATTTATTAGATAGTAGCTAGTGGAGCAAAAATGGGTATACTTGTCCTGCGTCGAGTCCACAGTGTTGAATATCACTCGCTCATGCTGCTGATCCACTCCTCGCTAGCATGACTGAACCTTCTGACATGTTGACTGGCAGTCTGCAGCGTTCTTCTCATCAAGTTCATATTATCCTCTGGAGTGGCAGCGTGCATTGCCCTCATATTTACGGGTTGTTCTACTCCAGCCAATTGCTAGTCATGTGTGTCAAGATTGAGTTGTGGTGGTGGATCCAAATGCAGGGAAGCAGGGCAAGTAGAGAGGTGAAGCCAAAGAGGGATTTAATAGAACAAAAACAAGGAGGTAAACGAGGTACTGGTCAGAAAAAAACAAACAAACTCAGGGAAGGCAAATTTGGGAGGAACTATGGGGCAAAAATTCAGCAGCATGTCAGAAGGAAATAATAACAATGAATCGACAAGGACAGCGGGGAGACAAGAGACTAAATACGCAAACTAATTGACACAATTAGAGACAGCTGGGCAAGACACAAGTGGCAGAGGATGCTGATCGGTTGACACATGAGGAAGGGCAAGCAAGCTTTTTTTTTTTTTATATGGTCTCCAGCAGGGAAGCGAATCCACGCCAATCTGCATTGAAGGTAAGTGACGATTCCACTCCTCCACCTGGAGCCCGGAAGGGCAAGCAAACACAGGTGGACATGACTCTGTTTGGCAAGACTAGGGGGGCACAAGGATAACAACACAAAACACTGATCATGACAGAACTTAAAGAAACATGAGGACAAATTCAAATTAAACCAGAGCCCTGACAAAAGTAACAAAATCAACCCCAACCCAAAGCATGACAACGTGACAGCGTGTCGGCTCGTAGAGCCAATCACAAGCTGGGATGTAGGGGACTATGTGTAACACTTCATATGATTGGTGGAGCCAGGAGACATTAACGGCTGCTTTTTCTTCCAGGTCAAGTATTTTGATCGTTTTCATCCATTTAAAAACAAAATTGTGACCTAGTTTTGAAAATGTATCAAATAAAAAGTACAGATATTTATGTTAAAATGTACCGGATAAAATTAAAAAATAGTCTAAAAAATAAATACTCAGGAAAGTACTGAATAAAACTACGCAACGTAGTAGTATTTGAAGTACAAGTATTTGTACTTCTTTACTTCCCAACTCTGATCCATACTTTTTCATAATGTAAACATATTTCATATGTCACCTGAGAACATATTTTGTAACAGGCAGTGACGTTTCGAAATGCGGAACCCCGGTTTATTGATATCCACATGCAGACGCATAAACAGAGTATTGGCAAAAGTTTGGCGGTTTTGAAAAGAATCGCGTTCAATGCCGGAAACGTCGCTATCATGAGGATGACGGGCAGGGCTGGACTGGCACAAAAAATTGTCCCGGGCATTTTGTCTCTTACCTAACATGCAGTTCTGCCACTGATGTTTATTGATTATGTTTCAGTTTGCTATCTATATTCGAAATGGATTAACGGACTGGTCCCTTCAAATTGTGGGCCAGTCTCTTGGGGTAAAATGTGGGAAAATAATCCTTAAAAAGCATTGCATCGGCCCCAAAAAAGGCTGGCCCACCGGGCATCTGCCCTGTACGCCAGATGGCCAGTCCAGCCCTGATGACGGGTCGTTGTGTGAGATATGCTGTTGTGTGGACAAGGCCTAAACCGGATTGTGTTTTTTTATGTGAGTGAGTGAGTGAGTGAGTGAGTGAGTGAGTGAGTGAGTGAGTGAGTGAGTGAGTGAGTGAGTGAGTGAGTGAGTGACATGTATGTGCCTCTTGTTGAAGAATACAAAACTGGGACTAACTGTTGAATGGATTTTATACAATATATAAAGGAAGACATGGGTCAGGAACAATCTAAAATCGTAATAACGGTTGTTTGTGTATCCATCACTAATTTCGTAGAGCATCTGTAGTCACTTGAAAGCTTCAGCCTAAAAATGCAAGTCTTTAGAGTAAACACAGTAACATTATTTTAACAATGCTCATCAGGATATTGTGGTTTCTGCTGCCTTAACTCAAAGCAGAAGTGCTCCTATATAAAAATAGAAGTGAGTGGAAATCCATGCAACGGTGCTCTGTCACGAGTTACCCAATAATGTGGCTTACTCTCTCTCTAATAGAACTTGGAGCCAGACTCCCACTCAATGCAGTGACGCACAATGACATTAGAATCATAACCACGTGGCGTTTAAAAAAAAAAAAAAAGGTCTTAATGATTGGTGACTGAGCACTTCTAAAAATATCAGCAACAAAACTTGCCAGAATTGTGGTTATGGCATTTATAAAGAAATTATCCTCTCCCACGGAGCTGTAAAACATCTTCAGGGTGGGGTACAAATAGCTGAAGTCCGATGTGGTAAAAGGCTAAAGTGACAAACTGCAGATGTTAATGTTCAAGATGCCACATGAGCAAGCCACAGTTCACTGAGGTTTTTTCTTTTAAATATTTGAGATCCTTTCAAGCCCAATGACTGAAAATGCTTTTCTGTCTTTGTGACCAGTCCAGGGTGTAGCCTGCCTTCAGTTAAAAGTCAGCTCTCTGCCACCCTGAACAGGATACACACTTCTGAAAATGGAATATACCAACAAAAATGTGACAGTCAACAGGTGAGTCACCAGTCATATTTTCAAAAAATAAAATAAAATAAAAATCACCAAATCTTCTATATAAACTGTATTTGATCTATGTCAACTTCCCATCATCTAAATTTAAAAGAATAAATATCATTATACACTAAATTACATATCTTCCCACATGGCATACTGTATTTAAACAGTAGCACACATCACTCAGCACCTCACTGCAAGGCCATTTGTACTCGAGCACAGTCTGTACTTGTACACAGCTAACCCACAGTTTGCACTCTGTAAATCAGAAAAATGTGAGCCACATCCTTGGGCTAACAGGAAATTATGTTTAAATGACATGCTGCAAAAATGAGCATGCCATCATGCATTAAATGAATTGTTTTCCTAAATGTTTCTCCCTGCCCCAAATTTCGACAGCTGTAGCCTTGACAGGCGGCTCATTTTCATTCAAGTATAGATGCATCTCATCCTTCAATTCAACATGAGCATATTTCAACATAAACTGGCTGAATTGCCTGTCAATAGTTTCATTTTTGTTAAGCTTGTTGACATAAGTGCAGCATAGTTTCAAGGACTTTGAAGAAATTAACACGATAATTTACAGTATACTGTATCATGTTAAAAATGAACTATTATAAAGCAACATGAGCATTTGTTGGCTTGCACAAGCCCTGGGTGAAATGTTTTATTGTTGTACGTTACTAACATTTTGAGTTAAAAGTGTTTGAAAACAGTTTTTCGACCTGAAAGTGAAAAGCATTAAAATCATGACTTAAAAAAAAAACCTACCTGTAACCCATATATAATACTTTGATTTATACATCGATTTGTACAGATTTTGGTTGCAAGTGGCATATCACACATGTCGTAACCTCCTGAATACCAGCAATTCAATTTTGTCCTCTGTAGTGGACCTTTTTAAACCTGAATATCTCCCACCCTGTCTCACACACTTATTGAACAAATTTAGGCTCTAAATGTTGTTAGCATGTTTTCTATAAGACTCTTAAGAACTCATTAAAGTATTGTTTGAATTATTTTAACTGTATTTGAGCCTAGCATTTAAGTTTAAAAAAAATGTCCTCTGTAGTGGACACATGATAGCTTAAAAATAAAAACTTTTTTTTCTCCAAAAATTTATTTTCCAGTATTCCAGTCACTTCACAGAGATTGGGGAATATCAAAAATAAACATGATTGGACAATATTTTTTTTCCTGGTAGTCAGGTGTTGTGAACTTTAATAAACTTGTGATTTTTGTGGTCTTCTCCGGGTACTCCGGTCTCCCTCCACATTCCAAAGGCATGCATGGCAGGTTAATTGGGCGCTCCGAATTGTCCCTAGGTGTGCCCTGCGATTGGCTGGCAACCAGTCCAGGGTGTACCCCACCTACTGCCCAGAGCCAGCTGAGATAGGCTCCAGCACCCCCACGACCCTTGTGAGGAGCAAGCGGTTCAGAAAATGGATGGATGGATGAATTTTTATGAGGCACTTTTTTGGTTTCATCCCCAAGTCATTATAGTTTTCTCAATAAAGACAACTAAAATGTGCATCTTTGGTGTGAAAAACAAAAGAAAACAAAAAATACGAGGCCATATGCCAGACAGCCATGGGCCATTTAACTTTGACCAGACGTTGCTTTATACACTCCCCAGTGTCCAAGAAAGCAGTGGTTTTGACTGTGTGGCATTCTCTTCAGCACACAAAATTGTGAAGTGTAAACAATCCAATAACGCCAGAAAAATCACTTTCCTCGGGTTTTATTTGAGTACACTGAGTGAAAAATATTGGATGGTTTTTCACTCAACACAAATCTGAAAATGAAATCTTTTTGGATACCTTTCATGAGATCTCATGCTGTTAGGCTTTTAAAAACAACGTTAGGCAATAACTTTCCTAAACCAGTTTTGTCACAATTTTGGATTGGTTCTGTCTCTTAGAGAAAGTCACTAAAAAGCTAGGGAGCATTGAAGATTTCAGACGATCCTGTGTTTTGATCTCCTGGATAATTCTTGTAGCATCAGATCACAAAAATCAAGAATCTTTTTTTTTTTAATGCACAATTACAGGCCATAATTTCATACTAAAATAACTTTAAATCATTCTTAAAAGGTCCTTGACGACTTTTTGGTGATGCCAGGGTAAGAGTGTAGCCATTAGTTTTCAGACTGGATTTGGATTCAGATTTCCCGCCCTCTGTCTGCTAATATGACCATGTGGATGTTGTTTTGGTGACGACGGGAAAATGCAGTTTTCATTTTCCAGCCAGAGTAGCGATTTGAAATTCCATTTTCTTCAGTAAAGAAACAGTCCGATCGCTGATTTAACATCAGGCAACATTATGGTTTCTGAAGGCCTTTAGCAGATTAGATCGACATGGCATTATTTGGTTTGGAAAAAGTAACATCCCCATACAGCACATATAGTAGTAGCAGTGTGGACAATAAATGAAGGGAATAGACTTTTAGTGATAAATTAATATAATTTAATGGAACAAATATTTACAAATGCTACTCAAAACAGCTAAATAAACCAACGCTGTCAGGACTCAAAAGTGTGGTGGTGGACCCAAATGCAGGAGGCGGACAAGTCAGGGAGGCAGAGGTGCGAAAATGGAGTAAATTTAATCAAACAAAACTAAAGTTGCAAACAGGGCTTGGTAACAAAGAATAACAAAATACCGAAGGGAAAAACAATACACGAGCAGACTTAACTATGGGAGCATGGACGTGGGGAAACAAGAACAATGAACCGACAAGAACTGAAGCGAAAACCGAAAACTAAGTACACACACTAATTGAGCACGATGAGACACAGCTGGGAAAGACACAAGTGGAAGGGGATGCTGATTGGTTGACACATGAGGAAGGGCAGGCAAACAGGTGGACATCAGTGAGGCTTAACGAGACTATGGAAGACAAGAAAAAACAGAACATAAACATGACAAACTCAAAACCCAACAAAAAACAAAGCAAAAACCCACCCTAAACAGAACCAAAACATGACAGTTCCCCCCCTTCAAGGGACAGCTCCCAGATGTCCCATAAGGTCCAAAAACAACAAAACAGGCGGGAGGGTGCATGGCCCACTATCAAGGGCAGTCCAAAAAAAACCAAACAAAATGCCAAAAGCCTAGAGGTGGCCAGACGAGGAGTGCCCAGAGGGCCAGTCAGGTGGGCGTCCCGGACGCCAGACGAGGAGTGCCCGGCGGGGCCGGTCCGGTGGGCGTCCCGGACGCCAGACGGGGAGTGCCCGGCGGGGCCGGTCCGGTGGGCGTCCCGGACGCCAGACGGGGAGTGCCCGGCGGGGCCGGTCCGGTGGGCGTCCCGGACGCCAGACGGGGAGTGCCCGGCGGGGCCGGTCCGGTGGGTGTCCCCGACACCAGACGAGGAGGGCCCGGCGGGGCCGGTCAGGAGGGCGTCCCCGACGCCCTACGAGGAGGGCCCGGCGGGGCCGGTCAGGAGGGCGTCCCCGACGCCCTACGAGGAGGGCCCGGCGGGGCCGGTCAGGAGGGCGTCCCCGACGCCAGACGAGGAGTGCCCGGCGGGGCCGGTCAGGAGGGCGTCCTCGACG
Organism: Festucalex cinctus; assembly: GCF_051991245.1. Lineage (NCBI taxonomy): Eukaryota > Metazoa > Chordata > Actinopteri > Syngnathiformes > Syngnathidae > Festucalex > Festucalex cinctus. Next base: position 20,108,968 of record NC_135416.1, on the reverse strand, counting down.
CCCAACGAGTAGCAGAGGTGGCGGCGGGATGGTCGCCGCCAGACGAGGAGCTGGAGGCGACGGCCTCAAGTCGTGCGCCTCCAGGGTTGACGCTGGCGGAGGCGGCCGCTGGCCGGGCGCTGCCGGAACTGGTGCATGCGAAGGCGGCCGCTGGCCGGGCGCCGCCGGAACTGGTGCATGCGAAGGCGGCCGCTGGCCGGGCGCCGCCGGAACTGGTGCAGGCGATGGCGGCCGCTGGCCGGGCGCCGCCGGAACTGGTGCAGGCGATGGCGGCCGCTGGCCGGGCGCCGCCGGAACTGGGGCAGGCGATGGCGGCCGCTGGCCGGGTGCGGCCGGAACTGGGGCAGGCGATGGCGGCCGCTGGCCGGGTGCGGCCGGAACTGGTGCAGGCGATGGCGGCCGCTGGCCGGGCGCCGCCGGAACTGGTGCAGGCGATGGCGGCCGCTGGCCGGGCGCCGCCGGAACTGGTGCAGGCGATGGCGGCCGTTGGCCGGGCGCCGCCGGAACTGGTGCAGGCGATGGCGGCCGTTGGCCGGGCGCCGCCGGAACTGGTGCAGGCGATGGCGGCCGTTGGCCGGGCGCCGCCGGAACTGGTGCAGGCGATGGCGGCCGCTGGCCGGGCGTCGCCGGAACTGGTGCAGGCGATGGCGGCCGCTGGCCGGGCGTCGCCGGAACTGGTGCAGGCGATGGCGGCCGCTGGCCGGGCGCCGCCGGAACTGGTGCAGGCGATGGCGGCCTCTGGCCGGGCGCCGCCGGAACTGGTGCAGGCGATGGCGGCCGCTGGCCGGGCGCCGCCGGAACTGGTGCAGGCGATGGCGGCCGCTGGCCGGGCGCCGCCGGAACTGGTGCAGGCGATGGCGGCCGCTGGCCGGGCGCCGCCGGAACTGGTGCAGGCGATGGCGGCCGCTGGCCGGGCGCCGCCGGAACTGGTGCAGGCGATGGCGGCCGCTGGCCGGGCGCCGCCGGAACTGGTGCAGGCGATGGCGGCCGCTGGCCGGGCGCCGCCGGAACTGGTGCAGGCGATGGCGGCCGCTGGCCGGGCGCCGCCGGAACTGGTGCAGGCGATGGCGGCCGCTGGCCGGGCGCCGCCGGAACTGGTGCAGGCGATGGCGGCCGCTGGCCGGGCGCCGCCGGAACTGGTGCAGGCGATGGCGGCCGCTGGCCGGGCGCCGCCGGAACTGGTGCAGGCGATGGCGGCCGCTGGCCGGGCGCCGCCGGAACTGGTGCAGGCGATGGCGGCCGCTGGCCGGGCGCCGCCGGAACTGGTGCAGGCGATGGCGGCCGCTGGCCGGGCGCCGCCGGAACTGGTGCAGGCGAAGGCGGCCGCTGGCCGGGCGCCGCCGGAACTGGTGCAGGCGAAGGCGGCCGCTGGCCGGGCGCCGCCGGAACTGGTGCAGGAGAAGGCGGCCGCTGGCCGGGCGCCGCCGGTCGAGGAGCAGGAGGCGGCGGCCGCAATCCATGCACCGCCGGACGAGGAACAGGAGGCGGCGGCCGCAATCCATGCGCCGCCGGACGAGGAACAGGAGGCGGCGGCCGCAATCCATGCGCCGCCGGACGAGGAACAGGAGGCGGCGGCCGCAATCCATGCGCCGCCGGACGAGGAACAGGAGGCGGCGGCCGCAATCCATGCGCCGCCTGACGAGGAACCGGAGGCGGCTGCCGCAATCCATGCGCCGCCGGACGAGGAACCGGAGGCGGCTGCCGCAATCCATGCGCCGCCGGACGAGGAACAGGGGGTGGCGGCCGCATTCCGTGCGCCGCCTGACGAGGAACAGAAGGTGGCGGCCGCATTCCGTGCGCCGCCTGACGAGGAACAGAAGGTGGCGGCCGCATTCCATGCGCCGCCTGACGAGAAACAGGAGGCGGCGGCCCAGGCGAAGCGGCCAGGGGCTGCGGCGGCAGCGGCACAGGCGAAGCGGCCAGGGGCTGCGGCGGCAGCGGCACAGGCGAAGCGGCCAGGGGCTGCGGCGGCAGCGGCACAGGCGAAGCGGCCAGGGGCTGCGGCGGCAGCGGCACAGGCGAAGCGGCCAGGGGCTGCGGCGGCAGCGGCACAGGCGAAGCGGCCAGGGGCTGCGGCGGCAGCGGCACAGGCGAAGCGGCCAGGGGCTGCGGCGGCAGCGGCACAGGCGAAGCGGCCAGGGGCTGCGGCGGCAGCGGCACAGGCGAAGCGGCCAGGGGCTGCGGCGGCAGCGGCACAGGCGAAGCGGCCAGGGGCTGCGGCGGCAGCGGCACGGGCGAAGCGGCCAGGGGCTGCGGCGGCAGCGGCACGGGCGAAGCGGCCAGGGGCTGCGGCGGCAGCGGCACGGGCGAAGCGGCCAGGGGCTGCGGCGGCAGCGGCACGGGCGAAGCGGCCAGGGGCTGCGGCGGCAGCGGCACGGGCGAAGCGGCCAGGGGCTGCGGCGGCAGCGGCACGGGCGAAGCGGCCAGGGGCTGCGGCGGCAGCGGCACAGGCTGCGGCTTGGGTCGCCTCTGCCTCCTCCTCTGTCTGCGGGAAGCTGGGGCTGTAGTCACACCAGCCTGTTGACCAAGGGACCGGGGAACTCGAGACACACCAGGGACTAAGTTAAGGGGTGCATCAACAGACGAAACAAGAAACAACAAAAAACTATAAAAGCTTTCACTCGCACTCAAACCAAACTTGGTGTGCTCACTCACTTCACATTCATCCTCTAAGTCAGAATCAAAATCAAACTCGGGAACGTGGTCAACAAAAACGTGGGGTGACAAAATTGTGTCATAAGGAAGTGCACTGGGGGAACTACTAGGTGAACAAAAACTGGTGTCCAAATCAGAATAGTTTAACTCGGTGTCTGTGAGCTCAAAATCAGAATCACTTAAATAACTGTAAAGGGAATCACAAGGAGGTGAACTGGGTAAATATGCTTTAACGGGTGAGGAGGACACGGAGACACAAGAACCAGAAAAGAAAGCTGAACCTACACAGAGGGAACGGGGTTGGTCAACAGGCTGATGGCGTCTGGGAGCTGGCCGACGTCGTGCCGGTCGGCACCGGCTCCCTGCTGGGTCCTTTCGTGGTCGGTTCATTCTGTCAGGACTCAAAAGTGTGGTGGTGGACCCAAATGCAGGAGGCGGACAAGTCAGGGAGGCAGAGGTGCGAAAATGGAGTAAATTTAATCAAACAAAACTAAAGTTGCAAACAGGGCTTGGTAACAAAGAATAACAAAATACCGAAGGGAAAAACAATACACGAGCAGACTTAACTATGGGAGCATGGACGTGGGGAAACAAGAACAATGAACCGACAAGAACTGAAGCGAAAACCGAAAACTAAGTACACACACTAATTGAGCACGATGAGACACAGCTGGGCAAGACACAAGTGGAAGGGGATGCTGATTGGTTGACACATGAGGAAGGGCAGGCAAACACAGGTGGACATCAGTGAGGCTTAACGAGACTATGGAAGACAAGAAAAACAGAACATAAACATGACAAACTCAAAACCCAACAAAAAACAAAGCAAAAACCCACCCTAAACAGAACCAAAACATGACAAACGCCAATCATAAACCAAAACAGGATTCCATATACTGGAAAGTGAACTGTTATGTGAAAACTCTCACCTAACAAGCACAAGCAGTAATATCCCTCTGCAGACCAAACCATCACCCATCATCAAAGTTATGGGAGAGTAGCTTTATTTTTAGTCGCATGAATCAGTGGTTAACTTCTTTAACACGTTTATGACTCTTAAGAATTTTACAAGCTGTGACTGCACAATGATATATATTAGGGCTGTCAAAATCAAAGCGTTTACTCTGGAGATTAGTTTAAATTTATTAAAGCATTAAAAAAATAACTCACTTAATATGTATTAATTAGTGCAGTCAGTTAATTAGTGCAGTCAAACTTGGAAGCATGACTGGTGGCAAGATGAATAAACAGACTATTGGCAGTGTTACTTTCTGATTTACTTGCTCAATGCTTGTTGGAGAACTCTAAAGTGATTTGCACACTTTGCGGAGCCAAATTCAAATAGCATATTATTTATACACCTTTGCCTCAATCATCTCAAAGCAAAATTCCCTGCTCAAGTAACCTCCATGGGGCCTCGCAAACCAATACTGCTGGAGTGGGGTGCTCGAAAACAACTAAACCTACAAGAGAAGAAGTTCTTTGATTATAAATATACTTTCTATTTGATGATTTTTACATTAATTACAATACTGTATTCAAGTAATATCTGTTACAAGCTTTGAAGAAAAAAGTAGAAGCAAAAGTAGAAAATTGTGATTATTCGCGAATGATCACGATTAATCATGAAGAATTCTGCGATTAATTAGCTAAAAAAAAATAATCATTTGACAGCACTAATATATAAATATTTTTAATGGTGATATAGTTCAACCCTTGAACAATAGTTTCCATGATCACCAAGAGCTAGGTTTCACTGTACAGCACTTTTCTGTTGCATGCACAGTGTTCCCTCACTATATAACATGGTTCACTTTTTGCGGCCTCGCTGTATCGCAGATTTTTTTTTTTTTTTTTTTTGTGCAATTGTGCATGCATTTTTTTTCATTAATCTTTTTTTAACAGTAATATAGGGGAGACCGGGGCTAGTTATATCACTTTTATATATTGGTTGGAATCAATACATCATATATAAACAAAACATATACCAGAGGAAAGACCAAAGTCTTGGGTACGTTTTTTGTATTCATGTCATTTTCGTACTTTGTGTCAGTGCAGAGTTATGAGCCGTCAAATAGAGGGAGTGAACATGTGACATGTTGCCCCACCAATGGGTAAGTTGTCACACTATATGGGGTAAGATGTCACGTTGGATTTTGCAACTAATAAAACAAGGACAAAATTATCCTTGTTCTCTTGGTTTTTTTTGTGTTTGCTTTTCCAGCCAGAGAAATTGTTTATCATTGATCTTGAAAATTTAGTCATTGAGCAAACTTTAACATAAAACATTGTGAAATACATTAAAGTCCTTAGGAACTGCTGGCATATAGGCCATAGCTCTCAGCCTCAAATGCCTGATTTGCTTCCCTGAAACTGGAAATTTGAGAATAAATTGAATTAAAAAAAATAAAGGAATGGATGAGGGATGGTTCGTTATGAAACGTAAAACAGTCCTGACATATGAGCATGCTGTAGTTATAACAACCGGAAAATCCATTTTAAAAAATGAAACAAAACCTAGCAAACTAATTTCCTCACTCTTCAGACTCATCATCGGAAGAACAATTCTCGCATAAGTAAAAAGAGTTGCCAGAGGTGCATTTTTCATTGGCCCATTCTTTGCATATGTAACAACAAACCCCAAAATGAGAAGCTGCCCCCAAACTACCACGTTGGCTAATACTTGCTCTAGCTTAAAACAGAGCAGTACTGAAGCATGACAAGATGCCGGATTCTCTCCTCTAACGACTCCAGATGATTTGCTGCTAGAATTTGTCATGTACGGCGCCTGTTTAAAAAAATATATATATTTTTTTTTTTACTTTGGCTTGTGCAAAACAGATAACTGACACTCATGTCAGCTCAGTGTGCTATTGTCTTCTCAGACAGTACACAACCTGACCATTTATACAAAAAAACAAACAAACTAGTATTCCACTTTTTCGTTGCACCCTCTGGTGGAGAAAAAAAATTGCACTGTGACAACTTACCCGTGATACAACTAGCCCCAGTCTCCCCTACCTATTTTATAAAAATTTATGAAACTTTTAACATTGAGAATGTTTAAACGAGAGAAATGTAAATGCCTCGATAAGAAAAGTGTATAAACTGTGTGGTGAGGTGTTTTAGAGCCTTAAAACATTTATAATAAATGTAAAACATAGCTAACTACTTTGCGGATTTCATTTATTGCGGGTATTTTTTTGGAACCTAACCCCAGAGGAAAACAAAGGAAGACTGTACTCTATATGGAGAGTGTAATGAGTGTTCTAAAGTTCAAGAAACACACTTCCAAATGTCATTCCTGTCTATGATTTCGACTTTCAGTCATGAGTCACAAAGACATATCTTATGATTGTAAAGTACCCCTGACTGTACATCTATTTAGAAGCATTTCAGTTTTATGGTTAAAGCTGCTATGAGACAGGATAGTTACCCAGAGAAGCTTCTGGAAAACATTCTTCGTAGAAATTTCAGCAACGTGTTAGTTAGATGCCCTTTTGAACACGAGGCCTACTCTACCAACAACGATAAAGGTTACCAAGTTCCTGAAATAAAATATCATATTAAATCCCAAAACAGAGACCAGCCCTGCTCATAATTAGGTAAATGAGCAGTTATAAACAATATTACATACAAGAGAACAGACACAGACGTGCAACACACACTTAGGTGTCCTAGTCAGAGACCAAATGAGACAAGACCTGTCACGTCTCCTCGCAGTGAAAGCAGACGTTGTTGACTCACTGTAGTCTAGGGGCTCTTTGCCTGCGTCCCACCACAGCTATGCACTTGTCTGACCAGGAGCAAGGCTGTGCAGACTTACATTTGTCCACAGAAGCGTGCAAAGCATTACACAAAGAGACACGTGTTGACGCGTAGGCACGCTTTTGCCAGGTCTCTCGGCTGCTCTTCTCTTCACACATCAGTCAAAACAATCTAAAAGAGAAGGAAAATATGTACTTTGATGAGGCTTTTGTTACATGGTTGCATACATTTCTAACCTGTTTCTTTCATTGTATTTGGAGAGTGTTGAGACTTTCGGCCTCTCTCCAAAAATCCTCCAAAAATGTGAACAAAATCTATTTTTAGGCCCCTATTTTGAGGGAATGTGCATATGGCGGTCTAGGGGCCACGGGGTCGCAAGTTCAACAATACTGTGGAAAGTGGAATGGTTTCTGATGATATGTCTCTTCACTTGGAGAGCGCTTTCACTGTACTATTGAGCGAGGTATGGAAACCGTGACAAGCAGAAGCAAAAAGGTTTGACTGTGTGTCCAAGTCCCACCAGGTAAATGATTCCTCAAATATATACTGTAGTATCAGTATGCAGCACTTCATTTCTATAGCACTCTTCCAGTGTTTACATTTTAAAACAGTAATTTCTATAACATTCCTAGAAAATCCCAATCTCCCATCATTGGTGACCCATGTTCAGAACCGCAGACTTTTAACTCATTCCCTCCCAGTCATTTTCACTGAAGCAACCCGCTTCGCTCCCGGCTGTTTTACTGGATTTTGACTGATTTTGCAAGGTCCACAGAATATTTTGTTCTATTGCTATAAAAACGTGGAAAAAATAAAGATTAGAGTCTCTTCTTGCATCAGGAAAAAAAAAAGTATATTTCTATCTGTTTCCGTTTTGCAACAATTAGCATTAGAATATAGCTAAGTTTCAAATTTTTCACAAATCTGTTTAAAACAGTGGGGAAAAGAGCTTGTTGCAACAGGGCCCTGGTTGATCTCTTATACACTGCCGCCACCTGCTGGCCGTTTTTGTAACATCTACAATTTCTTCAATTATTCTCTTCAGTTCAGAAGCTGCATCAAAGTCTTCTGTATGCTCTAGCATAAAACATATTTTAAAAAAACGTATAATACCTCTTTGGGAGTATGGTAATATTTTAAATAGAACGTATTTATACATGTTTGGGAGCAAATTAGTTAATTGGGTCCTTGCAGGCTACCTGGTGCCCATTAAAAACATGTTGGTTCAGATTTCGGCTTCTTTGTGTTGCCATGTAAATGTAAATGCTGTGTCTTTTTTTCTTTTTCTTTTTTTTTTTTTTAAACAATCAGATTTTAGAATCACCACTCTGTGCTTTCGCGAAGACTCACAGTAAAGTTGGCAGTATTATTCTACCCTCTTGATGGATTGAGGTAAAGTCTCCTAGTTATGTTTCCGATTGGTTGAACTAAGTCTGCTCACCTGCGATTGGTTGGCAACCAGTCCAGGGTCTGGACTGGTTGCCAACCAATCGCAGCGCTGAGCAGACTTAGTTCAACCAATCGGAACATAACTAGGAGACTTTACCTCAATCCATCAACGAGGGTAGAATAATCTGCCAAAATTTACTGTGGAGTCTCTCAGCGAAAGCACAGAGTCGGTGATTCTAAAATCTGATCTGTCTTAAAAAAAAAAAAAAGAAAAGAAAAGAAAAGAAAAAGAACTGGATATTGCAGGATTGGTCAGCTGACACCGTGGCTGCCCGTATGCCTTATTTCAATCTGGGGAAGGATTTATAGTGTTTGGTATTTCCAGACCAGTAACTAGCTAGCTCAGAGAAGCAAGAGAAGATGGGTTTTGTCTCTAAATAATACAGTAAGTGTCTCTGGTGAGTACAATTTACTTTATTTCAAGTTGCAGTAACTATGGATTGTGAACTGGAGATTTGATAGAGATTTGAAGATGATGTTATGGAAGATAAAGGTTTAATGTTTCTGACTTTAATGGTATTCATAAAGTACAAAAAATATTTCTCTCTCTCTCTCTCTCTCTCTCTCTCTAATTGCCACACATTCTATTGTGTTTGTGTATATTATTTTGTCAAAATTGTGATGCAATAGGTATTATGGTGGATTTATGGTATTGTGAGGTGGATTACATAACTTACTGTAAGTCCCCAATGAAGGGCCAGGTCCCAAATGCATCCCTCTGCCTCTGGTAACAGCAACAGTAAAGTTAACTACCCCTAACCAAGGGATGTTTAAATTCATTTTTAGTATACCGGGGTTCTGTGGTTATGTTAGTCTAACAGGGTTAATACCTGTTGCATATGTGCAATCACACACACTCCTGCACAGAGGACACGTCAGGCAACACATATTACCTATGCAGAGCCACAAATGCGTGGCCACCCGCAGTCAGACAGTCAGTTTGGGAAACAAATAACCGGTGTCTCACCACAAACACACAAATACAGCATACCAAGCCATTCACCGATCTTGTTTACTAGTCGAGCCATCACCGCTCTGCAGCAGTCGAGCCATCATTCCATAGATTCCTTTGTAATAGCACTATTTATAGGTTTTGTTAAAAGCCATTTCTGCTCCCAAGTATTGCGCCCCCAAAATATTCACCAACAATAATGAGTGAATAATGGCTATACTTAAAATCTGCTACGTCTACATTAAAATACAGTATAAAGATGTGAAAGACCCCATCGTCTTAAACGTCAATTTTATTTGTGCAACAGTGCCATCTGTAGACCACTGGCAATTCCTCGGTTTGCCCCACAAAGCTCTGCAAGTCAACTTCAATTCCAATGCAATATTGTCAAGTTCTCTTACATAACAATCGTTAACAAAGGATTCACTCTGCGTTTGTTTGACCGAGAAGAGAAGACAGTGCCCTGCCAAGACGTAATCACAGTATTTACTGTATTTAGCTAAATGCGTGGTTTCCTCCCACAGACCGATGCATAAACTAGGCCAACAATGTGAACTCTGTTCCTGTTTTCCTACCTGCCTGTTCTACCATTTTTCTTTCGTTGCCACAGCCTCCTTGGTGAACGGTGGTGGGCGGAAGCATCACACCTGATTTGATTATCAGCTGGGTATTTAGGTGCAGCAGAATCGTTAGAAAGTAAGATGTGAGCTCTCTTGAGGTTGCTATTCTATGAAAGCGGCAGTGTGGCCAATGAGGCCTAAACAGCTTTGACTGGGCTATGTTGTTCGAATGTGTTGATAAAGTCATTCGAAGGGCGGTAAAGTCGTTTAATTGTAATGGTATTGTTTGAAACACTTGTATTCAGTTTTTTATCTATAACTTTTATTAACTTTCAATTGTGGCATTACCCAGTGGTATTATGGGGAAAAAAATAGGGTTAGGTAATGCCAACAACCTAACGATATGATGTGTATCACGATGCAGGGGTCACGATACGATACGTATTGGGATACATATGTATCCCAATACATGGTCTTCAAGAGTCTTCAATGTAATATGTATCCCTATTTTACATTCTTTACATGCATTTTTAATAAGATATCATATCATATCATATGTATATCTAAATGACAACAACCACACCCACCCCATCATCTATAGTTCATCTTATATCACCAAGTAATACTTACCCTTTGTTTGTAAGGCCTTGCGGTGATGCAAAATCACTGTAACCCATACTTTTCTACTACTGTTTATGGATTTGCTTTATCTGTTACACAAATGATTGATTGATTGATTGATTGATTGATTGATTGATTGATAACAATTCAGTAAAAAAAATAAATAAATAAAAAAATAATAATAATAAAAAATAAAAATAAAAAGGTCTTCAGTCAATGTGGTCTAGATTTTACCACCTTTCTAAAAGGTGCATGATCAAAATCCACCTCAGTGATTCCTGGGTTTTGTCTACCTCCAGGCTGTGCACCGAATCAAATCTGAATTCTACCTGGAGCCGGTCAAATTCCATGTTTCGGTTGTTGTTGTTGGTTGTTTTCCTTCAACTCTGTCTGGCTCTGTCCACCTCTTGTAGTTATGTATTTGTAGCGACTTGGTTATTTATTCATTTAGTATTTTTTATTTGTTTGACACGTTGACCTGCAGACAAGAGTGGCTGACAGGGACTAAGCTGAAAGTCTAACAACAAATGACAACATTACCAATAGTTAATAGTGCATGGTTGCACTGAACAGCGTTTTTGTATTTAATGAGATATTTTAGCTTGGAGTTCTGCTCCAATTAGGATCTTTGTCATTCTTAGTGGCAGGAAGACAATTGAAGTGATAATTTTTTGTTATTTATTTTTCCCCCCTAGATGCTACTTTTTTTTCTCTTTTTTTAAATTGTCTTACGTACTCCCTTGTGAGAATCACAGATTAGACAATTTACTCCAAATGCTCGTTTGTTCATTCACCCCCCCTCCACACATTTTAACACTGCATTGGTTGATTTTGCCTGTAAACAAATGTAGTAATCTTGGCAGATCATTGGGTGGCGGTAAAGCACTGCTTGAGGTGGCAAAGAAGTATTGCGCAATTATGGTTACGTCATCAGTCAGCGACGCGTCGATGAGCTGACATTTCAATGACAGGTTGCTTCTTTTGATAACTCGGATGGTAGAACCATAGAACGGGAGCATGCAAAGAACCGCATACCGTGTGTTAAATGACTGGACGAATATGGTCGTCCCACTGATTGCACGGCGGAGCTCAAAAAGCAGAGGTAAGGAAGAAGTGCATGCTTAGAGCGAACAGCTAAAATGCTAAACATGCTAAAAACAAACGTGTAGCGTGGCTTTCTATTTTTACGGCTGTTTCTTACGTTTTCAAAGTTATTAAAGTGTGTCGGGTAGAACGGAGAGAACACACATGTTCATGCGTGGGGCCATGTACCTTGAGCTTAGAACACAGATGCTGAAGCTGAATGTGAATCTATCTTTCCTCATAAATCTGATTACAGCGTCCCTGTGGAGTACACGTAATTACAGTGTGGTCCCGCCCCCGCGTGACAGGACAGAGAAGGAGATGCTTGACCGCATCCTCCGTGTGGACCATGCAGGTGAATATGGTGCCAATCGCATTTACGCCGGCCAGATGGCAGTGTTGGGCAGGTCTCGGACTGGAGCTCTCATCCAGGTAAGAGTATAATTTGTCCTTCACTTCACGATGCAGTCAGAATTCTGACTTGTGACTAGAGATTGAATGACCTTGTGAGATAAGTGGTTCCGATAATGGGTTCATTAGTACTATTTTGTTGTCATGGGTTCATCTCAACTTAATAATATAAAAGAATAATGTTCCTGGAAAGTTGTTCATTCTGTCGTTCCTTTGATTTTCTGCGTCTTTTATTACAGGAAATGTGGGATCAAGAAAAAAAACATCTTGCGAAATTTAATGAAATACTTGCTGAGAACAGAGTCCGGCCTACAGCACTGCTACCACTTTGGAACGTCGCTGGCTATTTATTAGGTTGGTACATCATAACATTGAACAAAAGTGTGATGTCATGTAAATCGAAGTCGTCTGCTTTGTACCTGTATTTCATTTGTAATTGAATGTATGTGTCGTTCATTTGATCAGTTTATGTGATGATGCTTTTAGTAAAGATGTAGTCTCCTTAAATCTGTTTTATAGGGGCATCTACTGCAATGTTGGGCAAGGAGGCAGCCATGGCCTGTACTGTGGCAGTGGAAGAGAGCATCTCTGAGCACTACAACAGCCAGATAAGAACTCTGATGGAGAAGGATCCTGACAGATATACTGAACTATTAAAAGTGAGTGCTCTCTTTTGCTAGGAATATAAAAGAAAATAATAGATATGTATATGCCCCTGTTTGCCGCAGATATTAATTTGTGCATAGAACACAGTCCACCAGTTTATATTTGCTTCAAAATACATTTTACATGTTTGAAAATAATTGGTGAAAGCACGTGCAAAGAATAGGAAAGAACTATGTAGTGTACAATATACAGAATGTAGTGGTAAAGTCTTTTTCACCATTTCAGTTTTATTTTTTTGTTTTGTTTTGGTAATATCACACCTAATATTTGAACTAATATTTCAACTTTGACTCATACAAATAATTCATTTAGAGCAAAAATTTTTAACTTCATGTAAACTAATTTCTTAATGTGACCGATTATTTCAAGTAGTCCAAAATTAAATTGGCTTTATTATTAAAACAAATAATCCTTCCAGTTTAAACTGAAAGTTTTGACTTCATTTTAACTACCGTATATTAGTAGTTCTCAAATAAAGATTTGAGGTTATTATATCCATCCATCCATCCATCCATTTTCATGACCGCTTATTCCTCAGTCCTCACAAGGGTCGCGGGGGTGCTGGAGCCTATCCCAGGTGAGTTCGGGCAGTAGGCGGCGTACACCTCTGAACTGGTTGCCGGCCAATACAAAAAACCTAAAACTAATACAGACACTAACTAAACTAAAACCAAGCATTTGTTAAAGAACTAAAACTAATAAAAAACTAACAGACCTACCTTGAAAACTAATTAAAACTAAATTTAAAAAAACAAAACTCAAAACAAAAGAAAAACTAAAATGAATATTTCCAAAACTATAATAACCCTACTGCCATATTACAAATAAATCTGAATAAATTGGTTTATTTACTGTAGCGTTTTTCTAAATATGCAAAATTTTTAGGAATAAACACAATTTCTCTTCATAACATTATGTGGCCCTTGCGTCCTTCTGATTTTCTGTATGTGGCCCTCAAATGAAAAAGTTTGGACACCCCTGTACTATATGTATGGATGTGGATGGTTATCACATCTTTCTCACAGTACAGAGGTTGTGGTTTCAAATCAGAACTGTGTCTTTGTGTGAACTTTTCATGTGCTTGCTATATTTATTAACTTTAAGGTTAAAACTGAAAGGACTAAAACCAACTCAAGTCTTTTCATTTCGGAAATAATTGAGAAATAAAAAAATATATTTACACAATGTTAAGAATTTCAGGTTGCACTAAATATATTATTTACATGAGACAAAGCTCAAATATAAAGTGTGACAAATTCTTTTTTTTCCCCACTTCATTTTGCAATTGTTCCTTAACACTCAACAATTTTGTCACAAACTGAGTATATAAAAACAAGAAAAACAACAACACGGGGAGTCACATTTCCGTATTAGTAAATAATAATAATAATAATAAGTTTGAGTATTTTTTTTTCTCCACTGTAGTTATGTGTAGGCATAAGAAAGATGCAAAACAAAGTAGCATCTAGTTGTCCGGGTTTCAGTTAGTACTATTTTGTTGACAGTTGAGAGCTGAGTGTGGCTTTAGCCATTCAGCAGACACGCCCATAACGTTTGAGAAATGGAAGTGAGCAGGATTTTTCGCACTTCTGAGGCCACTTTTTATGTATTCTTTCAAATTTGGTAGTGTTGTTAACAACACTCTTTTCTCTGGTGTTTTAGATTTACATATTTATTTTCATTTTATTGGGCCCTTACATTTTTTACCATTCTACTGTACACACGTTTTATTTTTTTTAGCCAATTTGAACAGCAGGTGGCAGTACTATCTACTCAGCCACCCAAGCAACTTGAAGCAAGTTTCTGGATTGAGAGATTGTGGTAGACAAACAGATAAATAATGGATACCAAAAAAAAAAAAGTTACAGCATTTTAATAATGAAGTAGTGGCAATGGCCAGCCCTCAAAGAATAACTGAAATTACATCTTAACAAATGTGAAAAAAAGTTAATTTGACCACTATAATTTTTTAAAAACCATATTTGCAGCTTGACTGCTGTGTGTCACCGTCAGCATACAAACACAGGAGAAGTTTGGTCACATTGCTTTTATTTCCTTCAAAATTATCCATCCATCCATCCATTTTCTTGACCGCTTATTCCTCACAAGGGTCGCGGGGGCTGCTGGCGCCTATCTCAGCTGGATCTGGGCAGTAGGCGGGGGACACCCTGGACTGGTTGCCAACCAATCGCAGGGCACACAGAGACGAACAACCATCCACACTCACACGCACACCTAGGGACAATTCGGAGCGCCCAATTAACCTGCCATGCATGTCTTTGGAATGTGGGAGGAAACCGGAGTACCCGGAGAAGACCCACGCGGGCACGGGGAGAACATGCAAACTCCACCCAGGAAGGTCCGAGCCAGGACTCGAACCGGAGACCTCAGAACTGGGAAGCGGACGTGCTATTCCTTCAAAATTATGGGATATATTTCAACCTGTAGTTGCAGACGGTAAAAAAGCTGATAAACAGGTTTCACTTTCTCGGCATTGTATTTATTAGTGAAACTGAAATTAATCCACTCTGGAAAGTTTAATGAAGCTGGTGCTTTTTCATTTTTTTTTTTTTTTTTTTTTAATTTTTAAATCTCTTATTGGGGTTTATACAGCGGACTTTAATTTGGCTTTGGTTCTGTGTGCGCGTTGTCTGTTTAGGTTATAAAAGAGTTCCGAGATGATGAAATGGAGCATCACGATGTCGGATTGGAACATGATGCTGAATCAGTAAGTATGGGGATCTGTTGGAACAATATAGTGTCGCTCAGTATCTAGAGTGCATATAACAAACCTACACACCCCTGTTTAAAATTTTGGTGATATATATAAATAAGTTTCAAATGTTTTCCTATCATTAATATGGTCCTATATCTGTAAAGTTTACCGGTAGTTGAACACCCTCACCAAAATCTTTTAGAGAGATGAAGTAAAAAATAAACAACTGCGATGATGAAGCTGCAGCAGTGCAGTTTTACACCCTCTTAGAACTGGAAATGTGGTTGTGTTCACAATTAACTGTAATCACATCCAAACTCATGTGAAATGGGAGTAGTAAGCACACGCATGCCACCGTTAAACATACTTCTGATTAATCCCAAATATAATTCATAGTAGGCTTTTCCTGAGCCACAGAGCGCTTCCACGGCTTCAGAGGGATCGCATCTTTAAAGGTATTGGTACAAAATAACTTTCAAGGCATTAAATAAATCATGGAACACAGTGAACACGTTCATCTTCAGTGTAAGGCAATATGGCACAACAGTGACATTTTTACGACCTATGGTGTGTTATAAAAATCTCGAATAAGTGGGGCCTTTTTTAATATATAAAAAAATATGCGACTTTGTGTGGAACCATGTGTGTCTAACAACGGGATATAGCGATGGTTTTCTTGGGCTTCTGTTTTTGGTTGCTAATTTAGATGTTTGTAATTACTATCCTTTTTATTTTAGGTACCTGGATACTGGCTACTTAAAAATGCAATCCAGCTGGGGTGCAAAGTTGCAATTTTTGCTTCTGAACGTGTGTGACTTTTTATAAAATAATAAGAATAAAGTGCTTGTTTTAATACTATATTTGTTTCTGTGGTTATTATACACAATTGCAAGACAAATTAAGTGACCTCTTGGGATTTCCTGACTTTCTGCAATTTCTGATTGCTAAATTGATCATAAAATGTGATCTGATCTTCACATAATTCACCAAAAGAAACAAATTAATAAACAATTTCCATGTTTTTACTGAACACAACACATAAATGTTACCATTCACGGAATGTTCAACTGGACCACTCTGGAAGGTGTATTTTCTTGTTTTGCCCTCTTTTTTTGGGTTGTTGATTTATTTCTGTCCTTTGGGTTGTTGTGATGTTGAATCACCCGTCTTCTGTTACGCTTCAAATGGCAGACAGATGTTGAGTTCTCCCACAAAATGTCTTATGTTGGGAATTTGTTTTTACATTGATAATAGCAACCTATACAGTTTCAGCAAAACAATTCCAAACCATCCATCATGCTTCTCAGTTAGTATGTGGTTTTGATTTTGTTTCGGGTTTTTTCTCATCCGCAATTGGTTGGCGTGCGTCTCTTCCAAACAACTTGAAGCACCTGTGGCAGGGTTTTAACTTTCTGGACCTGGATTCTGCACTGCTGATTTACCAATCGTACTGTGGAGCGTCCATGTGCACTTTTGCAAACTTCAAAACCTGTAGCAAATGTGTTTTGGACAGCAGTGAGATCCTCTGTAGGGCCTTCCAGTACCATCAATTCATTTTTAGTATTTTACTTTTGAACAGATTTTAGCATGTGTCAGAGAGTTCTTTAGCCAACACCGAGTATTTTTGCTCCACCTCATTTGGTATTTTGTGCTTACGTATCTGCATATAACGGCCATGCCTAGGAATGTAGACAAAAAAGTACTGAACTTTCTTCCTTTAAAAACAATGGACTCTTAAATACTAAAGTTTGTATAGATACTTTTGTGACCCTTTCCAGCTTTATCCACGTCAACAATTATTAATTGTAGGTCTGATGGAAGCGTTTTTTTTTTTTTTTTTTTGCGTATGAGGCATGGTTCATTTTGGGCAATGCAAACTCAAAACTTTTTTTTTTTTTTTTTTGCAGGGGTCAGGGAAGCTCCAATCTTGTGACATTGATTGGACTCTAACTTGGCTGACTCTTGACAGTCACTAAAAACTGACATAGTGTGTCAAATAAAATCATTAAATCAAATCATACATTGCCTGTTGTGACTTTGAGAAGATCAGAACCTATTTGACCAAATAGTAGTACCAAGTAGAAATGTCCACAATTCTAATAGTGTCAGTTTTTCTTGAACTGGAAGCTGTACATCTTAAAAATCATAATTTGTAGGCAGTTATGACTCGTTTACGTGAAAGGGAATGCAACACATTCATTTGTCATTTTTCAGCACTGCAAGCTATCATCTTGGAGATTAATATGTAGTTTCAGGATGCATACTGCCACTGCTGACAGTGGCACTTTAAAAAGCGCGATGGCATCACATTTGAGTGTACAAATGGCTATTTAAGTTCATTTTGACGATCAAACAATATCCTATCAAAACACCCAAGTACACTTTTAGTTTATTTTGATGATCAAACATTAACATTTTACCCACAAAACCACACGTTCCATCTACATTACTTTTCTTAGTTTCATGCTATGATATAATTTGCAGCAAGACTTTATTTCTGAGTGTTAATAGGTCAAATAGCAAGGACAATTTGGATTGATATTCACCTTTCATACTGTATGTCCTTGATTTGTTTACAGCACGTCTCAACAGTCTTCATCTCAGCAGAAGGGTGAAGGGTCAGAGCTGAGTTGTAGCCCAAGTTTGCAGCCTTTGATCTATTTTCTTTTGCATGAGGTCAGAGAGATTTATTTTAGCTGAGGTGGATTGCGCATCAGATCTGACCTTAAGGGTCAACGGGTCACATGGCCGTTATTTCCTATAAATAACTTCTTCTTTACAGTACATCCTTTCAAGCAACGCAAACAATGGTATGCTTGTTGTGGTGACATTGGGAGACAATGTATGAGCACTGGGTGAATGATTGAAATTTGCAACAGAATAGTATGTTCCATATTGTTTACCAAAGAGTGTGCCTGCAATCTCTCTCGTTAATTTTAATGCCTGCCTGCCATGTTAAAAGCGGACATGACGTCACAATGTCATTGACTGGGCTTTCCGTTTACCCATCAATTATTATTTGGTGATACGCCAGATCGTTATTTTTATACTTATTGTCATTTGTTGTCATATTTTGTCATATAGCGCTTCAGGAAATCAAGACTGGAGTCGTACCTCAAATCCACAGTCGCTTCTTTTGAAAAGTATGTCGAACATACAAACCAGCTAGCGGCAATGAAGCATCCCCCACTGTAAACTTTAGAACGGCAGAGCGACTGTCCATCCATCCGTTTACTGAAGCGCTGATCCTTTTTCGAGAGAGCGAGAGAGAATTGTCAACATTCCTTTCTTACATTGCATTCAAAGGAATTTTCTGATTTTGGCAAGAGAGAATGAAAAAGTGCAATAAAACTGAACTAAACTGGGACAGTCTGAGACAGCCATGAATAATTGTCATTGTAAATCTTGTGTCGCAAGAGTAGTAAACTTTTTCGGATACAGGTAGTAATGCCCTTTGGCTTCAGCCTCTCCAGACTCTTCAGTGGCTTGTCTGCGTTTTATGGTAACTAATACTCCACATTGGTTTTGTCTGAAGCATTGATTTATGTTAGACATTGTTTTACATGTCTGACAGCTTTCATTCTTTGTGACTTCTTTTTAACAGCCTTCATCTCATGCTGGCCCTTTAAAAATGATGGATTATTGTACTGTAGGCTATTATTTTATTGTACAGTATGATATTGGTTTCATGTGTTAAGCACCAGGACAAATTCCTCACAAAGTAAAAGGAGATTTTTTTATTATTTTTTTTGCTAAAATAGCAACAGAAGTACACATTTCGTACAATTGGAACTGTCTCAAAAAATCTACCTATATAAAGACCCTAAAGTATGATATACTGCAAACAACTAATAAACATATTATAAAATTAATACTTATCTAATCATGTCAATCGAAACTGAGAAATAATATCTTTGTGAAACACTTTTTATTCAGCTGGATGTCATTAGGTTCTTCAGTTGTACCTAATGTTGTGGCCAGTGAGAGGAGAGCATTAACGACCTACTACAAAGTAATCTTTTGTGTATTATCTATACAAGCATCTACAATACAAAAAAAAATAAAAAAAGAATCTCATCCTAATACAGTTTTTGTCAAACTAGATAGACAGACAGGTATGGTACAGTACTTTATTTTATTCATCCCATGCGGAGGGGGGGGGGGGGGGGGGGATCATAAAGTACAGTACTGCTGGGTAACACAAAATGAGCTCAGGAAGTTTTTCCAAATGTAAATTATTCAGTAGTTGCGACTCAATTTTCATTGAACATAGTGGTGAATTAATTACACAAATTTGGTCAGCTCGACTGCGGAAGTGGAGAAACATGGATGCTGTCAAGCCATCATAAATTTCATATATGTTTATAGAGTTTCCCAGAAGTATCTTGAGCAGACTCATTCAAGCTTCTCAAACATTCAGTTATTGAGGTCAACTATTCACACTGAGCCACAGCACGGGCTTAGAAAACACCCACAGTCAGTCAGGCAACTTTATAAATAGTAAACAGTCCAATTTGGCATGCGTACCTGGTAAATCATGTGATTGGATGCTTTAGCTGAGGGATCGGAAAGGTGATGTAACCCATTGTACATGCAGCTATAAACTACATTTAGGAAAATTATTGGTTTACCACCTAATTGCTAAAATGTTTTGTGTGTGCATGTGTGTGGCCTGAAATACAATATGAGTATGAACAAAGTTTGAGACGAATGTTGAATATGATTAATGTTACATTTTTTAACAATATTCAAAGAATGTGAAGGAGCTTAAGATGAGCGTGTTTGTATGTACAGCAAGGTGTGACGTCATGCTACTTATACTGTATATTACATTTATGTATCGATGCGGGGCTGGTGATCATCTACCCTGACTACAAGGCCACTTAGGTGTTTCACATCGTGCACCCAAAAGACTTCAAACTGTTCACTGGAGCACGTTGTGTCCCTCTGTCAGAGTAGTGGCTTGCTCACGTGAGAGTGCAGGCTGGGATTGTAGCCCTCCAGACACCAGGTCAATTGCAGAATTCATGGAATGAGTTGAACATACCATTTTTCAGTATTTTTGACACATAGGACTGGCTAATGCACCATTATCATTTACAAAACTCCACAAAATGACTTTGTCGGCACATAGCAAAAATAAATCAGAAGTTGTCTTAGTGCGTCTCCAGAAGCGCCCTTAACTCTTTGACTGCCAAAGACGTTTCATGATGATTCGTAAAATTCCAATGAATGGAATGCGATCTTTCATTGAGTAGCCACATTGTATATGTAGTAAAGGCAAAAAATATTCTTTTTGCCTTGAAAGATGAGTTAAAATGCTCAAAAGCGGCTGGCACTGTGGATTTTTTTGTTTTGTTTTTATAACGCCTGGCAGTCAAAGAGTTTTAAAGTCCAAGGCACTTTTTTTTTTTTTTTGCCATCCTGATGTCATGTGTGGTTTATGTGTTGTGTTAAGTCTTTTGACTTTTGATTGTAACTGAAGATGGAGGCCGCCCATTGTCACCGATTCGGTTTATAAACTATATGGACAGAATTTCTAGGCACTGACAGGGTCGGGTTTGGTGGCCTCTGTATTGCATCTCTGCTTTTTGCGGATGGTGTTGTACTATTGGCTTCTTCAAGCAGTGATCTCCAATTCTTAGCGGTGTGTTTCAGAGCCGAGTGTGAAGCAGTTGAGATGAAAATCAACAGCTGACTTGATTTGACATCCAAATCCGAGACCATGGTCCTCAGTTGGAAAAGGTAGAGAGTTATTCTGCTTAAAAGTTAGTTTTTTTTCCCCCCCACTAAATTAGTCACCCTAAATCTCACAAAATATTTACTCCCGCCGATCCTCGTACTCCATCTCCACCTTTTTTTTATAGAAAGTTGTTTTTTTTCATTTCACCTCCATTCTCCTGAAGCCCCCCCCCAAAAATAAATAAATAAATAAATAAATAAATAAAATAACTTCTTGACAATAATATGTTTTATGCAGCATCACTAGTCTAAATACAGTATTCTGTTGCGTTAGTGGACTATGAGTTTAGCAGCAAAATCCAGCAGTTTTTACTAATATCAGAAGTCGTCCACTTTTCCATTTGCTGTCGAGTGAAAATGCCATCACAGTTGCTCAATTGAAAAGCTGTGATGTCATCTTCACTCAACAGCAAGTGGCAAAATGGCCATCCCCTGAGATGGATTAAAAACGGCTGGATTTTGCTGCTTAACTCATATTCCACAAATGTAATATTAATCAGAATGTCATGTTTAGACTAGTGAGGTCACAATATAGGGGTGTTAAAAAAAAAAATCGATTCGGCGATATATCGCGATACTACATCGCGCGATTCTCGAATCGATCCAATAATCGGCAGAATCGATTTTTTTTTTTTTTTTTTAGGATTCACACCTTGAGCATGGAAGAATGTTATATGAACGGAACATTAAGCCTTAATATTTTATTTTAATGCTGTTCAAACATGAAACAGATTACAACCTCTATAAGACTGAAATTTCAGATAAATAAATAATACATTTTCATATAAATCTTACACTCTACAAGCTTACTGATTAGTATTTTCTAAATTTGAATGAAAAAAATCGCAACAATCGACTTATAAATTCGTATCGGGATTAATCGGTATCGAATCGAATCGTGACCTGTGAATCGTGATACGAATCGAATCGTCAGGTACTAGGCAATTCACACCCCTAAATATGTCATGAAATGTTTAAGGTTGACTTCCTCTTTAATGGCAAGGCAAGGCAAGGCAAGGCAAGGTAAGTTTATTTATATAGCACATTTCATACACAAGGAAACTCAATGTGCTTTACACAAGGAAACACAACACATAAGCATCAAGAAACAGTAGTCAATGAAACAAATCAGCCTGGTAGCATTACTCGCATCTCTCCACTGATGCAGTTCAAATTATGCCCCTGTTTCTCACATGAACAAATGTATGTAAATGAGCCTTCACTGCAAATGACAGCGCAAAGTTTATGTAAAGTAGGTGCATTATCCCTTTCGAGTTCACTCATATTTTCTACACATTATTACAGTATTACAAGATCTTTAGTACTGGTTAAAAAAAAAGTAAGAAAAAAATGCTTGCTTGCAAACATACAATAGATGTGATAGTCGGTTCACTGTTTACCTGTAGTCATACTAGTCAAATTGCATTGGCTTCACACCTGGTAATTCTGCTCTGGTTGGAAAGAAAAATGTCACAATATCCAATCCAGTAAGAAAAACCAAATAGCAGCAATACCATCTCTTTGTTCGTAATATGCTGTTGATCTGCTGATAGATTTTCAGCAACCTCTTTCATTTTTTTTTTTAAAGCTATTTCAGGTAATCTGTTAAACAGACTTTTGCACTGATTTATGAGAAGTTTGTCTAGACAACTGAAGGAATGAAGAATTGTTCAGCTTAGGATATCAAATTCAGTATAGTGATGTCTTTCGGGTCCTTTTTTTTTTTTTTTTTTTTTTACTGCATTTAGGTGATATGATCTCAAACACACATTTTACTAGCTTTGTTTTCTTTCTGGCTGTAGTTTAAAATAGCATGAATGCTTGAACATAAGTCAAAAATTCCTCGTTTTTTTTTCCTGCCATAGCAAGAGACTTGGTCAATGGTTCTATTTTGTTTGTGCTGTATTTCTTGGAAATTATAATGCTCATGATTATCGCAAAACAGACTGTCCACTGTTTGACTGAATACAATGGTAATAATTATCAATAATTAATACATGTGTAGGGTAGAATCATAATTAAAAATGTCTTAAATTATATTTTGAATGTGGAATGATTTTAGACCTTTTAAAAGGGGGTTTAGTTGTGTTTATTAATGTAATGCATTTAATCTTAGTGTTTGTGCCTTGCTCTTTCACTCTCCAAACATCCTGCATTCCCTTCAGGCCCATAGACCCACATTGCCTTTGTATACTTGGCCTTTCAAGCATTCATCATTTGCTGTGATTGGCATGTTAGGATGGTGTGCATTTCATTGATGAGAATTTCAGAACCCCAAGGCTCGTGATCGGCGCTATGTCACCAGTGAGTTATCCCATGGGTACGGCAGAGGATCGGTTTCAAACGCTCTGTCTGTCTTCATCAAACGCACTCTCCAAGAGTCTGCAAGCTCCAGACTGACTTGGATCGAAACACAGCCACGGGTAAAACCTTTATGACACTATGCTTAAAATGTCTCAATCAAAAGCAAGGAAAGAAATGCTTTACTCTAACTTTACAGGACACAAGTCTCGGATAAAATTGGAGTCTCTATTTCAAATGGAAATAAAACGGTCAAATGCTGAGCAGTGAGTACTGACCAGCCTTAATGTTGTGATTCCTGTACACCTGCAAATGAGAAATTATGGACCGCGGTTGGATAGTCGAGCAATCAGAGGAATATGAGGGGAGAGGGAAAGGAAAGAAAAGGACGTGGGGGGGCAGGCGGGGAAGCATGTTTCTGAGCTGCGGTCAGATGGCAAAGTGCTTTGCTGCTGAATGTGTGCAAAGCAATATGTTAAGGAGATCTTTTTCTCCTCACCACTGGTCATCCAGTACCTCCCCTTGATGTGAGTCGTCCGTTGGAGCTTCAGGAGAAAATGGGAGGAACTCGGATCCATATGGTGGCACTATAAAGCTCCGTGATGATTTGCGGGCTTCATCAAAACATCGTCAAATCGCTTTTGACACTCACTTTTGACTGGCATCATCTTTTTACACCTGCTGCTGTTGATTTCATCATCAGGCCTTCCTTATTTTTAAAATAGGTATGTCCATTTCTCATTTTACAGCACATTCTATCCTTTTATGATTATGAATGAACCTTTTTTCTTGTGCTCTATCATCATCAGACATGAGGATACTTGGCCAGATTGCTTTCTTGCTTTTGCTGGGGGAGAGTTGGAGTAAGAATACAAAAGTTCAGTCCACCAAGAAATCTCCACATGGCACCCAAGCAGGCAACGGGGTCAAGCCTTCACCCGAGGCTGTTCTCTCAAACAACAGAGCTAGTGGAGGTACCAGTGGTGGTAACTCCACAAGGGATGATGCTGCAGGAACTCGAGTAACTAAACAGCAGACAGATGAAATGAGGTTGCACTTTCTCAAGAATCCTCGCGTTACGTGTAACGATGGGACGCCAGCTGGGTGAGACTTTATTTCATGTTTCATCTTTTAGTGCAAATTCAATTCTCCTTGGGGGATTATTAAAACTATTACAAAGGCATAATTTTGAGATGCTAGCTGAAGCTCACCATCAACTTGTGATTCTTCACTTTAGGTTTTACCTAAAAGAGATCCGAGGAAGCCGCAGATGGCTGTTATTTCTGGAAGGTGAGTATTTTAACACTGGTTAATTTGGTCCCCAAGAGGTCAGCTTGTTTGGCGTTGACTCCCCCTTTGGAATTCCGAATGGGATGTCATCTTCTGTTTTTCTCCTTTTTTTGGTTTCAACAGTCTTCTGCGTATTTCGGATTAGATTAATACGCATAGCTGATGCTTCAAATTTTAGTCTAAACAGAGTAAAATGAACAATTGGATGAGAGTAAATTTTACTCAAAGTATTTTTACTGTGAACAAGAGAATTTGCCTGTCCTGTGAAAAAAAATATTTAAAAAAATTCACTTAGATATTAAGTAAATTTTGCAAGGAGAGATTTTGACTAAATTTTACTAGTTTATTTAAAAAATATTAATAAGAAAGTCACTCAAGGGTTGAGAAACAAATCCACAGCTTCAGGTGGGGAGACAGCCAATCTAGTCCCTGAGCCATGATGCTCGTACTGTGTTAGTAAAATCACTCGTCAGCTGGAATCTCCGTACCTCCAATATTAGCAAACAGTAGGAGTGGCATAGCTCGGGTGGTAGAGTGGCAGTCTCCAAAGCTAAAGGTTGTGAATTCGTTCCTAACCATTGTGTAACTTTAAAAAATAAAATAGTAAAATGTACTCATAAAATGTCCTCAATTATCTGAGTGAAAAAAACTTTACTATGTTTTGTCATGGGATACACATTAAAAATACTTTAAGTAAAACATACTCTGAATATTTTACTCTCTTCCAAGTGTAAATTTTACTCTATTTAGAGTGGGACCAAATAGGCTCTGTTAAGAGCAAAATTTAAAATGTATTGTGTACCTTGTGTATTTTGTAAGTTAGTGGTAATAAAATCTACTACGTCATTATGACGATGATCAAATATGAAAACAAAATTCATTAACAATATCAAATTAAAGGATACATGCTTGAGTCAAGGCTGCAGGTGCATTGCCCTCCGACGCACATTCATCACTTAAACAGGCCTCTGTGATTGACTAACATTTGTTTCTCATCCTGTGCCCGGATGTTAAACATGAGTTTTCCCTATTTTTAGGTGGTTGGTGCTGCTACAGCAAAGAGACCTGTGATTCCAGGTATCAAAATATCCCTCGACTAATGAGCTCATCGGGTTGGCCACAGACAAAAACTGGTAAGTTAACTTACTGTTTACACACTCCCGTAATCAATCTTGCTATTTGCATGTTAAGAGCTAGATAAGAAGCTGTTTGTCACATTCACTGCCAGTCCAGCAAAAATGCATCATTTGACATCTTTTTCCGTCAATGGCAGTGAATGAGTTAATTACTGATTGCTTAATTTACAGGATGCGGCATACTGTCATCCCAAGTAGCAGAGAATCCTTATTGGCACAACACAAACTTTGTGTAAGAATCTCCATAATTGCACGTTTTGGGAACTGTGGGATGGGTTACAGATCATGGGTTCATGATTCGAGTGGATGTGTGCTTTTCTGTAGAGTCATCCCATACTGCTCCAGTGATGTATGGAGTGGCACTGGGCCTGCCGCGACACCTCCTCCAAATCAACGCCAAAGAAGAGAGAAAGAACGGAATAGAAATACAAGTGTGTCTCTGCAGAAAGAAAGCTAGATATACATCATTTGCTAATAACAATAGCACACCTGCATTCAACGTCTGTATTTCTTCCCAGCTGAGTATGCTTTCATGGGATCGCTCATCATCCGAGAGGTCATCAAAGACCTGATTCCCAAAGGGATCAAGCAGGCCAAGGTGGTTTTGTTGTCTGGCACAAGGTAAGCTCATTTCACTGTTCAAGCTGTTAATACTGACTGCCTTTTGTAAACAAAATCATTTCTGGTGAACATCACATTTTTGACAAAAATGCTGCCTCCCCTGCCACCTAAAATAGAATCCTATGTTAGTTTGGATTAACGTTTGTGAGTTGGCATGTTGGACAAGTTGTGGTAGTAGTTGTTCATTCTGACTGTGTGCACCACTGCCAACCACCCTGTGATTGACATATGATCAGTCCATGGCCGACCACTAACCCGAGTCAGGCAAATGGATGGAGCTGGTATGTCCATCCGTTAGCTTTGATAGGCTTGTTAGTTTTTCCCTGTAAAAGCTGCTTAACAATGTATAATTCTAATCTTCCTGAAGTGCTGGGGGTACAGGAGTCTTGCTGAATATCGAGAGAGTGGCCAATTATCTGGAGCAGCTTGGCGCAGAGGCACAGGTCCGCGGTCTGGTGGACTCCGGCTGGTTTCTCGAAAGTAAACACCAGAGATCACCGAACTGCCCTGAAACAGTTACCTGTTCACCTGAAGATGCTATCAAGGCCGGCCTAAGGTAAAAATATCTAAACAGCCTGGCATTATAATTCTCTGCAAAATGGTAATGCATGTCATTCAAACTTGACAGATATGTTGACATTTATAACATTAATTTTGTCAGGTTGTGGAATGGTGTGGTGCCTGATAGGTGTCGTCGGCTATATAAGAAAGGGGAGGAGTGGCAGTGCTTCTTTGGCCACAAGCTGTATTCTACCTTGACTTGTAAGTGGCACTCAAAATCAGATTAAATGAATTCAATAGCAGATATTCCTTATTCTTTACAAAAATAGCTTGTAAGAGTTTAATTTAAGAGCTGATATTGACCCATTTTTATGTCTGTCTTGATAACCAAAATCACTTTAGTTCTTGCGTCAACAACTATGGGATTGTACTACCAAAAACAATGCTTTCAGGCATTCCATGTTTTCTTTTATGTCTCTTAGTTATGTTATGTTTAGGGGTGTCAGGCGATTAAAATTATTAATCTATTAATCGCATGACTTCAATAGATAACTCACGATTAATCGCAAGTTTTATATCTGTTCTAAATGTACAATAATTTTTCCCCCAAAGTTTTCATACTCTTAACATAAAAGTGGAGAAAATGTTAAACTAATAGAAATGAATATGGCTGCATCGTTTAGCCATTGATACACTAATTTTATAATAATTCATAACATGGTGTTAAAATTAAAAAGATGTACTGTACTCCATAAAATGAGTGTGATGTTGATTTGTGTTGAGGTCAAATTTTCTGCCACTAGATGGCATAATTGCATTTGTAAGATGTCAACAGCTCAGTGCAGTTCTCTTTTCATACTAACAGCTATCTAATCTTTTACATTGAGCTTTTTTTTTTTAAATTTGCAAATTACAACCTGACCCCAGTCTCCAAGAATTTGTGAATTATTATTAATTTCATTGCTGCTAAATTTTGACATGGACGTGTCTGCTGCGTTGCGACTGGAATTTCACCAGTACAGGCTTTCCAAGTAAGGGGCGTTAAAATAAAAAACAAAAAAACACACACACAAAAAAAAAGTGGCATTAAAGGAACTTCAAATTAACTCAAAATTAATGCACTAATTTTTAAAACCCATAGTTATGTTAAATCATATTTTATTTTTCAATAAAGAAAGGTTCGCTGATTGCTCGAGAGTCCTTTTTTCATTTCAACTCAGCGACAGAATTTCTCAGCATTATTTCTCTGAGTTCAATTCTGACGTTAAAATATTTCTTATTTTGTCTGCAGCCCCTCTATTTGTTGTGCAGTGGCTGTTTGATGAGGAACAGCTGAGGGTGGAGAACATCTACATTGGAGGGCAGCACATGAGCAATGAACAGTGGCTATACATACAGAACCTAGGCAGAGAGTTGAAGAACTCCTTGAGAGATGTCACGTATGTTCCCAATGAATTGTTTGGTGGAGCAAAATATAATTTCGTAATGACCCTTCAAATGACTTGCCCTTTTTTGTTTGTGTGATCCTTTTAGAGCAGTATTTGCGCCTTCCTGCCTCTCCCATACAGTGATCACCAAAAGGTATGCTGTGTTAATTACGCACTACTACAGTATAAATTTTAGGAACTTTTTCACCTAAAGAACATTTATTCCTACGAACCGGAGATGGTTGTTGATACTTGTCGTTCTCTCAGCAACTGGATGACTTTCCAAGTTCGAGGCACTTCTCTGCCGCGGGCCCTGCACTGCTGGGACAGGAGCTTGGAAGCCACACGTAACAACAGAACTCCAGCCAAAGGCTGTCCATTCCACCTGGTGGACGGATGCCATTGGCCTCAGTGTAACCCCACCTGTCCGACCCTGGTGGACCAGGCAACCCAACAAGAGCTCACCTTGCTCCAGACGCTAGTAGCCATGGGTCTTGACCTTCGGAAGCTGGGCTTGAATCCTAAAAAAGACACAAATTTCCTTGTAAGCATGGACAGCAATGGTGACTAATATAAGTTAGAAGAGAGGCAGAGTCAGGTGATCACTTTTTATGTAACCACTAAAATAGTCATGAAACAACAGGCGCAACATATGCTCCAAGAGTCAAGCTGAGACTGAGTGGTCAAGCTTTTTTTTTTCTCTCTTTATTTTTTTCCTTTTAAACTTGAACAGGGTAAGTCTTTCAAGTTCTAGCAATGGGTATGTAAAACAACACACTTCAAACCTTGAACTGAGCATGGTAGAAAGGAGTGTCACTTTTATAGAAGACATGATGATCCTGCAAAATGTCAGAATTCAGCATCACTTGAACAGGTTTTGTTTCATGGCTAGCAACTTTTTTTTTCTTTAAACTAGCTTGGCATGTATATTTATTTATGTAGTTTCTACCCAGGCATTTGTCAGTTTAGTCATGGATTTCACCAATCTACCATTATTTTGCTATTTTTTTTCTAACTCAAAACTGTAAACATGCAAGCCCAACACATTGACTGATTTCTATATCTTTTCTATAGCCCACAAGGCTACGCTGACACATATATACATATTTATACACATAGTTTACTGCATGTTAAAGTAACCACTTTCTTTCATTTGTTGGCTTTGATGTATTTAACAAGGGTATTATAATTCAGTCAAATTTATTCCCAATAAAGACTCAATTTAAAAAAAAAAAAAAAAATCTGTTTTTGTTTTCCTTCGGGGGGGGGGGGGGGTTGCATGATTAAAAAGAAACGATTAAATTACGGTCACAGATCGTGCTTCTTTGGTCACTGCATTCTGTGCTTCATATTGTTGTTAACCATCTTTGTTCATACCGCTTATCATCACTGAGGTTGCCGCAGAGTTTGATTCTATTCCAGTTGACCTCAGGTGAAAGGTACACCTTGGATTGGTCGCCCTCGCCAGCAAATTGCAGCGCATGTGGTGCACGTACAGACAACTATTCACACTCATATTTACAACACACCCTCAAATGAACCTAATATGCAATATGCATTTTTGTTGTTATTGGTATGTGGGAGTTACCCACAGAAACTCCACGTAAGAAATGAGAGGACATGTAAACTACTCACAGGAAGGTCAGAGTCCAGAGTCCAGATTCGAACCTCCAACCCCAACCTCAGAACTGCAGGCGAGTGTCCTAATCACTGGCCACCTGGACAAATAAAACAATAATAACATATCAAAAGATCCAGTGAAAAGTTAATCATTTGATTAATGAATCATGTTCTGAATCTTATTATGTGGAATTTGTTCGAAAATGACGAAAATGGTCACAAACAAAATCTAAAATGTGTAGTTATTCATCCACACCACGCGAAGGCGCTAATTTAAATTCGATGTTTGTATTCTTCGGGAATCGAATTTAAAGCAATATTTTAAAACGACAATAAATACCTGAAAAAATACATTAACTATATTTAATTACAAGAAACCAAAGTAGCTATCGAAAACATTAAATTGGAATTTATGATACTTGAAACACGCTTGCACATTTCCCATAATGCATCGCGACTACGTTGCACTTCCTCTTTCCGCCATATTGCAGAACCGGTGAGATGTCTTTTATTTTTGTCATGTTCAATCCATTCTATATCTACTTCATCTTATTGTTAAGATTCCCGGGGTTATAATAACTGTGAAGTGAATATATGTGGTATCGCTTTAAAGTGATTATCGTCCTTTTCTAGCACATTACGGCATCATTTGAGCGACTTTTTCAATATGCCATCCGTTCTCCTCAGCCGACCAGTGCTTGCCTTGCCTTGCCTGAAAGGCGCCTTGGAAATGGCTAACTGTTTGCAACGGAGACTTATTATTATTATTATTGTTATTAACTGAGCATAGACGTCGCTTCGTAAGCTCTGCTGCGAGTACTTGAAAATATTGTACTCAGTAGAGCGTTTTCCAAGTGTCGACATTTGAACGGCGTCTCTTGACTACCTCATCGCGAATCACTGCTAGTTTAGCAACCTCCGAAAGACGACAACATGGTCTTTGTCTGTGATGGACCGTGGTAAAATGTATAGACATTTTGCGTTTATACCATGATGCGATTGTCGTGAAGTGAAATTGCAACGAAACTGCCGTTAGCTATTTCAGTAGATCCGTGTTGGTCTTTACTGCTAAATATCCAGATTCAGAATAGTTGAGTGTGAATTTATAGTACTGTATATATTTAGACAGTTTATTCAGTTATGCAAGCAGTGGATGTACCACCAATTAAAATCAAAACAACCCTGTAATAGAAAAGTTTAAAAAAAAATGCTGTTGACATAATTCTTTAGCTTGATAAATCTGTATGTGTGAGGCTGTGAGCAATTAAGAAAATAAGGCTGTGAGTGAAGCTGTGCTCTTCCCTTCGATTTTTGGAAGTGAATACAGAATTGGTATATTAATTGAGCATTTTGTTTTCTGCAGGCATCATGGTGCGCATGAACGTTCTCGCAGATGCTCTGAAGTGCATCAACAATGCTGAGAAGCGTGGGAAGCGACAGGTCCTCATCAGGCCATGTTCCAAGGTCATTGTACGCTTCCTAACTGTCATGATGAAGCACGGTAGGTGTTGGTTACCTGTGTGGTTGACCATACAGATTTTCATGCATTTGCCAAAATCTGTCAGAAATTCTTTAACTGCGATTTTTTGTGTGTCCAGGTTACATTGGTGAGTTTGAGATCATTGATGACCATAGAGCCGGGAAAATAGTCGTCAATCTCACAGGAAGGTTGAACAAGGTAAAGTATTGACCCACTTCACTGAGCAGCTTCCTAACTGCTCACTCTGAAGTTATTAGCCTAATGACTGTTGCTTTTAAACTTACTTGATTGATGTCAATTTATGGTCCAATTATAATGCATACATTATATTTGTGCTTTTATTGCTTGTAGTGTGGCGTGATCAGTCCACGTTTTGATCTCCAGCTCAAGGAATTGGAGAAGTGGCAGAACAACCTTCTGCCCTCAAGACAGTTTGGGTGAGATTCATACACTTGGCAATACATTGTACCACTTATTTGGTGTGATATGTTGCAGTCAATAGTCTGGCTGTCAGTTTTTGGGCTGTGGTTAGGGTACGTTTTTGTGTGTAAGAAGCTTTCTGTACTTCAAAACTCTTTGCTTGTCAGCAAAAAATGTTTTTTTTGTAGTATATTTCAAGCTAACTAGTGTGTTAAACTAGGGGTGGCAAAATATATCGAAATTATGTCACAATCTCGAGCATCGAAATCAGAGTGGACGATCTTCCCACCCCAGCTGTCCCCCTCCTCCCAGGTTAAAAAAAAAAAAAAAAAGAAAAAAAAGAAAATGA
This sequence comes from Festucalex cinctus, assembly GCF_051991245.1. Taxonomy (NCBI): domain Eukaryota; kingdom Metazoa; phylum Chordata; class Actinopteri; order Syngnathiformes; family Syngnathidae; genus Festucalex; species Festucalex cinctus. Next base: position 20,077,200 of record NC_135416.1, on the reverse strand, counting down.
CGCATATCATGCAGCATATTGACCAAGTTAACATGCACTCGGTATTTGGGTTAAGTTCAAAATTTCGGTTTCTGAAACATTTGAGATAATCTGTTTAAATGTGTGGCAGTTGCTCCTGTATACACGGTGATTGTGCTGAATTGTAATGCGCCGTTCGCAGGCGCGACGCACGGGCAACGCAGTTGCGTAAATAGACATTTCAGCTTTTAACTTTCTACGTTTGACAAAAGACATATCTATGCTGATTCACAAATACACACCGTGTATTGTGGCCGTAGACAGAAAATACACATTCTCTGATCAAAGTGCAAACTGAAGCACCCTGCCAAGTTTTCCTATATTTTGAGGCTAAATAGGTCTATATGTTGGACTATGTTGTCTCCCGATTTCATGAATGAAAATTGCATTTAATTAGTCATTTAATTAACGAGGTGCGGGTGCTGCCACCGCAGCCTCTTTTAATGTACATGTAGTGTTTGTGAACTAATTAGGCCGAGCGGCAAACAAACCAACTCTTTAATGACCATTTGCAAGTAACGATTGGCTGTAACCATGTCAAAAGACATCAACTCCGAACACACTTAGCTTACCAAAACAAAACTCTGTGTTGCCTTCACGGCCCATGTGCAGTGTTTACATGTAATGTTTCATGCAACATGAGAAGTTAAAGATATGTTGAAGTGGTGAAGCCACTAATTTGTTTAAAGTATTATTATAATCTGTACTTCATTTCTTACTGATTTACAGTTAAAGCCATACATGTCTGCCAGAAGTATGTTGTTTGTCATGGTGAACAAGACTACATGACATGTTAATGTAGTAAGTTTAAACTAGGGGTGCACCGATTGATCGGCCGGCCGATTTATCTGCCCCGATTTCCTTAATTTTAGAAGATCGGTGATCGGCCGATCACATAAAAATAAACCGATCTTTTCCACCAATCTCATCTCCCTCCTCAGAGGTCTGAAAAAGTCAGCCACTGTCCTCTTCTGCTGAGATGACTAATCGGATTTTCATTTTTATTTGAGAGAACTACTTCACGTTAGTTAAAACAACCCGTTTGTATTATTTCGACAATATTGCTCAATGTTTTCCTTTAAAACAAGATTGGAACACTGAAGGCATGCGTGTAATGGGAAAAAAAATCGGGATCGGCAAAAATCGGAATCGGCAGGTCAGACTTTTTAAAAGATCGGTGATCGGCCGGAAAATTGTGATCGGTGCACCCCTAGTTTAAACATGTAATTGTAATAGAAAAAAATATTAAGGCAGCAAGGCTTCATTTGCCTTTATCTTAAGATCCCGTAATATATAATAGATCTGATATTTGTTATAATTAACTTTTTGTTGGGTAAAAAAAATTCATTGAAAAGGACCTTGATTAAATAATTGCATATGATATTGCAATCACATTTTTTTCCCCTCAATTAGATTATTTTCCATAATTGTTCAACCCTAAAACTTAAAGTACTGCATAGCCATGCAATAGCCAGGGGACCTGAATGGCAACAATCTGGTGGAATTGTTTGAGTGAATTTGACTTGTTCACTGGTAAATAGCACATACATGGTTATTTATAGCCTTATGCATGCTAAAATGACGAGTCAACGCAGCTACATAGTTGTGGGGTCCATCTTGGGAATGGGACATCCTTTGTCAATGTGTTATGCAATTCCTATTAGTTCTCACAGCTCCTAGCTACCTTATTCATCAATGCACTAGCCTTAATCACACTTTGGGTTTGTCAGCTGGCTTGCAATATCACAGGCTCAGGGCAGGGCCGTAACTTGTCATTTGGGGCTCAAGGTAAACAATACCACACCATTCGATATAGATTACCATTTACCACTGTTTGAAAGTCATTTTAGTTTGAGCACTTCCAATCCATTAAGTTTATGATGAAGGAAATGCTAATCTTGAATTTAAATTTGTTTTGAAATTGCTCCACTGAAAATGTTTCTAGACGATAAAAAATAGTTTGCTACTTAAATCCGAAGTGGATTTAATTAAAATAAATTTGATTTTACAAATAAAATCTCATCAGTAAGATTTAAAAATATGTATACAAATACATACCTTGGATTGAATGTCTGAATTCTTGAAAGAGATGATGTGATTATTAATTGTATCCCACTGAGGGGTGAACATTTGCTTGGATGTTGATTTCAGGGTTTGTTCAAGGTCACAACATTCACCAGACGTTCACCTGATGTTTTAAAGGAGGTTTTCTTGTTGCAAGGAAATTGTATTTTATTTATTTATGGTCCTAAATTATTTAGGGTGGGAAAACTGAATTAGAAGTCAAAGAACACATCTTAACCAGTGATAACCAATAGTTATGGAAAGCAGTGTAAATGGGGCTTTCCAAATTATTTTCACACTTTTATACAGTGTGGTTACTGACAAATGGTGAATTTTGGCCTTCTTTTCTCATTTTCTCCAGATACATTGTACTGACCACCTCAGCTGGCATCATGGACCATGAAGAGGCCAGACGGAAACATACAGGAGGCAAAATCCTTGGATTCTTTTTCTAAAATGTTCACTGAAAATAAAGTCAACCAGAGAAAAATGATTGGTTCTCTTGGCTTATTTCATTTCTTTTATAAACGATTTCTGATTTCAATATGAAAAGAATTGAGGTAAATTTCATTAGGTTCCTAAGAATGGAGATTAAACTGAAGAATTGGACTGTTTTCGCTGACCTGTAATTTCTCAAATATGCACTTGATTACATGCACTTCAAGAGCTGTTTTTTTTTTTTCTTTGTACTCATGTATTTTACAACCCCTCGATTTACTAATATCCACATTTAAAAAAGTACTAGCTGCGTAGTAATTTGATAGATTTATATTTCTGATCCTGCATGCCATAAACATGCGTGAAATGCATTTACCCTTTGTTCCATTGTGGAGCTCTGGACAAACGCATTCGAATGATAGTGTTAATATCGAGAAATTGAGGTAATTTAATTTTGTAATGTTGGCCCCAAAGGTGACAATGTGACGCTGTTGAGTGAAAATACTTTTGAGTTGCTCGCATCACCTGCTGTGCATTGACATTTTCTGTTAAACTACGATTAAAAGTGAGCTGTTCTTTCTGAAAAACTACATGAATGTGTACATAACGGTAACTTGTGTTACCTGAATGACCTTGCTAGCGCTCCAGTTGTCAGTTGCTGTTAAGTGTGAATTCTTGCAATATGTTGTGCAACTTGTGTAAATCCCGCAAACGTCTTGTCCATGAGTCCTTTGACCATTTCCAGTACTTTTTTTTTTTTTTTTTTTTGACAAGTTGGTTGGAGAAATTGACCTCATATAGAGTTGAACTCTAATGGGCTGCTAATGGAACATCGCTGTCCAAAATGCTCCTTGTGGACTCAAAACATGTTATATAGACTGCATCCCTCATGGCTTCACATCAAACACTGGCTTTTTAGGTGGATGCTTTTCTGCTCTGTTGGCAGATAACGTCTCACATCATGATATACTATCAACGTATATAATTGACTGAGTCTGATCTGTTTATAGTTGTAGCAACACCCCAAAGCTTTTTTTTTTTCTTTTTCCCTGTTCTGCTCTTGTATAAATTGATTCCCATTGAACCTTTACTACATGAAGTACTGCAAATTACACTGAATTACAAATGTATAATCTTAAATCTACATAAATTGGCATTGTCTGGCAGCCAAGTCTTTTATATTTAACACTTAGGCCGAGTAACATGGGTAAGAAAGTGAAAACAACCCTTCAGAAAGAAGACTGCCTTGTCCTTCTGTTGGCTACATCTGCGGATCAAGGAGCGCAACCCGGCAGCGCACCGGGATTTTTAAAGGCATAGTTGAAAACCCTACCAAGTCTAATACATTAAAAATTAAATAAACGTTTGGCCTGCTTTGATTAGTAGAGGCAACCATATTCTCATAATCCTGGCGTTTTTAGTAAGTATAAACAACCAAGTCCGGTAAACGCCCGAGATTTCCCTTTCCTTTTCGGGTACTGTAAGTGAAGACCTTTGATTGTGGGCTTTCTCCAAGTGACCACACGATGGCAGTAGCGTCGCGTTTGAACACCAGTACAACTGATGCATCAGTCTGCTCGGCAAGCAGGAATATTAATCATGATTGATTCAGAGAGATAACTGAATTAAAATTGGAATAGCGGAAAATGTCTGCAACGGGGATCTAATCGTGTTGTTTTTTTCTTTCTTTTTTTTAAGTAAATGTAAATAAATGTAGCCTATAAACATTCCCACGAGCGTTGCAAATAATGTGCCTTTAACCTTATTTTGTTTTTGAAACTGGTGAGCGTTTAAATTAATCATTGTCAATCTGACAATGAAGTTTTGACAAACAATAATGTGCGTTGCTCGGTGCGATTTGTGAACAACATATGTTGAGGCAAAGCGGACTTTCAATGCTTAACCCTGACCTTCTTGAGGATTAATAATAATAATAATTAAAAAACAAACAAACATGAATATCTCCATGCTTTTACCAACTAGGCTATTTAGTACAGACAGTTATTAGTTTCGACTACTTAAGTATCCTTTTTTAATTTTTTTTTTTTTTTGGTGATAAAAGTGATTGCTCATGTCACATGACTTTTCACTTCAACAACTCCATCCTCCTCAGCTAACTGTCAGCAGTAATAGCAGGATCCTTTGTGACAAATTTTGGCACATCCGCGTTGGTTGTGTGCAGTGGCGTTCCTTAGCAACTTGGCACTTGGCAACTTGGCACCCGAGGCAGGATTTCTGGTAGTGCCCCCACAGAGTGTGCACAACTTATTAGACCAACCACAAATCCGACCCCGCGCAACTTATTAGACCAACCACAAAATATTCCTCATAAACTCACACAGGGCACACGGTATCTTCACGTCTGTGGAATTTTAAAACCTCAGTAGCAGTGCAAAAGTAATAATGTAGTAATTGTACTACAATAAATCCCTGTATGGGATAATGACAGCCTCGCGAAGAACGAACTTAATTGTTTACATCAACCATTCAGAGTATTATCTCAGTATCGTGAATCAGGACTTGCAGAAGTTAGGTTTACATTTCACAAGAGTTGTTTGTTTTTTTTCTTGTGTGCTTTGCTTTCATTTCATTGTTGATGGTTCTGATAACAGGTTCTGATGATGCTGACCAATCGAGTGTACCTTATGCGAGAAAATTTATATTCGCATTCTTACTGACGAAATCTGCATTTAGAGCATCTCCCACACTTACTTTATACTTATTGGTACAACCGGCTGTCACACAGTGGTATTTTCGCTGTAGAGGAAGAAAATAACGTGGAAAGTATGCTGCGGAAAAGTTAACTTACTGTAACTGTGTCAACGCAAGATGGCTGCTGCCGGCTTCACTTTTCGCTGCAGCATGAGCAGCCCAGTTTATTTATGACGTCGGTGCTGTATCAGCCTGTGCATCCACCTGAGAGTCTTACCGTGATCTTTATTTTTATTTTATTTTATTTTATTTTATTTATTTTTTTATTTTTATTTTTATTTTTATTTTTTTATTAAGCTTTGAGCCAGGACGGCATAGTAGCGTTTTCATTTCATTTTCTTAACTAAAGCGCTATAGTTGTACACCTGTGTGGGTCGGCTAGCATCGGGCGAGGTAGCATCACGTTTACAGGTGGCGACTTGAATGACGTATGCACGCTTCTCTCGTAAAGCACAGCTCTATATCAATACCAGGATTATGCGTGGGCATGGTGATGTGATGAGCGCAGGGCTTCCATACTATATGTAAATCTGTGAATGAGCAGCGCTCGCTGGAACAGCTTTTGAGGATTTGAGGAAAAAAAAAACCTCTCTCTCCCTGTCGCCCTTTTTTGCTCACGAGCGCCCTAGCCCTAGCATCTGTCTATTCCATCTAATGGCAGTAGCGCCACTGGTTGTGTGGCAGAAAATAATGGGGTAGATGCCACGGAGGAGGCGGGACTTCCAACTTCACACACCAGCTCTGTTTCCGGTTCCTGTTTGTGGGCCTTTGGCCGTCTCCCGTAATTTGTGCTTCTGCCCTTGTGCCCCTCAGTTGCGCGTTCCCGTCGCCGGTGCGAGTGTGTAATGTGTCTATCTCAGTTGTCTGAAGCATTTCAGAGAGCTGAGACGCCCTTTGTAATTTGTAGTTGCTGAATCAGGTTTGCACATCTGGAACAGAAAAGAGACCAAAATGTCATAGCAGATGAAGAATCAAGAGGGTGGAGGGTATATAGTGCTGACCCATGACTTTTGTCCATATTGTTGTGAGCTGAAGGGTTGGATCCCAAAACGCAGACACAAATAAGATTTTTACCAATTTATTCACATTGTGAGGCAGAAACTAAGAGAGCTGTACTCAGGAACAGTTGAGCAATAATCCGGCAAAGGCACACATAATTCTCAGACCCTTAAATAGACAGTCAATCAATCTCATTGGTAGTGGCTAGACATGTGAGTACTAGTTCTGACATGGAATTCTCTGATTGGCTGTTAACCCAGAAATTACAGATAGTTTCTGACATCAACAAACATCATATAGCATAAAAGATTCCTCAGTAACACGATTAAAGATTCCTGACATAACAGTTCTTACAGCGAGTTCCAAACATCACATAACATCACACAGCCTAAAACTAGTTGAAACTAGATTAACAGGTCATGAACTCAAACCTAACCCAGGTGTGACCCCAGACATGAGACAAGACCCAAACATTACTCCTGCATGAATCGAATTGAATTGACTTCCATTTATCAGTAAATACTGTTGTTTCAAGGTGAATTGCGTGTCACACATACTGTTACTATGCTGCTTCTCTCTTGCTTTCCTTTTTCACATGCTCCCTCTGTCCGCCTTATTTAACAGGTTGATCCAGGTTGGTGGGAGGTTTGGCTGTCGATGCACGTGGGTTGCAATATGATGAATGGGATAGTTAGCAGGCAGTGAATTTATAGCTGTGAATGCAGCCATCCATCGTGGCGCGCGTCCCGTAGCTGTCCTCAAGGGCGTCACGCTCCTCCAGAGTCCTATCTTAGGTGACTAACCTGGAGATCCGTCTGCTGTCGTCGTGGAAGCAATGCGACGCTGCAGCTGTCCTCGTTGCATGTTAAGCAACGGTTAATTAGCAGGCATTGAGCACAGGTTGTTAATGTACACATAATAGAGGGAGGCCAATGAGTGCTAGCGAGAGTTTATTAATCAGGCTTCTCATTTGTTCGCCATAGATCACCTTGAGCATACACTGCAGTCTGGATATCTCTGTGGACGATGTAGGCTGTTGAAGTGTCGATCACCGGATAAGAGGTGCTAAATGATGAGTGTTCGTTGACAGTGTTGCCGGTAACGCGTTACTTAGTAACGCGTTACTCAAAAAAGTTGCTTTCTAAAGTAACTAATAGTCTAACGCGTTACTTCATTCTACAAAGTAGTCTGATTAAAGTTACTGTCCAGAGAATCAATGCGTTACTCCACATTTTCATGACGAAGACAAACTATCTCACTGTTGTAACAGTCACAAACAACTACGAAGATGAGGCAGAAGTCATTGATCACCACACTGAATTCAGCCATGGTCTGGTCATGAATGGTTTGCACATTCAAAACAAAAGTGATGATACTTGTACTACTAGTTTTATTAACCAACAGGCACACAACACAACAAAAAAAGTGTGCATTATGGACCATAAAAGTGGTAAAAAAAATAATTTATTTCCATCCTCAACTGGTCCGTGAAGCATTATGGGATGAGGTCGTCTCCGCCCTCTCGCCAGGGGGAGTGACGTCAGACAAGTTACGTTTTCAGTAGGGGTGGAACAAAAAAACGATTCGACCGAACCATCGTTCGTCAAGGGGAGCTAAACGACCGTATCGGTTGCGAGTGAGGCTTTATGGTTTTCATAACAATAGCAAGAGTTCTGCGCCGTGCTCTACTTGTTTTGTTTACATTTCAGTAGCATCACCATTCAAGCTACTTCCGTGTTTCCGTGCTCGCGACACGGCGCGCGCGCGCGCAACGAGTGACAACATACAAATGGAGACAGTTAGCAGAAGCCGGTGCCGTACATCTCGGTATTTCCCATGGCTATCGAGTCCTCTCGGTGCACTTGTATGTCCCGGACCGGCGTTGGTACTGCGCGCGAGCCAAAAAGAATAACTCCCGTGACGATCCAATGCATGGATTCAAACGACACAGGTATGTCCCACAGCCAACACACCAGCTAAGCTAAAAGCACACTGCAAGTATCTCATTTCTCAGTTTGTGGCTCCCTGTCAATGTCTACAACTAGCATGAGCAGCAGATAGGAGAACTGAGACGTGCCCGCGATTACAACAGCCCAAAAAACAAAATATAAACAGTAGTGATTCTGTGGTCATCATCGTGTCTCAGATTAAAAAAACAAAAAAAGATGTCATACATTAACCAAAAATGAAAGTGATGACAAAAGAAAAAACAATTGTTAAATACAAAAATTGTTGATTAAAAAGGGAAATGAACTTTTGGAAATATTTTTGCATATATTAAGTGGTTAAAATGTGTTTGATAGATTTATTGTTCCATAAGGTGGCTTCATATTTCTTTTGGCTGGACGGTAGGTTTATTTCATGTCTTAAATTTATGTTTCTGAAATACTTCACAATGTGCAAATATTCTGTTTAATTGTGTTGGTGTCTGTCTAAAGGTTAAATATTTATATTTAACATTAAATTATCAACCTTTTGTTTTCCTGATCCTTATTTTGAAGAGAAAAAACAAACAAACCAAAAAACAATTATAACTGTCAATAACTACTAATAAATATTTAAACTGATACATGTGTACACACTGGAATAGCGGAACAAACAAACAATAGAGGAATTTAGTGGATTTTCATTTTCAACCTGGATAGATTTTTATTTTTTGTTTTATAAAAAGTATTTACGTTACAAGAAGTCAAGAGAGACTGCTTATTTTGTTTTTCATAAAAAAAACCTTTATTTTCATGTTAAAAATGCACTTTCAATAAAGTATTTGGAACTCCGTTTCTACTGCATTATTTTTATGTTGAGATGGTGTTATCGGCAGCTGCTGAAAGTAACTAAAAAAGTAACTTTTAATCTAACTTAGTTACTTTTAAAATCAAGTAATCAGTAACGCAATTTAGTTACTTTTAAAACCAAGTAATCAGTAAAGTAACTAAGTTACTTTTTCAAGGTAACTGTGGCAACACTGTTCGTTGACATTGAACAGGAAATGTTAGGCTTTCTCTGCTGGCCTGAACTTGGCTGTACTGTTAAGAATGTTAAATATTTTGTTCAATTAGATTTCAACCTCTGTGCTGCTATGTGAATTTCAAATTGGTCTTCACATGGCATCATTTCTGTACTCTGGTTGGTTTGTCAGCGCAAAGCTTGTTATTTCAACTAGCAAAATACAAATATAGTAGGTAAACATCAAACGTTTGAGTGACTCCAAAGGTATATTTACACTCTTTCTTCCTCAAAATTCAGAATTTTTCAACTATAAATGTAAAATGTAGATGTTTCACTACTGATGTGACTATTCTCAGCCAAACTCTGGTGAGGCGAGCCTCGCTCGACCAAATTTAGGCTGATGTGGATTAAAACTGTCTTCCGATGTTTAAATACAACACCAACCAATAATTAAGCCGAGTCATTGATGGCAATTGTTCACGACTGCATGGAAAAGGTGTAGAGTGCAGTTAAAATAATGTACTATAAAACTGAGAAGACAAACCGCTCTCATCCAAACTTGTTTGCACATTTGTCAGACATTTCTGCCAACTCGGAGGAATGCTGTTTACTGCATGCTCAGCTCAACATGGTGGCTGCATCACAGGAGGTCATTCCTACATGGGTTAGCACGAAAAACAGATTTGTCTCTTAATCATTTAAACATCTACAAGCTAGAGAGCTATCAAAACTCTTTTTTTTTTTTTTAATAATAAAGACTTGCTTATTGGTTCTTTTTGTAATATCACATCACAAGACGCTAGCCAAACCCCAACATTCGGCTGCTTCTAAGACGCTATGTTAGCTAGAGTTGGTAGCCGGCCGGCTTGACAGCGAACAGCAGCGTGATGGAAGATTCCAGTAGAAGTCTGACAGGCAGGCGAGGCTGAAGAGAGCAACGTGGTATCCTTGTCAAGATGATGCAGAGAAACTTCCAAATGATGGAAGTTAACACCTCATGAGTTGCTAATAGCTATTAGCTAGCTGTTCAACATAAGGTAGCCGACAGTAAATTCCCAGCTAAAGAGGTGTTTGCGATATAGTGCTTCAAAAATGTTTACAAATGAAATGACATTTAAGTGTTTTTGGATAATAACTTTCGGTATATTTTGTGTGTAATAACCGTTTTTAAAGGGTAGCATTCATTGCTCACAAATTGTCACTATTCGCCGGGGTTAGGTACCAAGCCCTGATGCAAATAGGTAGAGTTCACTTTATAAATTGTCATGTTATATCAGGAACGTTCAGACTCCTATTCAATATTTGATACCATCTGCTAATTTATGGCTCTGCTTATTCTGGACAGGTGGCCAATCGCCGCGCTTGTCCATGTGCATTCACTGTGTAAGTCAAATAAAACATTATGACCTGTAAACATGAGCATTATACATTGCAAATACTGCAAACATACTTTTCAAATTAAGCAAGAATCTTTATAGTAATCCTTTGATTATTCCTCACCATTGTATTATTTATTAATGAATGAATTAATTAATTTATTTATTTTTCTCCCTGGTTAGTTGGCTACACTTGTAGCAATAATTGCCACTTTTTGTTCTCAGCAATTATCATGGTTATACTGTTATTACCAGGGTTGGGAGAGTTACTTTAAAAATGTATTCCAATACAGTTACTAGTTGGCACAGGCCACCCCATTCTAGGCGAAGATTTTGATACCTAAGTCTTTCGTGCCAGTTTCACATGTATCCAGTATTTTATGCCCCAAATGTGGGGGAAACATGCTGCTCACCTTGTTCAAGGATATGTCCACTTCAAAAAGGTTTATAATTGCCTAGCGATGCCTCAAGATGGTGGCAATGCTCTACATGCATCTCCTCAGCTGATACCGGCCGATACTGCAAAACTGGGTATCGGGTTCCAAAAAATGGTATCGGAACAACACTACTTGTGAGTTCTGCATACAGCCCGCTCAAGATTCTTAGTCAAGGTTTCTCCATCAAGTGGTTTCTTCAAGGCCATTTGAATCCAGTCCTGCTCTGTTATGACTTTGTATTTTTTGTATTTAAAGACTCTGTTTCCCAACTTCCATGTCTTGTCCTAATTTCACATCTAACGTGACATACACTGAAACAAATATATGTATATATATATATATATATATATATATATATATATATATATATATATATATATATATATATATATATATATATATATATATATATATATATATATGTATATATATGTATATATATATATGTATATATATGTATATATATATATGTATATATATGTATATATATATATATGTATATATATGTATATATATATATGTATATGTATATATATGTATATATATGTATATATATATATATATATATGTATATATATGTATATATATATATGTATATATATGTATATATATATATATGTGTATATATATATATATATATATATATATATATATATATATATATATATATATATATATATATATATATATGTGTATATATACATATATATATATATATATATATATATATATATATATACATATATATATATATATATATATATATATATATATATATATATATATATGTATATATATATATATATATATATATATATATATATATATATACATATATATATATATATGTATATGTATATATATATATATATATATATATATATATATATATATATATATGTATATTTTGTTCGTCTCTTGTGTGCCCTGCGATTGGCTGGCAAGCAGTCCAGGGTGTCCCACGCCTATTGCCCAGAGCCAGCTGAGATAGGCTCCAGCACCCCCCGAGACCCTTGTGAGGAGCAAGTGGTTCAGAAAATGAATGGATGGATGGAAGAAAAGGCCATTTCCCTCAAATATTGTTCACGAATCTGTTCGTGACCATTTCTCCTTTGCCGTGATAATCCATCCCACCTCACAGGTGTGGCATATCAAGATGCTGATTAGACATCATGATTATTGTCTAGATGTACTTTGGGCTGGCCACAATAAAAGGCCACACTGAATTGTCCAGTTTTCTTTCTTGTTGGGGTCAGCAAACCATTCAGTATCTGTTTATGACGACCATTTGCCTCACAAAATGTAACATTTAATTTCCATAGTGTTGCGTTAATATTTTTGTTCATTCTAGGCTCTCTGAAAAAAAGTCTACCTTCAGGGTGAATCTGCAAGTATTTGGGTAACGCTGTCTTGACAGTTGCAGCAGAGGAGAGGATGTTTTAGTGTGTTACTTTTAGAGTCCCTTCTCAGATACGCATGTATTTTCCAATGACATCATCGTGCCACCGCCGCCTAGTAAAAGTTGAAACATAGTTGAAGTGTCAACTTTTACGTTTCAGAGGGGCAGTGTGATCAGATACAATATAAATCAAAGAGTTCTGGGGCTTATGTTAATGCTTTTAGGTTTCATTCAAGCGTGTCATTGTATTTGTAGAGAGAGATCACAGCTGTAGGAATGTGGCTAGCGGCGTTGCGGGGATGTAGGGGTGGTGCGGGTTCTTGGAGATGTCTGAGGTCACAATGTGTTGACAGCTTCCTGAGGCAGATGGGAGCGCAAAAGATGCTATGCCTCACAACACAACACTTTGTATTTGTCTGTAAATAACACTTTCCAAGGGTTTGTTGGAGGATAGAGGTGGTTTGATGGAAGATAGCGAATGTGTGTTCATGTGGCAATTTTGGATTGAAAAAAAATTACATTTGCAAATATATGCAAACAGAGCAGGCCGTATGTTAAAGTGGAAGTCAACCATAACATTTCTTGACAATAATATGTTATATGTGACCTCACTAGTCTAAACATGATGTTCTGATTAATTACATTTGTGGAATATGAGCTATGAAGCAAAATCCAGCCGTTTTTATCCATATCATGGGGCGGCCATTTTGCCGCTTGCTGTCGACAGGAAGATGACATCAATGTCGCTCAGGGCAGAGGCAACGCCCAATCAGAGCTCACTTGTTGTCTCAAGCTGCACTGTGATTGGTTGTTACCACATTGATGTCATCTTCAGTCGACAGCAAGTGGCAAAATGGCCGCCCCCTGAGATGGTTTTTGCCACTTAACTCATATTCCACTAACACAATATTAACCAGAATACCAGATTTAGACTAGTGGGGCTGCATGGTATATATTATTGTCAAAAGAAAATTTTGGGGTTGACTTCCCCTTTAACAGTCATTGAGAATATTGATGTCTTTAAGTGACCATGATAAAAGAGAACATTTAATTCAAAATCTCACCTCCCAGGTTTGAGAGGCAATAATTACATCGCTCCTCTTTCACTCTCATCATCACTCGGCCTCATCCTTTATAGCTTGTGGGTTCAAAGGTCAAAGGAGCTGTAATCCAGACAGCTATCCCATGATGTTGGTGCTTCCCTCTTCACTTGGCAGGCTCCATATTGATTTGATTAGTTGCTAATTAAAACTTGGCAGGCTGGGTTGGGTGAAAAGGAGATCGCTCAATTAGCAGGGTGTCAGAGAATCTAATCTCCCCCGTCTTTCCCCCTTTCTCTTTGCCTTCCTGCTCTATCACACATCTCCACGCTGTTTAATGAGTATAAAAGATGAAAGAAGAGGGAGGGGTGCTAACTCTGCGCAAATACATAGCACATTCTCCAGGAGCTAAAAGCATCCAGCCCTGTAATCCTTAAACTAATCTTTGCTTAAAGATGTGGTTTGTACGCTGTAAAGAAAAACACCGGCTTCCAGCGGACGTTTGTTTGGGCACATTGCCTCCAGCGCGCCTTGATGCCTGCACCATTCTCCTCTTCTGGCAGAACAACTGACTAACACACGGGCTGTTGCAGCTTTAGAGGTGTGCCTCTGGCAACAGGAGTTATGAGCTTTAACATCCTCTCTTTGTCTCTGTCAAGAAATCACTTTTATTGTTGTTTTCTTTTCTAAGTAGAGGGGAACCGTGAAGACAATTTTGTCCCATTTCCAGAGAAGGCCAGCAGAATACATTTTAGTTTCATAATTTGTGTTACTCTTGCTAAAGGTTGTGGAGAGCAATGCTTCTTAACTATGTTACTTGTTACTGTGAGACCCATATTTTTTTTTTTTCTAGTTTTGCAAAGTCAGTTGAGAACAAGAAAAATGTTTTGTTTAAAAATAGCCTCTGTAAACACATGCAAGAGGGTATTATAATCTTTAAATGCTGTTTCAAAGAAATTTCACATACCACCAAAAGTATATGACCCAAGATCTCCACTAGCTAGCACAGGCTAGCACAGCTATACAGTATTTTAGAGTGCAGAAAACTAGCTTCGGGTGACCATGTTTTGATTAACAAAAAAAAAAAAAAAAGTCTGCCTGACATAATGCCATGACATAATGACAAAATGTTCTTTACCCAACCTTCTTAGCTCCAGCGATCAACTGTTTACTTTTTTTTTTTTTTTTTTTTTTTTTTTTTTTTAATTTGGGGCTGTAGGGGTCAAACTTACACCACCACGTCTGCTGTTTGGAGGTGCAGAGCGCTACCAGTAAGCTACATTTCTGGTCTGCCAACAGCTCAGGACCTTATTTGAATGCTTAGGAAGTGAGGTATGTAATCAGATGACTTACATTTTTTCAATAAATAAATAAACAAAATAACACAAAAAATCCGAACAAAACCGGAATTCTGACCTTAACCCGAATATTGACTGCATGTAAACGTGGTCAGTGTCCTTGCATGACGGAGCAATGCTTTAAAATTAGTAATTACTTTGACGTGTACTTAATTTATGCCCTCCATCTTGTATTTATTCTCAGTAATTCCCTTTGTGTGTTTGTGTACCTCTTCTTGCTTAGTGGTCCGGCAAACATGTGCTATGACCAGAAAAATGGTGTTGATCTTAAGTATTTTCCTGTATTGCTAGACAGCTAAAACATATATTTTAATTTTCAAGTTTTAATATAGATAACAACATTAGAGGAATATAAAGCAACCTATTGTGCAGTTAACTGTAATAGTAGCCTCAAAATCGGTTTGTTATTGACAAAAAAACAAAACAAAAAAAGCCCTGCACCGTTTAAAAGTCCTTGCAATTGTGACTTAATTGTATCAGCCATCCATCCATTTTCTGAACCGCTCATTCCTCACAAGGGTCGTGGGGCTGCTGGAGCCTATCACAGCTGGATTCGGCACTCCCTTAACTGCTTGCCAGCCAATCACAAAAAAATTGTATAATTTTTCATTTGTTCAATATTGCACTGTTGGTTCACACATGCACCTCATCTTTCCAATCAGCTCACCACCATCTAAACAGGGAAGTCATTGTCAAAACAGATTAGCATCTCTATGTGACTTGAATCCACGTTGACATACACAGACACTTAGGGCGAAACAATGTCTTTTATAAGAAGAATTTATAGATGGATAGAATTCAGAGTCCGTCCACAATATCCGGTTTATGTAAGAAGAATTTTGTTACGCTGCCAATGAACAAACTCACGCCTACATTTAACCGCTCTCAGAAACGTCTTCAGTGTCAAGACTGGCTGGCACAACTCCAGCAACCTTCTGCTTCTGCTAAACCAGACAGGCCCTGCATTCATTAGTTAACTTCACACTCTTATATAATATTTACACGGAGTCGTTAATGGGAGCGCAGAGGCTGAAGATTGGACCGGGTCCTGGCAGTGAGGGAGCTTCCAAAGCTCAAACCTGATCGACCGTGGCTTTCATGCAGTCCATTTTGTCGTCGAGCAGCTAGTCGGAAAATGTCAGCACCCTGCCAGCTGTTGGTGCCAGTGGAAGTTGCTGGAGGACTTGAGGCAATTCCCTTTAAATAAGCCGGGGAAACAACCTGTCTCTGGCGCATATAGTCGACCGTTGTGTGTACACTAGAAAGACTTTCTAGGATAACGTTGACAGATGTATCCCATCATTCATACAGAAAGACTTTTCAATTATTCTAGTGGCGGTTTTCCCAAACTCTTATAAGCCAAGGCACATATTTTTCGGATGGAGAAATTTTGTTGACAGGTGTGGGGGATGGGGTGATGTTGTGGCTGGTGCTAACAGAAGAGACTGCCGGTCGATATTCAAATATATCCAAAGACTGCTACTCTACATCTTTAAAAAGGTTGACAATGGGGGAGGGGGAGGTTGGGATAAAGTGTGAAATCTGGACCGGTTTAGTTGAACACAAATCTGTCACAGTGTCACTGTATTCTGTTGTATGAGTGGCGAAAGATGGATACACACTGGTTAAATTGTACCTTCTTGTGCCATCTAGTGGAAGAACTTTTAATCGTTCTGCCTGTTGCCATTTATTGCTGACGTCGATGAAACGGACAAGCTTAGATTCCCATACCAATTAAGTTAAATTGTAAAATTTGCTTTGGCACACCTGATGAATCACTTTTAAGCAATAGTGTATGACAAATGCCACTACTGTAAATTGATTTATTCAGTGTTAATTTAAATTTTAATTTAGTTTTAGTTAGTCTTTTTTACTAAAATTAATTAGTTTTGGTCATAATTTAGTCATCTGATTGTATTTTAGTTTTAATTAAATTTTAGTTGACAACAAGAGCAATTTTAGTCGACTAAATTGACAGTTTAGTGACAGTCGATATTTTCCTTCAGCATACATTTCAACTTTTATACAGAAATGTATCCATCCATCCATCCATCCATCCATCCATCCATCCATCCATCCATCCATCCATCCATCCATCCATTTTTTTAAACTGTTTTTCCTCACAAGGGTCGCGGGGGTGCTGGAGCCTATCTCAGCTGGCTTTGGGCAGTAGGTGGGGCACACCCTGAACTGGTTGCCAGCCAATCGCAGACATAAAATTATAACACACCTATTTGTAATTGTGGTTTAACACACAAGACACATTTAATACAACGGTGTCTTTATTAATCGATTCCATTCCAAACATGTTGAACTGACAATAATAGAACTTAGTTTTTACCTAAATAAAAGTGCATAATTGCTTGAGATTAATCTTACAGGTGAAAAATGAATGCAAACATGTTTGAACATTAAAAAAGTGCACCCACGTTTCATTCCTTCTGATTGTATTGTGTGAATTTTTGTTACTGTGTTGTTTTCATTTTCGTTTTAGTCATTGATGAAATTGTCATATAGTTATCGTCTAAATGCTTCTATTTTAGTTTTCATTTCATTTTTGCCTGAGAAACATTTTCGTGACGAAAATTTTGATGAGAATTTTTCGTCTACAAAATTATCACTGGATTTAATATGGAGTACAGACTAAATTCTGATAAGATTCTCATTGTTCATCAATGTCTTAAACAGAGCAATTAATTCCTGCATGTGCTTACCATTTTCCGCCTTTCTTTCCTTACAGCATAGGGTGGGTAAATTTTGTTTTCCTTCACCTCTTTTTACCTTCTTCCATTTTAAAAGTCATCATTAAAACAGGAATGTCCTGTGTGTGCATGGTAAATACAGTCATCAAGTATATTCCAGTAAACACAGAGACATGTAAGAGGCAAAAAAGATCAATCAAGTATGTGAGGATTTTAAGCAATGTTGTCAGGCTGCGATGTGAAGGACGCGTGCGTTTAAGTGTGTATGTGTGTGAACATCAAGTGACAAAGAAGAATGGGGACATGGGCAGGTCCTGGTAATGAAGGACTGATAAGTCCTTATTTCCTGGGCTTGGGTTAATTGTGCCTACAGATAAAGGGTAATAAATTGTCACGGGGTAATGGCAGGAGCCTGGACTGGGCCCTGTTCCACATTCATCATGACTGGCGACGCCAGTGAGGCAAGAGAGCAGCGAGGTCTGAAAGGCGAGGAGAGGCTGGCAGGAGGGTGAACAAAAAAAAAAAAAAAGAGGAAAAGAGACAGGGACATGATCATGCATTTTGGTCTTTTGTTTTTTAAGAAATGAAAGAATTCTCTGCATTGTCATCTTTTCAACATGACCCAATTAAAATGTGAAGCCTTTTCTTTCTGAAAAAGATATTTGATAAAGTGACATTGGACTTTAAAGTGAGAAAAGCAGGCAACCAATGGCTTCATGTATTTATATAAAAACATAATGAGTCCAGTAGCTCTAATCCAGAGGTGTCCAAACTACGGCCCAGGGGCCCACGACATATACTAAAATTGGCATTTGACATAGCTAAAATAAATAAATAAATACATTTAAAAAAAATGTTTGGAGATGGTCAAAGTCAGAAAGGAGGGTGAGAAAAAAACAGGTGTCACTTTTACAAATAAATTGGTTTATATACTTTAGCATTTTTCTCGATATGCAAAAACACAAATACATTATGAGTACATTTTTTTTTTATGACTAAACACAATTTCTCTTCAAAACATTACGTGGCCCTTGCGTCCTTCTGATTTCCTGTATGTGGCCCTCAAACTAAAAAGTTTGGACACCCCTGCTCTAATCCATCGGCCCATACCACTCACCAACGCAGCAGACATGTCCACGTCAAAATTTAGCCTTAATAAATGTAATAATAGTACATATATTCGTGGAGACTGGGGTCAAATTGTATTTTACAATTAAAAAAAATGTGCAAAAAAGTTACTTTGTTCAAGATTAGATAGCTCTTAATGTGTAAAGAAAAATGCACTGAGCTGTCACCAATGTCTTACAAATGCAATTATGCAATCTAGTGGCAGAAAAATTACCTCAACACAAATCAATATCACACTCATTTTTAACTTTAACTCAATTTTATGAATTATTATGAAATTACTGTATCAGCTACTAAAAGATGCAGACATATTTCTATTAGGGTAACATTTTTTAAGTTAACTCTTAAGTTAAGTCTTCTGCCAACAGAAGTGAAGTCAGCCCCGAGTGTAAATACTTTCAAATCCAGGTTAAAAACTTTGCTTTTTTCTTATACCTTTGATTAGGGACTTTTAAACAGCTTTAATTAAGTGTTTTTTTTTTGTTTTTTTTTAGTAAATTTTGTAACCTATTTTTATTTATTTATTTTTTTCCTCTGAATGTTAACTGCTGTTTCTTGATGCTTATGTGTTGTCTTTCCTCGTGTAAAGCACATTGAGTTGCCTTGTGTATGAAATGTGCTATACAAATAAACTTGCCTTGCCTTGCCTTGCCTTAAGTTAACAACAGTATGAAAGCCTCGAAAAAATGTTTTATTGCACATTTTATTGTACATTTAGAACAGATTAAAATTTGCGATTAATCGTGAATTAACTATTGAAGTCATATGATTAATTACAATTTAAAAAATATATATAATTGCATGACACCCCTGCTTTTTACCTTTTCGGACAGTGATTCTCACATTCAGATACGTCAGAGTCTGCTTGTTTAGCAAGCCACACAAGACATTGCACTACACTCTCCATTTACATATATAATTACAATCAGTCTGAAAGGGAAAACTAAATACCACACATAATCACAATCAATCAGACAAAAAAAAAAGTTTTGAAGACACCATAGCTAGCTATAGCCATGGCAGACATGAAATGTTTTTGATGCAGATTTTGGAGTGTGTGGATGGAAGGGGGAACCCAGGTTTTGGATGATGTGCAAAGGAGAACATAATGAGAGTAAGTGCTACAGAAAAATTTAGGATGGGTGGGATTTGCTATTCCTGAATTATGTTTAGTTTGCGCATTCATGTAGGAATGATGCACAGAAGGAGTGCAGCTCTAGGGATACTGCAGATGAGGATTTCTACTCTGTTCAAAATACATCATAAAGCTGATGTTTAGCTATGTTCAGGTGTCCACTTTTAGCAAACTTTACCGGAGCTCTGTTAAAGCCAAATATGCACAGAGTGATGCGTGATAAATGTGGCTGTGAGATATAGTTCACCGCATAAAGAAAACAATTTACTGTGCATGTTTAGCGCGGCTCAAGGTGCCGCCTCGCCTGTGTGACAGCTCGCTTCCTCACGCTGAGAGATTGTGCATGTTGGAAGGCGGTGCAGTGGCTGAGGAATGATGCGTCCCTGCCATTAAACAGCAGTGCTGTCCCAACTGGGGAAGTTGATGTTGCCTCAATGCAGTGATGGCACGCAGCACGACGTGACATACGATAAGTGTACAAATGGTAAGCACATAGCGATGGCTGTTGTTGCTTTTGACTGTTTGGTGCGGGTCACGGGCAGGGTATAGCATGGTGTGCTGGAGGAGAAAGGACATTCTTCATGCAATCCATACAGGAAGGAAAAAGTGCACCCTTGAGTTATCACGTTTTGTCTCATAGGAAATCACTGCACAGAGTTATGGGGTACACTTCCTATGACATTCACCTATCAGAGATGGTGAACTTCTTAAAACTCATTTAGCGAACCAGGAATCCATCCATCCGTCCATCCATCCACCCATCCATACACCCATGCGTCCGTCCGTCCATCCATCCGTCCATCCGTCCGTCCGTCCATCCATCCATCCATCCATCCATCCATCCATCCATCCATCCATCCATCCATCCATCCATCCATCCATCCATCCATCCATCCATCCATCCACCTCAACTTGCGACTTGAGTTGCGAGACAACAAGTGAGAGCAGACAGTGGACAAGATAGTCGTCCATTGCTGGAGCTCTCCATTGCAAGCCGGCGAGACTTCCTTGTTCGCCGAGCTGCTCACTCGACCAATGACAGTCATAGTCCAGCCCAAGACACTCTTAGGACCGCCCCCTCATTTGAATAACATTTCGACTTGGCAGTACGGCCCAAAACTGCCAAAATTAAGAATAAATAAATGACTAAATAACTAAATAAATAAATAACTGAATTACTAAATAAATAAATAACTAAAAGTGAAATAAAAACGTATATAAAAAAATATAATTCAAAAATTAAATACAAATGTATATATATATATATATATATATATATATATATATATATATAGCTCTTTTTATTACCATTTTTATGTTTATTTTTTTGGATATAATTTTCTTATTATATTTAATATACATTTTTATTTTCCCTTTTAGTAATTACCGCGACCCTTGTGAGGATCAAGCGGTTCAGAAAATGGAGGGATGGATAGTAATTCTTTATTTATTTATTTAGTCATTTTTTTCTATTTTGAATTTTGGCAGTTTTGGTCCTCCATAGAGAACTACTGGCCAGAGTCTTGCAGTAGTACCCACTGTGAACAGCTAAGGTTTTACTCTACTAATGAGAAGATGTTTCAGTCATAAATGGTCAAATAAAAAGGCTCTTGTGAAGATATTTTTGGCTAAATTGTTACAGAGAGCAGCTTTAAAAAAATCCCCCTTCACTTGGAAAATATATTAGCTTATGAATACGAATCTGTTTGTCATTCCACTAGTTTAATTACTGGACACAAAGCTATCTTCTGTTTCTTAGTTTGTGCCCGACAGGCTATGAGGTTGTTTGCCTGCTTTCAAGCTATTTCTGGAGTCACATGTCCTCTTGATAAGACATAACTTTTAAAATGTGGTTTGAACCGTGCATAGTGGAAATTTACACTTGCATCACGATTGTGAAAATAGATTGCTGGTGTCAAACTGCACTCATTCAACACTCAAATAATCTCCTGTAGGAGCAAAGAAGAAAAACACATGTTGACAGGTGGGGATGAAGAAAAGCATCCTCATCCATTGGCTGTGAACCACATGCTGAACTCGTGATAGAGGCGGAGTCAAAGATGTTTGTCATGGAATTGTAATGAATCCTCCTTTGATGGAATATGAATTGTATTATAAGAGTTATGGCTTCCTTTGCAAGATCACAGTCAGTAGGGAGATTTTCACCATATTTTTGTTGCGTATCAAATCTTTTGAAAAGCTTGTCTCATAGACATACTTCATTCTTCTGTGCCATTTTTTTTTTTTTTTTTGCCACTGAAAACTGAAAATGAGGAATTCAGACTTTATTTATCCCACAAGGGGCAATTCGTTTGGAGCTTCCCACACACATCACGGAGAAGTGATCAGTCTCCTCATGCTAATTTGTCTCGTCATTTTTCAGACATGCTAACTTTGTTTCATGAAACTTGTACTAAAATACTGAGATCACAATGTACAGTATTGTTTTCAAAATATCGTATATTAATTAAGTATAGCCTGGCAGCAAGATTCGATGTAAGCCAGATAAAATTACCCCTGCCACGGCGCCTCATCAAACACAAAATAGCGAAAAACACTGTTAACTACATTTCACATAAGTTGTCATGCTTGACAGACCATTTGAACATGTTAAACAAAGCAAAAAATAAATAAATTAAAGCTTACCTGACTGTCTGAGGTCCCCCTGGGATAGCAAAGGTAAAATGCACTAGATGGTTTTTTTGTGTTTTTTTTCTTTAATTGGAGGTTCGGTAGGATGCGACCATTTTCTTTTTGAAAGGAGGTGTTTGGAGCAGGAGTAAATTATAACCTGGTGATTAAAACATCTATACACACTATGGAGAAACTATCAGGAACATTTCTAATTCAATTTTGAATTTAGTACTGACAGATTTTGTTTTTATCACTCACACAAACTTACATGGTCTCCCAGGCAGGGACACAAACCCACACCACCCGACACCAAAGGTAAGTCACGGTTCCATTCCTCCAACCGGAGTCGACAGATTCATTTGGTAAATGTGGCAGCTGCCACCCCTTGACACCCTGTAAAACCACATATGTATATTTTTTAACTACTTGTTGGCGAACCACTCAAAACAGCTCCACGATCCCACCAGCTAAGAATCACTGACCTGTTGCAGTTATTTTGATATTGATTAGAGAACATCATATATTGTTACTAGGGATGGGTGAGTACCGATACCAGGTATCGGTATTGAGCCGATACCAGCCTTTTTTCAAGTACTCGAGTACTCGTGACGCAGACGAGTACAAGTGACCGATGGCAGAGGGGGAAGACGTTAAGTGAGTCCTCCTTGCCTGTAACTGGCGCTAGCTTGCAGCAGTTTTTCACCAAAACTTCACTGGTTTGGAAATTGAATCTTAAACTAAAAGAGCATTTTTGTGTTTTATTTTGAGCGTTAAGACTATTGAAGAGTGACTGTGATGTATTTTTTTTTTAAATATATTTGTTTAAAACTATCTTTTAGTGATTTTTTTTATTTGTCAAAATGTACTACTGGTATCGGCAGTTGGTATCGGTATCGGTGAGTACTGAGGGTCTTACTATGGGTATCGGTATCGGTCTGAAAAAAAGTAGTATCGAACATCTCTAATTGTTACTGTTAAAAATATTCTGACCATATTTTAACTAGTGCTGCCAAAGTTAAAGCGTTAACTAATTAATTAATCACAAAAAAATTATCGCATTAATCATTGTATTACCACAGATTAATCACACTATTAATTTTGACCGCAGATGATCCTTTTTAGCCGATAGTGGATGGTTACATTAAAGATAGCTGTTGGAGCAATAAACATAACTACATGCATTAAATAAAGCATTTAATAAATGTTTACATATGCCGGAGGTCATTTTTCCCCATTTTAAATTATGTAAATAATTAATTGATTAGAAAAAGCAGGATGAGGGTGTGCAGCGGGCAAAAATGTTGGGGAAAAAGTCAGTGATTAATCATGATTAATCAAAATTCTACGATGTGATTAATCTGATTAAAAAATGTAATCGTTTGACAGCTATAATTTTAACATGAGTTATTCCCGCCTCATTTGAAAACAGAAACTAAAGTTATGAAATTAATAGGCCTATTTCTGATTACCTGTGATAATATATTAAAACTGAGCAATATGGGGTATATGCCACGGAAGAGGCGGGTTGCGATTTTGCACATCAGTTCGTTTCCGGTCCAGGTTGCGAACGCGTAACCGAGGGGCACAAAGTCGGAAGCACAAGTATTTTTGACGCACACGTCCGAACCGGAAACAAACCGAACCGGAAACAAACTGATGTGCAAAAACAGTCCCGCCTCTTCCTTGGCATATACCCCATTAGGCTGTATAATTTGTATTAATTTATTTATTACATTTTGAATGAACGCAAAACAATAAATTAGAAGAACAGGAAAAATAAGGCATGCTAAATGCAAGTATTGATTAGAATTAAATACAAGCATAAAGATGGAGGAGTACCAGCCACCCATGCCCCACTGGCGCTCCTACCAGGATGTGTGTGCCGCCATCTCCACAGCAGCAGTCAAGGCTCCAGAATGACATTTTGACTGGTGAGCGCCTCGCACATACGGCAAAATGTCAGCAAGAAAGGCAGAAGATGTTAATGGAAAAAGAGGGATTAGTGAGGAAGTGCCACCACACACCAGCATCACTTTTCATGTCATCTATCGTTCCATCCCTCTGGACACAGCAGATGAGGCACCCAAGACCGACTGACTCAGGGGATTTCAATCATTTCAGCTAATAAAAAATCAACATCAATAATGTGGAAGTTTCCTCAGAAGTACATGAAAGTTTTCGACATTTTGTCGACCCCTACTGAACACCGTTGACCTCCACAATCTTTTTTTTCCACCCAATTTCATGAAGCGAAGGTGATAAAGCACAGGGGAGATTCAAAAGCGACACCCTTAATCACAAATTAAAACCTAAAGAGCCTTCAGTTCTTTTATTCTCCTCCTCCTCCTTATTTCTTTCACTTCTCTCACTTTTGCACAGGCAGTGAATTGATTTCTAAATGAATCATTGGCAAGGTCTAGTTAACTGCCCTTTACACATCTCCCCAGCCACTTCTTAGATCAACTCCTGTCTGGGCATTCTCCATCATTTCTGTTCCTTTTCTGATTTGAGCTAGCTATATTTTAATTGGTCTATTTAAAACACACACACACACACACATTTAAAATGTGTAAATTAGGCAAATTAGGTGGCTGCCTCTGAATTTTGTACACAGGAAAAACCCTTGTTTATGCTCATGTTGTCATGACGGAAGTAAGCAAAACCGACATGTTGCATTTGTGTTATTGTTCGATCGTGGTCCCGTTCCTTCCCTTCCCTTTTCTTTCTATTCCTTGTGTTGATGTGGATGCCGGGCAGCACGGTTGTTCAGGAGAGAATGGACTGCTCGCTTGACTGACCAGCCGGCCTGAGCGTATCATCCGTCAACAAGACGTGTTGTTGTGTTGGACTTCTGCTGGGAGCTGTCTCCTTGTCTCTGTCTCTTTCTCAGTGCCTCGTGCACACGCACATGTACACGCACACATACAGAATATCCTTCTGCTCACTTTTCCTACACCTTAACTCAAACACTTCAACTTATACATGTCACGTCCGGGTTAAGTTTGAGTTCATGACCTGTTAAATTGGGAGGTCGAGTGTCTGTTTTGAACTGATGTAACCGTGATATAACCATCTAGTTTCAACTGGTTTTAGGCTCTATGATGTTTGTCAAGGATCTTTTATGCTATATGATGTTTGTGGTTGTCGGAAACAATCTGTAATTACTTGATTAACAGCCAATCAGAGAATTCCATGTCACTGACTGACTGTCTATTTAAGTGTCTGAGAATTGTGAGTGTTTTGCTGGATTATTGTCCACCTGTCCTGTGTACAGCGTCTCTGAGTTTCTGCCTCTCGATGTGACTAAATAGATCAAATCTTATTTGTGTCTATGCCAGAGGTGTTCAAACTATGGCCCTGGGGGCCATTTGCGGCCCGCCATCCATTTTTCAGTGGCCCGCGACATATGCTAAAAATGGCATTTGACTCAGTTCAAATAAAATAAACAAAACAAAAATGTTTGGAGATTGTCAAAGTAAGAAGGGAGGGTATCGAAAAACAGGTGCCATTGAAGGTTATTTTATTTAACTAATAGTAATGAAAAAACTACAACTAAAATTCAAAAAACAATATCGTTACCGAAATAAAATAAAAACGAAATTGCTTTTTAAAAAACTAAAACTAACTGAAACTACATTTTATGTTTACAAAACTAACAAAAACTACCTATAATTATAGCAAACATGTCCTTCGTTTTAGTCTTTGGTAATTAATTTAATGCATGAGCCTTTGGGGATGATTTTAAATGTGATTTTTAGTAGATTTTTTTTCGATATAAACCATATAATCACGTTTGAAAGTTTGTCACACAGAAGTGACGTCATTTCGCAGCAGTCAATAGAAAAGCAGCAAAAGATGACCTCGCTCCAATGCTGTTTAAAAAAACAAACAAACAAAACAAAAAAAATAATACTAATACTAATACTGAAACTAACAAACTAAACTAAAACTAAACATTTTTTAACGACCTAAACTAATCAAAACTAACAGAACCACCTTGTGAACTAATAGAAACTAACTACAATGAAAAATTCCCAAACTATAATAACTCTACTGCCATATTACAAATAAATTGGTTAATATCCTGTGGCATTTTTTTTCTAAATGCAGTCTTCCCTCGCTATAACGCGGTTCACTTTTCGCAGTCTCGCTGTATTGCGGATTTTTTTTTTAAGTGCAATTTTGCATATTTTTTTTACAGTAATATACCCATTTTATAAAATTTATGAAGTTTTGAACATTATCAAAGTTTGAACAAGAGAGAAATGTGAGAACATGTAAACGCCTCAATGAGAAAAGTGTCTAAATTGTGCGGTCGGGGATTTTAGAGCCTTAAAACATTTATAAGAGTTGTAAAACATAAAGCTAACTACTTCGCGGATTTCATTTATTGCGGGTATTTTTTGGAACCTAACCCCAGCGGAAAACGGGGGAACACTGTATGCAAAAGCAATAAATAATTTGTACAATTTTTAGGACTAAACACAATTTCTCTTCATAACATTATGTGGCCCTTGCGTCCTTCTGATTTTCTGTATGTGGCCCTCAAATGGAAAAGTTTGGACACCCCTGGTCTACGCCTTTGGGATCCAAACCTCTCAGCACATAACAATACATATAAACATAGCAAAAACGATTCATAAAAAAATGATGGCAAAAGAAGACATCATATATCTAAATGGACATTCAACAGCCTCTCTGGTCGATGGCTGACTTCGAGCTCTTAACGTTGTGCTGCTGTTATCTGTCCAACTGCTGATGTTTTCGGATGTTTCCTGGTCTAACACCCACACCAACCTGTCACCTCTCACTGCAGCTCCCACAGTGTATTGCACCGAGCCCACTTCCTTCTCTCCGCTGCTCTTTCCTCACTGTTTGTCAGCTGTTATTGAAATATTTAGCAACTACTCAGGCTCACAAGAGCGTCCTGCCTTTATTCCGCCTGAATGGAAATACATTCACTGGACGCCTCTTTAGGTACACATCATCTGCATCGCAGAGAGGTGTTTTGAATATTTTGCATTTTGCACTTACTAAAGGTAGCCAAAATACAAGGGAGCATCTTTTCCTCACAGTTTGCTGGTTGGTTTGTTATCAATATTGCATTAAAATCAAATTCCGTGCCACTTGTACCAAGGAATAACATGCTACATTGCGATAAGAAGCTAGAGAGGATACAGGAATTAATCTCACTCTTATATACAGTCGTACAATCCACACTTTATTTCTTCAATTTTTTGGAAGCCAGAAAAGCAGTCTGCTTTCACAGATTGTGTTGCAAGGTAATAAAGTACATGCATGCCAAAAAGAGTCATTCACTTTTTAGTGATGACTCGATAAACGAACTTCATTTATTTTCTACAGTTTGTGTCTGTGGAAGTGTCCGCAGTGTCCTGGATTCAAAATATCACTGGCTACGAAATGCTGCATTAAGAGTCTTGATGAGGACACGGAAGTATAATCATATCATTCCTATGTTGGCCAATTTATGTTTTTCTCCAGTCCACGGTATACCTGAGATGTGATTTTAAGGTTTTGTTACTTATAAAATATTAAAGAGCAGGGCACCTAACTATTTTACCAACTTAATGTATGTTCTATTAAAAAAAAGTACAATCCATCCCAAAATCTAGCAGCACTATTTTTTTTTTTTTTTTTCCTCCCGAGAGTTGAAAAGATGTCCGCATGTTCTAGAACAGGGGTCTCAAACTCAAATCGTGTGGGTCCACTGGAGATAGAGTCCTGATGTGTCTGGGCTGTATCAAGTAGGGGTGTTAAAAAAAAAAAAATCGATTCGGCGATATATCGCGATACTACATCGCGCGATTCTCGAATCGATTCAATAATCGGCAGAATCGATTTTTTTTTTTTTTTTTTTTTTTTTTTTTTTTTTTTTTTTTTAGGATTCACACCTTGAGCATGGAAGAATGTTATATGAACGGCACAATAAGCCTTAATATTTTTATTTTAATGCTGTTCAAACATGAAACAGATTACAACCTCTATAAGACTGAAATTTCAGATAAATAAATAATACATTTTCATATAAATCTTACACTCTACAAGCTTACTGATTAGTATTTTCTAAATATGAATGAAAAAAAATCGCAACAATCGACTTATAAATTCGTATCGGGATTAATCGGTATCGAATCGTGACCATTCGTATCGGGATTAATCGGTATCGAATCGAATCGTGACCTGTGAATCGTGATACGAATCGAATCGTCAGGTACTAGGCAATTCACACCCCTAGTATCAAGTATTCCACCAAAAAAAAAAAAAAAAAAAAGGAAAAAAAAGGTGATTCTGTCAGAATTGGAGGGGAGTGAACGTGGTGGATGGACCCAATTGTGTAGAAACAAGGCAGGGAGACAGGCAGGAAAGACAATGTTAAGAACTTTATTTCCACAAAACAGGTAAGTGAATGAAGATGGGACGTGACGTGAGAAGACGGCTCGCCAAGACCTGACTGGACAAGGGGAAGCAGGTTGCCACATGGGACGGCACGTAAGCGGATTAATCGCCATGACTGGACTGAGCGAAAGAAGACAGGTTGCCATGACTGGACTGAAGAGAGGGGATGACTTAACGTGGGCAACTTGGTTGAACGTGGGCAACTCACAGCGGCTAGCGGGAGACGTGGACGGCTGGACGTGACGAAGACAACTGGACGTGACGAAGATGAGACTGGAGGGTGATGTGGACGACTGGACGTGAAAATGACGAGACTGGAGGGTGACGTGGACGACTGGATGTGACGAAGACGAAGACAACTGGACGTGACGAAGACGAGGACACTGGAGGGTGACATGGACAACTGGACGTCACGAGGACGACTGGACGTCACGAAGACGACTGGACGTGACGAAGACGAGGAGACTGGAGGGTGACGTGGACGTGATGTGGACGACTGGACGTGATGTGGACGACTGGACGTGACGAAGACGACTGGACGTGACGAAGACGAGGAGACTGGAGGGTGACATGGACGACTGAACGTGATGTGATGTGGACGACTGGACATGATGTGGACGACTGGACGTGACGAAGACGAGGAGACTGGAGGGTGACATGGACGACTGGACGTGATGTGGACGACTGGATATGATGTGGACGACTGGACGTGACGAAGACGAGGAGACTGGAGGGTGACATGGCCGACTGGACGTGATGTGATGTGGACGACTGGACATGATGTGGACGACTGGATATGATGTGGACGACTGGACGTGACGAAGACGAGGAGACTGGAGGGTGACATGGACGACTGGACGTGATGTGATGTGGACGACTGGACATGATGTGGACGACTGGATATGATGTGGACGACTGGACGTGACGAAGACGAGGAGACTGGAGGGTGACATGGACGACTGGACGTGATGTGATGTGGACGACTGGACGTGACGAAGAAGAGGGGGAACTTGACTGGAGACCAAAGACGCAGTTCTTCCAACACGAATATTGACGACAGCGACGCGACGCGACTCGACTCGACTCGACTCGATTCGATTCGATTCGACTCGACTCGACTCGACTCGACTCGACGATGCTCCCACATGGACTGAACAAACACCACTGACTAAATACACCAACACTAACGAGACACTAACAAGACACACCTGGGAAACACAATAGGCTGAGAACACTGATTGGTCACACATACTGGGAAGGAACGACACACGCAGGTGGACAAGGTTAACCATGACGAGACAAGGGGAGAACTCATTACAAAAACACCACGACAACACCTAAAACTAAACAAAACACAACCACAGAGAACAAAGACATGACAGACTCAACTTTCTCTGTGTGATAAAGATGTGTCGGGGAGACCCTGTGCTCCTGTAAAACAAAACATTATGTCTCCTGTTTTTCTTGAAATTGTCTGTTCTCGCCATCATCCTTTCTCTTGATGGCAGGTTTTGAAGAAGACATGATTGGGGCTGGGTGATAGGATAGCTATTCTTTCCTCGTGGTGTCACTTCAGAATTACGTTTTCCCAAAAGTTGTCAGAGCCTGAGCTACGGCATCCCAAGAATGATTTAAAAAAAAAAAAAAAAAAAAAAAAGGGAGGAAGGCCCGGCAAAAAAGGTGGTACTCCACACTAACAAATGTTGATGTCAAGTAGGGGGGGGCACAAAATATCATCTTGCAAGTTTGAGGCCAGTACTCTGGAATGTCCTACTCGCGGCAATTAGAACGCCTGCCTCAGTATAAATGTTCTTGAAAGCTATTTTTACACTATGGCATTACTTTTGCTTGGAGAGGGAACTAGTTGGCGCTGCATCTGATAATCAATATATTTCTGTCATTTACTGTGTCTAGAGAAAACACAAAGTTAGACGTTTTTATCTGCTGTCAATACATTCAAGCTCGTGTTTTATATTGTTTGTAGAGTTATTATGCAACTTTTGATGGAGCGTGTCTGTCATCTCTGGTAGTTAATATTAGTGTTGAAATCAGAGAGGTTGTCTCCATGGTAAATGACTTTTCAAACAAGGACAAAGTGTCCATCTGTGTACTGTATTGCCATGACAACTGCTGCCAGTGGCCAGATGGACACTTTTTTTTCTTTTTTTTTTTTTTTTTAAATAATTAGAAACTAGATTTAAATAGAAAGACGTACAGGGTCATGGTAGAAAACTTAAGTGATAATCTCACTACTTTGGATGTTCTGCGGACATCCACAATAAAGCGATAAAGAAGAAAATCTTTACATTTTCAATCAGAGTCCATCTTATTATACCTCACTCTTATGTAGTTGAGGGTCGAGTCTTGCCTCAGCTTTTCTGAGATTGCATGCTTGAGTTTTTTTTTTTTCCCCCTCTGGCTACTCGAGTTTAGGGTTCCTCTCACACTCCGAAAACATGCGTTCGTAGAATGAAGACTCTAAAGGGGTGAATGTGAGTGTGAATGGCCTTTAGTGTGAATGAATGTGACCTGCAATCGACTGGTAACCAGTACAGGGTGTACACAGCCTCACACCATTTCAGCCGTGACACAAATTGGACAACAGTACAATAAATAAATAAATAAATAAATAACTGTGATTGGCTGGCAACCAGTCCAGGGTGTCCCCCGCCTGCTGCCCAGAGCCAGCTGAGATAGGCTCCAGCACCCCCCGCGACCCTTGTGAGGAATAAGCGGTCAAGAAAATGGATGGATGGATAATAAATAAATAAATAAATAAATAAATAAATAAATAAATAAATAAATAACTGTGATTGGCTGGCAACCAGTCCAGGGTGTCCCCCGCCTGCTGCCCAGAGCCAGCTGAGATAGGCGCCAGCATCCCCCGCGACCCTTGTGAGGAATAAGCGGTCAAGAAAATGGATGGATGGATAATAAATAATTTAAAATGGATAGATGGATGATGGATGGATGAGAATAAACAGTAAAAAGAGAAAAAAAATGTTGTTTGATGGCCAATTGTCAAGAATTAAAAAAAGAAAATAAAAAAAAATAAAAATAAAAAAAAGCACTTCAAGCTCCAGCTCAGTTGTGACACTAATTGGACAAACAGTAAAGATAAATAAATAAATAAATAAATAAATAAATAAATAAATAAATAAATAAACAAACAAACAAACAAACACACAAATAAATAAATAAATAAATAAATAAAGAGGATGGATGAGAATAAAGAGTAAAAATATATATATTTTTTAAAATAGCCGCTTGATGGTCAAACAGCAAGAATAAAATATAAAAAGAAAAAAACCCATTGCACTTTAGCATGATCTAAAATCTAACTAAAAATGTTTTATTTCATTGCCATTACCATTATTTTCTTCAAGAGCACCCTAATCATCACATTTAGATTTACATATGAATATCAAACTAATTTAAACTGAAATAATAATAAATAAATAAAATAATAACAATTATTCATTTTCCAAAGCCACAGCGAGCCACAACAGAAGGATGAAGAAGCCACAAGCAGCCGAGGCGCCGCAGGTTGCAAACCGCCCTAGAACATGCAGCTAAAAATACCCAACAATGACTAAGACACTATTGTGAAGTGGCATTCAATGCGCTCTGATCTAAATCTGATTAAACATCTGTGGAATGATCTGAAACACGCAATCGGGAGATGGCACACTTCAAGCCTGAGATTGCTGGAGCAGTTTTATCACCATGAGGTACCTGTCAAGAATTCTCATTCAATTACAATGAGATGAGTCATACATTTTTTTCTTAATAATTCTTTTGGACTAAGCCCACATAAAAAAAAAAACAAAAACAAAAAAAAAAACAATGTTTGATTTTCACCTTTGCTTTCTGCTAGGGCACCAAATTATTGTCATGTAAATATATGATGATTCTTTGACTGTGATTGCCATGTAACAGACTTACGAGATCTGCTTCTTCACTTTCAGAATGCCCTGAAAATGATCATCAGTCATGAATCCGAGTCACTTGCCTTACCAGTCAGCAGGACAGCTTTTAGTGGGCTCACAATCATCACAGTCGGGCAAACAAACACTGAATTTGGCGGCATGCATCGAGCTCTTCAAATGCGCCTTCATCGGCTTACATGCATGTCAACCTGCACGCTACTCAGGAGACACGCACGCATGTTGCCCACAACCACTAATTACCGCACTCCTTTTGGGACAGTCGATGAGATGTGTTGACACTGTACCGGTGCTTTATCAAGATGCGTCAGGGACCCTCTGGGGAACGCGCAATCCAGTCAAGAGTAAAACGTGCACTGCTGCTCTATGTAGGTCTGAGTTTTGTTCTCACTTTCAGTGCAAACCACAATCAAATGTAACTTTTTATCTTTCGTTTGCTGGAAATACTTTGAACTGTTCATTGTGGAGGAACAACTGAGTTGTTACAGTGTGGGTGTTGTGGTGAGAAGCTCGGGGGGGGGGGGGCATTTGTGGGCGATGATTTGGTGGGAAGAAAAAACAAGTAATGTGGTGCAGTTCATGGAACAGTAAACCCAAGATTTGTCTTGCGGTCACTACGCTACCTCATCTCTGATATAAATACAGTAGTGCAATAATCTTGCAAAGACAAACTTTAATTGTGGGTTGAATTGTGACAAGACTCTCAATGCCTATCAAATTTTTGTACCCTTTACGTGTTGTAATGGAAAGAAAATATATACCATACAGCAGTTCAGCTTTTGAGCAGTACTCGAGACAAATGGGAAGCTCACAACCTTACACTGTGAGGTTTAGTGTTCCAATCTCACCTCAGGCCATCTGGAGTTTGCATGCTCTCCCCATGCTTGCATGGACTTTCCTCTATTTCTTATTAATGAGGATGAACAGCATAAAAAGTGGATGAACGGATGGAATTTGCCTGTACAAATTGCTTCTGACATTGAGCTGCATTTGATGAATGCAGTTGCGCTAAGTTTACATACCCTAAGGGTGTGTAAACTTATGTGCACATGGCTTAATGCCCATAAAATCCAAAATATCGCAATAGTTTTGTATTTATAGAGGTTGAAGTGGACATGAGTAGATAAAATGAAAATATTAGGGTGGCCTGGCCTTTTATCCCACTAAAGTCACCCTTGTACTAAACAGCAGCTGAATCCCATCTTCATATTCACGACCAAAACAAGAGCAATTTGTAGTAATCTGACCATTTTTAAAGCAATTAATTAATGTAACTAGACTAAGTGCAATTTCTGGAGAAATTGTGTGGGAATGCTGAAAGCAAATTGAGAGATAAATTATGAAATTATGCCCTCCTGGTTATTGGACAATGCACTTTACAAATTGTGCCACCGAGATGTATCAAACACCTGGTAATGATGATAAGTTATACATATAGAAGTGGTGATACTTGGAAAAAGTTCAATGACTGTCCCATTGAAAATGAATAGGGAAAAGTTGATATTGAATGTTAAATTGTTCAAATACTGTAAGTAATGTGGAATCAGATGATATATACTCTAGGAGGCATTAATTTTTTTTTAAGCTAGTTGAAATTTGAACAGTGTAAATTGGAAGTCTTATGTGGGAGTTGTTAGGCGGCAAAAAAGTGTGGAGAATAAATATCACAATAAAATGTGGGAATGCTTCAGTATCAAACACCTGTTAATGATGATAAGTTATATATATGGAAGTGGGCGTGGAAGTGATACTTAGAAAATGTTCAATGACTGTCCCATTGAAAATGAATGGGGAAAAGTTGATGTTAAATTGTGCAAATACTGTAAGTAATGTAGAATCAGACGATATAGAGGGGTGGATTTTTGAAGCTAGTTGAAATTTGAACAATGTAAATTGGAAGTATTATGTGGGAGTTAGGCGGCAAAAAAGTGTGGAGAATAAAAATCACAATAACATATGTGGGAATGCCAGCATTCCCACAATTAGGAGACGCTATTTTTGCTTCTAAAAATGAATGACCAATTTGCCACAGTGTAAGGAAGATAAATGTTCCCATTTTGCTTGCAAATAGTTAAATTGTATGTTTTCACATCTAGAAAAGTTCTACCGAATATAACATTAAATAATAATAGTGGCAGTCTCCATCAACTGTACAATTATAGTTCTTAGTATATGCCGCTGAAAAATGGTTGGCAAATGGCCCCTGGGCCATAGTTTGGACACCTAGGGGTAAGTAAACTTATGAGCACCTTTTTACGATTTTATCTCATCCGAACAATGTTTGCTGAAGCTTTATTTTCTTGAAACACAAACACTTCTAACATATTTACCACACATACAGCGTGAGCAGTTTTTCCATTGAATTTTATTTAAAAAAAAAAAGAAAAAAAAGCAGTCAAGAGAAAGTAAGACAAGCCAGTCACGGTCAACAAAAATCTCCCCACAGGAAGACAAATAAAAGCAGATAAAGACAGAAGGCCCGATGATAATATATACAACAACAGCAGACATCTTTTTTTTTTTTTTGGCATTGCAGTACCAGTCTTGATATTCACCATCACATCAGGTAAAAAATAATTTTGAATGGGGCAGAGAAGGTTCTAAAAGTCAGCTAAGGCACACAGAGCCTCCCCAGAAAAAAACAAAACAGAAAGAACACAAACTGATGGGGGGAGTTCAGATAAATTTGTGCAACAGTTGCTCGACAATACATTCAAGCAAGAACAACAACAATCCGCCATTAGATTTTCTCTGAGAGGCAAACGGGCCCCAACATCGGAGCAGGTTACGTACTTTGATCAACAAACACCTACAAACCACTCTCTTTGCCCACATCAAAAACTCCTTATTGATCAATATCATTTCACCACAAATGTATTTACACATACAGCGTCTTTTACACAATACTTCAGTACAAAATACTTATATACATTTGCTTCATTGTTGATCATTTGTGTTACAAAATAGTATTCTTACAGTGAGTTACACCTATTATACTGTAATGATCCTTTCCACCAAAACTGCCATTAAATTTACATACATACGTGTGGGCAATGCAATGCATTGACTATTGGCTGTGAACACTGTGTTGTGCTAAACGGCGGCAAAAGGAGCCAACCAATGGACAGCAACAAATTGTCCTTAATAAATCAACCTCTCCAGTGTTGCCGTGCGACGGAGGGATGTGTGCTTTATGGTAAGGGGAAGGTGAACTTGACATTAATGAACAGTAATATCTCTAAATCAACCTTCGGGGAAAAAAAACAAAACAAAACACTTGCCTGTTAGTAACTAAACATTGTTGACAGGCAGATTGAAACCTAATTGGCTCCAGTTGCTCAGTGTTGAGGTGATGACCTTATCAGCGATTGTCTTGATGACAGCTAAAATAGTTTTAGTGTAGATACAGTTTGAAAGCTTCATTTTTGCAATGAGGACACAGTATCATATTTACGATAAATTGTCACAGCATGAAGAGCACAACCACTCACGGGAAGCAGTAGACACTGAAGCGCTTATCCTCGTCTGTTTAGGAAGCTGACCTTTGACCTCTCAGATTGGGAGTTGCTTTCTCTTGTCAAACCAAGACAAGAAGATCTGTTGTGACACGACGACACTTAACTGACACATCGGTGTGGGCCATAAAAAGGTACAGTATACGTTTGGGTTGTTGGCCTTTGTAAATAAAGGCAGCATTTACAAAAAAATAAAAGAAAAAACAAACAAACAATTTATCATGCTGCCAAGGCAGCGTCGTGATTATTTAGTCATTGACTAAAAATATCAATATTAATAGAAACTAAAATAAATAGCGACTCATGGACCCTCATTCACACAATTTTGAGACTTCTTTTGTAAAATTCTGTACAACATAAAGTGTCACGGAAATTATCTGTAAAAAAAAAAAAAAAAAAAGATGGCAACATTTAAGGTCAGCTTGGAATTCTTGCGTTTCAAGTTTGAGGCAGGCTGGTAAGAAAAGCAAATTGGACGTAACAACAAATTATTTGTCCTATTAGCAAAAACATCTGCCATTTATTAAAGAAAAAGCCTAAAATGCTACCACATATTTAACAAATGCTAAACCCCGAATTGTCTGAGTTGAATTTTTGTTCTCACAATTTAACTTGAGCTGAGAACGCCTTTGTTTTGCATTCCAATACGTATTTGAGACTGCGGCGGACGGTTTGGCTGGCCACAGTCCCTGATCAGGCACTCAACTCAAACTAGTTGAAATCACTATTTTGCTATAATGATTACATTTTACAGTCATTTACGGAAGCGTAGAGCTGCCAATGTGGAGTAAACATTATTGGCTGGCGAGTATGTTCGAACATACTTGCAAAAATGTTCGAACATACTCGCAAATACGTTCGAACATATTTCAATACGTACAATATTTGCGAGTATGTTCGAACGTATTTGCGAGTATGTTCGAACATATTTGCGAGTATGTTCGAACATACTTGCAAATATGTTCAAACATACTTGCAAAAATGTTCGAACATACTCGCAAATACGTTCGAACATATTTCAATACGTACAATATTTGCGAGTATGTTCGAACGTATTTGCGAGTATGTTCGAACACGTTTGCGAGTATGTTCGAACATATTTCCAAGTACTGTATATTCGGACGTATTTGCGAGTATCTTCGAACATATTTGCGAGTATGTTCGAACGTATTTGCGAGTATGTTCGAACGTATTTGCGAGTATGTTCGAACACGTTTGCGAGTACGTTCGAACATGTTTGCGAGTATGTTTGAACATATTTGCGAGTATGTTCGAACATATTTGCAAGTATTTTCGAACTTATTTGCGAGTATGTTCGAACATATTTGCGAGTATGTTTGAACATATTTCAATACGTTTGAACATTTTTCAATACGTTCAAACATATTTGCAAATATGTTCGAACATATTTGCGAGTATGTTCGAACATATTTCAATACGTTTGAACATTTTTCAATACGTTCAAACATATTTGCAAATATGTTCGAACATATTTGCGAGTATGTTCGAACATACTCGCCACCCAAAAATGTTTACTCCACAATTGGCAGCTCTACGCTTCCATAGTAATTGGCTTCTTCAAGAGATGACGTGTTCCTAACTTTCTCAAAGGCAGCAAATATTGGTTCTTCTTGGAGTCGTATCAAAATAAACCTTTCGCTACCTCGGATCCGGTGCTATTTATGCTGACATAAACGTTGGGAGGCACATAAGTTCATCTGGTACCAGGCTGGTCCTGCTCACGAGTCGCGCAGCTAAGGCCTTTTTGAGGAGCACAAGGTCACCTTAGCCACTTGAAAATCGAAATCTCAGAATTCATTGAGCAGCAAAATAAATGCTTGAATTTGATCACAGTAAAACTCACATGAGAAGACAAATAAATACACTGTGAAAGTGAAACGGCAAAGACGGCATAGTCGCATAAAAGCAGGGGTGGACGTCGCTAACATTGATCACCTTCTTATGCTCCCTTCGTCTCCCGAGACAGAAGGAGAACATTTCCCCCCTCCAGCAACTGCAACCAAGCCCATAAATAAATTACACAAAAAAAAAAAAAATCAACAGTGAATCTTGCGGCCTCCTGTCCAGCTGGAGGCCTCGCTGCTACCTGATGCGGCCATCAGCATGCGGCGATCTCATTTGGGATTTGGGGTCGGGGCTGAGGGAGCTCCAAGCGTTCTTGGGGCAGGCCTGCATGACAGGGCAGGCGGTCGGCCCCACGGCGCAGATGTCCGCCGCCTCCCACAGCTCGCCCACAAGGCCGTCCAGCCAGTGCTCCAGCTCCGGGCCGGTCAGGGCGGCGTTCCTCTTGGCCTGTTCCACGTAGCCCAAACTGACGGGGATGTTGAGCACCGGGTTGAGGCCGTGGAAGCTCTGCTCCATGTAGCTGTTCTTGGGTGGCCCGTTGTGCAGCTTCAGAGTGTCCTCTGGAGAAACGCAGCAGAGAAGAAAGAGAAGTATGATCAGTGCTTCTTAAATAATTTTAGTTACATTGCCCTCCCTGAGGAAAAAGAAGTTATTTCGTGGCCCCCAACTCTCCGTTGCGACTATAAATAGTACAATTTGTCTATAGAATTGTGGTAAGTCCACCTCAACTAATACTCATTGCGTACTCTGTAACAATGAGCTCACCACTGCCACCTACTGTGGTGGATGTGCAATTCCATTTTATTCTAGTACAGCAAAGAAAAATCAAATAAAAATCTTCCCGTGGAGGAAGCCATCGCCACCCCTTTCCCCCTCCACAATCGCACCATTACACCCCTGCATCCCCTGCAGCTTTAACTCTTTTAGTGCCACACGTTCTCAAAAAAAATACTTTAATATGACAAAGGCTTTGATCATTTACATCACATGTCAAGATCCGGTCCTCGAGGGCCGCAGTCCTGCAGGTTTTGGATATTTCCCTTTAATACAGCTGATTCATGATCAGCTTATCAGCAAGCTCTGCAGAAGCCTCATAATGAGCCTGTTAATTGGAATCAGCTGCACGAGTAGGGACATCTATAAAATCTGCAGGACTCCGGCCCTCGAGGACCGCAGTTTGTCACCCCCGATTTACGTCATCCTTCATCAATTTCGTCATGTTTCATTGTAATTTTATACACATGCAGCCCATTGAAAAGAGATATAATACTGCCATCTGCTGGCCATAGTTAATGAGTGTTTTTGATTCCACAACCCATTGACCAGGCAAGGATGCACTTAGACACTGCAGTGCCCATTGATTAAAAAAAATAAATACAATAGTTGACGTCATTTAACGTTTATGGCGACATACATCGTGATTTCACTAATCGTTAATAAATGTTTTTGGCTCTCAAACAGTTAAAAGACAAAAAGAAAGAGAAACAAATGGCTGAAATAATGAAATAACTGAAATGATTTAGATACCCTGCCTCCAAATCTCCTTTTTTTTAATGTTTGTTATTTGGAATGGGCAAGTACCAATCGTACCTATAAGGTATCGGTATAGGGTTGATACGCAGCCTTATTTCAAAGTATCAATACCTGCGACAGAGGCCAAAACTGGTCGTTTTACAGTCATGAAATCAAAATTAGAATAGAACATTTCCATCAATTTCATGACATTTTAATGAAATATGCTACAGTGTTGCTTCGTATATCGTTGTGGTTACGTTCCAAAAAATACCCACAATAGGTGAATTCTGCAAAGTATTTATCTTTATTTAATTATTAATTATTATTTATTGCATATACATTTTAAGGCTGGAAAAAAAATCCTCACCACACACTTAATATGCTTCTGTCAGACAAGCATGAACATTTTCTCACATTTCTCTCTTGTTTAAACACTCTCAATGACCAATAAAATGACCCCAATGAATATGTACACTAATGTTAAAAAAAATAAAATAAAAAAAAAAGCAACCACATTAGGGCGATATAACACTATATTGTGATAAATAGGTCTTTCTTTAAAATTTCTTTAAAATAGTCTTTTTTTTAGTGGAAAACTCATAGTCAAAAGTGGTATCAGTATTTAGTATCGGTGACTACTTATTCTGGTATCGGCCTGAAAAAAAGTTTTATCAAACATCCCTATTTGTGACATCAAATCAACACTGTGTTGTCTTATTTAAGACCGAAAAGGTGGCTTATTAGTCATTGTTCTTATGACAGTCGAGTCCCTCAAATATCCGAGACACAATTTCTCCTTAAATCACCTTCTCTACCCAGAACTCCAAGTCAAGCTCTAAATTCCTCACTGCTTCTCTAACTGGGGTGCAAGCCATCCCTTTCAAGCTTGCTTGTGGAACACAAACTCTCTAACACCCGCATGTGAGCAGACATCAGCAATTTTCATGTGTTGGTGACACCCACAAAAAAAGAAAAAAAAAAAGCATACAGACATGGAGGTGCTCCATCTGATGAGATGCCCAACGCCACGACAGGAGCAGAGTTTGTGCACTAGTGACTTCATGTAGTTGTGTGTGTACTCGAGCATTGACGTGGCAGGGCCCAAAGTGAGTTTTTTTTTTTTTTCACAGGTGCCTAAATCACTAGCCAGCAGGTAGAGGGTCACGTTGTTAACTTTTACTGGCACAGCATGTAAGAGGTTGCCAGACATGGCAGTAAATAACCAGCGTGCGGAAGGAGGCGCTCAGAAGCACAAACAGTCAAGCAAGCTTCTTCAGCACACAGCGGTCCTAACTGCAAAATCAAAAAACATTGTCTGCAACTTTACAACCTCATCTGCCATTTCTCAAAGGAAGCTTATGCAAATACAGATAAATATGTGCAGTCTTTATATGTAAAGTGCATGTAAATATGATCATAAGTTCATATGGAAGTCATTTTTGGTGAGATGCGTGTGTTAACAATATTATAGTGATTCAAAAAGAATGGATGGAATTTGCTTTTAAGCATTTTTCCCCATATTTGAATTGCCATTATTCAAGAAAATGTCATTCATAGCACCAACAATTGTATTTCGCTAGGACTGTCCATAAATTACGTATAGGTGACATATGTGACACAAATCGCCATATAGCCAGTATTTTTTAATTTTTATTATTATTCTGATTGCTGTAGTAATTGGCAGTGGTAGAACATATATGATATCTGTCATTTTGCAGTGAGACATTTGTGTGACATAAAGATTCACAAAAATCAATGAAAACCTAGCTTGGAAATAAATTTGAATTCCTTGTATATAAAAAATAAAAACATAAAAAAAAATCAAATTTTAATATACAAATAAAATATAAAAATATAATATAAAATATAAAATGTAATAAAAATATATCATGTATATTTAATATACAAATAAAAAATATCAAAATAATTTAGATTTTTTTAATTTGATATATGAAATGGTTATATATGAAAACCTAGCTTGGACATAATTTGAATTCCTTGTATAAAAAATAAAAATATAAAAAAATATCTAACATTGCAATAATATAGATATCGCTATCCTCAGCAATTATATCGCATATCGTATGATAGTCCAACACACGCACACACATATATATATATATATATATATATATATATATATATATATATTAGGGGTGTAAAAAAATAGATTCGGCGATATATCGCGATACTACATCGAGCGATTCTCGAATCGATTCAATAAAAAAAAAATCGTTTTTTTTTTTTTTTTTTTGTGTGTGTGTGAATCGATTTTTAAACTTCCATTTTTAATGGAAAAATATTCAACAAAACGTCTGACTTCGGGTTAGGATTCACACCTTGAGCATGGAAGAATGTTATATGAACGGAACTTAAGCCTTAATATTTTATTTTAATGCTGTTCAAACATGAAACAGATTACAACCTCTATAAGACTGAAATTTCAGATAAATAAATAATACATTTTCATATAAATCTTACACTCTACAAGCTTACTGATTAGTATTTTCTAAATTTGAATGAAAAAAAATCGCAACAATCGACTTATAAATTCGTATCGGGATTAATCGGTA
This sequence comes from Festucalex cinctus, assembly GCF_051991245.1. Taxonomy (NCBI): domain Eukaryota; kingdom Metazoa; phylum Chordata; class Actinopteri; order Syngnathiformes; family Syngnathidae; genus Festucalex; species Festucalex cinctus. The sequence goes on along the minus strand of NC_135416.1, from coordinate 20,034,978 downwards.
TCGAATCGAATCGTGACCTGTGAATTGTGATACGAATCGAATCGTCAGGTACTAGGCAATTCACACCCCTAATATATATATATATATATATATATATATATATATATATATATATATATGTGTAGAATAGTATACCTGGTAAGGAGTTACTTTTATTATGAAGTAATTTTTTGAGCTAGTAATGAATAACTATAACTAGTTACTTTTATAAAGTAACATTCTCAACACTGCTTATGAATTGCGAAGCATTTCGGAGCACTTAAAATGTGAAGTGGCCTCTTCATTGCAAAAACAAATATATTTCATGGGTACAGACTGATTATTGGTTGAACAGATTATCAACGCCGACATCGGCCTTTTTTTAAAAACATCTCAGGGCTGATGTTTTTAAAAGTGTACACATGTTACTGTGAAAGGATTTGTTGCTGTGTCAAGGGCAAAAAACAAAACAAAACACTCAGCATCTGCGATTGGTTGGCAACCAGTCCAGGGTGTCCCCCGCCTACTGCCCAGAGCCAGCTGAGATAGGCGCCAGCAGCCCCCGCGACCCTTGTGAGGAATAAGCGGTCAAGAAAATGGATGGATGGATGGAAACACTCAGCATGTACACAATACTTTTGTTCAATTCCCAGTGCACAGCCTTATTGTGCTTGTACTAAAAGAACAAAACCGAAGGCTGCTTTCTCTTGTTGACCTTTGTTTACTGTGATATTCCTCTTTCGAATTCAAATGCCACGCTATTATGATCTCATGCTAGCTAACACATCTGTCAAATTCTCACACACATGCTATAGGATGGAGATCTTAATGGAACTTAGCTGTCTTGTAGTAAATGTTTTCAAAGACTCTCTCACCTTGTCGTATAGGCAGGTGCTTGTTATAGGCCAAAGGGGCGATAAGGAAGCGCATCTCCGCCACAGGGCTCCAGTGGTGCAGGATGCGGACACTCCAAACACCGGGACGCAAAGGCTGGTTGAGCGGCGGCCGGTAGTGGGTGAACTCAGCGGTCGCGTCGATAAGAATGTCGTAGGTGGCCGCGATGACGTTGGTCGGGTCGATCCACACGACCGTTACTGTGACGTTAGGTCCTTTTGCCCACTTCTGCATTCCCACCGTCTCATCCATGGGGCCCATCAGGCCGCCGAAATTTCGGAAAATTCGTTCTTTGGCGTCCCACTCTGTCCCGATCTGACAAAAAAAAAAAAAGAATTGGAAGGAAGAAAGAGGAGAGACAACTGTAAGAGATGGGGATGTATGAATTCCCTCCAGTGAACAGAAGGCAGTAACAGACTGCATCACCATTTCACCATACTATTAAGATAAGCAACACCCGGGCTGAATTATCACGGGAAATAATCTTCAGCATGCATTTTTCATCAAACAGCCCAAGCCTGCACACAGCAGTTATACAGACTGTAGTATACAGACGCTGACAAGTCGTTTTTTTTTTTTTTTTTTTTTTTAACATGTATTGGAGTCTGTTTGTCCACAGTTGCTGGGAGGAATGCACATAAATTTGCCAGACCTCCACACCATGTCTTTGACTGCATATGGCGAGACAGGATGGAAAGCAATGACAGGAACAATAAGCAAGATCACCATATGACATCACAGGAAAGAAAAAAAAATGAAAATATGGGAAGTGTCAGTTTTATATATATTGACACAGTGATGACAGGTTGTCTTTTGCACCACATGGGATTCTCTGGGTTTAATAAATGCAGCAGTAAGTGACGAGCGAGGAAAATACAGATCCTCTCTTTGGAGATAGCTGGTTGCATTTATCACACTCGAACGTGCGCTGGATTGTAACACCTTTCTGTACGCGAAATGAGATTCAGAGAATCAATATTGATAGCGGAGGGTTAAAAAGATGGAGGTAGCACCTAAAAATATGACCACACACTGAGAGGTGCTGGCAGAAATGTGAGAAGGATGACGGCCTTAAGGAGTGCTCATCCTTACAACAGCAGCTTATTAGCACAACCTCACCCTGCTGGACGATCAATGTCTGACTGGAATGGACTCCGTATTACATCCTTTGAGAGTTAAGAATAGGATGTACATGATAAATATAGATCGCTAAAATGAATGAGGGTGAATCGTATGTCTTGTGCACAAGACAGCTCACTTTCATCTCAATTATTTGACTGACCTTTGCCATTCCTGCCCCTTGGACCTTGCTTCTGTGCTCTTTAAATTGCTAATCAAGTCATGTCTGGCACCTCTGTAGCTCATTAGTTTATCCAAGGCTGACTCCCTGGCACTCTAGATAATCACGACAATCTACTACAAAATTGAGAGCTTTTTAGGTAAAGTACACATTTTATGCCATTTTCCTAAAAAGTAATAAAATATTTGACCCACTATGCAAGTCTTGAGCACACTTTGGCATAGTCAAACCTCTGCAGAGAATTGTCACATTGTGTTTCAATGGAATATATGAATAAAATAGGAAGATAATAGAAAGCGCCATGGACAAATACATTTACATACTGTGTCGCTTGTTTAGAGATCATGTCAGCATGCAGCAGTGCTCTGTAGGGTGTTTTTATTCTTTGTTTAATTCATTGGCAAGTACACACTGTTTCACAGCTATGAGTCACACTATATTGATGACAAAGCTATTGCCATTCTGCCTGCACACCCCACGCTGGTAATACAGAACAACCTTAACTGTACTGATTTGTTTACTGATTCCAACAGTATCATGGCAAATACAAATGAACTAGGACAGTGGTCCCCAACCTTTTTTTCCGCCATGGACCGGTTCATATAAGTCCACAACTTTCGGGGTTTTTGCTAAAATAAAATGCTACATCAACAAACGGAAATCTACTGTCTAATTTTATGTAACTGTACTGGCAGCAAAAACACCACAAAAAGGGTAATAACAATGCTTTAATATGGTCACTATGGTAACGCTTATCATGAATGGTTCGTGCAACACAAAAACTGGGCTATTGTGTAGATTATAACAATAAACATGAAGCCACATTTTATGTAACTATATTAGGGACCACATAACAAATATAAAGTCCATGAGTAACTCACTCACCAGAACGCTAAATGGCCGCTCGCCACAGAGCGGGCCTCATGCGTGGGAATCATCTGTCGCCGGTAAATCCAGCAGCTTTCTTTTTCTTCTTTGTCATATGCTCTTGTGTTGTCTCATCACTGGGCATTTTCCCGTGAAACTTTTCAAATATGTCTCTTTTGTACTCATTTTGCTAACTTTTTGATTAGCACAAGCGCTACATGACCGAGATAATTAGCATCTCGACATGCGTCAAGAGTCCGTTGTAAATGGTGAGAATCCGGCTACTTCTCAAAATAAAATGTTTTTAAGCCATAGATAATCAATTAGTAAAGTAAGTTTTTATTCTTTTAATCGTGCGGCCCGGTCCGAAAGTGGCCCACAAACCGGTAGGGTTGGAGACTAATGAACTAGAAGGCTTGGTGGAAACATGGCATTATATGAGGGAAACTGTTTTCTGTTGATGTTCCTTTAATTCTAGGCTCACTCTGACACAAGAATGGACTAAAACAAACAAACTAACACAACCAACAACCAACCAAACAAACGACCAACTGACCGACCGACCGACCGACCGACCAACCAACCAACCAATAACTAATAGGGATCACAAACCTTTTTCAGTACCGTTCACATTCTGGTCAAGTAATTTTGGGACAAACTTGAACATGTTCATCAACTTTCCCTTAGAACAGTTTCACCTTAGTTTCTGCCCCAACGGTAACTTTGGTTGGAAAGTCTCTCCTTCCTTCCTTTTTTCACGCTCATGGGAGGTACAAGTAGTACAAGAATCCACCACTACCAAGAAACTCTTTCTTCTGACAGAAAATGGGTCAAAGGCAGATTAACTTCTGGCCCATTTCAGCTTACATTGACCTCCACACACAACCTGTCCCTTGGTGCCAATAACCCAATAAGCTTGGGCTTAGGACCGACACTCATTTGCTCACCAAGTCAGAAGCTTATGACCTTGTTGCGCTTATACTATACTTAGAAGAAGATGCCTCTGCTCCACTAATTCTGATCCGGTAACCTTATCTTAAACTGTGGTTGCTTTTTCACTTTCTCTCTTTCACCGTAACATCAGCATAGCTGGAGACTGCTGTGGCGTTAGTACAGGATTCAACTGTACAGTCTTCCCATTACAGTACAGTATGTACTGGAAATTTCATCATTCATATCTAGAATCACAACCCTGACTCAATCCATTAACTCATGGAAAACCATAAGGCGCCAATGTAAAAAAAAAAAATGGTCTTCTACTCCATTTTTTTTCTCCATGTCCCTGCAAACCTTTCCTCTTTGTCATTGGCTGGCTGGCGCCCACAGTGTGACACCTCCATTAATTAAGGGAGGTCAATTTGATCAGGCAGCATCTTGGACATTCACAGTCGGCATCTGGCACTGTTTAAAACCTCAGGGCACACATAGCCCCCAGGGCCCCATTTGGACCCTTATTAGTGGCCCTGCTTTGTGGATGTAATCAAACACAGGTGTTCTCCGTGGCGTCAGAGGATTCCCATGAGGCGGAGGCTACACCACTGAAGCAATGAGGCTGCGATGGATGGATGCTGGCTACCAATGTTTCAAAGCCCATAATGACAAACCAAGTCGTTTTACAGTATATAACACAAAGTAATGTTGCCAGCAACAGTACTCTGTGCTGGCCGGCGCATCTCAAAAAGCATCACTCCTCACAGCGTATTTGGAATTTGGTGCGACAAACAATGTCCGCAGCTCATTAAGAAAAGTACAGTTTGCTTACACAGCCGACAGTTAGGGCTAAAAGATACAATAAACTAACCAGACACTTCTTTACCAAATCTGCCTTTCTAAAAGAAATTAATGATAGGGTATTCATTTATGATCATAGTCATAGTCTGTAGTGGTGTTGATTTCTTGTGAAGGTTTGCTCAAGGTCATAACGTTTGCTAAACATTTTGAACATGTTCAAAATTTCCTTGGGACAAGAAAAACATAATTAATACTGAATGTTTGGCAAATGTTTAGCGAGTGTTGCAACTTTGACCGAATCCTGACGCGAAATCAACATTCGCTAACAGGCTTAAGATTGAACAGTTGTACCAAATGAAATGAAGTGGCCCATAGGGGATGTCATTGGAGTCCAATGACATCCCCTCATGGACGTCTTCATTAGTCCACTGATTGTACTGATTTATCCAGTGCAAGGTAATACTTCTGAATGTCATATAAATGTCATGTCATGTAAAACTCGAGTGTCATTTTATGTGCGCAGACTTAGAACTGCTGCACTACATCATGCTGTAAAATGGAATATAAAAGCTATACAGAGTTAAAAGACAAGACTGACTGATCTGTCTTGCTTTGTGTAGTGAATGGAATCAGGGACCACGTTAAAGCAAGCACATGGTTTATCTAGCATACAGCTTTTGCACAAGGGGTCATATCGCTCCCTACTACCACAATACCACGCTTCCTTATTTAAGGTCTTTCAGCTCTCGTTTTGTACGACAGACTGACAAGCAGACTGACTGACAGCCACTGCACACTGCTAGACACTGAACGCTCTGTGAGGCTGAGCATCCAGATAAAAGCAACTGCTCACATCACTTGGCTGTCACTCACGGTTTCATACGCTCAACACACAAGCGGGGGGCTTAAGAGAGCGGGAGCTGCACGGCGACTGGGTGTCTCAACTTCCCTTTTGCTCCCTTTCAGATGTTTGCAAAAAGGTCAAACAGAGTCTGGGAGTGTCCAGGTAGACACAAGCGAGGCCTACGGGCAGCAACCGACCAAACCAATCCCTTCTTATATTTTGATGACATTTTGAATGCGACCCCCGCTGCAAGCTAAGTGACGAACCCGAGCAAACTGTCAGTTTACATTCCCTCAGCTAATTTTGTGTATGCTGCAAATACACTCTGTGGCTGTCACGTCAGCCCTAGCTGCTGGGTCCTTCGCTGGAAAAGAAAATCAAGGCAAGCATTCCACTGTGAAGGTGAGAGGACATTCGGGATCAACAAATAAACACCATGTGATACTCGTGTGAATGAATTCAATCAATGTACATTTTTACAAGGCCATTACATGCGTCACTTTAATGGCATGGTAATCAACTTTAAGGATTTTCTTGGCAAGGTCACAACAGTGTAAGGTCAACATTACACTTCGCCAAGTGTGTAGTCCTGTGTCGTGCTTGGCGTTTTACTGCAACCTTTTTCCTGATTGATTTTGTGACTCAAACCCACTCTAGCAAAGGACACAGAAAGGATTTGATGCAAGACACACGAGACAATTTGCGGACTCACCTCTGCGAACTGCAACCTGCTGAATGTGCTTTTTGCAGGAGTGGTTAACTTGAAGATCTTCTTCGGTGCTACCCAGGTCTCCATTGTCTCCAGCTTGCTTGTTGCTAGATTGGTGGCGTGGTGCCTGACGAGGTAGCCCTGGAACTGGTCAGACCGGAAGTAGAAATGCACGGACACTGGGTGGCCCATGGGGAAATACCTGGAGGATGATTTAGAGAAGTTATTCGCAAAATGCTGTTTTCATCTGGCAAGCAAGCTCTTCAGAAAACCTTTGAAAGTGCAGATGTATATGCCAACCGCTGGACGCTCTCTGACTGTGTGACATGGCTCACATTAATGCTGTGATTTTAGTGAAGAGCTACTGATCAAAGATTTGTCTCCCATGCTAATAGTCATCCTATTCTTCTGCATATGTATGAGACAAAGATATGTGATGGATTACAGCAGTCTGACAAGGTGTATCTACGAGAGCTGCATTCAACAATACTAATGCTTGTATTATGATTAACATTAACTCATTCACTCACAGCCATTTCACTGAAGCAACCCCATTAATTCTCGGCTGTTTTACTTGATTTTGACAGATTTTGTAAGGCCCACAAAATATTATGCTCTATTGCACTAAAAACATGGAACCTACCAAAAGAAAAATTAGATTTGACCGGTTTTAGGTTAGCCTGCTGCTAGCTACCCAGATAGCAAAATGTGGTTGAATCAACGTTGAAATATAGTTCGGCTTAAGTGTTGAATCTACGTTGAGATCTAACGTTTAAATTATACAGAAAGCGCAAGGTTGATAAAATGTTGAGTCAACGTTTGCTTTCCAACCATATATCACTCAATATCAATGTCGTTTCAACCATAATCTAAATGAGAATCTACATGCATCTTTGGTTGATTTTACATTGAATTCTAACGTTTAAATTAAACAGAAAGCGCAGGGTTGATAAAATGTTGAGTCAACGTTTGCTTTTCAACCATAAATCACACAATATCAATGTCGTTTCAACCATCATCTAAATCAGAATCTACATGTATCTTTGGTTGATTTTACATTGAATTCTAACATTTAAATTATACAGAAAGTGCAAGGTTGATAAAATGTTGAGTCAACGTTTGCTTTGTAACCATATATCACACAATATCAATGTCGTTTCAACTATCATCTAAATCAGAACCTACATGCATTTTTATAGTGAATTAATGTGAGGAATAAATGTTTTAAGTTAATCATCATTTACATTGGAATTTACATCTAAATGTACATTATTATTATTACTATTATCATGCACATTAATATAGAACTACTTTTTTAAACTAACAAAAAATATTGGGTTAGTCCACTAGAAAAAAAAAAGTTACCGTATGTTTTTCACCTAGTGTTTCTGCAGATGTCTTACAACTTACTTGGATGTATTATTAGCTTGTTGATTTCCTTAACCATACTTCCCCATATGTATGAAAATCTTAGGACAGAAAATATGTTTAATATTCAAACATTTATTAGAAATCAAAACACAGTACTTTGTAACTGAATTCTGGGGAGAACGGAGGCAAAGAAAATAACACCCGTTTGGTTTCTGCCTCAAATAATGTTTGTTTTTATTGTATTATTCTTTTTCTTGACAAAGGAATGAAATAAACATGAAATGAACTGTAGGAACATCAGTGTATAAAGCGGTAACCATTTCACTTTGACTGTACGTCAGTCCATAAAAAGACACACTAAATTTTGACTTGCGTTCGCAGTTGCGTCCAAGGCACTAGCATTGCTTGGGATGCCACCGTTACGCTCATGAGCAAAACGCAGCCAATGCTTGACAGTAACACCAAAGTCCTGCTGAGTCAGTGTACGGTCAAGCTGTCGAGCAGCAACTGAAAGACAAGATTACAAAAGAGAAGAGAGTTAGTATCCAATACAATTTATTGTTTTAGAAAAAAAGCTGTTCTGTTGTTACAGTAACTATCAGTAAGTATTAAGTAACACTTTTTTGTTGAATTTGACAATGTTGGTAAATACATGCGATGTCAATATAAAAACCACTGTAGATTTATTTTAGTTAATTAGGACAATTACAGAATGTTGAATGTGCAATGTAACTAGCTACTAGCATGAAAGTGTGTCGTGTATAGTTAGGTACATTGTTTATTTTATTTTCTAGTTTTACTACGACTTAAAGAGGGTAATGGTCAGAGGCCATTGTTCAAATTAATAGCACAAAAGGAAAATGAAGTCTGGTTATTTGGAGCGTCGTTAACTCGCTGTCTAGCTGGTGAAATTTAGAAGCTTCGGAGCGAGGACAGCATAAAGATGAAAAGGTAAGGGGAGTAGCGGTGAAGAAAAAAAAAAAATACTGATTTTTACTGAGCTAAAGAAAATAATGTTGACATAATTTATTAGAAATGATTGACTTGTTTTGATAGCCACTGCTGTTGCAGGCAAACCTCGTGTTCCAATAAAATATTTTGCAAATATATCGAGTTGCGTATGCCTAAGCCAGGTCATGCTGCACCTCCACAAATAATGGTGCGACTAAATCCTGTGCTGTGCGAGCAACCAAAAATGTTACTCGCACCAGTGCTAGTAGTGGAAAAGTTAGTGTAGAGCCCTGGCCTGATGGAGTCCATCTTGACTGCAATATATTAATGAAAAGACAAAGATACATATACTAATTGCTGTTTTTGTGAAGTATCAATGATGGGGTTTTTTGTTTTTTTTTTCATTGATTTCGGAATTGACCATTCTCTAATTAATAGATAAATAATGTCTATGTGGAGCCGCACTTTTAAAATGTGTCTTTTCTTAGTGTTTTTTTTTTTAAAGCTTTTTCTGGGAATTTTCAGTCATTCAAAAATATTTTTGGACAATTCAAAACAATTTTTCAGTTATACAAAAGTGTTTTCGGAGAGTCAAACCCTTATTACGAGGTTTCGGGTATTGGAAGGATTCTGACTCCATACCCCAGGTGGAGTGATTTTACACAACAAAAGAAAGCAGCTCAGAACATTCTGCTCAAAAACAACTCTGTCTTGTAATAAGTAGTTTACATAGGCGATAACTCACCAAACATACAGTCTTGCATCACTGTCTCCTTGAATGCCTTCTTGCCAATGCAACACTTGTCTTGCTTCCCTGCCCAGTTGTATTCATTTAATAGCCCAGGGCATTTGTCATCACAGTTGCCATCATCCGTCTGATTAGGTTGTCCGAATTGGTGCCTTCAACGACAGCCAGGTGATTAACCTATGAGAGACGACATTATTATTATTATTAATTTAATTTTTGCACTCAACTTTTGTTGATAGAATTCTCCCGATGCCTGAAGATTTTACTTTTAAGTAAATTACATAACCTTTACTAAATTTTGCAATATTCATATACATCACCCCCTCTCCACCCCCCAGATGACTAACTAAATAACTAAATGACTAAAACTGAAAATAAAAATAATACATTTGTATTTCATTTTTGAATTGTATATTTTTCATCCGTTTTTACTTTCACTTTTAGTAATTTATTTATTTATTTATTTAGTCATTTATTTATTTTGAATTTTGGCAGTTTTGGTCCTCCATAATTATGCCTTACAAATTGGTAAAAAAAATTAAAATAAAATAAAAAAAAGTGTGCTAAGATTTATGATGATTTGGTTCTACAACAGTGACCTTTGAAAAACTTACCAACTACGAATACAGTATTTCCCTTTCTTCCGGTTGGTCCCCAAGCACCGCAAAAAGGGTTGCCTGAAACAAACAGAAGACCCTGTTCAACATTTTTTTTCACAATGTGATTGTGTTCTTTCATAATCATAGTAGTTATTATTACTCACAACTTAAATTAACAATGGGTCTAGGTACCTGTTGTAGAGCTGTAATTGTGTTTGTAGTCTTGAAAAAGTGAGTTGTGCACCTAAACAATATCAACAACACAGTATGTAAGTTTCAAACTTACTGTACAAGTCAGCAATGTGTTACCGCAATAATATCATCACAATCATGTAGTACAGTGCGCAGAATCATTTACCTGTCTTGCGCTACTCCTCAGAATGGATTTTGTGGACAGAACATTTTGAAGAAACACTCAGAGCCTGAAACCTGAGCACAACCGATATTCTATTAATTATTATGTTATCTTATATTATGAATTCTGAAAACATACCAACATTACCTTAAAAAAATTTGCACTTTGCCCTCTTCCTCCTTATAGGTAAGACAGACCTCTGCATGTTCTCCTTCCCCATTAAACCTGTGCCAAGTTATATTCTCTGTCACTAATTTCAACATTTGGATGTGGTGAAAGGTAGTTCACCTAAGCTTTCTTCAGATTCTTAGAAATGAATATTTTGAGTGTTTGTTCACTTGTTTACTTACCAAAGAGGTTCACCAAGCTCTGGCCAAGGTACAACATGCCTTCTTAGTTTGAATAAGTAGTAAATTACTAATTAGCCATCTGGTTTCGAAGACGCTGGCACCACCTGTACGCCATGTGACTCGTCAAAACAGCACAAGTAACCTGTACATCAACAGACAACAAATGATATTAAAAGCAACAAAGTACAACATTTACACCTTTGTTTTATTACAGTGTGAAAAAAATGTGTTCATTATAGGCTCAATAATTAATAAAAAATACTTTTACTTCCCTCAACAAATAAATATCCTGAAGCATGATTCGACTAGATTTCGTGATGAATTAAGTTATATACAGAAGTTAAACAAATTACAGATAAACCTTACATTACTATACAAGTGGACTTAATTTACTTTAAAAACTAAACCTAAAAGAAAACGCTATTCAATGTTCTATCTTCAACTGTTAAACCAGCCTGTTAAAAACGACTGAAAAAAAAGATACATTCTTCATGTAAACGCTCCTGTAGCGCTTCAGTGTAGTTCGTTAGCTTACTAGCATATCAGCAACATAGCACACAGATAGGCTTGTAGTAACTCTCATTGTTAAGAGGCCGTCGGAATTAGCAACTTAGCTTCAACGTTTAGGATCATTCGAAACAATTTCTTCACTAAAACCACCTCTAAAGACCAATATGCTTAGCGACCCAACTGACAATGGACATGGTGATACATATTTGTTTTATTTAATGTAACTTTTACCGACCTGAAACACAGAACGTCGACGTTTGGATTCCCGCTCTTAGCACGGCTGTCGGCAATTTGAAATTCTTCTTCTTCTACGCTGTGTATGACTGTGTGTGTCAGTCTGGTTAGTAGCATGTCCCGCCATCTAGTGGCGTACTGTGGAACAGCGATCCAATAACGTTAGAAAGTACAGTAGCTATTTAAATCAACTCGATGAAATTAAAATTGTATGAGATATATAATAGATTTTTAAAACATAACCTGGGAAATGTGTGTAACGCATAAGTCATTCCTCTTTTGTATTTTTTTAATATAATATTATGCACACAATGTACATATCACACAGCACTATAAAAAATACATAATTCAAGCTCTGCATATTTTACAATACAAGCTGAATATTATCCCAGAACAATGTAATATTTGGTGCTAGTGATAATTTGGTACCTTTTTATATGATTATACTCGCAGAGTTGTGTCTCAAAATAATAGCTTCATTACAATATTGCCCCCTAAAAGCTTTACCTCTGAATCAGATTTCCACTAAATGTAAATAATTATCTCTTTCATATGAATATTCATAGTTGTTTTTATTTTAGAATTGTTAGACTTAAAGTTTATGCGTTGCAGGTTGAAACAAAACTGGTCAGATAAAATGAGATTTTCTCTGATCAGCCAGTGAGTGCACCTAACTAAATATTATGGCATTGAAACTATTAACGGGAAAATTTAGATAACCACACACGCACGCACGCACACACCAATGTCTGTGAAGTCAATTCAGTAGTTGTGTCAATATGAAGCCATAAAATATCAAATGTAAAACATAGGAAAATTAAATACTTACCCTTGAATCGCTACAAAGAAATGGTGAACGCACGTTCGAAGAACTTCTCTCTGGAAGCTTCATGAAAGTTCGTTCACAGAATTCACACACAAACTTTGATTGTTTGACCAGAAACATATTGAAATGTCTGTGTGATGATGTATTAAAATTCTTCTTAACATCTGTTATGCAAATAAGTATGTGTAAAAAAATGTGTGTAGAAAAAATAAATAAATCTGAAACTGCATTTAAGAGTGGGACAAGACTGGCAATACATATGTGGCCCAGAGTTGTAAATTGATAGCTGGGCCAGATGCGTCACACAGCAACTGGCCCACATCCTGTTTGCCAGAGTCAAGCCAGTGCCACCTTTGCTGCTCCTGGGCCATGTTCGGCCCACATGCCTTATGCCAGTGTCGACTGAATGCCACCTGTGCCGGACTTATGCCGGATGTGGGCACATATTTTTGATGACTGGGCTGAAATGCACAAACTAGAAACTCTAACGTGTACAGTTTATTTGGTGGAAATGCCAGGTGTTTCGAGTACATTCAAATAATTTACAAGTTTTGCAAATACAGTGTTCCCTCGTTTTCCGCTGGGGTTAGGTACCAAAAAATACCCGCAATAAATGAAATCCGCAAAGTAGTTAGCTTTATGTTTTATATTTATTATAAATGTTTAAAGACTCTAACACCCCCCACCCACCAACCTGTCCCCAAAATACTTCCCCTCCCCCTCTCCTAGTCAATTTCTCAGCTGAAGGGAAAAAAAAACAAGAAGGGCAAACATAGATTCAACGTTAATTAAACATTGACCTTTCAAACGTTTTAATTCAACCAAAATACAACGTTGATTCAATGTTATCTTTTAAACACAAACTTCAATGTTAACATAATGCTGTTGAATCAATGTTGATTGACCAATCAATCTTCAACCGTAACCAAAAATCATCCATTTTAACCCTAATTCAACGTTGAATAAACATCTTTTGCTATCTGGGTAGCTACTAGTATGACAATGACAGACATAAAACATTACTAAAAAAGTGAAAACAATTGTTTCTGCTGTTTAACCAGTTTACAATAAGGGATACTGGAGGTTATTTTTATTTTAAAGGAACGTGGACGTGGTGGTGTTAGTAGATACAGTTTTAGTTTGGGTGACCAGACATCCCAGTTTGATTGGCATTTTGAGCCTTGGGTTCCACGTACAAGTGGAATTCACATAAGCATTTTATTTGGATTCTGAGTTGGAGGTGTGTTTTTTTTTTTTTTAAATCATGATCGTGATCAATTTATTGAGCACATCTGATAGATAACGCGCTATGGTTGGCATTGAATGAGTCGAAAATATTTCACAGTTTTAACGCCTTCATATTAACAGCGGAAAACATATTTTGGCATCTTTTTTTGTCTGACTGTTAAAAGGATACTGAGCCATTTTCAGCAGTAAAAAGTTAATATTTTGCCCAGAATTAATTTGATAACTTCATTATTTTTCATGAATACCTTTAGAAACACATTTTTCCACTTGTTGTCAACTGAAAATTACATCACCTGTGCTGAGGAAATGGGTAATGACCAATCACGGCTCACCTGTTTTCTGGGGTTGGTCAGAAAACTGAGCCATGATTGGTCATTACCCGTTTTCTCAGCACAGGTTATGTCATCTTCAGTCGACAGCAAATGGCAAATTTAGATATTAAAGAAATTAATTGTGAAAAAAATAAAATAATAATTGCAGACAAAAAGTATCTTCTTACTGTTGAAAATGTGCTCAATCGTTGATCCTGGGAGAAATTGTTTGGAATATGATTTCAATGGCGGCTATGTTTTCAATTTCAGAAGGATCCACCATATAAGTGAAATAATAGCAGAGAAGCACTTCTGCGATCTTCAAAGTAATAAATAAACTTTTATTTGAATCATTATTCTACGCTTGTGACTTGGCTCAGAAAATATGTGACAGCTGAGACCACAGCGATACATCGCATTACAGAATAGTCATTCACATTAGTCATTGAAGTGGGCACACACACATGCACACATTTGAACTGGGTCATTCAGTCAGCTGAAGCTGAAAGAAGGCCTTGCCCTCCCTGATTGGTCTCTTTGTTAGTGTGCCTCGTCGTATACGTGGCCAGCCCTCAGGGCGGTATACGAGTGACTTCTGGAAAAACAAAAAAATAGCCACGATGGTCACTGCTGGGCAACAATCTGCAGCTGCTCTCAGCACACGTCCTGAGCTCTCATCCCTCATCTCTTCTGCTCCTTTAAATTCATCTTTATTTGCAGACTTTTCCATGAGCGAGTGTGCAGGCCCACAGTAACACTCTCGCACTGGCCACCGCTGCTCCTCTGTGCCCGAGGCCTCATCAGTATTCTGCCGAAGGAGCAGGAGTCAACCCATCGCGCTAAATGCTACTCTGACAAGCAGAACAGCAAATATTTGCACCCACAAGTGCAACAGAGTGCATTTTTTTTTAACTATCCTCCTCGCCGCTGTACTCTATTTGTACGTCTGTTTTTCATTCTTGCCGCTCTCTGTTCTCCATGTCCTTTTCCTTGTCTCATCCCTCAGCTTTCATTTCCCCCCTTGGGCAGTCCTTCCCAGAAGACAACAGGAACTGGCCAGTGTGAAGTCTGCACAGAAGCTTCATTCAGGCCTCACAGTCACAGTGGGCTGCTAAAAGAGCCAAATCCCTCTCCTTGACACGCGCCCACTTTTACGCTGACGCATCTGCTGGTTGCATGTCTCTATTCAACATGTGCGCTCAATATTATGGCATCACGCCATCTCACTTTTTAGTTTACATGTGTCATTTTTCTTTTCTTTTTGACTACTAAATTAATACAACAAATATGAAGATTAATGGAAAATCACAGATTTTATTTGGTATTTGGCATCTCATGGTGATAATAACTCGTTAAGTCACTTTCTTCAGGCTTCTGATTAGATTAAACATCCTTGTGGTTAGAGCCACCTGTTGCTTAAGCATGTGCTTAGCATTGGAACCTCGATTTAACAGACTAGTGTTGTCACAAATCACGATACCAAAATATTGACTTTGATATTATACCTGCATAAAATACCTCTATACCGGTACTAAAACTGTACTGTACCTTGACAAAAATCTAAAACATCAGCAAAAGCAGCAAAAATCTAAACTGACAAAAGAACGTCAAATTCTTATTCGTTTTTTAGTAATTCAAATTATTAGGATGTATACAGGACTGTCTCAGAAAATTAGAATATTGTGATAAAGTCCATTATTTTCTGTAATGCAATTAAATAAGCAAAAATGCCATACATTCTGGATTCATTACAAATCAACTGAAATATTGCAAGCCTTTTATTGTTTTAGTATTGCTGATTATGGCTTTTTTTTTTTTACTTGGTCTGAGGAAATATTCTAATATTTTGTGATAGAATATTTGAGTTTTCTTATAATTTCTTGTAATCAGCAATATAAAAAAAATAAAAGGCTTGCAATATTTCAGTTGATTTGTAATGAATCCAGAATGTATGACATTTTTGCTTATTTAATTGCATTATAGAAAATAATGGACTTTATCACAATATTCTAATTTTCTGAGACAGTCCTGTACATGTTAATTTCTATACAGTATATATTTATTTACATACAGTATGTGCTTTCACATTGCATGCCATATTCTTGAAGTACTGTATTTGACTGCTTTGATGACATCCGTTTTAAATACTGGTAATACTAAATTACTAAAAAACATTGCTTGAGTGTGCGTTCATGTCTCCGCTCTTCTCCATTCCCCTCCCAATTAGTCAAAAGCATAATCAAATACTACAAAATGGGAACAAAATAATTCACACTCGACTTATTTTTTTTAAGGGAAGTGTCAAAAATGCATCACAACCTGTTGCTCTGTCAGTCGTCTGAGCTTTTTCTATGCATAATTGTGATTTCCTACTGTGTTCCTGTTCATTGAACACACCTTGAGTCCGCTGCAGGATTGATTGTTGCTTTTTCTTCTGCTTCTCTGTGAAAAACATTTGCTCTTGTTACAATACATTTCTAAAACTGATGCTTCTTACGAAGCGTGCGTGTCCTCTCGCACACACTCTGAAAGAGGCGTGCCGCTTACTTAAGGCCTTTTCCACATATCGGTAGAAAGGCGGCCATGCGTGTATGCCTTTAACTCTGCCTTTAAAGCAGAGTTGGTGGGCTGTCTCGTATGTATTTTTTTAAGTACCAGTATTTAAAAAAAAAAAAAATATATATATATATATATATATATATATATATATATATATATACCGAGCTGTTTTTGACGCCAAAATATCGAGGTACGGTATAGTAGCGGTATCCCGTGCAACACGATAACAGTATTACTGTTAAGGAGTCATCCATTATAGCCAATTGTCCAGTAAATTGATGCACTTTTTTTCATGGCCTAAAATGCCTAGTAGAGTCCAAAATTATTGTTAATAAATATAACATAGCTTATTCATAAGATGCAATGTTAGCACACGTCCATTTGTCATCTGTTACAATACAATGCCATGGATAAGTGTTTGAGAAATATCTGTATCATGTATGAAAAAAAAAGATATGAATAGGCAGATATGACACACGCTCTTTTTAAGCTGCGTGCCAACGGCAACGGTAAGCTAATGTACTTGCTTTCCATAGTCTTTTCTTGGACTGTTGCACTTGACAAAATGGCTGCCACATATGTCCATAGAGTGACTGATGGGGAAGTCGGCCCTGCCAACATGGCCACCACATCGGCACAGACTAAACGACTTTGGCAACTTCTGAACAAAGGGGCATTTTGAGTGGATTGCACTTTTTTTTCTCCTGTCCATTAAATCCAGAGTCCCTTGGTTCCGGTCCGTTAAATCGAGGTTCCACTGTATAACTGAGTCAATTCAAATGAAAATATTGGAGAAGCCAAACTGCTTAAGAACAAAATTAGACTTTGTCGGTAAAAGCGTTATAGTAGTAGTCAATTTCTTTACTTCAATGTCTACTTGTACACAGATGTACCTCACATGGCTAAAAGATCAAGTGTTACCACTAGTGACATGTAACTATACATCAAAAATAACACTTTTTTTTTTTTCTGGGCATCAGTAGTAGAAAATTTGCATCAATTCTTAGCTGTAATTCTTCTCTCCACGCAAGGTTGTTGGACGCCAGAGCAAAAATAGCTGACACGAGAAACGAAGTGTGGTAAACAGTCCTGACACACTAAAAGATGAACCAGCATCAACACCCACACTAATACCTATTGGCTTGGTAACATCAACTTTATGTTTCATTTCAGTGGTAAGAAACCAAAGCACTTGAAGAAACCCACACAGGCACAGCGATAATATGCAAATGTTTCGACTGTTCCCGTCATATTTTAGTCACAGTCCTTTAACAAGTGCATTTACAGGATCCGGAGAAAAAAACTCAAAAATATATTTTTGAGTTTCTTGTGGTCTATTTAGGTCTTTAGATAACCATTCAATCATCTTTTAAGTTGTTTATTTTTTGTTTTGCTTTTGCAAATGGCTAATGTTATGTTTATTTCTTACCCTTGTATTCCAAATGGTGACATCAAGCTATTGTCATGATGAGGGTCATGCAGGGGTAATGTTTGGGTCTTGACTCATGACTGGGTCATGCCAGCGTTAAATTTGGGTCATGACCGTGAGGTCAAATGTCTGTTTTGAACTGTTGTGACCGGCATCTAGTTTCAACTGTTTTTAAGCTATGTGATGTCAGGAGCTATGTGATGTCAAAAATCTTTAATCTCTTTACTGGGTCAACAGCCAACCAGATAATTCCATGTCAGTACTGTTACCCACATGTCTAGCCACAACAATGAGATCGATTCACTTTCTATTTAAGCCAAACTGAGAAGTGTGTGTATTTGTCGGATTATTACATCTGTTCCTCTGTGCATCTCCACAGCCCAAGGAGGCTTGGCGTCGCATGATTCTCGATGCGTTCTTGTTTTTTTGTTTTTTTTGTTTAGTCAAGTTGTGTGAATAATAATGAAAATGAAAATGTGCGTAGACGTTCAGAGAAGTATTTGTTTGTTTGAAATCTGAGTATTACATATAATTGTTCTGTTCACTGTACGTCACAGGCACAGCTAGCTAGCTAGATAGCCAAAGATAAAATGAACAACATCAAACTTATCACCCTGATCATGTAATCTCGACAACCGTTTTACCTGAGGCAGCACATGACCAGAGGCACAATGTGAACATGATCCACGTTTGACATCTGCAGAGATGTTTCCTGTCTATCGTGGGCTTCACCCACAGGATCTTGCAAAATGCCCACAATGCAACAGGGGAGAGAGAGAGAGAGCAAGCGCGCAATGACACTGGACGTGCTGTCATACTGAGTCTCGCCCTCTGGGAGCAAACCATTGCAACTGACAGTTTTTGACTTTATAGCAGCAAGTGATGCTGCACTCAAAGAAAGTAAAAGACACAAAAAAAAAAAGAAGAAATGTTGCTGAGTCAAATGTGTACTGACAGTTTAAATAACTCTCAACTGGAGATCAGATAGCATTGCCTGTTTATATTTTTCAAACAAATGCTCTGTCCCAATTAAGTTTCTTTGAGTCCACCACACTGAGGCGAGAAGTCATTACCATTTGTGTATAAGATGTCATGTTGTTGTTGCAATGCTACACAGGTGTTGCTTTCTCTTCTCTGTTGTTTTCACGAGGCGCTTTTCTCTGTCACGCATATACAAATCGGTATTTCACACCTCCGCCTTCTGTTTTTAATTTGTTACTGTTTAATCACTTTGCATGTGGGTTTCATCACCTCAGCATAAACAAACTAAAGGAAAGTTAATCTGAAAATGCTATTACAGCAGATGTTCGTGAGCTGATGAAATGCTTCACAAAGTACATGAATTCAAAATGGTCCAATTACAATTTGCCTTTTGAACAGAACATATGGGCTAGATTTTTGGAAATCCAACATTTCTATCCAAAATGTGTTGGCTGATTAAGGAAGCTTTCACGACTGTGATTTAATGATTACACTGAAGCCCTGTAACATATTGGGTCATCGTTGACCGCCAACCTCCCTACCACAACACAAACACCCACATTGCACATTGTTTTTTGGGCTTTAATTTTTAAGCGGGTATTTGTCATGCGTTTTTACAGTCATTAGAAGTGCTTCTCAATTATTTTCTGTTACACCCCCAGCCCAAAAAGAAGAAAAAATTTCAACGCCCCATCTCTCTGCCTATCTATGAAATTGTTATATGTACACACCTGCATAACTCATTCACTGCCAATGACGACTATAGACGTCAAAAATCCAAGCAAACAGCCAGTGCAAATTTTGACAAGAAATTTGAATTTAGTTTTAGTTATTCATTGTTTTCATTCATAGTTATTAATCATTGTTGTTATTAATAACAACGATGACAACAATTTCATTGCTAAATGCTACCATCGTGCGTAGAACGGATTCCTGTTACCCTACCACATGGGCGTTGACGTGTTTGTGATGGGTCTTGGTCTTACTGAGACCACATACTGGGTCTCGGCCTCCAAAAGTCAATTTTAGTCGACTAAAATTGCTCTTTATTTTTGTTGACTAAAATTGGATTAAAACTAAAATACAATCAGGTGACTGAGTTATGACTAAGGCTTTAATTAAATTTAGTCAGAAGACTATAACTAAAACAAAATAATTATTTTTTTTATTAAAATTTTAATTAATTAATTTATTTATTTATCAAAATTAACACTGGCTGTTTTGCTTGGATTTTGACGTCTATAGTTGTCATTGGCAGTGAATGAGATAACAATGTAACCTTAATAACATTCAAGAAAAAAAAATCAACATAAAACCATATTGTAATAAATGGAGTGGTAGTCCTACACCATGCAGAGATAATATGGATTTGTGTAATGTTGAATTCCCTGTTTGTATGTGTTGCTGCCCCGTGTGTGTAAGAGTAGCCATTGTTCAAAGATTTAGAATTAACATTAGGCTAATTTCTGTGAGCTTGTCTATGTTGATTTGCTTCATATGTCGGCATTAAGGTAGAAGACTTAGACAAAATTACAGTTTGTGTCAGTTTTACAATTAACTTTAGCTTAGCGTAGTAAATATACACTTTTCCTCTTATTTGGAAAAATGTGCGAAAAATAGAGTAAGAAAAGGTGCTACAGAATGTTGAATGTGTGTTTTAATAATGTAAGTTCACGTGTGTGTAATAAGTTTAAATAAAGATGAGGATGGGGTAAAACAAATGCAATTATATGCTCTCTCTAGTTTGCATGTTCTCCCCGTGCCTGCGTGGGTCTTCTCCGGGTACTCCGGTCTCCTCCCACATTCCAAAGACATGCATGGCAGGTTAATTGGTACGCTCTGAATTGTCCCTAGGTGTGTTCGTGAGTGTGGATGGTTATTTGTCTCTGTGTGCCCTGTGATTGGTTGGCAACCAGTTCAGGGTGTACCCCGCCTACTGCCCAAAGCCAGCTGAGATGGGCTCCAGCACCCCCTGCAACCCTTGTGAGGAATAAGCGGTCAAGAAAATGGATGGATGGATGGATGGATGGATAATTCAATCATGTGTTACCGATTGAAACATTATTTTTTTTTTTGTTGGTCAACAATTCAATTTGTAATTCTAAATCGGTTCAACAATTCTCTTTTTGGAGTGTGCTGTGTTGCTGTCTTGTCAATTGCACTGGCCATTGAGGCACATTGCACCACATAATCACTGTCTTCTCTCGGGACAACAGAAATCGACCTTGCATGATGGTGAGCACATTTGTTTTGTTGTGTACTTCATTTTAGGTTGAGATTTATTTTATTTGGCTTTGTATATCTGCTCTCGCATATAAACTGATTTGTACAGTCCAAACAACAAAAAGGGGCAAACATAACAACAACACAAATATGGCACTTTTCTGTACTTTAATTCAATCTCTGGTGTAATAACCTTATTTATTGATTGATTGAATTTGTATTTTTTATTTTATTTGTATTCATTCAATCTCTGGTGTAATAACTTTATTTATTGATTGATTGAATTTGCATTTATTATTATTATTCTTCTTATTATTATTCTTCTTCTTATTATTATTGTTATTATTATTGTTATTATTATTGTTATTATTATTATTCATTCAATCTCTGGTGTAATAACCTTATTTATTGATTGATTGAATTATTATTTATTTTATTATCTGTTCTCATTGCTGCTGGGCATGTATATTTCCTAGAGGGAGCCATCCCAAAGGGATCAAGTCTAAGTCTAAGTCTAACAAAAATAAACTGATATAAATGAATGGAAACTTCTATATTTGATCATATGCATGCATTTAAAAAAAATAAAATCGAACCTGCAGCTGTGATCCCTCGGGTTTCCTTGCAGCGACGCGGCAGCGCGGGCCAAGCCCAATCTTGAGAAGGAATGGTAGTAGGTGAGCTGCGTGTCCGACAGACTGGCCACACCATCTGGCTCGTCATACACATTCTCCCAGTACGAGTTGAGGCCCGGCATCCCCGGTGGAAACGGTCCAAACAGGTAGGCATCCAGATGGTTCACTATCTCCTGGTTCACGCTGGCTTCAAACTTCCTGGCAAAGAAGGTGGGACGCACCGTTTGCTGCAGAGAGACAGTGCGAGAGATGAGATAAAGAGACCAAAAAAAGAAGGAGATTAAGAAATGCTTTTGTGCCAGGATGACAATAGAACAGATGTGATGTGGATGGAGGTAAATGTATCGGCAGAGCAGAGACAGAAAACAGAATGCAGAGGTAAAAAAAGTTTCTTCAACACACAAGGACGTTAAACCTTTTACTCTCATTGTGAACTTATCACTTTATTCTATACAATGGCTCATATCTGTCCTTTCCATTCACCAGTGCTGATGGAGTGTATGTGCAAGGTACAGTGTTAGCCAAACATTTACAATGTGTACAGTGCTTCACATTGGTGTGCCATGACAGATAATCAGGGGCACCACGGGTGAATGAATAATGTATATTTGTTCATCCATGTATGCCAGCAACATATAATGAGAGGAAGAACAATCAAACGCTCTTCCATTAGATGGCAGAAGATACAAGTACAATAAACCTGAGCACGTCCATTTGTAAGTAATTCTTTTAGGATTTATACTTTTTCTGACTTTTTTGTTTGCTGATCAATTGGAATGTGTATTTGTTACTTTGACTGCTGTTAGTTTTACACACAGGGGTCACAACTAACCATTTAGACCAGTTAGACAATTGTGTAACGGTATGAAAACATCACACTGCTACAAGAGTCACCTCCGGGAAGAAAGAACGAAAGCACCGATTAGTGTCCTATGATGAGATAGAAGTGGCAGCTGTGGACACTGCTATGATGTCATAAAATTGAAATTGCAAGCTTGCAAACAGTGGCAGCCCTCAATAAGATTATGGTGGATGATGCTACACAGGAGCGTTGCTAGTTAGACAAACCCAGTTATGGGGCCCTCCATATCTACACCAACTAAATGCATTTCCTCATGAACTGTACATCTGGTCAATTTTGCCTAAAGGTGAATATACTGTGTAATTTAGGCCACTTCGTTCTGCATTTGAAATCTGTTACAATTATAGAGCTTAGGTTACTAACTACTAAACTATTTTATATTTTCCCTCTGTACAGAAAACATTTTAATTTCAATATAGTCACTATTGTTTATCATCAGCTAAAAAGGAGGAATTTGAGAATTAATTTCCTGAGCTATGTAAAATCCTAAAAATGAATGCCAAACTGCAATAATCATACACTAACATCACATTTGTTGAAAAAACAAAACAAAAAAACATACAGGTACATGATCATAAGCTACTGAATGACTGTGAAGAGTCTAAAAAATATTTAATTTACCCCAACTCACAAAACGGCAACTTCTTATTACAATAATCGCCTGTCATTTATTCAGATTTTTCGGGGAAATTGAACTATTTGAATCATGAGGAGGTGATTAGGCAAAAAATAATTTTTGCAAAAAAAAAAAAGAAAAAAAAAAGACGCAATTATTTTAAGAGGGTGACAAAATGTTAATTTTATAAAACAATTTATTAGTTCAGTGTGAATGAACATTAAGTGGTATATTTATTTAGGCAATGAAAGAGACAATTTTGTTTGTAATACCGGTAAATATATTTATAAGCTTTTATTTGAAGTACAAATGAGTACAAAACCATTTTTTTCCCACAGATGAGTGCTATTTGTAAAAGAAGGAGTATGACGAAAGTATTTCTGGAATATGAGACTAGAAGTCGAGCCAAAAACCACAGAGGGATCCCATTCCAATTTGGTGATTAACGTGAGCCACGCTATATCTTGTCTTACGCCTTCGTGCGTACTGGGGGCTTAGTCAGATTTAGCGATTCTAATCACAGATCTAATGCCAAGTGAGTAATAGTGTATAGAGAATTTGACAAGGAGGGAAGAAAACAGAACGTGAACGCTTTTATAGAACTTTTGATGCTGAGTATTGGCTTATATATGACATTTACTGCAATGTGAGGAAATGTCAAGCAGCAACTATTTCATATGATTGTCCTCAAATGTAATTATGGTTGAACATTACTGGTAAATTGTCAGAAAAATTCCTGAAACTTTCCATGGTGGGTTGCTGAGGATCTTATTCAGAGGCAGAGAACATTTAAGTTTCCACTTGTGTTAATTCCCATTAAAAGCAGTCCATGCACTCAGTAGCGTAACATTCAACTGTTCTTATTTTTTTGCTTTGCCTTGTTTGCTCTTACCGCCCATGCCAATCTCACCCTCTCTGTCCTTGCTACTGTTGCTTGTTTGGCTGGAGGTGTATCATGAAATCTGCCGCCTCCGCAGCTTGGCGTTTACACAAAGACTTTTCTTGTCAGCCACAGACACAAAACTATTAACCAATAGTTAGCTAGCACCTTGGTGCAACCTACGAAAAAAGATCAAATGAACTTTTGGCACATTTTGGGGATCTCAGCTCTTTCTCATGTTGCAACTGTCATTCCGGGCTGCCAGCTCGATCTTACATGGCACCAGATGATTGTGCGTGGTTCCAGCAATTAAATGGAACGTGTAGGTGGGAAATTTTGGTGCTTGAATGTTCCCAGAACTAGTGGGTTTTGACATGCCCTTCGGTGCTGTCATAGTCTTTTCCACATGCTTCCCAAAACATTACTACACAATGATGACCCATTTTAAAGGCACACCACCACTTCTCTGAGGCCGATGGCAATTGAAAATTATTATGCAGCAAAATGGACGGTTGTAACATGAACTATCATCTTAATGTTAGACGATTTCCAGAGTTGTTACAAAATAAGTGGATGTGACCTTCATTTGGTGGTGATAATGGAAACTGTTATTATTAGGGCCCAAGCAGCGACCGTTCCCACAGATTTTATTTGATGGATTTGAATCTGTGGGTGTTTCATCAAAAGCTGTTCACGATGAAAAGTAAAAGCAAGCCTATTTTTCCTAATGCTGTTGCCGTGGCGACGCACTGTTTGTCAATAAAAATGAAGCTGATTTTACATTAGTGAAAACGTGAAATTTTGCACGCTCATCACACCTAACAAAATAATATTTTCGGAGTTTATTGTGTGGTTTAGAAATGGCACACTAGCACCCTGAAGAAAATTTTAACGAAGCAGATCTACGAGATGTTTTGAGGCTTGTGTAAGAGAAATCGGCTAAATACCCCGCAGTGTTTTCCCCCCGTTCGCTATTTAGCCCTTAGCTAGTGCTAGCGCTAGCGCTTGTGCACTTGTGGGAGTTTCTTTGTTTTTTTTCCGCCCTCTTTTTTTCCACATCAGCCTCCCCCTTCTTTTCCATCCACCTTTAAGCAGTACTGGTAAGTACAGCATCTTATTTATTATTTTAATGTATTTTAGATTTTTTTATGCAAATTATTTTGATGTAAATATTGACTTTCATGGGACAATTTGACTGAAGTCGAAATTTGGGTTACATGGCTAGCGTAGGAACGTAACTCCGACGTAACTCGAGGACTCCCTGCACATAAAAAAAATAAAAATATATATATATCTAAATCCTACGTGCCAGTACCCCCACGTGCAAGTACTTCAAAGTGGCCCAGGATACGAAGGCCATTTATAGCTGCCCGCAGCTCTAGTTGCATTTGTATTTACAATTAGCATGATGAATATGATTTGGGCAAAAAAAACACGTTTAAACATTCCAAGACAACAACATGGACATCATACAAATTTATTTAGACTGTCGCAGCAAATAATCAGCTGCAAAACAGCCACTCCCTACTATTATGTGATGTGAATTGATGTGAATTGCTTTTTAAAAACCTGACTCGCTAAATTCCAGTCAAGACTTTTTCCTAAAGTTTCCCCCCCCATGTCATCTCTATCGTTGCATGACTTTTTAAAGCCAAAGGCCAAATTCCCATCTTTTATACAGTCTATGGTAATGTTCTGGTCTCTTATCTCCCGGAACGTTAAGATTCAAAGGGAAATTCAGATTTTGTGCTCGGTGGGATATCAAGTCCTATTTATAGTGGGGCCTGGCACGCTCCCGCAAAGCCTGCTTTTGTTCCCTACTTTGTGCCAGAGGATGGCCTTCACTGATACCATGGTGCCAACCAAGGCCAGCAGCACTGCCAGGGAGCTGTGGTAATGTGTTGGCGCTCGAGCGCCAGTGAGTGAGGCGGGCGAGACAGGCGGCAGACCAATTTGGCAAAGGAGTCAAGTGCTGCGGCTTTGACAGCTATGTGAAGGACAGGAGTCACGGTCGAAGAAGTATACGACTTCAAGAGGTATTTAACTGTGGCAGAACATTTTCATTTGGTGCCACAGATGTTACTTTTTAGGAGCTTTTTAAAAGTCTAACTGGGAGTCGGGTTCTTTGACATGCTCCTGAGGTCACCGCCAATCACTTACTTCCATTTTAAAAAGCTAACTATCCTATTCCTCCTGTTAATACCCGAGGCAAGGAGGGTCTAATTACTTTTCAAATGTTCACTTTCGGGGTCATCGAAACTACGGTATCATTTTCTACTTATTGATTATGAGGGCCACGGGAACATTCTGATGTAGAGGACAAAGCTTGGAGGCAGAAAATCAACTAATAAGGTGTGTGCTTGTCACTTGTGGGTAATGTTATTGGTAAGATGTTCATCTTTTCATCAAACTGCGAGAGGGGAAATCAATGAACTGTCCCAAATACTACACTTAAGAATTAAACCTTGTCAATGTAGCTAATTGGAAGAAAACGTCATTTTTTTTAAATGCTAAAATATGATGAATATGATCTCTCAAGGAAAATACAAAGTCTACTATTCTGTATATATTTTTGTGGTCACCATGCAGACAGGAGAGCGCACTATGGGTGTCTGCGGACCCCAGGTGATTTTAGTAGGGTTCCGCGCCTTGCTCGAGGGCACTTTGACTGTAGTCAGAATGCACACTAGCAAATCTTTAAAAGGGAAGTCAAGTCAAAAACTTAACAATAATATGTTATATGCACAACCACTAGTTCATACACGGTATTTTGATAAATATTAAGTTTGTGGAATATGACTTTAGCAGCAAAATCCACCTGTTTTTATCCATCTTAGGGGGCGGCCATTTTGCCAATTGACCTTACCGTAAACCACGCCCACATGACCTAATAAACCAATCAAGACGCAAGACATCATGTCTGCGACGCCACGTGCGTTTTGCTGCGGACAAACAAAAGCAATCCAGCTCAGTATCAATATTTGTATTACGTGGTTGTCCAAAGCTATGGAAAAATCAATAAATGGTTAAAGACTGTAGTCACTTCTTGTGTAAGAGTGATAGCAGTTATCCTGATCGACTAACTGGCGTCTTGATGTAGTCACGGCTTGTGTAAGAGAGACACGAGAGAGACACTGTCCGGTTTATTCGGTAATGTTCTCCATTGTTGTTTTTAGCCAAAGGCTAATAATAGCTCCGCGTAGCTAACCGTCCACATGTTTGTTGACTTACTATTTACCGTACTATAAATGCCAACAGAACATACTTTACACACACGACCAGTTAAATCCCTCCAAAATGACCAGAAACTACTACATCTGCACAAAAGTAATGTTCTCCACTGTTGTTTTTAGCCAAAGGCTAACGATAGTTCCGGGTAGCTAACCGTCCACACGATTGTTGATTTACTGTTTACTATAAATGCCAACAAAACATTGAAACTGTGAGGTAATATAAATTCATTCTTATCCTGCTTGACAGTAATAATATCCCAAAACTTCGGTTATGCCGACAATCGGTCTAACTGAGTGACTCGGTCTTCTCCTGACTTCTGCCGCAGCAGACAGCGATGCATATTTCCTTTTGTTTTTCGGAAAAATTGCATGGTAAGGGAGTGAAGATACCCTTCACTATAAAATTTAAATCCCCCTTTGCTTGCTTCGAAGAGAAATATCGGCGTCCTAAAAATACCTGACCAAGAAATCACAAGGAAGATCTGACAACTTTGCCATTGCTGTTTTGCTAATCTTGTCCAAACAATGTCGGAGGGAGCTGCGTGTCGCACGTTTGCGGGGAAGGCGTACCACGGTAAGGTCAATTGCTGTCAACTGAAAATGACATCACAGTTGCTCAGGGCTCAGGTGACAACCAATCACACTGAAACAGAAAATTAAACCTGATTGGTTTTGATGTTATTCGTTAAAGTGATATTACTTTATTAATAAATTAAATACATTTATGATTGTGATTGTAGTTAGAACTGCACCTGAGCCGTTTCTAATGCAATCAATGCTAATAATGCATGCTGGGTGAGCTAAGAAGCTAGTTCTACACCACTGCAACATAAAATTACAATTTTAAGCATATAATTAAGTAAATAACTCTGTCAAAGTATCAATCAAATGGTAGTATCGTAAACAACAACAACAACAACAACAACAACAACAACAACAAAAATTTTGAATACAGCTCTTTGACCTGTCACTGTTTTTTTTTGTTTGTTTGTTTGTTTGTTTTTGTTGTTGTTATTATTAATCTTATTGGATCAAGGGTGGACCATTAAATTTTCTCAGGGGCCACATAAAATGGAAGCGTGGTGGAGGGCCGCACAACATGCCAACCTCAACTGTGTTCCATATTTAGGAAATTATTCATATAAAGGATTAAAATGTGTTTATTTCATAAGGTGGTACTTGTGTAAATAAAGAATATAATGAAAAATATACGCATACATTAAAATTACATGCACAGTATACAACATATTAACATTACATCATCTTTCAGTATCCCCATTTGCTCGTATCCATTTTTCTTGTTTTAGCCTCTCTTTGTAGTTTTAAATTTAAAATATATCCCCCAATTATTTTCAATCAAATAATTCACATTTAATTTTGACTTCTTCAGTACTGTGTGGGGCGGTCAGAGTGGTGAATACAAGTACTCTATTTACATAATTCGTCAAAAGTTACAACCTCGACGTCACGATGCAGGAAACGGGTTCAATCCGTCTAGTGCGACTGGCCGTTTGTCAGGCAAGTTCATCAATCATTGCAACGCAAAAAGAAAAATTAATGGAGGGTGTTATTATTACCTGGAAGCGGTGGAAGTCTACAGGCTTGAAGTCATTAGGCGAACATCCGCACCAGTCAACGATGTGCTTGTACTGGCATTTACAGCCCAATTTACGATTCCAGTTGGTAATGCGCAGGTTGTTATCCACCATGCTCTCACAGTAGGCACTGTTCTCCAGCACAGTGTGGAAGAATGACTGGAAAACAAACACATGGACATGTGACAGAAGGAGAAAGGCAGACAGCAGACAGTGAGAACAAATTAACATTTTATTTTTCATGCCTTTCAATTCTCAATGGCAAAAGAGTAGCAGCAGAACGTGTACCATCACGGAAATGATTCAAATGCAATTTTCAGCATTAGTTTCGCTTACCTGTCAGTCAGAGTTAGGAAACATGAAAACGTGTTGTCTGAGCGTTACCTCGGCAGGCAGCAGAGTGTAGGCGTAGAAGCGCTTCATGTTGGTGACCAGATCGTCCTTGGAGTTGATGACATATTCCACAAACATGCGGTTCAGAAGGAACCAGTCGGATCCTCCATCCACAGAGATGCCCTCTGGGATTTTACGGTCTCCAAGCCTCCACATGTGGGTGTCACACTCGTAGAAGAGACGATCCAGGCCTTGTTTGCGGATAAACCTGGCGAAAACAAAAGATGACTAAATGGCTGACTCATGTAGTCAAAAGCTTGCATGTGCTTTTGTACTGAACATCACATTTTAATGACTAAAACAAGACCAATACAAATCAGACAATTAGAGGTCATCTTTTGGCAAAATAATAATGGTGTTTATCTTTTGATGTTAGCGTAACAGCTACTTGTAATAGTTGCCTAAAAAAACATAAACTTGAATGTGTAAACAAGAAATAAAGCAGTTAAAAAATAATCCAAATGGGCTCTGGGTGGAGGAGTGGAACCGTAACTTGCTTTCAGTGCCGGTTGACGTGAGTTCACTCCCCCACCTGGGAGACCATGTTCGTTTGTGTGCATGTTTGTGTGAGTGAGTGAGTGAGTGAGTGAGTGAGTGAGTGAGTGAGTGAGTGAGTGAGTGAGTGAGTGAGTGAGTGAGTGAGTGAGTGAGTGAGTGAAAATAAAATAAAATAATAATAATCCAAATTTAAAAAAAATCCAAAATGCTAAAAAGAAAGTTTTTGTATGTTATGTAAGTTTACAACATCTTTTTACCCACTTCTTCAATATCCAGTAGTTTCAATCATATTGCTTGTACCATCAAGTTTTGTAGGATGTCATTCAAATGGAACATGTGCTTCTGCAGGGAGAGTCTTGACACATGCTAGAGTTGTACTCCAAAAAGTACAGTCTTTTTTTATTTATTTATTTATTTATTTTTTTAACCTATTGGTTTACCAATATTTGTCCAATAGCCCAAACTTCCTCCCTGTCAGGTTGTTTACTTTTGTCAATAGGTAATTGCCCTCTTTTTTTTTTTTTTTTTTTAATGTACAGTAAGTTTCACTTTAAAACCATATGGTAAGTCTTGTCATGAAATAAATGAATGAATGAATGAATGAATGAATGAATGCATAAATACATAAATAAATAAATAAGATCCTTACTGTTGCCATAAGTGACAGGCTGTGCTGCTGATTTGTCACAATACGGTTTCATCAAGTTACACATACATAATAGATGGTTTTACTACTGAACATATCAAGCGTTAGCAGCGGGGAGTCAAGTTCAGGTCAACCCGCTGGGCCTCTTTAGAACAAGTTAGTTTCATGGGAAGTGGAAGTTGCATGCATCAGTTTATCCAAATATACATATAGAGTATAGTAGGAATTCAGGATTGTTGGAGGCAATTGCCATTAGCAAATTTAAAAAAAAAAAAGAAAAAAAAAAGAAAAAAAAAGAAAAAAAGATCACCTGATTCGAGCACAAGATGGTGCATTATGCATGTCAGAATGAAGTGAAGTGAGATGGCTAACGATGTACTTTATAGTAGCCCTATATTGACATGGGACTAGGGCTGGAAATAAAAGTCGACCAAGTCAGTTTGGTCGACAAGAAAAAGTGGTCGACGCAAAAATGCACGCGTCAAAGCTATTTTAATCATTTTACAAAACATATTTGCGACACCTGGACGAATATTTCGGTTCCGCACGGACAGTTATTGCTGACAGACTCCGATTCACCACTACTAACTAAGATGCTTCTTAGGGTTTGTTTGTGCTCTCTTTAGACTGAAACGGGAGAAAATTAACATTGCTATATGGCTTATGTTTGTAACAAAACAATCTGCATCAAAATCGCTAAATAAATAAGAGCTTTAATTCATTTATTGCCGCTGGCCAGACACACGTAAGATGGCGGGTGGCCTGATGCATCTGCAACAGGAAGGCGTATCTAACTTCCTGTTAAACAGAACAAGTTTAACGAGTTTTTTTTCTTGTTCTTGCTCGCACTTTTACAGACGCTGGCGGTAGAAACAAACTCACTTCGGACGTTTATGGATTTGAATGAGATGGAATGGAACTAGGGTGACGGCGTTGGATCTTAGAGCATAACGTGAGTTATTTGGAAAACCTTTCTATGCATGTGCGGTACCGTTAGTATGCTGCATCAATGGCCATTGTAGGCTTCGACCACTCAATATGTTTGAACGAGACAAGCGAATACGTCAGGCTTAAACATATGTTGAAGATGAAGCGCTATTTAAGTGCATTAATATTGTGATCAAATTGGATTTTTCATTATGTTGGACTATGAAGTGATTTTCAGGAAAAGTACACTAAGTAAGTGATTCAAGTTTATTCAGGGCTAATGCTAATCACAATTGTTAATCGTTTAGCATAGGCTAATTTTGTTTTGTAATTTAAAAAAAAATATTTTTTAATATATATATTTTTAAATATTTTTTACAGTTATATATTACAGGTAGCATCACAATCTATAAGTGGTACTCAAACTTCATCTGTGGCGGTAAATTTATACGTTTGAAACACTGCAATGCCGTTGATCAGATTGGCAAAATTAAGACACTATGGCACAAAAAGTGCATAAAATCGAAAACATCAGCCGATCGGATACAGTATAGCCAATCATATCGGTGAAACACACTTCAGTAGCAAGATGAATGTTGGTTTTTTTAATTTATATTTCTTCCATGAACACAGCGATGCTGAGAGAAGAATCAAATGATGCAATGTGGCTCCAAATGCACAGCGCTCGTGCTGAGTCAAGCTGAGTCACGCGCGCATGTGTTTTGGGGTATTTTTGAGTGCAGTGTGACGCCGGTACAGAGAGCAGCGGGTGGCGGCAGAAAAGATGGAGACCTCACTGGGTCACCACAATAACAATGCTAATGCATAATTCACCAAGTGGCAATGGAAGATGAATGGGAAGCGGTAACCAGTGCTTCAGAATTGACTTCAGGTGAATGGCAGCGTTCGACTCACCTTGCGTTGTCTCTGCCATGAGACTTGATGAAGTTCATGTCTCTGTATTTGGACAAGAAGGCCACCAGCTGATTATTTGTCCTGAAAACAGAAGAAAGAGACTTATGCAAAATGTCATTCAATGTCAAAGTCATCGATACTTGACGTGTTTCGTTTCGGATCGAGCGGAGGCGCCCACCGGGACTCTGCAGTAGCGTTAGAGAGACCCCAGCGCTTAGCCTAGCCTACTAGCCTAGCGCTGAATCAGGAGTACGTGTCCGACTTCCTTCGCGGGGTTGCTAAATCCTGCCCGGGCGGGCAGTCTAGCTTGGTGGGAGTCCAGACCAGTCAGGATAAGGTAAGATTAAACATTACATACAACAATACATTTTGCTTTCTTGCTCTTCAAATGTAGCATTTTGTTTGTTGTGAAGTTGGCTTTGTTTCACGCTGTAGCCCCTTTTAGACCTGCGTTTTTTTTCTCCCCTTCAGCTGGGGAATTTAATTATTTATTTTTTTGCTGATTTTGATGCCAGGATAATATGGCTGTAACTTGTTGTAAACTTACAATCTTATATGCAACATTTTTAACATGAACATCATGCAAATTAAATTGTGATTGGTTAGTTAAGATCCAATCATGGACCCTGAACACTGAATAGTTCATGTCCACTGCAACCATTTATGGGTCTGAAGGGGTTAAAATGCTACAGTAGGTTGTCATAAATAAAGCTTTTGTGAAAAATTCAAATACTGGTTAATAATAGCCATTTGAGTAACTAATACATGTGCCAAAAAAAAAAGCGTGTTTAAATGCCCCACTCATCAAAATGTGTTGCGTGGTTTGTTTAAAAAAAAAATAAAAAGATAAAAAAAAAATAAAAAAAAATAAAAAAAATTCAATAAAATGCCGAGGTATTGGATCAGGACTCAGAATCGGCCGATCTTAAAATGAATCGACTCGGATTCGGGTCCAAAAAAAGTGTGATTGGGACATCCCTACCTGACACCATCAATATACCAACACACAGGAGGAGTGGCATGGCTCAGGTGGTAGAGTGGCTGTCTCCCAACCTGAAGGATGTGGGTTCATTCCTCAACACTTGAGTAGCTTTTTTAAAAAAAAATTTTTTATTTATTAATTTTCTTAATAAACTGGTAAAATGTACACAAAACTGTTTTTATAAAATTTACTTTGCATTTCTGAGTGAAAAAAACTTCACTATTTTTTTTCAATAAGTTTTAAACTTTTTTTTCAAACTTTTTTTTCTTTTTTAAAAGTGATTTTCAATGTAAAACAAATGTGCGACAAATGCTCAAACGGATGAAAATCTGTCCTTCACTGTGAGCAGGTTCTGCGTTGAGTATCATTCAATTGGAAAAATGTAAAACAGCAATCAGAATGTGAAGGTCTACTTAAATGGCCCTGTGAATCAAAATAAGTGAGACATTTCAATAAATACTGAAGGCTGTTTTCAAACTATTGACTGATTGTTGCTGTAATGCCCCATTTTCTTTTTACCTGAAAATTGAATTATTTTGCAACATGCATGATGCATGTAATATGTTCAGAATGACATGCTCGATATAGTTTGGCACATTCAACAAATCTTTTATGAAGAAAAAGACCAAAGGCAACAGTTGAAGGCAGATTATTTAATGACCTTCGCCGCTCTTTTTGTTTTCCCCGGCGGACTACTTGGGATCATAGAAAAGATTGTGTCGCCGTTATTTTGATGAAAGACTTCATGCTGGTTTTACATTATAGGGCAGCCCGCTCTCATACACAGGCCAGACAGGCTAAAAGCTTTGCTCTGCGGGCTGTATGCCCCAGTCACTTGGTCTGCTTTGGAGCCTTTCATGACGCCTTTCGCAAAGAGCAGCAAGGCTACGGTTAAAAGCGCAAGGATCAGTCGGGGGGAGGGACAAGCGCATATTAATGTCATTTTCTCTTGAAGGAGCAATTTCACAGCCTGGGGGGCTTATCTTAGGAGGTCCTGAGCCATAAAGTCGAACTGATGATATGCTGTGCGGACGCACCCGGTCTCTTCTGTCGCCACGCTGTACTCCCACCCACGCATGCATGCTGTGTGACGGCTAGTTTGCACATTGCCAATACGATATACATGCACACGGGCACAGAGATGCTCCAAGGCACACTCACACATACGCGCACACGCACAGAAAGTGTCACACTCCAACTTTGCCACCTGAGCGGTCACCCCGGGTCCATTGGGTCGAGTTTGCTTACTGTCAGGCCTCTGGTTGCGCACAGTATTCACACGCACACACACACAATGCTCTGCTTTCACATCCCACCAGGCACACCAAAATGGTGCTCCGTCTTTTTTTCCCAATATCATAGTCAATTAAACTTCATCACGATGCCACTGATTCACTTCCATGGTCTTGTTAAAATCATAATGTGCCCTTTTTATACGTAGGACTTTTGTTATATGATCCCAGGGTGGAATAGTGCAATGTTACGGTTGACGGGTTATTGCTAGACACTCAAACGCATCTGACAAGGATTACATTTATCATCTCTGTCAGAAGAAATAGATGAAAAATCAATGTTAACTTGCTCAGTTTTCTTACTTTTGTTTCATATTTTTAAAATAAGTCAACTGTGAAACATAATTCAGGTGACCAAACGTCCCCGTGGGGTGTCGTGGCTGGGATTGTGTGGTGGGGTAATGGGGGTTTGTTTAAAAAAAAAAATAAATAGAGAAGAGTTTTGAGTGTGCGTGTTAAAAGAAAAAAAAAAAAAAGTAGGTCAGCTTCTTACGCACCTCACTTCCTGAGCGTTCAAATAAGGTCCTAGAAGAAGAATTTTAGCTCTCTGGTAGCGCTCTGTGCTTGCAAACCGGAAATCTGGTCGCAGTGTGGGTTTGATTCCACCCCCCAATTACAAAAGAAGAAAAGGTTGGGCTTACAACATCCATCCATCCAACCCCACCCCAACCCCATCCATCCATCCATCCATCCATCCATCCATCCATCCATCCATCCATCCATCCATCCATCCATCCATCCATCCATCCATCCATCCATCCATTTTCATAACCGCTTACTCCTCACAAGGGTCAAGGGCGGAACCAAGGTGCACAAGGTGCTGGAACCTCCCAGCTGGCTTCGGGCAGGAGGCAGGGTACACCCTGAACCTCACCAGCCAATTGCAGGGCACACAGAGACAAACAACCATCCACACTCACAAGCACACTAGGTCCAATTCAGACCTGCCATGCATGTCTTTGGAATGTGGAAGGAGACCGGAATACCCGGATACCCAGATAATTGCTTTTCTTTTGGCTGGACCAACATTGATAGAAGACGTAGCTTTCTTCTTTGGGGCCATGATGCGTAAAAAAGAGGGCGAAAAAAGCCAAACATACTCCCACAAGTGCACAAGCGCTACCACTAGCTAAGGGCTAAATAGCGGACGAGGGGAAAACATAGCGGGCTATATGGCGGACGAGGAGCCAAAATGGCGGACCAGGTGTAACCGTTGTAAAGTCGAAACGCATTAGGTACAAGTGCGCCTTAACTCGAGGACTCGCTGTACAAGTTGAGTTGTTAAATTGATATATTTGCACCTTTTTTATTTTTACTACTTTAATAAATCTTGTTTGGTCCAAAAGCAACTTGCATAATTACAGTGTTTCAAAGAAATGTATTTGACTTAATATTTTTTACGTTTTGTTTTGTACCAAAACATTTGTCCTAATTGTGATTATTACCAAATTAATCTTCTTCTTCTTTCGGCTTTTCCCTTCAGGGGTCGCCACAGCGAATCAGTTGCCTCCATCTCATCAATATTTTCTTCATAATCAAACAGCCCTAATTTTCACTATCATTTACAAGGCAGTGCTGCACGTCCTTTTTTTGCAAATCAAAATGTGGTCACTGTACACAAAATTAAAGACAAGGATCCTGCAGCTAGCTCAACCATTTTAAACACTGCTGTAAAGTCAATGAAAGGGTCTTAAAAAGGGGAAAAAAAGGTAAGCACAAGGAGACTGTGTAGATAAAAGGTGGGAAAGAGGACCATACACTTTGGCAAAGCATGCGTCTAACTCATCCTTTGGCCTCTCTGGACACGCACACACATTCACGCACAGCCCCACCATTGGTGTGAGTGGCTCCGCGTTTGCCTTTGAGAGGCAGCCATGCGGCAGACAGACAGACATTATCAGGGAATTAGAGGGGAAATAATGCTTGTCCCGATAACAACAGCAGTAGTCAGGACAGGGCAGTGCAGGAGGGACCACCCTCACCTCCTCCACCCGTTTGGATGCTTGCCAATACTGTATGGGCACAATGGAAAGACTGGCATAGCAGTGTTCTCAAACTAAGATTTAAATGGAAACAGGACTATGCATGTGGGGTTCAAGTTGAATAAACATTTAAGTTGAGTTTAGTCTGGTCACTTCTTTTCCAGATACATACAAAAAATCAGCAATTTCTGTGTGGCCATTTGAAAACGTACCGTATTTACCGCACTATAAGGCACACAGCATTATAAGGCGCACCTTCAATGAATGACATATTTTAAACTTTTTCCATATATAAAGGCGCTACAGTAGAGGCTGGGGTTACATTATGCATCCATTAGATGGTGCTGCGCTAAAGGGAATGTCAACAAAATAGTCAGATAGGTCAGTCAAACTTTATTAATAGATTACAAACCAGCTTTCTGACAATTCCATTCACTCCCAAAATGAATAAAAAGCTGTTTTATTATTTTCTCTGAGGTAAAGTATCAGTATTAGCTAGCGATCCAAGATGGCGGGATCTTCTGCGCATGCGCGTCACCGATCGTGCAGGGTCACCGATAGCGTCTTGACAGCGAGACCTGTTGCGGCTCAATATTGATCCATATATAAGGCGCACTGGATTATAAGGCACATGGTCAGCTTTTGAAAAAATTGAAGGCTTTTAGGTGCGCCTTATAGTGCGGAAAATACGGTACACATTGTCAGCCCGTGTATTTACTTTAGTATATACACAATAAATCAACAACCGCACCCACCACACGCACATACATATTGAGCTACCAATAAATAATATTCATCACCTTATAAAAACTCCCCAGACTAAAAGGACCACATTTGCCAGTCAACGCGGTCAAATCCAAGCTGTTACAAAAACACTTTTTCTGCAATGATACAAGACTAAAATTTACATATTTCAGAATTGCGCGGATCCAAAACATCCATTTCCTCATACTTGATCTGGCCCCCCTCCCTTCTCGCTGTCATTTCTGTATCTCAATTCCCTCTTTTGCTCCATCAATCGTTTCATTTCCCAACAGATGGGTCTTAAAATCTCCACTGTCAGCTATTTTTTTCCAACTCCATCAGCCTCATGCAAATGAGGATGCAAAATATCCGCAAAAACAGTGCCTTGGCTCACTCACGACTGCATTTAATCACGGAGTGACAGGATAAATACGCAAGCATGCAGCGAGACATGAGCTGAGACATGATGCGGAAACATATTGACGGCATTCATCAATACGATGGGAGAGACGAGATTAAACTTGCCTGAACAAATTCAATTTCTTGGCCGCAATTTGCAAGACATCAGATCCTACTTCCTTTTGTCCATTATAACAACTTGTCTAAATCCAACTGGTGGACATCTGGCTGTGCAGTCGAGATAACTCTCCCCTTATAGAAGCATTTTAATTAGCTGCTGCATGGCTTCTTCAGAAATGCAGCAGAGCCTGAACTCCCAGAAGAACAATAAACTCACATAAAGGAAGTTTGCACAGAAAAAAAAAGTCTCCCAAGTTTACTTGGATGACATTGTGTCCAGTTCACTTGAGCTTTGTGGCCTTTAATTGCCTTCTACGGTCTCTTTAAAGTAACATGTTCAAAATTGAGATTTTGGACCATCCAGTACACAGCAGGCAGAGAAAGTCAATATGTATTGACCCTAGCCAATTAAACTGTAATCAGGTCACCATGCAACCACAAGAGCAAGCAAGGAAACAAAGACTTGGAAAAGACGGCGTGAGGGGAAAGTGTTGGAGAAGCAGACGCTTTACTTCATCGATCTGTTTGGTTTGGAGTGAGAGACTCTTTATTCAAAACTCACAGGAGCTCAGACTCGAGCATATCAACTTACCGATCGCGTATTGTCCAGCATTCCTTTAGCACATATTTTCCTTGTATTCTTTCTTGACCTGCAAGTAATTGCCCCGCCCCCAGTTTACAGATGATATTGTGGTCGCCTCCTTTTTACCTGATGGGGTAGTCAGCAGCACTGAGGTTGATGAAGAAATCCCAGTTCCAGTCCCTCATGGACAACAAGTCGGCCATACTTCGAAGATACATGGTCAGGAGGCTGGCACCTCCCCAGATGGTGGCCATGCGCCACGGTGTCACCCTCACGTTGGGGTATTGAGCGGCCAAGGCCTCCACCTGCCGATGGAGGTAGTTGGAGCGCTGCAACAAAGCATACATGTGGAACAATTAGTTAAATAACAATGTGTACTATACAATTTTCGGTGTTTTGCACGTTTTTAGCAAATATCTTCAAATATGTAGGGCTGGATTTTTAACTCATTCACTCCCAGCCATTTTCACAGAAGCAGTCCCGTTCGCTCCCGGCTGTTTTACTGGATTTTGACTGATTTTTCTAGGCCCACAGAATATTGTGTTCTATTGCTATAAAAGCAGGGAACCTATCAAAAGAAAGATTAAAGTCTCTTCTTTCATCAGGAAAAAAATGTATGTTTCTATCTGTTTCCGTTTTGCAGCAATTAGCATTAGAAGAGAGCTAAGTTTCATCAGTTTTCGCAAATCTATTTAAAATTGTAAGTAATTGAGCTTTTTTTTTACATGGCTCTGGTTGATCTCCTTTGCTCTGCTACCACCTGTTGGCCGTTTGTGTAATAACTACCATTTCTGCAAACGTTCTTTGCAGTTGAGAGGCTGCATCAAAGCCTTCTGTATGCTCTAGCATAAAAAACAAAAAACAAAAAACATATAAATACGTCTTTGGGACACTTAGAGCATTACAAAAAACGTATTTATACGTTATTGGGAGTAAATGAGTAAAAAAATCAAACAATCGATATTGAATCGATTTTCCTTTTTGAGCCTGATATCCATTTATAAACCATGAATCTATTATCTTAATATAACCATTTCTCATAAAATCATCAGAAAATAGAATTTCAAAGGCCATTTTTTGTATCTGTTTTCTTGAAATTTAGTGTTCACATGAATGAAAGTATTTATGAAAGACATGACATTGCACTTTAAGACAATTCAGAATCTTTTTCATTTATATTTAAAATTATTGAATTAGAATTAGGAAAATATTTTCATCTCATCCTTGGTGATGTCAATGTTTGTGCAACACTTAAGTGATAAGATGTGTTACTTTCACTAATAAACTAAATAATTTAACCAGTTGCTGCCCCCACAAAACTTAATTTGAAATGTAATGTTTGTGGAGTTTTTATCATGTTATTGATATTTAAGAAATGATGTTCATCATTCATCAAAATCGAATTGAAGGGGAAAAAAAACAAACAAAATCGAATTGAACTAAACTCATGTGAATCGAAATCAAACCAATTGACAAATTAGAATCGATAAACAGCTCTACAAATTTGTGTATGGAAATAGCATTACCTACGCTGACAATATTCTTGGTTAACAAGAATGTATTTATTTTTATTTTTTTTTGGGGGGGGGGTGGTGGCGGTCAAAATTTACAACTGGATTTCATAAGCATGAAAAAAAATATTCTTGGGTTTCATACACATTGTTTTCGAACAAAAACAAACGCCTATTACAAAATCTGAATGAATGTGCCAAAGCATTTCGTGAATTGTGTATGATGGTTTCAAAACGGAAAGCCATATTGCACAATTCAAGTTTATACAATAATTAAAGCAATAACCCTCTGAGGTCTGCTTTGCACATCCTGTTAAATGTCAGACCTTGAAAAGGAAAATGTGCATTATAATAATGGAATAATAATGATATTATAGTTACACTCAATAAAAAAAGTGCATAATGGTTTGAGTTGGACTGCTAAAGGCCTAATAGAAAGCAGTTAATAGCTAATAGAAACTGTTACTATACTGGTGTGCTTTTATTTTGATGACCAAATTTTTGCCAGAATGTTACACCAAAGTTACCCCAACCTGTTCTAATTGTTGCCGAGCATACCGAGAAGGCTTGTTGTGGCCTTGAGTTGGAATGTGCCTTGCTGTATGTTGAACCCTTCTTACACAAAATGACACAAAATTCCAGGCTCCAGCAATTCGATAAAGAATTCAAGAAACATTACAGAATTCAAGAAAGAACTCAGAAAATGTCTCCCTTCTCTCTCTTCCTTGCTTCATACACCATAAACTTAAAGAGTCTTCAGTAAAGGTAAAAGTAAAGCTAAATGTTCATTTATCCACTTCATTAGTCATTTATAATTATTTTGCACTGTTTTGGTATGTAAAGCAAGACTTATTCTCTGTTAAACAATTTTTATTTTTATTTTTATTTTTTTAATATTTTAATATATAATTTCTGGTCTTAAACATCTCTTCAGGGTGCTGGCTACTTCTATTAAAAACATCTTTCAGATCAAAACAGATCATTCTAACGCTGACATTAAATAATAAATCAGTATTTGTTTCAGGTTTTGTGTTTTCTAAGAAAAATGAAAAATAAATAAATAAATAAATAAAAATCAGCTCACAATGTGCTATTTACTTTTCGGACAGGACACAATTCTTGACCATATAGAGGAAGAAGTCTCGTATTCCACTTAATAGTTGGTGGAGAAGATAATTGCAATGTGACAACTTGCAATG
Organism: Festucalex cinctus; assembly: GCF_051991245.1. Lineage (NCBI taxonomy): Eukaryota > Metazoa > Chordata > Actinopteri > Syngnathiformes > Syngnathidae > Festucalex > Festucalex cinctus. The sequence goes on along the minus strand of NC_135416.1, from coordinate 19,993,947 downwards.
TGACAACGTTACATTGATTGATTTATTTATTTATTCATTTATTTATTTATTTTTTAATGCTTTGGTAACAGTAATTTAACAATGACTTGGGCAATTATGCTATTAGGCTAATAACGATATGACAGATTGCAGTAAAGATTGACCAGTCTGCAGAAGCTAATGGCATATTACATAATTACATCATCAGTGCATAGCCCTTGCAGCATCTACAGCTGAAGGAAAAAAAAAAAAAAAAAAAAAGAATAATTGAGTGGAAGTCAGTAGTGAACCCTATACTTTAACTCATTCACTCCCAACCATTTTCACTTAAGTGTTTTCCTGGATTTTGACAGATTTTTCAAGGCCCGCAAAATATTATGTCCTATTGCTATAAAAATATGGAACATACCAAAAGAGAGATTAAAGTCTCTTCTTTTATCAGGGAAAAAAAAAAGTATATTCCTATTTGTTTCCGCTGTGCAGCAATTAGCAATAGAACATAGCTAAGTTTCATCGTTTTTCACAAATCTGCTTAGAACTGTGGGGAAATCAGCTTTTTTTTAACATGGCCTGGTTGAGCTCTTATACTCTGCTGCCACTCAACCATTTTCTGCAGTAGAGAGACTGCATCAAAGCCTTCTCTATGCTCTGGCATAAAAACAGCAACAACAAAAAAAAAAACGTAGAAGTACGTCTTTGGGACACTTAAAACATTTAAAATATGACATATTTATACATTTTTGGGAGCTAATGAGTTAATTGCTCTTATTTTACGCGGAACTCACCTGATCCACGTGTATGTAATAGTAGTGGGACGTGTGGTAGATGGTTTTGAGGAGACGCTGAAACTGACGAGAAGCGCGTCCATGTACCACCAGGACAAACGCGATCCGCACTGGATTGGATTGGAAGCTCTCTGCCGAGTCCTCATCCCACTGGACGTTCGTATTGGCTTTTCCTGTAACAGCAAGAAAAGTATTTATATTCATAGACCTTGCAAAATATAATATATGCCTTTGGACTAGGTTTCCATCTATATGTTCTGCTGTTACGGTAATAAGGAATCATTTGGATGGATGCAGTAATTTCTTCATGAAATCAAAGCTGCCAACCAATCGAAATTCACTTTCATAACAACTTGTTCGAATTTCCATATTTTTTAGATTTTGTCAAAGAACATTACCACAGGACATTTATTGCACTATATTATGCAATAGGATAAAAAGAATTACGGTATGCATATTGTACAGCAGTCACAGTCGCACAGCATAATAATTACTAACCACAATAGTTAATAAATTATGGTTTCAATATTTGTTATTGTAGTGTATTTCTTGCATCAACCTGCAGGCCTATGTGAGATTTCAGCATGCCATCATCAAATACATCTTCATCTATGTATGGCTGAGCTTTTAACCATTCTGTTTACAAGCAAGTTTACTTGCTTTCTTTTCTGTTGAAAAGAAAGCAAGTTTATCAAATCAGATTCATCAGATCTCAAAAGCCCCAAATTAAACTCAGTACTCTATTTTGCAAGTGACCAAATACCATTGTTGATAGAATAGATTAAGTTGTTTAAACACAAACAAAATGTTGGTTTCTAATTAGCGCGATGCACTTCTTGTACAAATGTATTTCCTGCATCCTCTCTTGCTGATGAAATGATGGCAATTTCCACTTTGTAGCACTAATAAAGTTCGTCTTATCTTCTCTCATATAATAAATATTTATTATACTAATATTCTTTTAACCTCATGGGCTCATCCTCGACCTACAGTATGCAGTGAAATACTAATTAATTTCCTGTCGTCTGTAGCTGTGTAGCATTATTATTGTTTTTTTTTTAACTCATTCACTGCCATTGTTTAAATATGGTAAAAATCAATGAAACAATTATAAATTGTTGATATAATGTACAGCAGGGGTTTCCAAACTTTTTCCTCTGAGGGCCACAAACAGAAAAATAGAAAGCTGCAAGGGCCAATTTGATTTCTTTTTTTTTTAAAGTTATTTATTAACACATTCATTTGCCAAACCAGCAAAAAATGCCTCATTTGACGTCTTTTTCCGTCAATGGCAGTGAATGAGTTAATAATTTCCTCTATAGAGGCTTACTAATTTGCCTGTTATTTTGGAGTTTGAAGTAACATAAATACCACAGTTCCACCCAGACCTATGTGACAAGTGTACCATATCGTATCACCCAATCACTCATTTCGGTTTTTCATGTCTACACATCTCTTATGATAGCTTAGCAATTAGCATGGCTTCTCCGTCTTTCTCAAAATCCTTGTTTCGTGATAACGATCCTAGTCAGAAGTGTAGCTTTTTCGCTGCCACGGAGGCAACGATTTGGGATTGTGCTGTGTTGACACTGGATGTAAAGTGAACTTGCGGCGCAGCATCTTTTGTTTAGCCACATCATCTAGCACCTTAGCTCGCAGACAGCTGGGCTAATGAAAAGTAACGTGCACCGATACGAATTGCAGAAAGCAGTGAGATTGGAGACTGTTCAGTGTGGACGTGGAGTTTTTCTTGTTTTGATTTTCTTTTTTGTAGACACTGTAGTGTTATTTTCATCGTATTCATTTATGAAATGTGTACTGGCTAGTTTCTTGGTGGTCCAACAACTGGTGCTATGTTGGAGAGCTGGATTTGTTCTAAATATGTGGAACATTTCTGTCACAAAATACGGACAACCCAGATCCTAACACTTGCGAGGTCAAATGCACAGATGATTAACAAAACACAAGTCTTGTTAATTCTTTTTGACTTATAATCGGACTGCATCACAATTTGACAATGTGCCATAGTTTCTCTCAGGTACGACTCTTGGAAGCCAACGTTTATTTCACACAACTGACAAAGTAATGGAAGAAAATCTTGGCTCAGACACATCCCATCAAGTATATGAAAAGCATCTGTAATCTTATTGGAAACCTTACATTACTTACTTAATGCTGTGCATTTTATACCTCCCCTTGCAAACTTGAGGATGTGAGGTGGCAATCTCAAAAGTGTATAATGGACAAGGTTTGACTTGTCTGTTGTTAAAACAAATGTGCACAACCAGCTTATATGACACGTTTGTTTACAATGTCATGTCTTAAGGAGATTAATGACTATAATTTAGGACTTTGGTTCCCTAGAGCCTGTCCCTAGTGAAGACGATTAAGGAATACAGAAGCTGTTTATCCCCTGGAGGTGATATTTCCCAAAATGTCCACACAGTGTGTGGCCCTTAGGCCCTGTAATTACTCAGATTTAATAGCCAAGTATCAGAATGGTATACGAAGCCTTCACCACCACTATTTAGTAGACATTATCATTTAAGGAGAGGTGTCCAGCAGGTCGTTGTCCAAAGATGGTTTGGGTTAACAACCTGATTACAACTATCATTACGTCCCTGTTACTTGTTTCTTGCACTTCACTCTCCCAGATCTCAGGAGGGAAATATTTGCAGTTTGTCTTTAGATTGAATGTTAATTACTGGCCATCTAAGAAGGGTCACTGGTTTGCTTTACACATGGATAATTGGGCCAGTTGCTTCACAAAGGATCTTGAATGTGTGCCATCTGAGATAGCTGAACTAATGAGCACTGCTTAGTGCTGTCACTTTTGTTAAGCATTTATGATATCGCCATTGAGTCATTTTGACCTACAACAAAATAGACAGCAGGAAAATAAAAAAGTAATAAATCAATCTCTCCTCTTGAGCTGGAGAGTCTTCATCATTCTTTCTGTCAGCATAAATCCTTTAAACTACAGCTCCCTTATCTGCTTTCACCCTTCCTTTGTCCTTATTTATCTTGCATAACATCAGTTTTAAATGTCCATGTGAGGTAGGAATAAAGTGGGACTAAATCTCCAAATCTATGATATATGTGCAGTATGTTCGACAGTTCATGACATCACGTCTACACTGAATTGTTTTCGTTTGAAAGCAATCAAAAATACATACTCTGACAATTGCTGACCATCTTTAAAAAACTGTTCAATCAGAATGTTTGCTTCAAATGATTGACAGACAGACTGACCAATCACTGCATGAACAGTGATAGAGATGCAAGCCAGTAGTCAGGTTTCCATCAAATTGTTTGTTGAAATTTTTTAAGCGAATTCGCTGAAAATGTGCATAACGGACATGTGACCCGTTCCCGTTTCCATCTGTTCTTCTTTTGCGAATATTGAGAGGATACTCCGCCGCTGTAGGTGGCGGTATACACCCTAGAGATGTGATCCCCACCAGTAATTTAAATGCAAAAGAAGAACAGGAAGCGACTGCGCTGTGTGAGGACGTCGTATGAGTTTGTTTTTGTAATTCTTAAAACCTTAGCGTTTCTTTGTTGTTTGCATTAATATTCGCCTCTTTAAGTAATTCCAAAAAGATTTCTGTTTCGTCCCCCCCCCCAAACATACTTGACTTATCATCCGCCATTGCTTTGTGACTACTAACGTACATTTGATGTAATATCCGGTCAAAACGTGCGACGTGTATCCGGTCTTGTCGGCATTTATTCGCAAAACCTGTTTCTATAGCCCAAATTCTCATTTTCTTTTTTTCGATATGCTTCAAAATCCACTCCTCCAAGCATAAAACCTTATTTGCAAATTTTGGGCCCTGAATTTCTAGTGTTTCCATTCAGTTTTATTTTCGCATTTCTTGACAATTTGAATAAAAATGGGTGGATGAAAACCTGACTAATGACAGCATAGAGATCTTACAGTCAGAGCTGCTCTAAGACCACCTGACCTAAACAGAAATCTGAGTTACAGTGCACAAGAACATGTGCTCACTAGGGCAATGAAACCCTCCAAGATTTTACAATCTTGACCAGATGCTATTTGATCTGCTCACAGGAGAAATATCAATTTACTATAAAGTGTAATTATGGCAAAAGGTCCCACTAATGCTACTGTACAAAGACCCTGGCAAGCCCTGGAGAATCACAACCCGAACATATTATCATTAGCCAAGTTAGCATATGGTAGACACCGAGATTGACCATGTTTCTCCAGCATTCAATAATGCAAATATCAGATAACACAATTGCTAATCCAGCCAATGCCTCAAGGACGCTACACTGATCAAATCAAATTGGACAATTTTGTGCTAACAAGGTTAGGACTTGAATTGGGATGGGAATAGAGGAGAGAATCGGGAGCGATAACACATTGGCAGGCAGCAGGCAGGCAGAAGGACAGTAAGACAGACAAGTGATTTAATTTAGCTGTGGCGTTGTTATTAGGCCAGCCACCGGGGGAAAGGCTTTTTCAATTTCTTGGTGTCTTTGATCGCACCGTCAGTTTGAACGGGCTGGTGAGTTGCTATGTGACACAGAGCTTGGCACAGACAAATGACACCCCTGCTCTTGGGAAGGGCAGTGTACGAAAGTTGCAATGTCACTGTGCCTTCTTTTGTTATTGAAGGCGGACAAAAGGCCTGCTGACGTGGCGTGGTCATTCCAAGCCCATCTGCGTAAATACAACAGCTCACTTAAAGAATTGCCACTCATACAACAAAGTTGTGGTGATTGAGAGGGACAAGCCTTGATACACTTGTGTATGTGATCTGGCTTCCATGGCAGTGGCACATTTTTTTTAAACCCTAATGAAACCATTGAAGATACTATACTACACTACAGTATTGTTTGCTTCTGCTATAGTTGGAGGGACAACATGGCTGGCAAAAGACAGAGCAAAAGATGTATGAAGGACAAGAGACGACAGATGCAGGTAGTGTGTTTCAATTCAAAGAACACAATACTGTATCAATATTTAACTAACATTCATAAAAGCATGTCTACAGCGTGCATCAATTTTCCTACAATTTGAAGTGTGCTAAATCCAATTAGCCATTCCTAGTCGGGATTCTCAAATGATTATCAGGGTTAATCCCCTGGCCTTCTTCCCTACACCGTGTAGGAATGTTGCCAACTGGAGGACCACGTTTGGCATTAGTAGTTGCTGGAGGAGTTGTGGAAGAAAAAAAAAAAAAAACACTACATATTGCGACATTGTCCATAATTCGGCAACACTGAAGACACAAGTTCCTTAGTGGTGTGATCGCCCACAGACATGCACATCAAAATAAAAGTACTACTTTCAAAATCCAACCACCCCATATTTTACGATTTATTTTGACTTTGTAAACACTGCAACGTGGCTCATGGGCTCTTCTTTTGCCCAGGTTTGGTCCAGAGGGAGCATGTTAGTGGCTTTGGATTGAAGACAGCAAAAATTACATTTTTTTTTTTTTTTTTTGGAGCGAATGGTGTTCATGCCTGCAGCAGACTTAGAGAGACTAACAGAATCTATGCCAAGGTCCAGTGAAGCTGTTCTGACAGGCTGCTACCTCTGGAAAACATTACAAAATGCTATTTATGTTGTTTTGTTTGTCACCAGTTTGTTGTAGTTCTCCAATTTTGTTGGCAGACTCCACAGCTGGAGTGAAAGTGAGGGAAAAAAATGAGTGTGAATGTTTGTCTGTTTTCAGCTTTCAAAAAGAAAGGAACAACTTTGATACATGGCCAGTTTGAAATAACAAACAAATGACATTTAGAAACCAATTTGGAGAGAATACAAAGAACATCCACATTTTCTGAAATACCAATTACACACAATGAAAAACATATTCTTGGCTTTTATGGGGATGGAAATTGTTTGTCAAAAATCCAGTATTTTTTTTATTTTTTTTTTTTAATTGGAAACATACCACTCAGAATCAAAGTTATTCTATAAGTTTTATTCTATAGAAAAAAAATTACAACTAAAATTAAAAAACATTTTAAGGAAGTCAACCCAAAAATGTTCTTTCCAATATGGTGTATGCTCACACACTAATCTAAACACGGCATTCCGATTAATATTGTTGAATATGAATTAAGCAGCAAAATCCACCCATTTCGATCCACTTCATGGGGCAGCCATTTTGCCACTTGCTGTTTCCTGAAAATGACATCACAGTTGCTCAGGCCTCAGGTAACGACCAATCACAGCTCATCTATCTTCTGAGTTATGGTCAAGTGACATTCGCAAGCTGAGCCGTGATTGGTCGTTACCTGCGACCTGAAGAATTTGATGTCTAATATTACGAGTAAACTAATATTAAAGCTAAACTGGAATAAAGTATTTTTGAAAATAATAATAATAATAATAATAATAATAATACAAATGGTGATATAGCAAAAATAACGATGAAAAATACAAAACCTGGTCAGAATAGAGTCTCTATGTGTATCATTGTGGGTGATAATTGTGTGCATAAATCATATTAAAATATCAAGAAATGCAATATATATGAAGAGCACAAAAATATAAATATCTTTCATGAACTTACCTTCTAAGGGGCAGTAGCGAGTGACCTTTTCGGGCATTAACTGGCCCTCCTTGTGTCTGCAGTACACTTCTGCGATCTGCTGCCTGCAGTCTTTGCTTTTGGCCCTGGACAGAGCGGAGATGGCTTCCTTCCCACTGATTTCACACTTGGGCGGTTGGTCGTAGGTCACCTCCAGGGGCGCTGCTGTGGCCTGCCTTCTGTGTGGGTGCTGATGCCTGTGCTGGGCCTGGTGCGAGGCGCGATGCAGCGGCCCTCCTGCAGCCGCACCTTGACCGCCGGGGCGTGAGTTGTTGGCGACCGCCAGCGGCTGGTGGCTTAAAGGGAGCACTTCATTGGAGCCGCGAACCAGGTTGGGCGAGTTGTCACGCCAGACTTGCTGCTTCCCGTGAGCCTTCTCCTGCAGATGCTCTCGCTGCTGCCTCCTGCTGGCGGCACCGACCGTTTGCCGATGCGGCTGCGAGCGTGCTCCAAAGTTACTATTGTCAATATTATCAAAGTCTTTCGGTACAGAGTTCTCGTTGTTGCTGTCCACTCTGCTTTTCTCCTTCGGTCGATGGGAGTAGTATCCATCCTGCGAAAAATGGAGATGAGAAAGACAAATGTTCGTTAAATCTTTGACCGCCAAAAACGTTTAATAACGATTAGTACAATCACGATGTATGCCGCCATAAACGTTAAAAGATGTCAACTACGTCTTTTTTTTTTTTTTTTTAAATCAATGGGCAGCACGTGCTGCCTGGTCAATGAGTTGTGGAATCAAAACCCTCACTATCTATAGCCAGCAGATGGCAACATTGTATCTCTTTTCAATGGTCTCAAATTCTCAATGTGTATGAAATTTGATGAAACAGAAAATTTTCAAGGATAATGTAAATGATCAAAGCCTTTGTCATATTAAAGTTTTTTTTTTTGATAAAGTGTGGCAGTAAAAGAGTTAAGCGGCGAGGAATGCTGAAAGGGGTTAAGAAAAACACAAAGCGAGTGAGCGTGGTGCATATCATATTTTGCTTTAACAATCAATGTGGCATGTTTGAGTGGGCAAAAACCCGCTGAACTGTGTGGCATGAAATTAAGTATTGAGGTATTGAGTGGGAGGACTACAAGGTGCAACTTGACTGGAGGTGACGCAAGGGCTGTGAGGGCTCTGTCGCTCCGTGCCATCATCAGATTAGCCCGGTTTCAATTAAATTCTCCCTCAAATGGCCCCAGCTCACCGTAAACAGATTACCCAAAGGGGGTTAAAGGGCCCGAGTGTGACTGGGAGTCGGTGTGGCTGTTAATACTTGAGCGTGCGTGTGCATGCATGTGTACAATTCTTTTCACTTGGAGTCACAGAATATGAACAAACTGTAGTGTGGCATGTGACAAGGAAGGCTGTGTGTCATATGAGATTGTGTGCGTGTGAGCATTTATCTTTGAAGCAGAACAAGCTGTAGTGGAGAGTGCACAAAGAGCAAAAAAAGTGTAATGAGCAAAAATGGCCAAGGAGCGCTGACACGAGGGTTGAGTTGCGCTCTCAGGAAGGGCTGGCCTGTTGCGGCAAAATGTTCCGCCGTGGATCAGACACGGAAAATAAAGGAAGCTGCTTTGCTGCCACACCAACCCTGCACACCTTGCTAGACACATGGGGAAAAGGTGTGGGGGTGGGGGAATGGGGAGTTTGGGAGGTGGAACAGCTAACAGCAGCTGGGGGAAGATAGAGCCCACAACAACAAGGCTCCCTGATGTGCTTCAGCATTTACAAGGCACAGAAAAGAGGCGCCAAAAGAGGTGGGGGAGAATAGAGCGATGTACGACAGAAGGCAAACAGGAGAGGAGAAACACAAGGGAAGTGAATTAGCTGCTATTTAAGCTAGCAGCTCAGTGTGGAAATGTCTTTCTTCTATGTCTTTCTCTGGCTTCTACCCTGAAGCCAGGCAGATTGTCATCAACCTTTCCTCTAAGCAAGCACCTTCTATGAGCACAATTACACAGCTGACACACTTTCCCTCTCACATTGTGGAACAATGAGAACATTACAAACAAAAGGGCAAAGAATCCTAAAGCCAAACAGCTCCAAATTGTACACCACATAAGTGTGTTACAATTCGTGTATTTGTTGTAAAAAAAAATACATCCATCCATTTTCTTAACTGCTTACTCCTCACAAGGGTTGTGGGGGTGCTGGAGCCTATCCAAGCCGGCTTCGGACAGGAGGCAGGGTACACCCAGAACTGGGTGGCAGCAGGTTAAAAAAATACAATAAAATAGAAAAATCATGGACAAACTCCTCCCCTCCCCAAACGGGGAAAGAAAAATAACCTTTGTAGAAGTAATAATGAATAAAACGAAGCTCCCTTTAAGCTGCTTTTCCTGGAGACATTTCACAATCCAATACACCTTTGAGCTGCTACCTGTCATCTCCCGCCTTTCTTTTCTTCTTCATTCCACTCCTTTTCTAACACATTTCTTCACACAATTAGGATCCATCCCCTCTGCTCTTCTCCTTTACATCTCTTCCCTCTGCTCAGTGTATTTTTCTTCATCCCCTTTTCACATGTCACACCGCTTTTTTCTCTTTCCAGTATGAATTCAGCTCTGTTTCTCTTCTCCCTGTCACCCCCTCCCAAAACATGCATGCCTTTACTTTCTTCACTATTCCAGTTCAATAGATCATGTTGTCTGACAGAAGCTGGTAATCCCTCATGTAACAGCTGCTTATGCTACTGAACACCTTGTAGAGAGAATCCAGAACTGAGAAGAAAGTATGTTAGGGGGTTGATCCAAGTATTGTCAGTAACTCAAATGTTTGCAGCAGTAACAATTTAATGAGGTGCATGCATCTTGCCCAAATGCCCCTACTTGGAATCACATTGTAGATATACTCATATGAAGCAGATGTTATCGTCCTGCATTTGTCCCTTGTGATGATGATGTCAGTTGCTATGCATGCTAGCATCCTGCATTTGTCACTTTTAGGTCCTGTATTTAGGTGTTGTATTTGTCACACCTATTTTGCCATATAGGCCTTTATTCTGTCATACAAAATTGAGCATGGCGCGAGTTGGAGTTACTGACTGATTATTTTATCAGTATGTCAGGGTTTCTCTGCATCCAGCCCGCTCAAGGTTCTAGCTTATTCAATTTTTCGAGGCCATCTGAATCCAGCCCTGCTCTCTGTTGTTACTTTGTATTTTTGTTGAAACTACTCTCTGTTTTTTCAAATACTGTGTCTTGTCTGATTTTGGATCCAAATTACGCACCTTATGTGGGCATAATAAACAGACTGAATTGTTTCTATTGTTAAAAATTACATTTATTATGTGAAATGCATTGTTGTTTAATAAACAAAGCTCTAGGCCCAATTGGCGTGCATTATCTGGAAGCAGAAAGTACTGTGATTGTAATAACTGACATTTCAGGTATTGTAATAATCTGCAAGTAGGAAGCATGTGGTTAGCAGTTCTGTCCTTACAGAGCTGCTGCTTTCATTTCTGCATGTTCTTCGTTCCATGCCGCTGGAAATTGTGAACCAGGTGTGAAAGTGAGTGTGAATGCTTGATTGTCTGCATGCCATGTGATTAACTGGCGACCAGTCCGGGACCAGCTGGGCTTCAGCTCACCCGTGACCCAGAACATAAGCAGTTGGAAATATGTTGATCCGCAGTGATTAACTGTTTTTTGTTTTTTTTTGTTTTGTTTTGTTTTTTTTTGGGGGGGGGGGGTCATCATGGGATCATGACTTGCTGCAAATGAATTGACATGGATCAGATGAGAGCTGCTTCAAGTGTGTTGGAAGTGGAAAAAAAGGGACATTTCTCTGGATAAACAATCTCCGCACTATGCTCCTACTCTTCCTCCTCCTTTTCTTCATTTTCAGTACTTGGTTGGCAATGTTGCTTTTTAATCTTGTGCTGTAAGCGGGAAGCTGTGGGGCAAAGAATTAATAGTTGGACTGGAGATGGTCTGTGGGTGTGGAGCATGGATGGATTGCCACAGGGAATGATTTTTTTTTCTTCTTTTTGGAATGTACTGGAAGGCCAACCAACAATTGCCTGGCACACTTTCCAGTTTTCACACAAACAATTCAGAGAAGCGACGAAACAGCAACGGGGGTAAACATTAATAATATCCATCACTGGTGGGCATATTCAGAGAAAGGGAGAGCGTCCCAGCTTCCCCTCTGGGAATGGTTTGGTCCATTCTTCACTTACAGGGCTGGCTGGTAGTTCTGACTTTTGCTCATTTCCTCTGCCACAGGGGAAAATATTTCACCTGTCCCTTTTCTTTCTTTCCCTTTCCGCTTTTCTTTTTAGTTCACCCAATCTCCTGTGTGGCTGAGGGAAAAGAACTTATCTTTCTCCCCACACCTGTCTTTCTCCTCCCCTGGCCCTCGCATCATCCCTTGCTCTAAGGAAGGAAAGACTCCGCACTGCCTTTTTCCCTCCTCCTGAATGCCGTCTTTTACTTCTCAGGGACAGCAAGGTAGCGACACAATCAGTTCTACCACACCTTCCCAGCAAGCTTCCTTTCAGACACGTTGCACCAGCGGGACGAAGCCATCATGTGTGCCAGCGTGTCGACACAAGCAGCCGTGCAGACGACCGCACCAGCCGTAAACATATTGTGAAGTTCATTAAGAAATGCATTTGGCCATCACATGCATATTAGCGAGTACACAGGAGTTGGATCACCTCAGCTGCGTCTTGGCCTGAATGCGCTTGCCATATGGCTAACGAGCTCAGATTAATTACCTGGAGTTAATCTCTGAGCAAGATGCGGAGTCTTGTATGACACTAGAGTCTGATACACAAACACCCTTAGTTCACAGCTGTTCTTCCACCGCAAGGCAGCACAGAGAGAATTGACAAAAAAAAAAAAGCTTGTTGCTTATCAGCTCTGGAGGATGAGAACCCATTAAGTTGTGTTTTTACATTAGCTTTAAAATGGACTGAATATATGAAATAATGCAGAGTACAAAGATGAGTCATGGAGACATTCTATAATGAAAGAAAACTGTGGTTTATGTTGCCTTCGGGTTTCAAGTGGTGAATATTTACAGTGTTTATGCTACCTTTGTTTTTCCAATCAAAGTTGTATACCAGTTACATGTAAGTATGTGCAAATGTATGATTAGCAGCAGCTCTGAATCAACAGCCGACATTAGGTATACGCAGAAGCCTCTCGTGCTGTAGAAAAAGGACCTTTTGTGTTTATGAAAATGCATAAAACAGCAAGAAGGAGAATATATTATTGCCACATCAATTCCATTTATAATTGTGCTCTTTACTAATGTACAATAGCCACAATCTCTGGAATAGTTTGAATGCATATATTTGAACCAAGCAGGGAAAGAAGTCACACCCAAGCCTCTGAGAACCTAAGTAGTGACATAGGATTCATTCATTCATTCATTCATTCATTCATTCATTCATTCATTCTAATATGATAACAAATACATTCATATACAGGACTGTCTCAGAAAATTAGAATATTGTGGTAAAGTCCATTATTTTCTGTAATGCAATGAAATAAGCAAAATGCCATACATTCTGGAATCATTACAAATCAACTGAAATATTGCAAGCCTTTTATTGTTTTAATATTGCTGATTATGGCATTTTTTTTCTTGGTCTGAGGAAATATTCTAATATTTTGAGATAAGATATTTGGCTGAAAATGCCATAATCAGCTATATTAAAACAATAAAAGGCTTGCAATATTTCAGTTGATTAGTAATGAATCCAGAATGTATGGCATTTTGCTTATTTAATTGCATTACAGAAAATAATGGACTTTACCACAATATTCTAATTTTCTGAGACAGTCCTGTATGTAAATGTACTTCTATGACCACTTTGCTTGCTTGTTTGCTGTGGAGCCAATGTCCAGGTTTTCCAATACATTTATAGGAACATTAATTCACTTTCAAAAAAAAAAAAAGATATTAGATAACACCAAGTTGGTTAGTTTCCATCCATCCATCCATCCATCCATCCATCGTGGATACTATTTGTCCTAGAGTTGCTGCAGTAATCATGAGTGCGTAAACAAGCATTCACATATACATTTCCACTTATGGGCAATTTACTTTCAGAAGATGCAATGGGTATGATTTTTCCCATCTTTGTAAACACATATATTATGCTCTTCATTCCCTTTCCACACATTTTTATTCCGCACTCACAGCGTTGACCATTACTTTTCTTACTACTGATTGCTGCAAGCACTGCATATCTTGCTAATTTATCTATTGCAATTAATACATGTTGCTCTGAATGAGAGCAGCAGATAATGCTTGAAATTTAAATGAAGCATATAATGGACCTAATTTAATTTAAATTCTGCTCAGTTGTGGAAAGGAACTTGGGTAAATTGAATGTTTCAATGTGAATGTTGTGCTGGGGAAAATAATTTGTAAATGAGTTGATGTCAAGATTATCCATTTAAAAGAACTTTACCTTGAGCTTGATTGAGGTGAAATTGAGTCAAAGGACGACCTTTAATGACCTTAAAGCCTTACAGGGAGTGTATGTACCAATGACCACACTCAACAATGAGCTGAAATCCCCAAAGCATGTGGCATAAGCATGTGGCGAAAGTGAAGCCGGCCTGCCTAAGCCTCACGAGGTTCGCTTTGCTTCTCCTCCATAAAAAAGAAATTTTCCTCTACACCTCAGCGTCTTACACAGATGGATTACTAAACCACACATTTACAGTCACACTTTTCTTCCCTTTCGATTGAACAAACCAACCTGTTTGCACACTCACATACTGCTTACCAATGGGACTCATTTATCCTGCAGTCTGTGTGCGCGCAGAGAGAGAGAGCGAGAGAGTGAGCGAGCGAGAGATATAGGGGCCAGGTTTGGTGTCTGTCTAGAGTGACGCAATATCTCCCAGTATGGATGTTATTATTGGACTAAGTGGCTGTTATCAGTTGTCAATGGTTCTGAGATAGTGCCTACTTGCCCTGCTAATAGGCTCAATATTACTTCCGAGGGACAGGTAATCATGAGAAAATCAAAGAAGGGAGTCTAATAAAGTCAGTGCAGGACAGCCTTTGTGGTAGATGGATGTCAGACTAGATTAAACAATAGATTTTGCCACAGATGACTTATGTTGCTATTGCTTCTTGGGGTGAACTCTGTATCTTAAAAAAGCCTGTCCGTCCGTCCGTCCGTCCGTCCGTCCGTCCATCCATCCATCCATCCATCCATCCATCCATCCATCCATCCATCAGTTTTCTATATTGCATATGTGGTCGCCAGCCAACAACAGGGCACATATAGAACAAGGTATTCACAGTACTCACACCTGTAAACAATCAATTCCCTTTAATGAAGGGAACATGCGTGTTTTTGGAATGTGAGAAACATTACAGGACTACAACTACAGAGAAAAAAAACCCACAACGCAAGCTACAGTGACAGCATTGAACGGGCAATGATTTGCCAACTTGTCCACCTGTAATGAATCTTTTTTCACTCTTGTTTTTTGATCCAGCGAAGTGACAACATTCTTATTCCCAAAATGCATATTGTAAAAGAAATACACTTGTCCCGTGCTATATCACGGTTAAATTTTTGCAGTTAGCTCTGTTGTTTGTTTATAAACACAGACTCAATGCAGAACAATATTTGCGATAAAGTACATAAACGGTTGAATATCCCACATTTACATTGTTGCTAACAAGACAAGCAGCAACTGAAATGATTTGCACCCGCATTGACTTCAGTCATCAGAATTTGCTGAGCATTTTAACCACATTGATATTTAACGATACCACACATAACAATACTACATGTTAAACATAACCAACTCCGTATAATGGACTGCATGCATTTTAGATCTTTTCAGCTAGCCATAGCCAAGTTCCAGATCGACAGTATCCAAATATATTCAACTACCTTGTTAACTTTGCAGTGTCCAACTAGGGGGAAATCTTTAAAAGCCTACAAAAGTCTGGAGTGGTACAAATGGCCAACATCAGGATTTCTAATGAAGCTTTAGCTTTGGTTTCTACCTGCTAAAGGTAACATCAACATCACTGGCAGGATACGTGTTCCTTTTTGTTACGCTAGATAAGATTAGCATTTAGTAATCTCATGGATTGGGTTGATTTTGTTACTTTTGTCATGGCTTAGATTAACTCATTAGCTCCCAAAAACGTATAAATACGTCATATTTTAAATGTTTTAAGTGTCCCAAAGACGTATTTATGCGTTTTTTGTTTGTTTTTTATGCCAGAGCATAGAGAAGGCTTTTATGCAGTCTCTCTACTGCAGAAAATGGTTGAGTGGCAGCAGAGTATAAGAGATCAACCAGGCCATGTTAAAACTCCCACAGTTTTCCCACAGTTCTAAGCAGAATTGTGAAAAACGATGAAACTTAGCCATTTTCTTTTGCTAATTGCTGCACAGTGGAAACGGATAGGAATATACTTTTTTTCCCTGATAATAGAAGAGACTCTAATCTCTCTTTTGGTATGTTCCATATTTTTATAGCTATAGAACATAATATTTAACGGGCCTTGAAAAATCAATCAAAATCCAGGAAAACACTTAGGTGAAAATGGTTGGGAGTGAATGAGTTAATTTTGGTTTAGCTTGAATTTGTTCTCATATTTCTTTAAGTTCAGTCATGATCTGTGTTTTGCGTTATTGTCCTCGTGTGCACTCCTCGTCTTGTCAAGCATTGTCATGTCCACCTGTGTTTGCCTGCCCTTCCTCATTTGTCAACCAATCAGCATCCTCTGCCACTTGTGTCTTGCCCATCTGTGTCTCGTTGTCAATTAGTGTGTGTGTGTATTTAGTCTCTTGTCTCCCGTCGGTCTGTGTCGATTCATTGTTGTTTTCATCCTGTTATGCTGCCGTTTTTTTGCCTTGTTCCCCCTATGTCTTTCTTTGCTTATGTTCTGGAGTTCGTTTTTGTTTTGGCTTAATTAAATTTTCATTTTACGTCACATCTGCTTCCTCGCCCTGCTTCTCTGCCTTTGGGTCCACAACCACGCCTCAAAACCTGATAAGCAACAGGCAGTGTAAAGTAGGTAACTTACTAATGCTACTAATACAGGACAGCTAGTTTACTAACTCTTCTTCGATATGTATTTGATTACTTTGCTGGTGGTATTTGCTGTTGGCTATGTTGAATGTGATGATTGCAAGCATCAGTGCTGCTCGAATAAAGTAGAATCCAAAATATGTGCCACGTTAGGCTAATAAATCCTGGCAACGTTTGATTTGTCAAAAACAGTGTTGCACTGTTTTACAATCAATTAAGAAAGTGTCCATTTTAAGAACACAAATCCTTCGGAGCCACCTTTTCCCATAAACCCCATCCTTGCTCCCCGCCAAGGGTGAACTATGGGTGTTTCCAAATTGCGCAGCAACATACAATATATTATGTTTATATCTCTAAAAAAGCATGAAAGCCTTTAGCGAGCATGGGAAGACACTGGCAGCTCTCCTGCTGTGTGCCTTTACCCCTTCTCTCATATAGTACTCTATTTCTCCCCCCTGTCTGTGAATAACCCCCCAAACTTTACAGCTCCGGCTTTGAATGGGGCCCATCAGGCGATTGCTAAGCCATATCTCACAAAGGCATGAAAAATCTGTACCACTCCTTATCTTACACCTCCCTGTTCAGCCATGAAATGACACCCTTATTTAATCAATTGTGAATCATGAAATTTTGCACAAGAGACCCCTTTTCTTCGCGTTTGACAGTGATTGAACTGCACAGCCATGCAATTCCATTCACCACGGCGATGAGAAGAAAAGAGTGGGGGCGGTGTCTCTTTGCCAACAGTTCATGAGAGAGGACGAGATGAAGGCGATTTCCCTGTGACACCGCGCATCTCCATTTTGGCGGCATCGCTACACTCGGGCTGCATGATCATGCGGCATGTTGAGATTCTACAGGTATATAGCTGAGCAGTCCGGGGCGTGGTGCGTGGTTTTTATGTCCGTGTGTAACTGCGGATGACGAGACATTCGCACACGGTTTTACAAAGGCCACAGAAAAAGACCAAAGGTGAAGCATAGCTGCAAAGAAATGAGTGTAGCAGGGTGATGGGGCCATGAGAAACAGTAGCAACAACAGAGATGTAGACAAGAGCAGTGGAGGAGGAGATGGGAGAGATTGGGGGTGGAACGGGAAAGCCTCCCCCTTTCGTCCTTTTGTGTTGCATGAATGGGCTGGTGGGAACAACGTGAATGTATGAAGGTCTGCAGTGAGTGTGTTTAGGGAACATTGCTGGTATTCTGGGATGCCTTCGTAATCTGCCCTGTTACATAACAGTGACCCCAGTGTGGTCCTAACCCAGGGGTCAGTGGTTGACCTACACTGTTTAACGTCATGTCTGTGCGACATCAGTTTTCCAGATTTATCACTATTGGGGTAGGGCTGCAAATTATTGGAATATCATGCGATATAATTGCTGAATATAACAATATCAATATTATTGTGATATTTTAACATGGAACTAAGGAAATGACATTTAATGATCTAATGAAAGAATTACATTTTTCATGCAGCAAAATAAGCAAAACAAAAAAGTCACGAGGGCAGATCTTAAAATAAATAAATAAATTAAAAAACTGAATAATTGATTTTCCTTTTTGAGCATAATAATATGAATTAGGGGTGTGAATTGCTGCAACTGGCAATTCGATCCGTATCACGATTCATAGGCCACGATTCGATACCGATTAGTCCCGATACGAATCTATAAGTTGAATATTGCAATTTTTGTACTAAAATTTAGAATTTACTAACCAGCAATATTGGATTATCATGCGATATAGTTTGTGAGGGTGAGAAGCTCGGTCATCCGGGAGGGACTCAGAGTCGAGCCGCTGCTCCTCCGCGTTGAGAGGAGCCAGCTGAGGTGGCTCGGGCATCTGGTTCGGATGCCTCCTGGACGCCTCCCTGGGGAGGTGTTCCGGGCATGTCCCACTGGCGGGAGGCCCCGGGGACGACCCAGGACACGCTGGAGAGACTATGTCTCTCGGCTGGCCTGGGAACGCCTTGGGATCCCGCCGGAGGAGCTGGTTGAAGTGGCTGGGGAGAGGGAAGTCTGGGTTTCCCTCCTGAAGCTGCTGCCCCCGCGACCCGACCCCGGATAAGCGGAAGAAGATGGATGGATGGATGGATAGTTTGTGAATATAGCGATATCGATATTATTGCGATATTTCTCATGGACCTAAGGAAATGACAATTTTATGATCTTATGAAAGAATGACATTTTTCATGCAACAAAGTAATCAAACTCAATATATTCTTAGTTAATTAATTGTAATTACCTCTCAATAATGTTCAACTATTGGATGGCGGTGCACATTTTTAGTTAGCATCTGACTGATCAAATTCAGATAAAAGTATAAATTTCCATATGAAACTTATTGCATGTTTTTGCGATATGCATATTGCATGGGCTAATATTTTTTCGACACATTGTGCAGCCCTATATTAGGGGTGGTAAAATATTGATTCGGCAATATATCGCGATATTACAACTCACAATTCTGGAATCGATTCAATAGGCAGCCAAATCGATTTTTAAACCTCCATTTTTGACGGAAAAATATTCAACCACACGTCTTACTGAGGGTTAGGATTCACACGTTAAGCATGAAAGAATGTTATATTAATGGAACATTAAGCCTTAATATTTTATTTCAATGTTGTTCAAACATGAAACAATAATAATAACAATAATACAATTTCATACAAATCTTACAGTGTACATGTACAAGTTTATTGAATAGTATTTTCCAAATTTGAGTAAAAAAAAATCACAACAATCGGATTGTAAATTCGTATTGGGATCAATCGGTATCGAATCGTGACCTATGAATCGTGATTACGAATCGAATCGTCAGGCACGAGGCAATTCACACCCCTAATTCACTATTAACTCATTCTGAAAACAAAATGGCTCTTGCGTCATGTGTTCCCCATTGCAATTCTTTTTTTTGCCACTGTCTTTATAAAAATTCATTAGATCATAAGCAATCAGTTCAAAGTACTGCTACTAGGACTTATTCTAGACCCCATGAGTTCATGCAGCCACATCACTACTATTCTGTCGTCCTTACACTGGCTCTTTGCTCTTTTTAGGATTCATTCTAAAACTTGTAAAGTCATTTACAGGTCCCTCAATGATCAGTCTCCTTCATACCTGGTAGATTTGATGTCATCTCACTGTCCTGTTAGGTCACTGCAGTCTGCTGCCTGCCTTTTACTTACTGTCTAACTCAAGCTAAAAAATAGAGCTTTGCAGTCCATTTTCCTCAACTTGTGGAATGCACTTACATTTAAGCTGATGCAGTAGCTGCCTCTTTTGTAAACAATTTCTTTGTAGATATAGCAGCCCACATTTAAGAGGAAAACTCAATTTATTGAGCATATGAGATGATTAGGAAAAAAAAATCTGTAAGCCCTGAATGCCATTTAGTTCGGAACAGTAAAATGGCCACAAGAGGCACTGGTATCAGCTGCAGTCGCGAGTACTCGATACATTGAAATAAGGCCATATCATCCTGATACAATATCTGGTGCCGGTATTCGCAACAAGACCATCATCATGTCTTCTTTTTCAAAACCAAGATAATTAATAGTTGTGAAGTCGATAATTGTGTGCAGATATAGAAGTGTCCTGGTTTGTCTTAAAATCCATTCAATATCTAGTACAGTATGTTCAGCGGGAAGAGATTATGGATGGCAACACCAAATTAAAAACATACCACAAATAGGGCTGTAACCTTGCACACCAGTTAAAAACATTGTGGCTGTTCCCCCACCTGTGCCCCCCTCCTCCAGCTCCAAGTTAACAAATGAATTGCTGCCTAATTAGCAATGTCTAAATTGTGCAAGTCAGTGTTATTTGGTCCATAATTTTGTCATTCATGTCCACATTTTCATTATACCAATGAAATGTATTGTGTTTGACTATAATTTAGTGGGGGTGATGATTACCAACGATTAGTATGGGCATCCTCTTCCAGGTGTCACGGATGCATTTATGCATGATGCATAACAGTCCAACTAAGGTCCTTGAGGGCTTCGGTGATTTCCAGGGGAAATATTATGAATCCGGTCACAGTCTTCTAATTACTTGCTGTCAGCCAGACAGAAATGTTTCAGTCTGTGACGCTTGTGGAGACCTTTGTTGGCGTCTGTGGAAAGGATTGGTCGTGCAAATATGTCAGACGCATTTTAATTTTGGTACTTTTTACTTTAAAGGTATTTAAGAACACTGGTGGATAAAAACAATTAAGTTCATCACGCATAGTAACATGTTCATTATGTGCCATCAGTCTGCGTAGGCTGAATAAACCAAAAATGGGTCCTTAATAAACCCACTTGTTAGTGAAGCATCTCCATTCACAAAGTGGTCTAATGTTAATGTTAATCTACTCAAAGAAGACTTACATACGGTTGAAATAAAATTAAGTGGAAGAAATAATTTGCCATTCGTTAAAACGAGGGTTGATTACACTTAGAGTAACTCTTAAGTGTTGCTCATGCAAAACATTCACACGTTGATCAGAATGAATCGACAAGTTTGGCAGCATTTCCAGCAAATCAGCTCAAATCCTGAATGGACTCCACGGACATGCGCAAGACTCTTCTGACTGATGACTTTCCAACGCTAATCCCACAACAGAACAGCATGGAGTCCCACCAAAATCCCAGTAAATCTTTTAGCCCCCTACATCAAAAGCTGTTTGTTAGCAGCAGGACTGCTGAACCCGGCCACACCTTTCAACAAGTTGTTACACAACGTGGTCAAATTACAGTGTTGACCTTTCATATTTCGACACTCCAAAGGGGATAATATCCTTTAACTACCTGGCTGGCATCAAAGTATAAGAACCATCAGCAACATTTTGAGCTTTCATTTCCTTGTGTAGCAACATACGTGCACACGGACATGCAAGGACAAATCTGAAGGTGTTGGCAGTTAAAGCATGTGGTACATACATGAGGTTAGCCACTTTTGCATTTCAGGTTCAGGACAAAACCAAACCGCACCGGCCTTACTTTGGCCCGGCTTGGCCTTCTTTGATTTTCCATCACTTTACAACAGGTGCCCAACAACGGGAGGGATTGAGGCGGGATCAAGAAACGCTATCAACATTTTACACATTATTGCTACAAGTCTAGGACAATGGACGTTGATGAGATCTTGAAGTTAGTCTTTTGGTTATAGCATCACAAGAAGCAGCCATGAAGATGTTTCAGTTTTGTTTGGGTTGGGTTTTGTTTTATTTTGGTGTGTGTGCTGTGTCTGTCTTGTGTTCCTGTGTTTCCCCTGTCTCGTTACGTCTGATTAGGTCCACCTGTGTAATTCCCCTTCCCATTGTGTGTTGACCAATCAGGGCCCTCTCCCTATTGTGTTTCTCATTAGTGTTGGTGTATTTAGGCTGCTGGTTTTTGTCTTGTCTGTGTCTGTTTTTCCACCAACAAGCCCAGGAACTTTGAGTTCTGGGTAAAAGGAGTTCTTGGTTGTAAAAGTTCAGCAGGGAATTTAGAATTGTGCTTCCACAGCTGCCCAGCTGTCTTAGAGTTCTCGGTAATTAATTCAAATGAGTTTGACTGAGCCCAGCCGATGTAAAAACAACACCCCCAAATTTGACCAATCAGTCGTGGCCATTGCAGCCCGTCCCCTCAAAGTTCCTGCCTGGCTCAGCAAGACCGTGCTGCTGAGATAGTCCTTGGATGTCCCCTGTGGAATTTAATTACACTGGTAATCGTTGTTGGTGGAAGAAGGTGCAAACTGAATTTTACCAAGGTAAACTGAAAAGTTCTCCAAAAGTTCCGGCGGTGAAAAAACACCTAATGTCTATATGTCAGGGGACCATGCTGAAGTTGTTGTTTTAGAGTCATTCGGTTGTTTTCGTCTGTGCTAAGTTGTGTGTTAAGTAAGTTAAACCTCGTTGCCAAAGTCTAGTTTACCCTCGTCGCCACAGTCAAGTCTCCCCTCACGTTGCCAGGTCTCCCCTAATCAAGCCAAGTCTTCCCCACGTTTCCAGTCAAGTGTGTCTAGTCTCACGTCATGCCAAGTCTCGACTCCAGTCTTGCCATGTCCTGTCTTCATCCTCTCGCCCAGTCCAGTCACGCCATGTCCTGTCCTCGTCCCCTCACCTATCCCGACTCGTTTCAATAAAGTGTCTCCTTTGGTGCTTAAATCCTGTTTCCCGTCTGTGTCCACTTGCCCTTGGGTCCACCTTCATCCACTCACCCCGGCAAAACATGACAGAAGAAAGACAAAGAAGATTACAAACAGGTAGAAGAAAACTATTGAAACATTGAACATTATGCTGTCAAAAACGAAGAAATATTGAGAAGGCAACAAGGTAAGCTAGTAGCGGCTAATTTGGTGTAAAGAAACCAGAAGACAGTGATGTCACAGCGTCTGCGAACAAAAACCACCTCGGAGGAGCTTCTGAAAAGCGGTTTCGTTGTAACAGCACCGCACCGGAGCAAGATTTGGGGTTTTGCTTTGGACTGAATTGGGCAAATGACCTTCCCCTCACCAATATAAGCACACAAAGATGTAAAACAGCAATGATGCACTTTTCAAGTACAAAAAGACACTGCAGAAACACACACAAACACACCCGTATCTCTTTCCTGCCAGTCTTGCTTGCTCCCCTTAAATGTCCTCTGTACACCACCAAAGGCTAACTGCTGGAGGAAAGCGCCAATTTGTAAAGGATTTAACCTTTTAATGGAGAAAATAGTGTTGTTGGCTACACTGAGTCCCCTTGGATGTGATGCCAGAGAAGAAAAGTAAGAATTGCTGCTCTTGATTTACATATCATTTAATTGCAGTGTCCACTTATCTGTGCGCTTCACGTTTTGATGTGATTTGTCTGCTGAATGTAAGTATGTCTGTGCTTGAGCTAACTGGTGGATTCATTCTCGAGGACAAATGTCTGTGCGCGCACGCGCGCGCGTGTGTCTGCGGTCTTCAAAACAAGCTAGTGCCAAGGCTTAGCTGATAGGCTAATTAAGCTCACCACAGGGAATAAATGTTTCCTCTCTGCCTGCCATTTGTCACACCTGGCATGGAAATGTCACGAGGAAAAGAAACACACTCGTGCATGCACGCAAACACTGCGAAAAGTGCTGAGGTGACAGAGCCACTGCACGGATACAGACACGCAAATGAGGAGAAAATGAGACAAATTTCTTTGAGTAGTTATTGATGATAAATTATACTGGAAGCCACACATAGAAAATGTTAAAAGAAAAATGTCAAAAATCATAGGGATACTCTAAAAAACTAAAGATGTCCTGAACATTAAATCATTATATACATTATACAGTTCATTATTATTACATAACACATATAAAACAAATATTAATTGTTTTCAAATTGTAAAAAAAGAACCATACAAATTATTAATCGATTAAAGTATACAGATTCAACACATCCACTATTTATTAAATTAAATACAATGACATTTTATGACTTGGTTGAGTTTAAAATAGCACAAATAATGTACAAAGTACACAACAATCTACTCTGCCACAGTACTCAGAAGCTGTTTGAAATTACATACAGTCATTATGACATAAGCGGTAGAAGTGTCTACAAAAAAAAATAAAAATAAAATAAAAAAAGAACAAATATTAAGCAAAGGTGTGTTCCTGTAAGAGGTGTTAACTTGTGGAATAATTTTGGTACTGACTTAAAAAGATGCAAGTCAAGTGTTGAGTTTAAAAAAAATGTTTAAAAGTCAAGTTTGAGCATTATTTAAATCAGACATGAGCTAGTAAAATTGCAGAAATGTAAACATTTTGGTGCCCTGCGATTGGTTGGCAACCAGTCCAGGGTGTCCCCCGCCTACTGCCCAGAGCCAGCTGAGATAGGCGCCAGCACCCCCTGCGACCCTTGTGAGGAATAAGCGGTCAAGAAAATGGATGGATGGATAAACATTTTGTTCGTTCTCCATGTACCATTATGAGTGAAATGAAAATTGCATATGTGAGTATGAAGACGTATTATTCATAGGACGTATGCCTATGAATTTCATGTACATACGTTATTGACAAATGTAAGTAAGTGTTAAAGTGCAATTGTTTACACAAGCAGGATTACACATTTTCTTTTATTGTAATATATTAGATTACTTTATTAATGAAATAAGTTAATAGATATAAAGAAGGGGTAGGACAAGATAAGTTTTTAACTTCTTCCTACTCCTTTTGAACATGAAAACCATTATGAATGATTGTAATACGTTTCTTCTTTCTTTTAAATTTTAACTGCTACTTGTTTATGTTTATATATTCAATAAACAAACTCAACTCAAACTAGTAACCCTTTCGAATGGATCTAGGATTTGGTGGTTAATTGGTAAATGAATAACGTGCATTTGGTGTCCGCATCCAGGCACTAATCCTCACTATTTTCACTCACTATTGTCTAAAAATAAAAAAATAAAAACCATCGAGATATTGAAATATAGGTGATAAATACATGGCATGGCTTTTTTTCCCGACAGAATGAGAAAATAGGCAGAGTTTCTCACTTCTGAGACATTTGGATCTTCCAAACACGTTGATAGATTTGGCCCACCTCTGACACCAGTGTGACGTCTCCGTTTTCAAGCCAAAAATGGGTGTTCCAATATCTGATGAAAACCGTCAGAAAACGAGCCTAAAATCACGACGGAGACTTAAATGAAAGCAGGACTTGTATTTAAACATAGAATGTGTGTAATTCTTTGTGTGGTGGGATAAGTTTTACAGTGAACTCGACTGGTGTGTAATTAAACAGCGTAAAGCATGCTCAGCATGTACACGTCACATGCTAGCACAAGCAACATGCTACTTTCAGGGTGTTTTGACAGTTGACACTGTAGAAACTTGCAAACACACATACTGATTGGCACACAGAAGTTTTCACAATAAATATTGATTATTTACCCAGCTTAGTGGCATGTGTACATCCTAATGGACCACCGCCTGCAATCCTTATTTCAAGAATTTATTATTTCAAGGTTTTAGTTGCTTTGACATCAATGTGCTGTGTTGTCACCACATCAGTCTGTCAACTCGTCTCCTTCAAGGTGCCACGTTTGGTCTGACCTACTTCTCTTTACAACAAACTCACACAACAAATGTGCATAATGCTTCATACTGAGGCCTACTGTTCATTATGGGGCATGACAGTTTCAATGGAGTGTACCCCCCAACCCCCATAGCCATTGTAGTACCATCAGCAGACAGAACCAGTACAAACCTGCACTGTAGCACAGTGACACCCAGAAAACCGCATAGCCACATTGAGTGAAGTCCGAAAAGAGATTTAAGGTTGAGATAATAAATGATGACAGAATTTATGTCAAACCTCACCTGGCTCAATGACTCAATGTTTTGTGGGGGATTGAGAGGGGTGGGGGAGGGGGGGACACTATTGCAACCATCGCTCGTTAGATTGAAACTAATGACCTGCTGCTGCTGTTGTCGCCGTTGTGCAGTGTGAGGCACCGCAATGGAAGAAACAAATATTGCTTGGCCTGGATCACACAGTGTGTGCATGAGTGGTGAAGATCAGCATGTCCATGCTGGGAGTTAATTTACTTTTATTTCATTTTGCGTGAAAATGTGAATTGAAACTGCTGTTCTTTTGTGTTTTTATATAATAATCTCTTCTGTGCGGAAAGATCTTATCGTTAAGACTGATACAATCCTGGCTTATTGTTCAGGTATCAACATAGGCAGGTCAAAGCAAGTCAATAAATGGGAAATTAAGGATATGTCGCCAAAGTAATGTTTCCATGCATTAATCTCAACAGAAGTGAAGTGGAACCATCCATCTTGTACTTAAAGTAGCCTAGCAACAGAAGCTTACTAAAAATGGTCCTGTCTGCCGTTCCTCTTATTTGTCTGGTGTCAACATGTCACCTCATCATCTTTAAGTAACATCAAGTACAATGTTGCGTACAGCTGTGCCTACTTTTTCTTCCTCACTGTTCACCTCCATCTCTTCCCTGCACCGTGTTGACAATCGACCTGTCCATGTCATTTGTTCTAATATACTCTACAAGCAGTCTGACAGTGTGCGAATGCTGCCGTATTGCCCAACGCAGCAGAAACATGTCGGCCCCATATGGAGCGTCCCTACCGGGGAAATGGATATGGGACAGCGGGTGAAAGTCTGTAAGGATGTTGCTAATAGACTGGGGGCTTTCAAAGTGCTGCAGAACAGGAGGATGTGATGACCTTAAGCAGTTTAACTGAAAGGTGGTACCCCCCACCTGGGGCCCGTTGCTTCTATTTATTCATTTCTTAACTCATTTGCTCCCAATAACGTGTAAATACATTTTTTTTTATGTTCTAAGTGTCCCAAAGATGTATTTATACGTTTTTTTGTTTGTTTTTTAATGCTAGAGCATACAGAAGGCTTTGATGCAGCCTCTCAACTGCAAAGAACGGTTGCAGAAATGGTAGTTATTGCACAAACGGCCATCAGGTGGCAGCAGAGAAAAGGAGATCAACCAGGGCCATTTAGAAAAAAAGCTCAATTACTTAAAATTTTGAATAGGTTTGTGAAAACTGATGAAACTTCGCTCTCTTCTAATGCTAATTGCTGCAAAACGGAAACAGATAAAAACATAATTTTTTCCTGATGAAAGAAGAGACTTTAATCTTTCTTTTGATAGGTTCCATACTTTTATAGCAATAGAACACAATATTCTGTGGGCCTTGCAAAATCAGTCTAAATCCAGTAAAACAGCCGGGAGTGAACGGGACTGCTTCTGTGAAAATGGCTGGGAGTGAATGAGTTAAGAACGCATAGATGTAGGCCGTACGTACATCAAATCATAGAAAGACAGAGAGAATCAAATCTGTGTAATTAAAGATTTTGTGTTAATTAAAAGTTAATCATACTGAATGGACAAAATGGCCTTATATATTATCCATCCATCCATCCATCCATCCATCCATTTTCTAGACCACTTATTCCTCACAAGGATCGTTGGGGGTGCTGGAGCCTATCTCAGCTGGCTTTGGGCAGTAGGTGGGGGACACCCAGGACTGATTGTCAGCCAATCGCAGCTTATGTTTATATACACTATATACAGGACTGTTTCAGAAAATTAGAATATTGTGGTAAAGTCCATTATTTTCTGTAATGCAATGAAATAAGCAAAATGCCATACATTCTGGAATCATTACATTATTGCAAGCCTTTTATTGTTTTAATATTGCTGATTATGGCATTTTCAGCCAAATATCTTATCTCAAAATATTAAAATATTTCCTCAGACCAAGCAAAAAAAAAATCCATAATTAGTATTAGCACGAATACCTGGTATCGGTAGTCATCCATCATAGTCAGGGTGATGTCACCTCTGCCTCAATGTGAGCCGGGAAAAACCTTGGACTGTTTGTAAGTGACCAGTGAATGTATACTCCAATAGTTAACAATTAGAAGTACCAACTTGTTCTTGTTAAAGACCAATGTTCCAAGCAGCAGTGATAAAAAAAACAACAACAAAAAAAGACATAGGAATCAGACAGTAGCTGAGCTTGTGCCTCTTAATCTCGCCTCCTCTGGCTCATCCTAACTGACATTTCCTTAATTCATTCCTCTCAGGATTCTAGCATTTTAATTAGGGCACGCCAAATCTCCTCCCATACAGCTTTATTCTGAAAACTTTTTTTTATTCGGCATATTTGTCATTTGCCTCCTTCGTCTTGCATTGTCACTTCTTCCCTTTTTTGTCTCATTCAGCATGTTATCTCCCAAATAATGTACAGCGGTATTACAAACAAATCCCCCTGCTCCCTACATGAATATTGCATATGGTGCAGAGGTAAATAAATCATTGAACTGTGACATTTAATGAATGAATAATTTTCTGTATGGTGAGAGAAAATACTGGTCTGTAACCTGTCCCTCAGTATTCCTGGCTTATCGCCAACTTCAGTGGACACATGAAAAATGTTTTTGTTTGTTTGCTTTTTGACAAAGTGTCTGACAAGGCCAAATCTTTTACGTGCCTTCCTTTGGAACAGCAGGACCTTTATTATGACCTAAGTGCTTTGCTTAGGGGATCCAAGACAACTGAGGTAGCACCTTGGTGGTTACAATTTCTTTTTACAATGTGCCTGCGTAAAATTACAAACACGCTGGCGGCAGGATGTCAGGAGCTGCTGGATCATGGTTGCATGTTGTGTTGAAAATTCTGCAGGTAGGATGCGTGTTGCACACCAATGGCATATATATATATATATATATATATATATATATATATATATATATATATATATATATATATATATGCATGTAGTAGATATTCAGGAATAGCTGTCTTATGCTGCATTCACACCAAATGTGGGGGGGGAACCGTTTCGGCGGCGCGTTTGCATTGTAGTCGATGGACTTTTCGTGCACCGGAACGAAAGTGCGTGGGGCGGCGCGGAGGACGCGTTCGGACGTGGTGCGCAGCAGCAAAAATCCGCACATTCGTGACGAAAATCCTCATACCCGTACTTTACTTTACTTTACTTTGGGTACTTTACTGTACTGTACTGTATTTAATTTAATTTATTTAATTCAATCTCCGGTGTAATAAACATATTTATTGATTGATTGAATTTTTATTTTTTATTTTATTTTTATTATTATTATTAATTCAACCTCTGGTGTTATTATTTGTTATTTTATTATCTGTTCTTCTTGCTGCTGGAAATGTAAATTTTCCAGAGGGAGCCATTCCAAAGGGATCAATAAAGTCAAGTCTAAGTCTAAGTCTAAATAGATGGGCGACAGGTTGGATGTGGTTCAAGTTCTTCCCATTTAAAGAGTGAATTTACCAAGGCTAACAAAGTTAGCACACAGGCTAGTCGAGTTAAAATGTCAGGACAACTGCATCAATGGAACTGTGTTTACTGTTGCTGGAACGTCTCAAGACATTCATACATTTCGTACTTATGAACCTCCACCCACCCACACCAAAAAAATAAATAAATAAATGCAACACAACTGATAACAATGCAGTAGTGTTAATATTTTGCCCTCACTTTAACAAAGCTATTTTGGATTCACATTAAAACAGAGGCTAATATTTTGATGTTGTGGGCAGTACTCAGGAAAGGGATCTAATTATAGTAATTCTGTGGATGCTGAAGAACCCTTTGATCAAATCCAAGCAGGATGAGCTCCACCTCGGTCCCCAATGTCGAAGGAGCTTTGCGAAACTAACCAGCCCTCACACAATCATCGACTACACAGAACACATTTGAAATGGTTTTCAAAATAACCCAGAAGCATTGCAAACATTTCGGAGAAACATTAGGAGGTGAGCAGAAGGTGAGATCGAACCGATTCGTAGAGGAAATTACAAGATTGAATGGAGAAGAAGACTAATTTAACTCATTTGTTTTTATTTTTGTGGTTCTGTTACTGTTTCTGATGAAACCAACAGGAAACAACAAAACACTTAGGAAGGCCCCATGTTTGATTAATCAGCACAAAGGCACTCGCACTTTAACTTCTTCCTGAGTGAATTGGCCCATGTGTCCCTTTTCCTATTATCCAGGAAAAGACATAAACCCATGTCATCTTTCTTACCATTGTACATATGTTCATCAAATAGAGATGAACACGATGACATTGTCATGATGCAACCACACACAAAAATTACAGATACACACCTCTTTTTTTATTTTTTTATTTTTTTTTTTTTTTTTTTTTTTTTTGTGTGTGTGTGTGTATGTGTGCGTGCGTGCGTTTGCGTGCGTGCGTGCGTTTGCGTGTGTGCGTTTGCGTGCGTTTGCGTGCGTGCGTGTGCGTGCGTGCAAATACTTATAAATTTATACTCATTCATTCACCTAAAACCTTATAAATATCCCATTACCCTTCGCCTTAACCAGGTACTTCAGAATCTTGCCAGAGTCGTGAGATTTAAATGGTCAGGAGACCAGAGAAAAGGTCAGAAAAAAAAAAGAAATAAAGAGAAAAGAAAGGTAAATCAAAGTGACATCCAGCACCGACCAAACACTTCCTGCCTTCCCCATGATTACAAAATCAAAGTCTTACGCCAACCCCGGAAGCCTCTAAATTCCAGCAAATTTAGCGAGATCTCAAGAGCCCAGAGGAAAAACTAAAGAGAGGAAGGAGGGAAGGATCGATAAGGCAGAGTGAGATCAATAGAAGCCAGTACATCCAATCCATCAAAGTGAAGTCCAGCACCAACAAGACCCCTCCTGCGTGGTTACAAAACCGGAGTCTTATGCCAACCCCAGAAACCTCATACTTCTAATAAATTAAGATCTCAAGTGACCAGAGGAAAAACTAAAGAGAGGAAGGAGGGAAGGATAGATAAAGCAAAGTGAGAACCACAGACACCAGCACCAACTGATTCAAGGGGCTGTGGGAGGGAGAGGGTACTTCTGTTGAGTTTCAGTAGATGCTGGTGCGACGGATCTGGCATGCATAAGGACCACCACCAAAGAAAGAAGCCGTCAACCGCGGTCCAGCAAAGCGAGCACCCCCCCCCCCCCGGAATCCCCAGGCCGCGGCAGCACCAAGGCCACCCCCAAGCCACCCGAGCGGACACCGGTCGGCGAGCCGACCCAGACACCCGGAACACCCCCGCCCCAGCCCCGGCCCACACCCCCGAGCCCAAGGCCGCAGAACGAGGCCCAGCGGGCCCCCACAGCGCCCCACCGGTCCCCAGCCCCCATCCCCCCACGACCCCCCCGCACCCCACCCAAACCCGCCATCCACCACGACCCAGGCCCCACCACCCCCGACCCCCAAACCCCCGAACACACCCCGACCCCCAGCACCCAACCCCCCACCCACCCATACCTCCACCCCCCCCCCAAACAAGCCGCCCCCCCCCGACGGCCGCCACCCCCCCCCCCGCGAACCCGGCCCCCCGCGAGAACCCCCCACCCCCCCCCGGAAACCGGCACCGGGCAGCAGCGCAGAGAGGGAAGATGTGCCCACCCCACCTCCAGCCGCGCGAGATTTGCACAGCGGCGGGAGGGGGGAAGCAGAGGAGGAAGCACCAGGGGAGAAGGCGGAACACCAGAACACCGAGCCCGGTGGGGAGAGGCCCCGGTCGTCACGCCAGAGTACAAGTGACACCTAACCCTGTTACTGAGTCCGCCAGCTCGCCGACTGGCGAGCTCTACCCTTACACCGTGAATGTGGCCCCACCCAGTGTATATACAAGTGTGTGCGTGTGGTGCATTAAAATTGGGAGCAGGTGAGTCGGAGCAGAGGGAAAAAATTTCCCCTATTCCGACCCACCCGTATCCCCCCCCAAAAAATGAATATGTATATGTGTGGTGCATTAAAAAAGGGAATGGAGGGACAAAGTGGTGGGGCAGGGACAAAAATGGGGGGGACCACAGCGCTGCCAGGCACTGCAGTCCATCCCCTCTGATGGCTCCCCGCCCCAACTCACCCCTCCCCTTGGACGTGAGGTGCATTAAAATTGGAGGGGAGTTGAAGGGTGAAGACGGTGTTTCCACCCTTCCCCACCCCACCAAGAAATGTGTTGTGTGCCCTATGTGTATATTTACAAAGTGTATAGTGCAAGCTAGTGAAGTGAGTAAGAGGAGCGACCAGCGGGGCCTCACCCAACCCGGCGGGTGTAGGTGGCACGCCCGCCCCCCAGCACCCCCACCCCCTGCCGCCCCCCACCTCATCCACCCGGCACCACAATGGGCGGACAGCCAGCGCAGCAGGGCTACCGGACAGCCCACCGGCCACCGGAGCCCGCCCGGGGCGCCAGGAGTTATACCGGAGTGGGGCAGGCCCCAAACCCTCGCCCGGCCCCCGGAGCCCGACGCCCGGGCCGGGGAGGGAGCCCCAGGCCCAGGGAGAGGGAGGGGGAGGGGCCGCAGGGCAGACAGGGAAGGGGGGGGGGGGGGGCGGGGGAAGCGGGGAGAGGACGACAAGAAGGCGAAAGGGCGGCTGCAGGGCAGGAGGCGGGGGGGGAGAGGAGGAGGGAGGGCGACAAGGGAAAAGGGACCGGGAGGCAGAGGAGGATGGGCGGGAGGAGGCGAGGAGGGAGAGGCGACGGGGGGGAGGAAGGGGGAGGGGAGAGGGAACCACGGGGCACACCGGAGGCCCACCCACCCCGAACCGCGCCGCCGGGCACGGAGCAGCGGACCGCGCCGGGACGGCACCGCCCCGGGCACCAGGGGAAGCACCCCAACACCGCACCCCACAGGGGGCCCAGGGAGCGGCCAAGACGCAACCGCCACCGAGCAGACAACGGGGTGGGGGGGGGGGGGCAGAACCACCCCCGCCCGACCACAGGGGACGGCGTCAAGAAAATTGACTAATTAGCATGCAGTAACACCAAGTGTTGATGCTTAGTGCCCACTAGAAATAGATCTTAAGGAGTTATTGAGTATAGTGTCGTATAGTGTGGTATGCTCGAGCCCACTAGCAGCAACTAGGTTCCTGACTATATAAAAATAAAAACAATCAGATACAAAATACCAAATACAGGAGCAGCGAAAACAGAAGTTGTAACGATGTGGTGGCTCTCGTTAACAGGCAGAATCTTGGCAGGATTAAGTTGCCAAATTGAGATTAAAATATTCTATGTACATAGACCATATTTGTTTAAATCTTGATACTTGATTTTTATTTAAGGCAGAGATTTTTTCCATTGAGATATAATTTATTAGTAAGTTTAACCAGTGGTCGATATTTAGAGATTGTTTATTTTTCCAATTGACAAGGATTATTTTTTTAGCAATAGTAAGGGCTATAAATATAGATTGAGATTGTTTACATGGTAGCTCAGTTATTGTTAAGTCACCTAGTAAACACAGTCTTGGAGATAAAGGAAGCCTACAGTTTAATATATCAGCGAGCTTTTCCAAGATTTTAGTCCAGAAATGCAGCACTGGAGTACACGACCATAAAGCATGAAGATAAGTATCGGCAGTGTTTTGTGAGCACTGGAGACAAATGTCGGAGTCAGAGAGTCCCATTTTTTTCATCATATATTGTGTAATATATGTTCTATGAAGTATCTTATATTGGATAAGTTGCAAATTTGTCTGTTTGGTCATTTTAAATACATTTTCACAGATTTGGGTCCAAAAGTCTGGTTCCGGAACTATAGACAAGTCTTTTTCCCATTTTAAAGTCGGTAAATACGTTTTATTTGTGTATAAAAATAACTTATATATTTTTGATATTTTCTTTATTGTTGTTGGAGAAAGCTTTATAATATCTTTAGCTAAGACAGGCAGTTGGAGCGTATCCTGAAGTGTTGGGATTTGTTTCTTAACCATATTTTTAACTTGCAGATAATGTAAGAAATTTCCCTTTTTTATTTCATATTTCTGGACCAAGTTTGTATACGATATAAACTTATTATCTGAGAAAAGATGATGAAGGTGTGTAATTCCTTTCTGCTCCCATAGGCTTAAATGGAACGACTGATTATTAAGTTGAAAGTCGGGGTTATGCCAAATGGGAGAGAGCCCACAGGGCGCCAATTGGGAGTTTGTAATTTCTAATGCCTTCCACCAGGCAGTCAGGGTGGCGGCTATCATTGGGTTTTTAAAACAATTATGTCGTCTTATTGATTTTGTAATAAAGAGTAAATCTGACAGTCTAAGATTATTACAATCCTTCTGCTCCAATTCCAACCAACAGTTAGTATCTCTGTTGGGTTGTGTCCATAGCACAAGATATTGTAGTTGATTAGCTAGATAATAGTACATAAAGTTTGGTGCCTCTAAACCTCCTTTAGATTTACTTTCCTGAAGAGTAGATAGACTAATTTTGGCTTTTTTTTTATTCCAATAGAATTTTATGATAGCAGAGTCCAGCGATTGGAACCAGTTAGACGTAGGTTTAAATGGAATCATTGAAAATAAATAATTAATCTTTGGTAAAACTTTCATTTTTATAGTAGCTATCCGTCCTATTAAAGAGATCGGAAGATTATTCCAGCGCTCCAGGTCACTACGGATACTATCCAATAATGGTGAAAAATTTAAAGAAGTTAATTCAGTTAACTTAGGTGAAATTTTAACACCTAAGTATTTTAAATTACCTGTAGGAAAGGAGTAGTGTGGATCCTGACTTGTAGGATTCCATGAATTTTCTGTAATAGGTAATAATGTTGATTTTGTCCAGTTAATAGAGTAATCTGATAAGTGAGAGAATTTAGTTATTAATTTAAATGCTTCCCCTAGCGAGATAGCAGGTTCTTCTAAATAGAGTAATATATCATCGGCATATAGATTAATTTTATGTTCTATTGTCCCGGAGTGGATTCCTTGGATCCGTCTATCCTGACGTATAGCTAATGCAAGCGGCTCAATAAATATAGCAAATAATAAAGGAGAAATTGGGCACCCTTGTCTTGTTCCCCTTTGTAAAGTAAAACTCTGTGATGTAATCCCATTAGTAGTAACTGTAGCTTTAGGAGAATCATATAATATTGAGACCCATTGAATGAATGACTCCCCGAAGCCGAATTTATTTAAGACAGCAAAGAGGAAGGACCAGTTAACTTTATCGAATGCTTTTTCTGCATCCAGCGAAATAACAACTGCCTTTTTATCATACCGCTGTGACATACTAATCAAGTTAAAGAGTCTCCTAATATTATTAGTAGAATGACGACCTTTAATAAAACCTGTTTGATCACTATGAATAATTGTCGAGATTACCGTCTCTAATCGAGATGCCAAGGCCTTAGCGATAATTTTAATATCGGTATTAATTAGTGATATCGGTCGGTAACTTGACGGGAGGGTAGGGTCTTTTTCTGGCTTTAATAAAAGTTTAATTGCTGCTATATTCATATCTTGACGTATATAACCTTTACTTTTAATTTCAGTTACTACTCTTAGAAATAATGGAGCAAACATTAACCAGAAATGTTTAAAAAATATAGCCGGAAAGCCGTCTGGACCAGGTGCTCTGCCATTAGGCATACTGTCTAAAGCACGATACAACTCATCTATAGTAAGCGGGGTATCGAGAATATCTTTATGTTCAATAGATAACTGAGGTATATTTAAGCTGTTTAGGAATTCCTCAATATATTCAGGGTTAGGTCTATTAATTTCTGTGTATAGATTTCGATAATAGTTATAAAAAATATGGTTAATTTCTTCTGGTGATTGTGTGCATTCACCATTTATATCTTTAATAGCCGTTATAAGAGATTTTTCCCGATTCCGTTGAAGTTGATTTGCCAGGAATTTACCTGATTTATTATTATGTTCAAAATTATTATATCTCAACTGTTGTATTATAAACTCTGTCTTTTTAGATAACATGTTATCTAACTGTATTTTTATATTCTGTAGTTCTATCCATATTTGATTATTTGGGTTTAATACATATTCATCCGTTAGTTGTTTAATTTTATCTTCCAGGTATTTTTCTAATTTTTGATCCTGTTTCTTTTTATAAGTTGAATATGATATAATTTTCCCTCTAATTACCGCTTTCCCTGCTTCCCAGAGAAGAGATGGAGATATATTTGGAGAGTCATTTATTTCCAAAAAATCTGCCCACTCCCTTCTAATAATTTTATCAAACTCTACGTCTTTCAGTAATGAGATGTTAAAACGCCATATCGGGGGAGGTTTAAAGGTAGAGTCAATTTGTAGAGTGAGGGAGACTGGTGCATGATCACTTATAATTATAGAATGTATTTTTATAGCAGTTTTATCAACAATAGAATTATTTGTAAGGAAAAAATCAATTCTTGAGAATGATCGGTGCACAGCAGAGAAGAAAGTAAATTCCTTCTTAGTTGGGTTTTGAAGTCTCCAGCCATCGCTGAGGCCAAAATCCTCCATATATTCATCTATTACTTTAGCGGATCGTAATCGCCTTGTATATATCGTATTATTAGAACGATCTATTAACGGGTTCAAGACCGTGTTAAAATCACCTCCAATAATAATAGTAGAATTTGTTGCTAAATCGAGTAACCGAGAGAAAAATTCATGGAAAAAATCAGGGTCATCATTATTTGGGGCATATAAATTACCAATTGTATATACTTTATTAAATATAGTTACCTGGATAATAATATATCGGCCCTCTAAATCTGTTACTATATTATTTAGAGTAAAGAATAAATTCTTATGTATAAGTATAGAGACACCTCTTTGTCTACTATTATAGGAGGCAGAGTAAACTTGACTAAAATTTTTATCTATAAATAATTTTTCTTCTGATTTTTGTAAGTGGGTTTCTTGTAGGAGACAAATATCTGCCTTAAATTTTGAAAGATGGTCTAAAATTTTTATTCTTTTTGCCTGGGAGCGAGCGCCACACACATTCCAGGAGACCAGAACTAATTTCTGCATACAAGCAATATAGACTCAGTCTTATGTATACATCTATATAAGCTGCTTATTAATATTAACATATTGTAGGATAGCAAAAGAGTAATTAGGCAATTTATATAATTTATATAAAGAGAGAGATAGCAAGTAGATAAGTATAATAGTGAAGAAACGTGGGGGGAAGTGAGTGTGAAGGAAATCTGTGGGGGATTCAACATAACAATACACCAGTAAATGGTGACCTAAGCGAGATTATTATTATTATTATTAATTTATTTTTTTTAAGAATATATTTCTATATTAGTATTATTATTATTATTATTATTATTATTACTATATAGCCTATGCATAATATAAATTCATATTCTATTTCGTAACCCATTATCCATACATATACATACATATACATATACATATATATACATATATACACATATACATACACATACATATACATATACCTACGTCAAATAATCACACAATGCTCGGCTCTACCAATTGTCAGTTAGAACAGCCAAGGGGTCGAGGTTGGGTTTCGGAATAGCTGGCCGTCGATATATAATTTATCAACGACCATCGAAGTCCGTTTACCCTCCTGTCTATTTTGTTTCATGATAGGAAACAGTACTTTTCGCCGCTCGTTTATCTCTCTTGGGAATTGATCATTCATCCCGAAAGATGTCCCTTTGAGCTCCCGTCCTTTACTTTTTACCAATTCTTTATGTTTAAAATGTTCAAACTTAGCAATAATAGGACGGGGCTTATTGCCCTTACGAGCTCCGAGCCGGTGTACACGGTGAAAAGAGATATTATTTACCGTCTCCTGTGGGATCTTTAGCGATGATGTCATGAATTTTTTTATCTCACCCTCTGGATTATCTGGAGAATTTTCGGATATACCTGAGAATATTAGATTTTCCCGCATACTACGGGATTGAACATCTAAGACCGTTTCCTTTAGATACACACCTCTTAATCAATCATAGGGTGGGCTCGATCATTATTGATGCTTCATTTTCCATCTTCCCAAGACATTTTGGACGATTCTATTTTTTTCAATTCCCTGTGCAGGTGGATCACACACTTTTTGGTGGGCTAGAAGTAACGTACAGCTGACCAACATAGTCTCGGACACAAGGACAATCGGCACCGGAGTCTGTCTATACTGGTGGTCTCCAATTCGTGGCCCAGGAGCCATTCGGATGATATTTTGCGGCCCCATACTCAAAGTTTACTGTTAGTGTGGCCTGCACATTTTTTTTGCTGAGTCTTTAGCCATAACTTTTTTTTTTAAGTCACATATAGACGACCAAAATCAATTCTGTTTCTGATTTTTCTGTCATGGCATGTTTGTGCCCCAGTGCACAAAGCCTGGTATAGACTACAATAGAAATTGTGAATCAAAATCAGCCACAAAAATTATTCGGGCTCAATGGAACA
The DNA here is from genome assembly GCF_051991245.1 of Festucalex cinctus. Taxonomy (NCBI): domain Eukaryota; kingdom Metazoa; phylum Chordata; class Actinopteri; order Syngnathiformes; family Syngnathidae; genus Festucalex; species Festucalex cinctus. The sequence goes on along the minus strand of NC_135416.1, from coordinate 19,955,879 downwards.
AACACTCCCATTTACACGCTTCTCCATTGTCATGACTGTGTTTTGTTTGGGTCAAGTGTCTGATATGAACTGATGCAATCAGCATGTAACCAACAACTAGTTTCAACTGCTCAGAAGCTATGTGATGTCAGGAATCTTTAATCTCTTTATCTGGTAAGAAGCCAATCAGTTTTACCCACGTGTCAGTCAACAGCGAATCAGAGAAATCCATGTCAGTCCTGTTTCAGCGACCTATCAGGGTACATGTCTGACCGCAGCCAATCAGATCCATTCGCCGTCTATATAAGTCTGACTGCGAAGTGTGTTTCTGCCGAATTATTTTTCTGTTTCTCTGCTCACCTCTACAGCCCAAGTTAGTTCTACGCCTCTTGATCCTTGATACATTCTCGTCGTTTCTGGTCTCGTCGTGAGTACGTTCCGCGTGTACCAGGATTGTGATACGAATAAAGTGTTAAAATCTGGTGTCTGTTTTTTTGGGATCCAACTCCAGAGCTTAACATCCATATTGTTGACTGTATTAAAGAATGAATTAGAATTAGGCAACATAGCTACAAGGCCAAATGATTTCTAATCCATGACCTTCTGCAAACGATGAGTAGGAGTCGGCTCAATCTTCCTTACTCTGCAGTGAGGGTTTCGAGAGCTGAGCTCCAGTCTTGTAGTCTCGTGTGCTCGAGGGTTTGCTTAAGCATCTATCCGCAACTGCAGGATCATGCTTTGGAACTGCATTGAGAAGCGACTCAGTCAGATGAGTGTGGCAATTATGTGGTTAGCCTTAGCGAGCGGTGAGGACTCGCTGATTATTGGTGCAGCTGATACTTTTGGTACTGCCCCGCTAAGCAAACCAAATAAAATTCTGAAGCAAAACAGACTGCCTCTGCAAGGGAAGTGAGACAGAGTCTCCTCTGTGAGTTGGAGGGTGTGATGCAATGTGGAGGACTACCTTGCTCATGGCTGAGGTCACATTGTGAAGGTAAATAGTGCTTTGTGTACTTGGGTTTGGGTGTGTCAATGCATGTTATTAGACACAAGAGTGATGCACTGTAATGAAGGCAAAAATGATTAATTTACTGCCTACCAATTTAGTCATAGCTCACTCCTTTATGATATGTAGCCTCGCTCTAAAAAAAAAAAAAAGTCTCCCTTAGGCTATATTGTGAAAACTGTGAAGTCAAATGCCCTTAAGGTTGTACAAGTTGTAAATTAACAACATTTTGGGGCAACAATATGCTTCTACTGTAAATAACAGAGCATCCCGAAAATGACCTTTACCATCCATTATTTTGCAATTGAGATTCCATGGGAAAGTTGCCATTAGCCAGAATGAATCAGATCCAATCCCGCCAAGTCAGGATTAATGATTTCTAGGGCTGGATATCGATTCAATTTCAGTTTTTTTCCCCCGATTCGAATCGATTCATTTGTTTAATCCGGTATTAATTAATTATCGAACATCAATTCTTCTTAAATATCAAGGACATGATTAACTAAAAAAAAAAGCTCCACAAACATTAAATTCCAAATTAAATTTTGCAGAGGCAGTGACTTGTTAAATGATTTAATTATTAATGAAAATAACGTGCTATAATCACTCAAGTGTTACACAAACATTGACATAAGCATGGGTGAGATGAAAATGTTCACGTAATTCTAATTCAGTAATTGTAAATATAAATTAAAAAGATTCTGAATTGTCAATAAAGTGCAATAAGTCAGGTCTTTCATAAATGTAAGAAAATACTTTGAAATTCATGTGAACCGTAAATCAAGAAAACAGTAAGAAAAATTCATACTTTAAAATTCAAATGTTCTTGTTAATTTATGGGGAAAAAGAGCTTTTAAAATAATCGATTCATGGTTTTATGAATCGATATCACGCTTGAAAAGAAAAATCTCTTCGATATCGATTATTCGATTTGTTTTAAGCCCAGCCCTCAATCCCGATTTTAGGCTTAATTTAAATTAGGGATGCACGATAACGGTATTTTCAACCGATACGATAAACCAATAATTTAGAAGTGCCGATGTCAATAGCCGATAAGTAAGCCGATAATTGTTTGCAAAATTAACTTGAATACAAATTTGGGGTATATGCCACGGAAGAGGCGGGACTGTTTTTTGCACATCAGTTTGTTTCCGGTTCGTTTTGCGACGTATGGGCTACGTCAAAAATAATTGTGCTTCCGACTTTGTGCTTCCGACTCGGTTGCGCATTCGCAACCCGGACCGGAAATAAACTGTTGATTGAAACAATATATGTATCAATGTATGTAAAGCACCATGAAGCACAATTTGATTGATATGAGCCACAACCACAACAGATGGGCCAACATGACATGTCTATAATTATTGCTGGATTTCTTTATTATCTGGTTTATCTGTATGAAATCGAATTGCCGATAATTATCGGCAGATTTCTCTATTATACTGTTTATCTGTTTGACATCAAATTGGTCGATAATTGCCGATAATTATCGGCCACTGATATTATCGTGCATCCCTAATTTAAATTATTCTCCTCAAGATAGAACTATGAACAACACTGTTTATAATTTCCGACTTATGCATGCACATGGAAGCAAAACGAAAGAAAACTTCTCACAGCTATCACGTTGTCGTTAGAGTAGGCTCCATGCAGATGTTGCCGGTCATAAAAAGAGCAGTTAGCCCACCATGCAGCATCAATCCGACAAGATGTGCCAACAGAAGCCCTTTGAGGCCTGTGAGAGCAAGAGCAGGGAGCTGGAACGAGCAGTGAGGCCCGAGGTGGCCCAGCAGGTGCTGGATGCACGCAGCTGGACAGCGATCAAAAAGTTACTCATGGGTTAATGTACCGCTGCAAAATGAGCACATTGTAGTTGTAATAAATGTATGCCAAACAAAGCTACAACGTCTTGGCCCTCGCCCATACTACATATGTTCCGCAAACAAACACGCAGCTGCACACTACATTAGCAGCTGCCGTTGAGGGTCAAAGACGGTGCACGTCATGCACAATGTGTCCCCTGAATCATCATACACGCTGCAGGGGGGGGACACAATGATGAACACGTACGCACACACAAATCATCACCTTCACTGACCTTTGATGTGCAGTGCAGCATGCAAGCCCTACCACTCACATGCACACGCACGGTTGTAATTGATCTTCAACACATCAGCTTGAAAGACTGTCATTATATTACTCAGGATACAACGAGTTTGTTGAGTTTGTTAAATCACAATATGTTCATAAATATTAAATAGAAGCCAATCAATATGACTCTGTTCCAGAGGTGTGGACTCGAGTCATGTGACTTGGACTCGAGTCAGACTCGAGTCATGAATTTGACGACTTTAGACTCGACTTGACAAAATGTTAAAAGACTTGCAACTCGACTTGGACTTGTGACTTGTGTGGACTTGAAAAGACTTGCTTCTTCTACCTAAACAAAAAGATTAAAATGTATGTAAACGATTAAGTTCTGTCTCCGCGTGTGCGTCAACTGCGCGCGTGTGTGTGTACGTGTGCGAGCTGTGCTGACCTGACAACACTGCGCAGTTATTCAGACATGTCAGGGAAGCCGCAAAGGCAAACTTCAAAATAAAGCTGACCAAATAATACATTGACACTAATGCAACAGCCTTGGTCAATTTTACTTTGAAGTCTGTCTGCATGGTGGCGTGGACGCAAGCTTGACTACTTCCTTTTGACATTTTGGCTTGCATTATCGTTTTTATTGAAATTACATATTTTCTATAATGCCACCCCGAAAGTATATTAAATAGCTCAATTAGGACGCAAAGAAACCGCAAGTTAATTACACCGTCATTGAATGATACAGGACAAGTCTCCGATGTTCGTGGCTAGTAGCTAGCTGTTAGCGTTAGCATTGGGTCCCTGGCTAGCAACAGTAGTTAAACAGCTGTTGCTTGGCTAGCTTGCTTTTCTTATTGTCTTCAATATTGTACTTTGTAATCCCCTCTCCTTATTTAAACGAAGGGAACGTGCCTTTAAATTGCACTTAGATGTATTTTCCATTATTAAAAATGAATATAACTTTGCCTTCATTTATAATTATTTTATGAAACAATAGCTTTAAAAAAAAATAAAAATAAAAAAAAAGCAAAACAAGAACAACAAACAAACAAACAAAAAAAAACATTCAAAATGTCCAATATGGCCATTTGGATTTTAGAAACCAAAACTTCATTACAAGTGCAATTTCAAGTGCATTAACTGCTATGTGAAATGGTTTCCATGCGCATATTTTCCCAACCTTCTGAATATGGTTCCGTCTTTACCAGTTTAGAAAAAAAATGTGTTATTCTACAAGCAGTGTTTACAGCTAACCATCAAAGACTTTCATCATCTTTGTAAGCCCTCCTCCAAAGCGCCAAATAGCTAATTTGAGAAAAACTTTATTGCATGCTTCTTCATACGCCCACTAATATAAAAGTATAAATCAACTGTATGAACATTAGTATTAACATTTCCATTTACTTTAAGCAGAAAATGCACATAGAACACAATGTGAGATACACTGGGGTACAGTTCCGCTAATAGCTCGTTAAATTTCAGCTGTGCCAACACAATAAAGAAGCAGGGTGGCCCACATATTGGCCAAAGATTGTCTTCCATATAGTAAAATTAAGGAGAACAGAAACCCAATTTGCGTTAAGCTTGTTTACATACTGAATATTGCATTTTTGAATATTAAATTGACAATGAGCCATTCAAATCACATGTATTTCAGCTTGGATAAAGGGCATCCAGCTCATTTTAAACCCAATAAATGGAAATCGATTTATTTTTTTATTTTTTAAATCCTAAAAGAAGAAGTTTCTCCTATATGGTGAAATAAAAAACATTGAGGTCATCATTCTGATATTTGTAGGGGCTGAAGAGGTTAAAGACGTCCACATTAAATGTTGGTGAGGATTGACCACAATTTTCCCACATGAAAAACCCCCCCAGAAAAACAAAATGTTCAGTAATATAGTAAATAAATACAATTAATAGAATAAATAAAGTAGGTGTAACCAGAATTGTTTTCATTTATAAACTAAGGGATATCATGATTATGATTCAATGACCTAGCATGCGTTTTACATTTTTATTTTTCAAACAAGGGTATCGCAACAGCCACCTGCCTTACTGTCAGCTAACATGTGAAATATATTTGGCTGAACATATAAAGGAATAGGAAATGAGAAAAATGAAAGGCGGAAGGGGGATTCATTTCAAGGCAATAATGAACCTCATGCTCATTAATCTTCATTGCTGCCAGTGGACATAATACCAGTGTAAATACTGTCCTATTCCTTTGATTATTCCACTCACCTTGGAGCAACTCACACCAGGAAAATAGTTACTTACTCATTAGACTGCCTCTCTATTACCGTTAAACGGCACTCATTTGTGTCTTTTAGGCAAATAGACTGTGTGCTAAGTAAGCAGACGTGTCCTGGCTGATTTATAATTGCTGTGACCAAATCTCTTCAGCAGGTTCAGAATGACGATTACATCTGCATAGTGTGAACAGCACATGCATATGTTCAAGTACAAAACTTTACCATCGACACAAGAGCAGTGAAGTCGATCCACACAGCAAATATATATCCTGTTCCTGAAGGAGTGCTCTAGGGCTCACTTAGTTCTCCATGACAAAGACATATTCATCAGCTCCGAGTAAACTAAACGTTCTAAAAAATATTGTCATAGGCCAAAGCTAAACAGATTTCCCTCCAAGCAGTTAAGTGGAAACCTGAGGACAAAGAGAGTAGTCAGAAGTCCCGACTAGCCACCAAAAAAAAAAGAAGCAGTGTTCTTTGTTGAGGGTCACACATCGACACATGTGCCAGTCTGCAGGCTTGAAATCCAGTTTGACATGCATTTGCTTTCCCTTAACTTCTCTGTTTACATCTCAGTCTGGCTTTCTATAAGTCAATTAACATCTGCTTCCAGTATTTCTTTTTTTTGTGTGTGTGTTTTTCTTCCATCCAATATCACATTTAAATGGGCTCACATTCTTTGCATCCATAAGCAGGGACGCTATAAATAACGAGGAGAAAAGTAATGACGATTCTACGGGCTTGTGATTGACAGTTGCCCTAGAAAATAGTATTTTCAAATCACCATCGAAGCGGTGGGCCCCAAAGTGATTTTTTATTCACATGGTGGCAAATCCCTGGCGGCAGCCCCTGTCCATAACTGTGCTTTTACTCTTGCTCCCCTTCAACCTACTGAAACTGCTCCAATCACAAAGAGCTTTTATACCCGTATGGGCAAACTTGACTACATTATGGAAAATGGGTTGCATTTATTTAGCGCATTTCTATCTTCAAGGTACTGAAGAGCATGCTGCTGTGTTCATTCAATAATGACAGGAAAGTAAAGTAACTTTTATATCATTTCTATTCAAATATGATTCAATGTTTCAAACTTAATGATGTCAACCGCACCTTTACATGGAGGTTGGCTCCATCTCAGGGTGACCGTATTTCACTTGGTCATTCTTTTTACAATTTCATATAACCAAAATTAAGATATAATATGGACATGACAAAAATAACATTTGGGCTAGTAGTGTGAAATAACCCCAAGTGTCAGTCATGTGATTGACAAGTGACCAGTCCAGGGTGTAACTTAATTACCTCTTACGTCTCACCCTAATTGACCTTACCGTAAACCACGCCCGCATGACCTAGTAAACCAATCCAGATGCAAGATGTCATGTCTGCGACGGCACGTGCGTTTTGATGCAGGCAAACAAAAGCAATCCAGCTCCCGGTAGTGCATTGTGTGGTTATCCAAAGCCAAGAAATAAAATCAATAAAAATGGTTAAATGCTGTAATCACGGCTCGTATAAGAGTAATAGCCGTTATCCCGATCGACTAACTGGCGTCCTGCGGTAGTCACAGCTTTTGTAAGAGAGACACAAGAGAGACATTGTCCGGATTATTCCCTTCCCTAAACCCTCAAATAACTACGAAAAATGTCTGCGCTGCGTCAAACTTTGTGGAAGACCACACACACGACCAGTCGAATCCCTCCAAAATGAACAGAAACTACTACGTCTATACTAAGGTAATGTTCTCCGTTGTTGTTTTTAGCTAAAGGCTAACGATAGCTCCGGCTAGCTAACCGTCCACACGTTTGTTGACTTACAATTTACTATAAATGCCAACAGAACAAACTTTGCACACACGACCAGTTGAATGTTGCCTTACAGCAGGCTGACATGTTTGACCGCCATCTTTGTGCTAATGCTGCATTCGAGGATGGTCGGAAGTCGAATTTATCCAAGTTGGTTTTTGAAAGTTCTGACCTGTTTGAGACGAAAGTAAACAACCAAAATGGCGGATAGTGACACACTGTTTCTTATTTTGACCTCCTGCAAATTTGCCTTCTCGCAATTTTGCTTCATTTATTGTTTTTATCTTCTTATCTTATCTTTTTATCTTTTTATCTTAAATAAGCATTTCATCCAGTTCAGAATTTCCCTGTATAATTTCATGCAGGGAGATAGCGGCATACTGTCACATACAGTACATTGTGTTATGTGGAGTTATGTTAAATATTTATGAATGAAGAAAGCTATGTACTTTTACACTCCAGTAAATTGTGTTTCTCCATTCACTGTGTGTTTTCAAAGTGGTCGCCATTGTAGAGTGATGTCACATTGTAGTACGTCGGTGAAGGATTTCCGTGTTCAAGGGGGCATTCACGTACACACTTCCTGGTTTGAACTCATAAAAGTCTCACTTCCGACCATCCTCGAATGCAGCACAGGGATAGAAGTACTTTCAAACATAGTAATTGGTGGTAGGCTTACAAAGTGTGGTCTGTCCGGGACACCGTAGTGTGCGTGCTTCAAATTGCACATTCTTCTAACTTAGGTTGTTGCATTCTATTATTTCACCACTAGATTGCACAAAATTGTAGACACTGACTCTTTAAATAACGTGCTGAATTACCTGCCTGTGATGTTCACTTTCCAAATTTTAAAAACGTAGAAAAATGGTAAAAAATTAGTAGTAAAAATAGAAAAAAATTTAAAAACGTATCCCGTGCCCTCACCTGGCAAATATTATTGCTTGCTATCCAGAGTGAAAAATAACACTTTCACAATCATTATCCCAAGTACCTATTTTCTTTTTTCTTTACCCTAATTTCTGTATACCTTTGAGGCACGGGGTTCATTGTAATGGAACATAAATGTGAGGGTTGACTGGAGTCAGATGAGAGGAGCTGCTAGTGAGGAAGCAGTCACAGAAATGAGAAAGACGGAGGAAATTGGAATAAAATAAGTGGAACGAGAGCAATTGAGGAGAGAGAATCGAGCAGGTCAACTCAAGCGCCGACGTGTGACAGTGTATGCGGAGCGTTGCTGATGTGATGGCATGATGATGATGATGATGACGATGATGTTGATGATTCACCGCTACCAGGAAATCAGTAAAAAGAGCGTATTATTCTTACAGGGCGCTCAATTAGAGTGCAATTTCTCCCCGGCAGCGACAACCTCTGCAGGGCTCCTCATTGAAGCTGATTTGAGAGGCCTGCGGCGTCTGGAGCACCATTGAGCGACTCAGTGGCGCAGCGAGACGTCCCCACTTGAAATAGGGGAGAAGGGAGATGTGGGTTGGGAAGACGGGTGAACGGATGAGTGGCAACGTGCAGTTATGAAGAGGGTGAGGAAGTCTACAAAGTGAGGGATGCATGCAAGTGCACCTGTCCTGAAGGCAAGCCAGTAGAGAGCGGACAGAGCGCGACACTCATGGGGCAAACACCTGTTCTGTAATGAGCATGAGCTTGCTGCCTGGCCTTGGTGCTTTAGTATGAATACTGAAGAGCTTTATTCATGTGGTGTAGAGTGTTCGACAATTTTACTTACCGGTTTTGTGCACCTCTAATATATATATATATATATATATATATATATATATATATATATATATATATATATATATATATATATATATATATATATATATATATATATATATTAGAGGTGCACCGGTCGATCGGCTGGCCGATTTATCGGCCCTGATTTCCTTAATTTTGGAAGATCAGTGATCGGCCGATCCCTTAAGAATAAACCGATCTTTTCCACCTATCTCATCTCCCTCCTCAGAGGTCTGAAAAAGTCAGCCATTGTCCTCTTCTGCTGAGATGACTTATAGGATTTTCATTTTTATTTTAAAGAACAACTTCATGTGCAGTTAAAACAACCAATTTATATTATTTCGCCGTTATTGTTCAATGTTTTCTAATAAAACAAGATTAGAACACTGAAGGTATATGCTGCTTGAAATGGGGTAAAAAAAAAAAAAAATCGGTATCGGCAAAAATCGGGATTGGCAGGTCAGACTTGTTAAAAGATCGGGGATCTGCGATCGGCCGGAAAATTGTGATCGGTGCACCCACAATATATATATTTGCCTAGTGCCTGACAATTCGATTTGTATCACGATTCATAGGTCACGATCCGATACCAATTAATCCTGATACGAATTTAGAAGTCAATTGTTGCGATTTTTTTTTTTATTCAAATTTAGAAAATACTCTTAAGTAAACTTGTGCATGTATGCTCTAAGATTTGTATGAAAATGTATTATAAATGTATTATTTATTTATCTGAAACTTCAGTCTTATAACTGTGATCCGAATTTAACAAACAGGTTGTAATCTGTTTCATGTTTGAACAGCATTGAAATAAAATATTAAGGCTTAAAAGTAGTAGCTGGCGGTAATGGCGTCTGACTTTTTTCAGAAAAGGAGTATTGTGATGGAAATGTATCACGCTTTTGAACACAAATAGTTTTTAGAAGAAAAACGCTTTATTTCCAAGACCCCAGCCAGCTTGCTGGACTATTTTCCTCTCGTCCAACACTGGACCAGAACTCGTGTCACAGAACGCTGTCAGGGGTAAATCAGTGCTGATCGCACACACGGGAGGTGAGGATGAAATTGAGATTCATGTTAAAAAATCCGAACGATTCCTTTAATGTTCCATTAATATAACATTCTTCCATGCTTAAGGTGTGAATCCTAACCCTAAGTAAGACGTTTTGTTGAATATTTTTCCGTCAAAAATTGTTGTTTAAAAATCGATTAGGCTACCTATTGAATCGATTTGAGAATTGTGAGCTGTAATATCGCGATATATTGCCGAATCGATTTTTTTTTAACACACCTAAAGATTATGGTTATGTTTAGTGTTCTAGTTATGTTTAGGCTTATTTAAAAAAAAAAAAAAAAAAAGTAAGAAACCGGAGAGAACCTGTTCCGGGTAAAGTGACATCAGCGGAAAAACAATGGCGCTGTTTGGCCGAAGAGGAGATCCGTGTATCGGTAATAGGTTGCTCTTCTGAAAGTAGCCGGATATTTGTCAAACGAACTGAATTTGAATTGAGAACATTTGAAATTGTATTTGCAAAATTGAATGTGAATATATACGGAATATTGAATTGAATTTTTTTCCACATTCAAATTTTACAATACAGATTCCGTTTTTCACTTCAGTGATTCAAACTAAAAAAATACAAATTCAATATTCAAATTCAGTTTTTAAATCCAGTTATTGAACACAAATTAAATTTTTGTAATTCATTTCCAGTTTTTCCAATACAGTTATTCAAGTTTAGCAATTCTAATTCATATCTAAATAATTCAGATTCACTTTCTGGTGGCACAAATACCAGCCCATAGTATTAATGTTTGGTGTCCAGAGTAGCAAGCAAACCATGCTAGAGCCGAATAAGCATATTGAGCTGAATGGTCTTTAAGCAGTTTTGAATGCGGGTTGTGTCCGCACGCATGCTTCTGATTGAATGTAAATGATCACACGGATGCAGGTGAGTTAATAAGAGGGAAGCATATTGAAACAGCAGAGACCAATCAAGAAAAACAAGCCGACTTGAGTGCCCTTCCTCAGCTAACACGTCGCTTCATTAGTGATGCTTGAAATGTGTCTGTGTTTCGTAAACAACACCAACCATAGATTCAGAACCAGAGAGAATTGTCATTGATCATATACAGTAGTCTACAAAGCTGTTCTCATGAATACACTGAATAACTTGTAGATGTTTTTACAAGAAGACCAGTCTTTTATGGTCTTCTCATTCCATTTTCATTCTCACAGAGAAGTGTGAAGTTTTCATGTTTGACAATGGCAACACAAAAATGCTTCACTGAAATAAATTGTTCTTTTTGGTGGAAAAAATTTTTTTTCCCCATAAATACACCATTATTATTCCTACGGGCGCCCTTATTCAGAGATTTATGCGTCAAAAGTAAAAAAAATAAATAAAAAAAAGTCAGTTTTCAAAATGATCTGTGAAAAATATCAGGTGTCTCACTCCATCTTTCACCTCTTATTTGATATACAAGAAACCACCGCACTCACGGAAAAACAAACCAATCAGAGACAAGGGGCGTAACTTACGAGGTGTCAATCATTTGTCATGCGCTCTCACACTGCACAGTCAGCACAGCCACATAAATAAAAAATCAAACTGAGGACATTTAGAACTCTATTTTAGTGACCGGCGCAAATCCTGCACAGTGCATGATGAGGGTTACAACCCATGTTGGTAATTTCACAGACGACAGCAGATTGTTGTTTTTCCTCAGGCGCGGTGGTTTCTTGTATATCAAATTAGAAGCATCAGAGGGGCCAGAGACATCTTTTATTTATCATGTAATCAATCATTATTTTTAATAGTTGATTAATTGTTTACGTTTTGAAATTTATAATTATCCAAATGCTTGGAATTTCAGATTGTGAACATTAAATATTGTCTTATTTCTGCAGTCCGCCATGAAAGCCGACTGATTATCTTTATGCAGAATCAAAATATAACATCTGCTTTTACTTTGGAAAACATGTTATGGGCCAAACCAGTAACGGAATCATAATTAATGTATGATTTTCTCCACTGTCAATTTTGAAATAATGTAATGTTTTTAGACAAATGGATGGAAATCCAAAGGTTTTTAATTTACCGTAATTCATAGATGAATTGACAAAATAATCAACAAATGAATCAGTTATTAAAGGGATACTTTACTTATTTAAACATTACTTCAAACATGAATATTTTGCCTATAATTTGATATTTTCATTATTTTTCATGTACAATTACCTTTAAAAACACATTTTGCTACTTGCTGTCGACTGAAAATGACATCACAAGGGCTCAGGTAACCAATCACAGCTCAGCTTGTGAATGCCACATGACCAAACCTAGAAAACAGGTGAGCTGTGATTGGTTACCTGAGCCCTTGTGATGTCATTTTCAGTCGACAGCAAGTTGCAAAATGTGTTTTTAAAGGTACTACTTGTACATGAAATATAAGGAAAGTATCAAATTAATTACAGATAAAATATGAACTTTTTATTAGTATAATGGGCTAAATAAGTGAAGTATCCTTTTAAAATCCTCATTATTTGCAGCCCTAACCTGATCCATTTGGTCTGGGTTTGTTTCAACACAGGTTTGTGTCCTATTACACAATCTTTGCCTCAAATGCTTTCCACCAACAGGCCTTCAAACCACACCAGATTTCTGTGAGGATTACTGAGGATTTGAGTCAATGTTGGATTTTTAGAAGGGATGAGACATTTTTCTTTTCTTTTTTTTCCACACATTTTTTCTTTCATCAGCACTTTTTTTCTTGCCTCTTTTGTTCTCTCTTTCTTTTCTCTCTCACCACTTCTCTTAATCACAAAATAGATTCAAGTTTTCTGGCCTGTTGGCGTTCATCTCCAGTGGTGAGGAAATGATGAAAAAAAAGGAGGAAGAAAGAATAAAAGTGTCACAATCTGCTTGATCCACAGGACTTGGTTGACAATAAGGCTTTAAAAGAAAGGGAAGATGGTCCCTACATCTTCACCTTCACCCATATCTTCACATTAAGTTCACAGTCCTTTTATTCTTTCTGACGGCACGTTTTAATACAGCCCCAAAATGCACGGAGATTAGAATATGACGTGGAGGAAATATCAACAAAGTGGCTCATGCTCAGTGCCACTATTAGCGTGTGTGGGTGTGATGATATGTTCTTGTGAATTTCCGTGTTGCATGTGGATCAGCATGTTGCATGTCAATGCAGTTGCCCTGCAGAAAAGTGCGCAAGCTATCGTATACGCTCACTCAATAACAGGCTGTCAAGTGATTTTCAGCATGATGTTGCCATTACGGCTGAGAGATAAACATATTCCATACTGTCTAATGACACTCACAAAAGGCAGTTCGTGGAGAATGCTTCAGGGGATACAATGACGACAGATAAGGTGATCAAGGCTGAAATAGCAGCACCACAAAGAATATTTTTGCACTTAATACAACAGAATTATGTTAAAATGTTACCACATCTGTCCCTACAACCTCACACATAATGTGTTTTGGAACAAAAACATCAGCAATAGTAGAATTAATATGTGGTCATAACAAATCATTGAAGTCAATATTTGTTACTCAATCTTACTTGAGTGTGGTAGTGAATGTGAAAGTAAATGGTTATTTATCAATGTTTCAGTCCTGAGATTTACAGGTGAGGTGATCAAACTACAATTATCACATTAGCCTCAGTTTAGCTGGGACGCTTGCTAGCAAGTCTGCACAACTCATAGCACCTTGAGAATATGGTTTTGATTTCAAGTTTAGTTGTGAATATGTATCAGTGGGTGTGATTCCATTACCTTCAGTTTTGCGCAAAAGCAAGCTACTGGAAACATTTTCGAGAAAAAAACAAACAAACAAAAACTCAAATATAACAAAACATGTTTTTAGGCTTCATGAGGTGGTTTTAGAGACATGTCGAAGTAGAAGTATTTCGTAAAAGTGTAATGGAAACACGAGTCAGGTTTCCATCCAAATGTTTCGAATTTTTTTGTAGCAAATTTTGTGAAAATGCGCAAAACAGACATGCGACCTTTGCCGGTTTCCATACGGTCTTCTTCTTTTACGCCGCGAGATGACATCATATAAGTGCGTCTCTCTGCCACAAGACACAAAATGGACAGTTTTGTTTATTTAATTCTAAAAAATAATTGTGTTTCTTTGTCTCCCCAAACATATCTTACCGTAATAAGTGCGCGCACTCCAACACCACACACCACACACCAACTCCAATGCCCAATCCCGCCCGATAAGGGGAGAGAGATGTTTTGTTTTTCTCTCTTTTCTACGTGTATGTGTGCGTTTGTGTGCGTGTGCGCGTGCGTGCGTTTGTGTGTGTGCGTTTGCGTGCGTGTGTGCGCGTGCGTGTGTGTGCAAATACGTAAAAATTTATACTCATTAATTCACCTAAAACCTCATAAAAATCCGATTACCCTTCACCTTAACCAGGTACTTCAGAGTCTCGCCAGAGTCGTGAGGTTCAAATGGTCAGGAGACCAGAGAAAAGGTCAGAAAAGATAAAAACAAAAGAAAGATAAATCAAAGTGAAATCCAGCACCGACCAAATACTTCCTGCCTTCCCCATGGTTACAAAATCAGTCTTACGCCAACCCCAGAAGCCTCTAAATTCCAACAAATTAACCAGATCTCAAAGAGACCAGAGGAAAAACTAAAGAGAGGAAAGAGATGTTTTTAAAGTAATCCTAACAACTCCGGGCGTCCGTCTTCCGTAAACATCATGAGCACAGAACTACGAGATCTCGTGAGACGGGACATTACGAGAATTGCGCCTCAGAGGCGAACACTCTTTAATGGAAACAAGATTGTACGTTATCGAAATAGTACAATATCATTTTTTGCAGCTAAGTCTTAAATAACGCTAGATATATTTAAAGTGAATTAGGAAACTCAATTGGAATAAATTAATTGGCCAAATAAACCCCATTCTCGAATTTTGAGCGTTCACATCTGTGAGAGAAAATCAACCTGGGACGCAGACTTCAGAAAGCAAGGAAACTTCCCTCCCCTCCCCCCTTTCCCGCCTCGTCTTCATATCTTTCTCTTTGTCTCTCACGGGGTTGTCTGCTAAGCCTCTTACCTACGGGATTATTGGCAACGCTACGTATTATACAGCTTCATTCATCTGGATGATGTGTTATTAATGTGTCGGGAATGAAACCATCTGTAACAGCAGCAGAGGATGATGGGAGGATGGTGGAAGATTGAAGGTTGGGTCCAAGGGGGTACCTTGCAGTAGTTGGAGAGATGGCCTCAGTTGTGGTGATTGATGCTCCTAGATTATAGGGTATCATGCTGAACACACACACACACGCACACACACCTGTGCAATCTGTGCAAATATGAAGTCTAAAGAAACAAAAACAAAAGATGTTAATTTGCATTGAGATGATCATCAATCTCAGTGAATCAAAACTGTCTCTGTGATCTCATAGGTCAGGGATGGGCAATCTCGGTCCTCGAGGGCCGGTGTCCCTGCAGGTTTTTGAGGTGTCCGTTTTCCAACACAAGCTGATTCCAATCAACGAGATCGTTATCCCTCTTATGCAGAGCTTGCTGATGAGCTGATCATATATCAGCTGTGTTGGAAAACGGAAGCCTCAAAAACCTGCAGGGACACCGGCCCTCGAGGACCGAGATTGCCCATCCCTGTCATAGGTGGTAACAAGATTGCAGTTTTAATCTAGTGGCCCGGATTTGTCATTTCCCGACAGCAGTGTTGAGGGGATGGGAAAAAAAATTGTAATAGCTCACATCACTTTGTGGTTGGCTTCAATACAACACTGTGTTGTGCCTGAGCACAGCCAGGATTTCTTTGTTATGCTCTTTGGTTTGGAGATTGGCGAGACAAAAAGTGTCCCTTTGCAGATGCTACACTTCGCTCTAATTAGCAGAGGTGGGTTCGTCAATGAATTTGGAGTGTCTGTTATTCGTCAGTGGTCGGGACACTTGTCCGTTAGCGTCATTATTTTAAGCCAAATCAAACTGTTATTGACGATTATGTTGATGGATGAAAAACCACAACCGCCAAAGCTAAGTCCGTCAATTTTTCAAAGTTTCCCGTCATTACTTATTAGTCAACAAAACAGGCATCTGTCATTGATGTTGTCAAATATTTTTGACAAATATTTTTAGTTTTATAAATCAGGCGGCCAATAATAGATTAATTTTAAACTGGGTTAAATTCAGGGAACTATTTAAATGTGCGCTTAACTTTATTAGTGATGCTACTGACCCTGGTAGCGCCATTTACTTCCTATTTGATTTTGAAACAAATGCGTTTATCTACAATCAACATTTTGCAAATCTGAAAAGTTGTTCAATACAGAAGTACTTAAAGACATTTCAATCAAGTTAAGAATTGGAGTTTGTATTTTTCTTTTTTAATATTGATGCCAATATTATACCTTTTAGTGAAAGTATTACTGGCTCCAAAAATCGGTTATCAGCCGCCTTGACAGCTAATACTCGTATTGGTATCGACCCTGAAAAAAATAAATAAAAATACACAAAAAAAAAAAAAAAAAACATATTGGTCTAGCTCTACTATGTAGGTCTTCTCGAATGTGTTGAATTTAATTACTTTACTTGTCTATCTCTCAAAAACAAAAAGGGTACCAAAAAAATGTAGCCTTCAACAGCAACAATACGGAATGTTTCCTTAAAATTCTTCAGCAGCAGTAAGAAAAAGGTGGTCACTGAGGGATTTGACAACCATATGAAAGATGTGAAACCAAATCAAACTTAGAGATGTTAACCAACCGCGTTTCATAGTGGCAACAAGTGTGGAACGGCAATTATTTGGCAATTTAAAGTGCATTTAGATGTACAGATGTTACACTTGCTCAACTTAATGATGCAGTAACTATTTACCCTGTCAAACATGACGCTCATGTCCCTTTTACATGAACTCCCATCTCTTAAGTGAGAGTCAATAGAGCTGACATGGCGGTGATGAGTCATGCCAGTAGGTTTTCTATTCCCGCTTGTGTGTAGTATTTCTAACATCCTGACACCTGTTGACCAGTTGAAGGGCTATTCGTCCTTAACACAAAGTCGGCAAAGAAGCAGAAGAGGACCCTCATACAGCTTACATGGATACGGCACTGAAGAGGTCTACACAGCTTCCAGCACCTGTGCTCCAAGGAGTGTTTCACAGGTTAGTGTCTGTGTTTGAGCTGCTGTGGAAACGCAAACCTTTAGTCTGCACTCTATAAATAGTCGGAAGTCTTAAAATTCCATGACAGCACAATGTGTCAAATCAGCTCCCAACTCGTTTTTTTTTCTTAAGATGTATTACAATAATGAAAGGTTTTCCCAGTGCGGGATTTGAAGTGTGATGGCGTCATGTGTACAAATTACACTTCAACATCAAAGTGTCTGAGGTTTTGGATGTGCCTCTTTCAAGTCTGAGGTGCATCCCACTTCCCTCAGATCTGAGTACGCTTCCACCTCCATTTCAGACTTAACGGCATTTGATAAAGAGGCTCAAAGACCCGAGACGAAGTGATGGACTGATCAGCAGGCTGTACTTTGTTTTTCCTTCATTAAAGGTTTCACAGAGAAACACGTTATTGATGTAATCATTGGATGTTTGATTTTTTTTTTTTTAACCACTCAGTGCGTTCGCAAAGTGTCTTTGACTTGTAATTATGTATGTTTGGAGGTCCGTTTAAAGCAGAATAGCTCAAACGGCAGAGACATTTACTTCCATGGGAGTGCCAATTTAAAAGTCAATTACCACTGCTACAATGGCTGCGCTATGATACACAACAGTGACAGTGACTGGCACTTGAAATGGGCCGGAAACGGATTCAATTGCCATAGATGCGAGGCGAGAAACACAACCATATGTTTTTACCGCTTCTTCACGTCAACAACATATGCTATTTGGCATCACACAATAACAGACTCAAAAGAACGTCAAGATGATGTGACTATTTCAAATGTTTGACGGTTAGCTTCAACCAGTTAGGAGACGAGGTGCGGCAGATTTTAGACTACCAAAAGGATAAATGTATGTAGTGAAATTAATAGGGGGTGTTTGGTTGAAACTGCACACTTACAATTACGTGTCATTGCAACTGGGAATTTGAGTCTTTGTGCACACAATAACTACAGCACAGTGCCGTGTGTAAATTCAACAGACATTTATTCGTTGCTGTATGTACTCCAACCTTCCATTTTTACGGCTATCCACAGTCACGGGGAAGCAGGGGCCATATCCTAGTTGAGGTTTGGTAGGAGGCGGGATACACCCTGCATTGTTTAACCGTCAGTCAAGGGCACATATCCAGACAGACAATATTGACGTTATTACCTACAATATCAGTCCCATTTTGTGCCACGACACTATAAGTGACCTTGCATATCATTATTAATGGAACTGATAATGCTACAAATGATTCAGATTTTATTTATCTACATTTCCTAATATTGGCAACAATACAGGAAAGAAAAGAGTTTACAGGTCAGTTTTTAAAGTAACTTTCCCAACACAGGTTACATCAGGTAATCCATCAAAAATTCATCAGAATAGAAATTAAAGAAAACTAATCATATTTATAATATTTGTTATATATCGTAATAACATTATATGTGGCATGTGCTGGCAAACTGGAGTGCAAACGTGGAGACAACAACGTGAATTATGACGTCCAAATACCACCTTTTCCCATACTGCAATGGGAAAGATTGTGAATCATTTGTAGATCGTAATGGAAATGGAAAAGACTTACAACTAGGTAACGTTACACACTACACAGTGACTAACAGGGAAACTCTTTACAACGTGGACACCCACTGGAAACATCCTGACTGTATGTAATGGCAAACGGGAAGAAAAAGCTGACGACCAGATGTGAAGCCCCAAGAAACTTCCGCTGCCTCCTGCTGAAAGCAGATTGTTGAAAATCTGGCAGATTAACATTTCCTCACGTCTACCACAAAGTCTGGCTCGATAAAAGTTTCACTGATGACAATAACGGGATGCCATTTCTTGTTCTGACCTGGCGCAAGGGACAACAGAACAGAGGATGATGACTCGGCAAAGGGTGACCAAGTTTCACGGGTATAGAATATAGATTACATAGTAAAAGACTGGATTGGACTAAGGAGAAAATATCTCCACACACTTGCATCACTTCCCACCAAGACCAAACAACCACTAATGACAAGTTTGGCTCCTACCAGCTGGAATCACAAAACCAACGTATCATTTCCATCTAGCACAAGTTGCCACATCAAAATGCAGCTATTGTCATATTGTGGCTTCTGGCTCCTTCGACTGCGGATGAGAAGTGCTGCTGTCTTTTCTATGAGCTATTGTGACTCACGAAGCATCACTTGCTGTTTATGCGTCACCCTTAAGGCAGGACGACTCTGCTTTGCCAAACCACATTCGCTAACATCCACTCACACAACACCACCCACGATGTTAGGTAGGCAAAATAAATAAAATAAAATAAAATAAAAATTAATAAGCAGTGATTATCCACTTGAAGGCAGGCATGCGTCTAGAAAAAAATAATTGAATATGCCCAATGCAGGGAATGGGACAAGCATGACAGACCATTGAAATGATTGGTGGACGTCCATTCAGGTTGTGTCTCAAGAAGTTGATTTGCCATCATTTTTCCAATGAAAGAAAAAGGTCATGGATACGAAGAAAGAGCATGTCTTAACTCATTCACTCCCAAAGACGTATTTATATGTTTTTTAGGTTTTTGTTTGCTAGAGTTTTTGTATGAAGGCTTTGATGCAGTTTCTGACCTGAAGTGGTCGCTTAAAGCGATAGTAGTTATTACAAAAAAATAATATTTTCTTTTGCAATAACTACCATCGCTTTAAGCTTCCATTTCAGGTCAGAAACTGCATCAAAGACTTCATACAAAACCTCTAGCAAACAAAAACCTAAAAAAATTATAACTACGTCTTTGGGAGTGAATGAGTTAATAATGGAACAATGGATAAACTTAACGTCAACGTTTGGGATGTTTGATGCCACATTTTTTAGACTGATACCAGTACGGGTAGTCGACCAAATTAATGTTCCCACTGACCTGACCACCAGGCTTAGCAAGTTTTCTGGGCAAAACCCTAAAGACCCATATATCCTAAAATAACATTTTTTCTTAAAATTGAATGAAATTCATGGCAATTTTCTGTTCTTCTAATTTCTAATTTCTGATCGTAAGAAAGCCACAAATCAGCCGTAGTCGCAAGTACCAATACCTTGAAAGATGGCCACGTATTGGCCCATTAGTAATACCTGGTATCGGT
This sequence comes from Festucalex cinctus, assembly GCF_051991245.1. Classification (NCBI taxonomy): domain Eukaryota; kingdom Metazoa; phylum Chordata; class Actinopteri; order Syngnathiformes; family Syngnathidae; genus Festucalex; species Festucalex cinctus. The sequence continues at coordinate 19,935,688 of NC_135416.1, read as the reverse complement.
ACTTGCCCATACCATGAGGTGATTCTGACAAACTGATGCATTCTGAGGCTGACGATGAATCCATTTGTGTCAGAAAACCAAAAAAAATAAATAATAAAAACATAGGAGAAGAACTTCTTCCATGGCCGAACAATCCTAAATTAAATCAATCTAAAATAATAAATCTTCACAGATAAAACTCTTGACAGACTGTGAGTTTTTATTGTGATATTGAGAAAAATACAAGACAAAAACTGCCATTTCCAATGTTAGCAAAAGTCAGTCCTAATCCACACCGTTATCTGGATACATGGCAAAAACAAGTGGTGGCTCACTACCACCACTATGGTATATATAAAACGGTATAAAGCTTTTCATAAAATCCTGCTAACAATCTTAAAAAAAAAAAAAAAACTACAATAAAGGCAGAAGTAAATAATTTACAATAGTGTTCAAAGTTAAAACAAGGCCTATAGTCACTCACAGCATCTTACTGTTATTTCATCAGAGATAAGCAACACGTCCTTGGCGTGACTTTGAATTGTTAAGATGCCGGCAGGTGGGACGAACACTCCCACCAGAAGATGCAACTGTCTCACTGCAAAGTCCGCGGAGGGGACGGACGACACAGTGCGAGTCTCAGAGAAACTGCCACGGTTAATCAGAACCTATCACAGTTGTCTACAGGTTGCACGCGGTCTGACGGGCGGGCTTCCTTCCGCTAAACAGCCGGCACTTTTATGAAGGGAAAATGCTGCGTGAATGCCAGATACAACTGCGTCTAATTTCTTGAGGGCAGCCGAACATCTTGTGAGACCACGTGAAAGAGAAGTTCCATTTTCCAGGATTTAATGCCAGCCGTCAGGCTGTAAAAATGAATAACATGCTGAGCGGAAGTCCCGCTCAAACGCAAAGCGGCTGGTTGTGCAACCTCTAGGGTACAAATAAATATTTGGATGGTTTTCTTTCTTTTTTAGTAGCTACGAAAAATCCATTTGATCTGTATAAATGTAGGTTTCCACTGGTTCGACAATCGTAGCCTTAACCAGCATAATCACAACCAATAAATATGTTAATTGATCAATACCTCTGACCATATCAATCTAATCATTTTGGAAAGTTGTGGCTTGTGGGCGTATTGATTAATTAGTTCACAGTCATTCAAATCAACTTCTAACGTCCATAAACAGCATACATGACGTTCAATTTTAGACCATATCTCCTATCTTCTCATCTAACGGACCGAAAGAAGGATTTGCAATCATGCATGCCGTCATTGCTTCCAGGAGTGGCCAACATCACTGAGTTCACATTTCATCCACAGCTTTGGCATTTGCATTTCCAGTCGGGAGTGAGTGTTGTGACGTGCCTCCTGTCCTCAGCATCACGGCAGAGGAGCCAAGAGGCCACACGTGTGTGACTGCAGGCATGCTCTTATTTGCCTCCCGGGCTGCCTCCGTTCAAGACAACAAATAATAAGGCCCGGTCGTGCCGCTCGTCTTCTCCAGTGGAGGACAAGGCGACCGAACCAGCTGCATCTTCCACGACCACACGCTTCGCCCAACGCGAGGATGGATGGAACATGTGTCTTACCGGCTGCTGTATGTGACGAGAGGTCCCTCTTTCAGGCGGCGGAAGATGCTGCCGCCGCTGCCGCTGCAGCCCATGCTGCAAATAGTCGCTGCCAGCGGCTTTGTTGCCCGCTACCCGGTCCCTCTTCTCCCGCACGTTGGAGCCTCCGTCTCCCCGGTTGTCTTCATCGGAGTCGAGGCTGCTGAAGTTCCACACGATCAGCGTCTGCACCAGCAGCACCGTGAGGGCTACGATGAGGGCGGACCGAGACCGGCGGGCCAGCCTGCGAGCACACGCGCCGCCGACCATCTTCGCAGCGGGCAGCGACAAGAGCTGGAGGAGCGGCCGTGTGCGTGTGCACTGTGCAGCGAGGTTGGAGACTGAGGAAAGCTGTGGTAGTAGGAGGGGGGAGGGCGGGGGAGGCGGAGGGGGAGGCGAGAGAGAGCCACACGACCGTGGAGGCTGGAGGAAGAGCAGCATCGGCAAGGGAAGGACAGGGCCACCGTGTGGTGGAACTTGGTGTGGAAGTCCGAACACAGAAATACTATGACTCCATAAATAAATAAATAAATAAATAAATAAATAAATGTGGGGATAAGTAGTGTATGGGAACGTTGAAGAATCCTTGATGGAATTCTTTTACATTCCTGCTTGATGTACAACTTACTCCAAAACTCCACACTGTAATGAATTGACTGTCGAATCGACAAGAAAAAAAAAACTGCCAGCTTATTCTTGTAAAATCTTTAATTCCTGTATTACTGTATATATATATATATATATATATATATATATATATATATATATGCCCTGCGATTGGCTGGCAACCGGTCCAGGGTGTCCCCTGCCTACTGCCCAGAGCCAGCTGAGATAGGCGCCAGCAGCCCCCGCGACCCTTGTGAGGAATAAGCGGTCAAGAAAATGGATGGATGGATATATATATATATATATATATATATATATATATATATATATATATATATATATATATATATATATATATATATATATATATATATATATATATTAGGGGTGTTAAAAAAAATCGATTCGGCGATATATCGCGATACTACATCGCGCGATTCTCGAATCGATTCAATAATCGGCAGAATCGATTTTTTTTTTTTTTTTTTTTTTTTTTAGGATTCACACCTTGAGCATGGAAGAATGTTATATGAACGGCACATTAAGCCTTAATATTTTTATTTTAATGCTGTTCAAACATGAAACAGATTACAACCTCTATAAGACTGAAATTTCAGATAAATAAATAATACATTTTCATATAAATCTTACACTCTACAAGCTTACTGATTAGTATTTTCTAAATATGAATGAAAAAAAATCGCAACAATCGACTTATAAATTCGTATCGGGATTAATCGGTATCGAATCGTGACCATTCGTATCGGGATTAATCGGTATCGAATCGAATCGTGTCCTGTGAATCGTGATACGAATCGAATCGTCGGGTACTAGGCAATTCACACCCCTAATATATATATATATATATATATATATATATATATATATATATATATATATATATTACAAGAATTTACTGTATATAAATTACAGTTCCTGTATTTTCGGCTGCTCAATTAGGAAAAAAAATAATTATCATGATTATTTTGGCAATAGCTGAAATCACAATTATTCAATCAATTATTTTCTTTTTGGTACAAAACGGGAAAATATTTAAGCTTTTACAAAATATTAAGAGTAGACCAATTTAAAAAAATAGAAAAACTATAATTATGTAAGTTCCTTTTGAAGCAAACAGAATTTAAAATAAATAAAAATGAAATTTATAATAATATATGTTTATAATAATATTTATTTATGTTTGCAAAAAGATGAAGTTGGAGTGCAGCTTGTGCACTGTGCAGTAGGACGATCATTTATTTTTTGGTAAAAACAAAAAAATGTTTACACATTTAAAAATATTTAAGACCAATTAAATTAAGTTCCTTTTGGAACAAACAGAATTTATTTATTTATTTATTTATTTATTTATTTATTTATTTATTTATTTATTTATTTATTTATTTATTTATGTTGAAGTTGAAGTTGGAATGCAGCATGTGCACTGGACAGTAGGACGATCATTTATATTTTAGTACAAAACAAGAACATGTTTAAATGTAAAAAAAAAAAATAAAAATATTAAGACAATTAAAATTCTTTGAAACACTATAATTATGCAAGTTCCTTTTGGATGAAACAAAATGTATTAAATTAGTTATTTTAAAATTTAAAAAAGGCGCAATTGCATACATTAAACAACTAAAAAATTAGTTTTTGTTTTTTTTGTTTTTTTTTACGATTATGCTGATTAGGCTCCATTAGATGTGAACACGATGCAGACTGCCTTTTCGCTAAAATATTACTAACCAATTTGCTGAATTCTTGTCCTTGCTCCAGTGACAATCCAGAGAGAGAGTTCTTCGCCACAATCCAATAATGTTTACAGTATTTATTGTAACCCACATATATGCACACCATAACATAGTTGCTGTAAAATTTACAGCATTTGACTGCTAATTAAACAGCAAATTACTGTCCTTTGTTTTTACCCATAATGCACTTTGTTTTACCCATAGTGCATTGCGGTATACAGTTAAATGCTGTAAAATTAAGAAACAAGGTAATGCTGTATTTTTTTATTTTTTTTTACTGTAGGATTTACAGAAATTTGTTACAATGCATTGTTGTATTTTGCATTTCATAATGCACCGCATATTTTCAATAGGAGACAGGTCTGGACTGCTGGCAGTTCTTTCAAGTACTTACTCTCTTTTACTATGAAGGTCAGTAATAATTTCGTCCATGAAGGATTTTCGTCACAATTTTTTTTTCAGACAAAAATGAAACAAAAACTGAAATAGGAGCCATTCATTGAGACGATGACGATAGCTAACTTAACTGACATTTCCGTCGACTAAAACAAAATCAAAAACAATACAGTGATAAAATCCAATCAGAAGAAGAACTGAAACGCGGGTGGGAGAAAACCACTCAGAAACCGTTCAATTCACTTGATTTAATGTTCAAACATGTTTCCGTTCAATGTGCAGCTGTAAAATGAATCTCAGGCAATTATGCACTTTTTTATTTAGGTGGCATAGTCAGTTGTCAATTCAACATTTTTTGTTGAAACAAAGTTTAATAAAGACACCATTGTTTTAATAAATGAGTCTTGTGTGTTGAACTAGTTACGAATAAGTTTGTTGTAATTTTCTGTCTAAAAGTTGAAGTGTATGCTGAAGGAAATCATTGACAATTTAGTCAACTATAATTGATCTTTATTACAGACTAAAATTGGACTAAAACTAAAATACAATCAGATGACTAAAACTTTAAGTTTAGTCAAAAGACCATAACTAGAACTAAATTTAAATTTCTTGTCAAAAATGAACACTTGTGATGAAGCTGCACTTTTGTAACGTGTGCAGACGGTGACTTGACATTGTCTTGCTAAAATAAGCAGGGACATCCCTGCAAAAGAGGTTACTTTGGATGCCACAATATGTTGCCCCAAAAATGTTGCCTTAACAGAAGTGCAAGTCACCCATGCCATGGACACCGAGACGCCATACGATTGTTGGTTTTCCAATTTTGCACTGACAACATCCAGATTATCTTTTCCCTCTTTGGCCCGGAGCATTGTCCATGATTCCAAGTCATAATTTGAAATGTGGACTCATCAGACCACAGCACACTTTTCTACCTTGCAGCAGTCCATCTCAGATAAGCTCGGGCCCACAGTAGCCAGCGGCGTGTCTGGGTGTTGTTGATGTATGGTTTCATTTGTAGATGGAGCAACAAACTGTGTTGTCTGATTATGTTTTTTTCTTCAAATGTTCTTGAGCCCAATTTATAATATCATTTCAATGCCGTTTTTATAAATGCAGTGCCACCTGAAGGATCAAGGGTCACGGGCATTCAGTGGAGGTTTTCAACCTTGTCGCTTACATGCAGAAATTTGGCAATATTCTGGACCATTGATGATAAATTTTGTATATTCCCTGCAATGTGTACATTGAGAAACGCTCTTAAACTAGTAGACTAATTGCTTATGCCAAATTGATGAACCTTTCCCATCCTTGCTAGTGAACAACTGAGCCTTTCTGGGACCCTCCTTTTATACCCAAATGTCACAACCACCCGTTTCTAATGAACCTGTTCTTCTGTGGAACGTTCCAATTTTATTTATTTATCTATTTATTTATTTATTTATTTATTTATTTATTTATTTTTTTATTTTTTTATTTATTTATTTATTTATTTATTTATTTATTTGTTTATTTGTTTGTTTGTTTGGTTTTTTATTTATTTATTTATTTATTTATTCATTTTAACATTCCTCAACTTTCCCAAAAATTTGTTGCAATCTCATCTTTTTTTCTTTTTTTTTTGCAGGCATCAAGTTCAAAATGAGAGTATATTTGAGGGTAAAAAACAAACAAAAACAATAACGCTAACAGTTTGAAGTTGAATATTAAATATCTTGTCTGTAATGTACTCAGTTGAACATAGGTTGAAAATGATTTGCAAATCATGGTATTCTGTTCATATTTTAAAAAACATCCCAACATAATTGGAAGTGGCGTTTGTACTTTGTGTGTGATTACCCAAAGAAGTTGGAAATAGAAATTAGCCCATTTGTCAAAGTAAGGAGTGTAAAGTACTGATAAGGGTATTCAATTTCAAATGTAGTAAATAGACATTTTCAGAAAAATTAAATTAATACTCAAAAAAAGTACATCTATCTGAATGATGACCACATTATGGACGCACTTTTAAAATTAGATGCAGGTTCTAAAATGTATACCGTATTTTCCTCACTATAAGGCGCACCTCATTATAAGGCGGACCTTCAATGAATGACATATATATATATAAGGTGCTACAGTAGAGGCTGGGGTTACGTTATGCATCCATTAGATGGTGCTGCGCGAAAGGGAATGTCAACAAAACAGTCAGATAGGTCAGTCAAACATTATTAATAGATTACAAACCAGCTTTCTGACAACTCCATTCACTCCCAAAATGAATAAACAGCTGTTTTATTATTTTCTCTGAGGTAAAGTATTAGTATTATCTAGCGATCCAAGATGGCGGGATCTTCTGCGCATGCGCGTCACCGATCGTGCAGGGTCACCGATAGCGTCTTGACAGCGAGACCTGTTGCGGCTCAATATTGATCCATATATAAGGCGCACTGGATTTATCAGGCGCATGGTCAGCTTTTGAAAATCTTGAAGGCTTTTAGGTGCGCCTTATAGTGCGGAAAATACGGTATTTAAAATCCGAAATCACCAATAGATCCAGTGCAAAGCTTGCATCTGAAAAAGCGGTAATGTGTGAGTTAGTGTCCAACTTAAGGGCGGCACAGCAGGTCCCATAAACAATCCAGAAAAAGAAAATTAACTTGTATATCAAAAACTCCTAGTGTATGTAGACGTTTTGCTTCACAATTTGTTTGTTTTAAACTTGCCTGTATCAATTTCTTGCGAATTGAGCTACTAATGTTGGATTTGAGTTCCTACATGATGCTGCTACTTCATTGTTTGCAGCACTTCTTCAAGACTTGACAAGGCAAATGAGAAGCATTGCAGCTTGAGTCAAACTGGCAATTTGAAAATATTTGTTTTACGTTCCAAGTTGGATCCCACTCCTTCACATTCTTTCTACAAATGTTCAAGTGGTCAACGACCTACAGCGATATGAGGCTTGGCCTTCTTGGCTGTGTCTTATCATTTGTTTTTGCTCATTTGCAGATATTCAGTGAGACACTTCACCATTTGTTTGCCTTCTTATGTTATCTTCATCTCACATTCTATTCGGCTTTTTGTAAACAGATTAGGCCGTCTTTGCATGAGTTTCACGTGCAGTGCATGCGTGGACTGTGGTCTTTCATTTAATTGCAAATGGTAGAAGAAGAAACGGCTGAGACAAATTGTGTTTATAAGGAACTGCAAGCAGACGTCCAAGGGCGGGTGATGTAAAGTTGGCCAGGGAGATCATAAATCCACGCTGTGAAATGGTCACTTGAAAACTGCCTTGTCCCCTGATCATTCGTGTCAGTCTCTGGATGGAGGGCCGCTAGTTTCTGCAAAGTTTTTGCTAAAGCTATTTATTGTATTGGATGTGATAGTTTGTGCAGCTTCCCTATCTTCACAATATACCACTCACATGTTGTCTATTGGCATAGTTTTCCCCAAATTTATTTTTACATCTCCTCTATAATTTTTTTTTTTTTTCTTCCTTCAAGCGTTTGGGATGAATACTTCTGTGGTTTATTATAGTACAACTTGACACTCAAAGGAAGACGCTCTGAGTGGATAGTTTTCATGTTTCATTCTAAATCTTTAACTATTTCATCTCACAATATGTCGGTAAACAGAAGAGGAGATTCAAAAATCATGATTACTCAATAGAGGCAGAGCTTCGAGAATACCTAATTCAAACTGAAGATTTATCAATTTTGCGATATGACTTTAAGGGCAGACATTCAGGACATCGTAAAGGACTTCGGATGGTGCACACATATTTTTACTTTGCTTTAATGTAATCGAGAATGAGGAAAAAGGTTGTTGATGGCAGGTCCATAGAAAACTGAGGGTGGAAACCAAGAAAATTGATAGATGCAGATTTTAATGACAGACTCCGTTTCGGATTTTGCATGTCAAGCATTTGATTGCGAGTCGATTATATACTGCAGAGGCCTTTGAAAGCCATAAAAAGAAGTGATTTAAATTACGGTGCTGTGGTGTTTATCCTTTGTGAGTGCCTTGACTGTTGCACACATACCAACATATCTTAAGTAGCCAAAAACAGCAACCAGCACAGTTGTTCTCCTTGACATGCTAACCTTGTGTTGCTAAACTGACAAGGCAGACATTCCTGACATCTTCAGACAGGGGTGGAGCCACAAATTTTTCAATAGGGTGTCCAGCATGACACAATAATGACTCACTAAGGCATCAAACTCAAGGCTCGGGGGCCCATCATATCATTTTATTTGGACGAACCACAAAGATAATTTTGTGCATCTCTGTGTATCAATGCTTATTTTGATCGATGTTCAGTCTGAATGTACGGTGACAGAGCATCTAAGTGCCTCAGTGTAATGCAACCATATGGAAATGGCAATAAAGCGGAAATAATTATCACGTTTATCAAAATCTTACCAAAAACATGAGGTTGGCCAGCTCCGGTTTTAGAATATACTGTATGGGAGCTATAGTAGAAACGATGAATTGTGTCATGATGTACAACAAGATTCACACAGAGAGCAAAGAACAAGTGAGACGAGCAACTGTACAATAGTAAACCACTATTAAAGGGGAAGTCAATCCAAGAGTTTACAATACAATACTACACTGATACAATCATATTTTAGATGTGCTTAATATGATTTAAGCAGAAAAATCCACCCATTTGTATCCATCTCATAGGTTGGCCCTTTTGCCACTTGCTGTTGACTGAAAATGACATCACAGTTGTAGAAGGTTTTTGTGGAGCTGGAGACCCAAACTCAGGGAAGCAGGGAGGGTGCAGGTTTGTTCTCAAAAAGTAGTTTAATTGCAAAAATAACAGAAAGGCAAACAGAGTTTTGGCTATTAAAAAACAAAAAACAAAAACAAAAAACAAATACTTGGAAACAACTAGACTTAACTCAAGACAGCAGACAGCAGCAGGGCATCATGAATGGACAATTAACCGACAAAGACTGAAAGAAAGCTGGGAACTGATGAGGCATTCGAGAAAAGTGGGAAGTCGGACTTTTCCGACTTCAAAGCAGAAGTGTGTACGGGAACGCCCCCTTGAACTTGGAAATCCCACGTGCGTCAGGGAAAAAAAAGAACCCCGCCTTAAATGTGATGTCACGCTACAATGGCGACCAGTATGGAAACGCATACCATAAAACACAATTTATTCGAGCAAAAACTAGATAGCTTTCTTTATTCATAAATATTTGACGTAACTTCACGCAACACAACGTAAGTGACAGTATATTGCTATCTCCCTGCATGAAATTATACGGTGAACTGATGAACTGTATTGAATGCTTATGAAGTAAGATAAATACTGTATATAAATGAAGCAAAATTGTGAGAAGGCAAGTTTGCTGGAGGTCAAAATGTGTTTTGAGGACCAAAACAAACCAACAAACAAAAAAAAACTATTTCTCTCTATCCGCCATTTTGATTGTTTACTTTTGCTTGAACGCTTTCAGGGCGGAACTGGGAAAAGCCAATGGGATAAATCCGACTTTCCTTGAACGCAGCATAAATATCAGAGGTCGGCCATGGTCATTGACTGGAATTAATGATTGATGGAAGTGTCCAACTTTTGTCGTAGGCTTCAGCACATTCAGCGAATGCTTGATAACATGAAGCCTCACAAAAATACACGTATTGAGAAGGACTGTGTACTCACTGTGAACGACATAAGTAATCCTGCTTCATTCGGTGCTGTCTGTGCATTTTTTTCAAGGCTTCGCATTATCAAGCACTCGCTGAAAGTGCTGAAGCACTTGTCAAAAGGTGGGCACTTCCATCAATCATCAATTCCAGTCAATGACGATGCCCACCTCTGATAAATACATACAAACTGACAAGACAATGAGAGACACCTAACGAGACACATATGGCTGAGGGAGCTGATTGGATGACACAACGGACAGGCGCAGGTGGACACAATGACCTTACCCCGGGTTTACACAGGTTGCGGTGCGGTTGCGGTGCGTTCCGGCGACGCAAGCAATTAGATTCCATTCATTCGAATGGTGCAGTTTACACCGCTTGCGGGTGCGTTGCGTGTCGACTGCGTCTCAGCTGCGGCGTGCCGCAGCCCTTCCGCAAGAATAGCCTATTTTCTATTTTTGCCGGACGCCGCAGCGGTAGGCCTCCGGCAAATGGCAAGCTAGCACAAAACACATCGAGCGGGACAGGAAGACCGACGCAGTTTCAAAATAAATTTCCGGTTACCTTTCAAGATAAAACACTCGCCAGATCCTATTTCGCAAGCATGCTAGCAAAACGTGATGTGGGCGTAGACGGGCCTGGAGTTAACGTGCGAGAGGGTCATTCACGGTTTAGACACCAGCGAACATGGACGAGGAGAGGTTTATATTGGCCACAAAAAGCCACAAAATAATAAAAGTCCACCTCTCTTTCTGCTTTTCTGTTGAGCACAGACTTTCTGTGTGTTTGTCGTTGCTTTTAATGCCACATGATCGCGCGCGGTCACGCGAGACACGGCGGGAAGTGGTTGGCGACGGAGCTGCCGGACCGCAGCTGTGCGGAGCCGGTGTGGATTGGCCAAAAAATTGACGCGTCCGGAGCATGCAGTCAAGACGCACCGCACCGCAGCCGCACCGCAACCGCAACCGGTGTAAACCCGGGGTGAATGAGACACAGACAAAGGGAGACACAAGGAAAACACAACTAAAATCCAACCTAAACCAAAACAAGCAGAACACAGATCATGACAATTTTCTCACGTCTCCTGTAACGAACAATCACGGCTCACCTGTGTTCTGGTCATGCGATGTTCACAAGCTGAGCTGTGATTGGTCGTTACCTGTGAGCAACTGTGATGTCATTTTCAGTTGACAGCAAGTGGCAAAATGGCCACCCCCTGGGATAGGTAAGAAACTGGTAGATTTTGATGCTTAATCCAATTCCGCAAACTCGATATTAATAGATGCGTTTCCATTACCCTTTTTCGCAAAAATAAAAGCGATATTTTACTATTTCGATAAAGTACAATTTTGAATTGTCGGTGTTTCCATTGACGAGAGTTTCGCTTCTGAGGCGTAATTCTCGGAATGTCCCGCCTCGCGAGACCTCGCTGTTCTGTAGGAGGTGCTCATGATGTTTACGGTAGACGGACGCCCGGTGTAGTTATATTACTTTAAAAACACTCACCCCTCATCGGGCGGTTTCGGGCATTTCGTGTCGGTGTTGTTGTGGGTGCCCCTCGGCAGTCGGCATTGCAAGCAGTTCTGACGCGAAATCGAGTGGCACCGTACTTCCTACTTCCTGTAATCCTGAAATGTTGTTGTTCTCATGCAGAAGCTGGCTAAAAGGCGGGTTACAAATTGTTAAAAGTTTCTGATGTTTTCTGCTATATTAAACAGATGGCAGGTCAGGATTTCAAGCTCTCCTCTCCAACTTTTCGAAGGGGGCTCGCTCGATTATACCTCTCTCTCTTTTGCGCTCATGACGTGCAGTAGCCGATACAATTCACTTCAGCATGTAAAACAAAAATACAAAACCGAAATTAATCATTCTCAAAACAAATAGTAATTGCAAGTTTATTAAAAATACACATAAACAACGTGTTACATTCCTTTCCTCCGTGACCGGGCGGGTGTCACATGAATACTAATGCGCAAAAAGTGTTTCTGCGAAATACTTCTTTTTCGATGCGTCTCAAAAACCACCTCATGAGAGCGCAAAAACTTTTTTGCGATATTAGAGAGTTTTTTCGCAAATCCGGTGTTTCCATTACCAGCTTAATTTTGCGAAACATGCCTTTTGCGCAAAACTGAGGGTAATGGAAACGCACCTAATCAGAATGCCGAGTTAAGTGCATGTGCATACAAAATATTGTAAAGACAATTTTTTCGTCTGACTTCTTTAAGTGTCGCTTTTGTCAACTTTTCTCATTTAAATATTCTGTCGAGTGACTGTCATTTTCAAAAAACATTCTCTTTCTTGACACATTTTTATGATTTCAATAGCAGCAAAAACGATTAACTTGGTGCTATATCTACTGGCAAACAGAGACAACACTCCAGCGATAAGGCTGTATGTGTGACACTCCAGAGATATTTGCCAAACTTCAAAAATGCCAAGCCTTTGTTCATCAAGGTGAGTGAGGAAGATGGGAAGGAGGGCTGAAAAGGATAGAAATGCAAAGCTGGTAATTACAACAAACGTGAGGATGGAAGGCAGCGAGGGAGATGACACAAAAAGCATAAAATGAGAGCAAAATGAAATAAAAGTGAGATGTGGGATGAAGAAGAGCGCAAATAAAAATAGATATTCATAAAGTAAGCTTATAATAGCTTATGATAGAACACATAGTCAGAGCATGTAAAGCACACTAAAATAGTTTGTGGATTGAAAGGTGGCAGACAGATGAGTCCATCCACCCACCTATCCTAGAGACAGAGTGAGCAACCGATGCTGATAATAATTAGAGCTGACCATGTCACTCACTCAGAGACACACAGTCACCGACTGGTGTACTTTACTTGCTGGGATTCAACCAAGCATGTTCTGTAGATTCACAAACAACCTGTACGGTTTGTATGCAGCGAAACAATCGATAACGCAGAGGGGGAACGCGACGGACCAGCTGGTGGAGTGTGCCTGGGATAGGAGGGGGCAGACCTCTGGTGGGAGCAGCACAACATGACTGTTGAAGCCTGCTGGAGGACACTGAAGCATTCAGTGTTTCATGTAATCGGGCAGCATGCTGACTGGAGTGGACGAGCACAGCGAGAGACACAGCAGCAGGCGCAGGTGGCCTTGACAGCCACACCTCACGAGAGCAGAGGGAGACCTTTTTTTTTCTTTTTTCTTTTTTACATACAGTCATTGTGACCCAAGGTGTGTTGTTACAATGTAACTTTGTGGATAACTTGCGCATGTCACAATAATTTTACTTGAATATATTTGTTTTTCATATTATTGTTATGTTGTTTTTATATTTCTCTTGTCCAAAAAATTTGGTTAAGACTGTCCAATTCTTTGTCTGTGTTGTTGTTGTTGTGTTATTTTGTTTTTGTTAGTTTTTTTTTTATGAAAAAAAAAAGAGAAAATGTGTTCAATAGGAATGTACAAATGTTTAAACTATATATTGTAGGTGTCTCCTTTATGTTTCTGATTTTCATTGAAGCTGCGAAGCGTTTGAAAGGTGATGGCTTTGGAAAGTTAGGTTTATATTTTTGTTCATTAATCTGTACTTTTTGCTTTTTTTTCTTCCTTTGTCCTTTTTGTAGGGCAAAATAAAAATAATTAAAAAAAAAATTGTTAAAGGGGAAGTCAACCCAAAAATAAATTATTGACTATAACATGCAGCCACACGAGTCTAAATTATGTTTAACATTGTGTTAGTGGAAAATGAGTTAATGTTCTGTCTGCGACACCACCACCACCTGCCTGACTTTTGTATCGTTTCCTCAGTTGCCTTGACGACGGTGGTGGGCAGAGCCGACTCACCTGTGGCGTGTTATAATCAGTTAGCCTTCTAGCCTGTGTGGTCTGCTCTCTGGGATCCAACGCATGCACGCACACACATTTACACGACATACGACAGTTAAGCAGTAAAATCCAGCAGTTTTTATCAATATCAGAAGACGCCCATTTTGCCACTTGCTGTCGAGTGAAAATGACATCACAGTTGCTCAACCAATCACAACTCGGCTTCAGAAAACAGGTGACATGTGATTGGTCATTGCTGAGCCTTGAACAATGGGGTATATGCCACAGAAGAGGCGTGACGTGATTTTGCACATCAGTTTATTTCCGGTACAGGTTGCGAACGCGCAACCGAGGGGCACAAAGTCGGAAGCACAAGTATTTTTGACGCAGCCCACACGTCGCAAAACGAACCGGAAACAAACTGATGTGTAAAAAACAGTGCTGCCTCTTCCGTGGCATCTACCCCACTGTGATGCCATCTTCAGTCAACAGCAAGTGGCAAAATGGTCGCCCTGGGCTCCAGGTGGAGGAGCAGAACCGTCACTTTCCTTTGGTGCCCGTTGGCGCGGGTTCGCTCCTCCCCCTGGGAGACCCATGTGGCTTACATAAACTAAGCTTGTGTGTGAGTGAGTGGCAAAATAAATAAATAAATAAATAAATAAATAAATGTCCACCCCCGGAGATGGATAGAAACAGAGGGATTTTGCTTTATAACTCATATTTCACAAATGTTATATTAATCACAATGTCATGTTTAGGCTATAGGTGACATGACATATTGTCAAGAAATGTTTAAGATTGATTTCTACTTTAAAGTCCCCTCTCATACGATTACATTATAGCATTTTTCAGGCTTAAATACTTTCAGTACAACGTGTTTATCATGTCTGAGTGTGTTAATGCTCCAAGTTGTTTTGGAATATGTTGCTGCAGGGGTTGCAGTGACACTAATGCTGCTGGAAAATTGTGTGGCTCATGACAAGTAGTCACTTTTCAGTTAGCTAAGTCAAGTGTTCATGCTTAATAGAACAAGTCGAAAAACTAAAAGAGGGGCTTTCCCGACGTGCCCTCTGGCAAATGAAGTTCTCACATGTTTGAAATTTGGGAGTCATGGGGTAAAGGCACAAACAAGTCCCATCTGCCTGTTTGTTGCAATGCTGTTTTGTTGTGTTGACCATTTTATGTGGCTTTCAGACATTGCACAATCTAATATTAGACCTTATAAAGGAGACTTTTCCCACTGTGGTGCACACATTATAAGGTTACTGATTTGTGGTAAACAGATGTTTTTGGTTATTTTCTGCAGTTCCTATCTGTCGGAACTTATCGCAGTGCACTGCAACTAGATTCCCACTGTCCAAAAATGACTTTATCCTCTTTTTTTTTTTTTTTTTTTTGACATTAAGCCGCATGTGTTTTCCTGCTTGCGCTAGCTGTCTGTAGCTATAAAATAAATGTATTTAAACCTACTTTTTAAATTTAAGGACATCAGGGCTTCAAAATATAATCCTTCACTTTTTTGATTTTCTGCTACATATTCATCAATAATAGGTAATTTACTATCACAGGCTTGATTAGCTCAGTTTACAGATCAATTGTACTTTTTTTTTTTTTTTTTAAATAATTACAACCCGGGCGGCACGGTAGTCTAGTGGTTAGCACGTCCGCTTCCCAGTTCTGAGGTCTCCGGTTCGAGTCCAGGCTCGGACCTTCCTGGGTGGAGTTTGCATGTTCTCCCCGTGCCCGCGTGGGTCTTCTCCGGGTACTCCGGTCTCCTCCCACATTCCAAAGACATGCATGGCAGGTTAATTGGGCGCTCCGAATTGTCCCTAGGTATGCGTGTGAGTGTGGATGGTTGTTCGTCTCTGTGTGCCCTGCGATTGGCTGGCAACCAGTCCAGGGTGTCCCCTGCCTACTGCCCAGAGCCAGCTGAGATAGGCGCCAGCAGCCCCCGCGACCCTTGTGAGGAATAAGCGGTCAAGAAAATGGATGGATGGATGGATGGATAATTACAACCCTGTTAATTTAGCATAGCCCCGTCATTCTAATCACAGCAACAGCTGGTTGCAAGTAACAGAGTTGCAAATCCGGACTAGTAATATTAGCTTTGTCTCAGGAGTAGATGCTAGCTGCTTAGCTAGCTGTTACTCCTGACCAAGAGGACAAACTTACTTACTTAAAGCGGGGGTGGGGTAGTGCGGGGTTTTGTTTTATTCTGATCATATGCATAACTGGGTTATATGTGACAGAGTGATGACATTCAATCAAGGCTAACTATGCTAGCATTTCTTTGCTCTACTAATTCTTTTGGAAAACTATTTGATGACGTCAAATCAGGCGTATCATCTGATTCAAAAAACTTCTAAAAGGTTATGGTAACAGGGTTGTGTGCATGTTGTGGGACACAGCTTCCATAATTATCATCTAAAATGTTATGTTTATTAAAACAAATGTTCCCACAGTTACAAGAAACGACAATGAAGCAAATTATTTAAAATTTGATGGGTGGGACGTTAAATGTCCTCCAATTCTGTAATGACCCTTAATTCAAATCTTCGCTAGTGAATGTCCCGTTTTCAGTTGGCCACACAGTATGGTAGTGGTTAGCGCATCTGCCTCACATTTCCCAGGTTTGGGGTTTGAATCTTGTCATGTGTGTAGTGTGTGGAGTCATGTTCTACGAGCTTAGAAACCAGACTCATTGTGAGTTTCCATCTGAAATAAATGTTTCCAGTGCCGTCAGCTGCTGAAGTTAAATATGTTTTTAAGCTGAAGGAAACACATTATCATCTCTTCCGCACTCCATTTTGAATGGACTTTGCCGCTGAAGAATGAAGTTGCTCATGAAGAATGCGTCACAGCAAATGAACGAATGTTATTGTACAGTTCGTACTGGACCGGGCTAAACAGCAGTCAATGGCAGCCATTCTATACCCACTTTCTGTCTTTCAAGAAAATGGGTGTGGCTTGGCTTGCTAGGCTAATGTTCTACTATGTACTTGTTCCTCACATACCAAAATTATGCATAATGAAGACTCAAAATTTTCCAAAGTTGTGAATGTGACCAGTCCAGAGTAGACCCCGCCTCTTTCCCAAAGTCAGCTGGGATAGGCTCTAATACTCCTCGACCATAATGAGGACAAGCTGTATGGAAAATGGATGTGTCACGGTGGGGGTGTGATGGACGGACCCAGAGGCGGAATAAATAGGCAGGGAGAAGTGGACTGACAGCAACTAGAATGACTTTATTGACTGTGGTGGGGAAGGACGGGACGAGACTGAAGTGGAGAAGACTGGGCTGGACGTGTACCCAGATCATGGCGAGGACTTGGCGTTGCGTGATGCAGAGACTTGGCGTGAGGCAGAGACTTGGCGTGAGGCAGAGACTTGGCGTGAGGCGGAGACTTGGCGTGAGGCGGAGACTTGGCGTGAGGCGGAGACTTGGCGTGAGGCGGAGACTTGGCGTGAGGCGGAGACTTGGCGTGAGGCGGAGACTTGGCGTGAGGCGGAGACTTGGCGTGAGGCGGAGACTTGGCGTGAGGCGGAGACTTGGCGTGAGGCGGAGACTTGGCGTGAGGCGGAGACTTGGCGTGAGGCGGAGACTTGGCGTGAGGCGGAGACTTGGCGTGAGGCAGAGACTTGGCGTGAGGCAGAGACTTGGCGTGAGGCAGAGACTTGGCGTGAGGCAGAGACTTGGCGTGAGGCAGAGACTTGGCGTGAGGCAGAGACTTGGCGTGAGGCAGAGACTTGGCGTGAGGCAGAGACTTGGCGTGAGGCAGAGACTTGGCGTGAGGCAGAGACTTGGCGTGAGGCAGAGACTTGGCGTGAGGCAGAGACTTGGCGTGAGGCAGAGACTTGGCGTGAGGCAGAAGACTTGGCGTGAGGCAGAAGACTTGGCGTGAGGCAGAAGACTTGGCGTGAGGCAGAAGACTTGGCGTGAGGCAGAAGACTTGGCGTGAGGCAGAAGACTTGGCGTGAGGCAGAAGACTTGGCGTGAGGCAGAAGACTTGGCGTGAGGCAGAAGACTTGGCGTGAGGCAGAAGACTTGGCGTGAGGCAGAAGACTTGGCGTGAGGCAGAAGACTTGGCGTGAGGCAGAAGACTTGGCGTGAGGCAGAAGACTTGGCGTGAGGCAGAAGACTTGGCGTGAGGCAGAAGACTTGGCGTGAGGCAGAAGACTTGGCGTGAGGCAGAAGACTTGGCGTGAGGCAGAAGACTTGGCGTGAGGCAGAAGACTTGGCGTGAGGCAGAAGACTTGGCGTGAGGCAGAAGACTTGGCGTGAGGCAGAAGACTTGGCGTGAGGCAGAAGACTTGGCGTGAGGCAGAAGACTTGGCGTGAGGCAGAAGACTTGGCGTGAGGCAGAAGACTTGGCGTGAGGCAGAAGACTTGGCGTGAGGCAGAAGACTTGGCGTGAGGCAGAAGACTTGGCGTGAGGCAGAAGACTTGGCGTGAGGCAGAAGACTTGGCGTGAGGCAGAAGACTTGGCGTGAGGCAGAAGACTTGGCGTGAGGCAGAAGACTTGGCGTGAGGCAGAAGACTTGGCGTGAGGCAGAAGACTTGGCGTGAGGCAGAAGACTTGGCGTGAGGCAGAAGACTTGGCGTGGCTGACGTTGAAGACTTGGCGTGGCTGACGTTGACGACTTGGCGTGGCTGACGTTGACGACTTGGCGTGGCTGACGTTGACGACTTGGCGTGGCTGACGTTGACGACTTGGCGTGGCTGACGTTGACGACTTGGCGTGGCTGACGTTGACGACTTGGCGTGGCTGACGTTGACGACTTGGCGTGGCTGACGTTGACGACTTGGCGTGGCTGACGTTGACGACTTGGCGTGGCTGACGTTGAAGACTTGGCGTGGCTGACGTTGAAGACTTGGCGTGGCTGACGTTGAAGACTTGGCGTGGCTGACGTTGAAGACTTGGCGTGGCTGACGTTGAAGACTTGGCGTGGCTGACGTTGAAGACTTGGCGTGGCTGACGTTGAAGACTTGGCGTGGCTGACGTTGAAGACTTGGCGTGGCTGACGTTGAAGACTTGGCGTGGCTGACGTTGAAGACTTGGCGTGGCTGACGTTGAAGACTTGGCGTGGCTGACGTTGAAGACTTGGCGTGGCTGACGTTGAAGACTTGGCGTGGCTGACGTTGAAGACTTGGCGTGGCTGACGTTGAAGACTTGGCGTGGCTGACGTTGAAGACTTGGCGTGGCTGACGTTGAAGACTTGGCGTGGCTGACGTTGAAGACTTGGCGTGGCTGACGTTGAAGACTTGGCGTGGCTGACGTTGAAGACTTGGCGTGGAAGACTTTGTAGACTTGGCGTGGAAGACTTGGCAAATGGTCAAATGACACCACTGTGACAAAGCATGCAGACAACAGCAAACAATGCTCCCACACCCGCGTGAGACAAACACCACTCCCTTATACCAACACTAATGACAATAACCGGACACACCTGGGAGACACAGCAGGAAGGGGGAACCAATCAGCACTACACATCAGGAAGGGAAGACACAAGCAGGTGGACAAGGTTAACATAACGAGACTGGGGGAGAAGACCGGAACACCAACAACCAACACTCACCAAAATAAAACAAAAACCCAACCCAAAAACCGAAACATGACAGGATGGATTAATAAATAAGATGGGCGCATTATGGTATTGGTATAGTGATTACATGGAACATTTCTTTATGGAACATAAATGTTCTCTTCATGCTTGCAGGGGTTTTCAAAATCAGCTACAATAGACTCCAGTCCCATGGACTTTAATAAGTATAAGCAGGAAGGAAAATTGATGAGTATAATAAAGATTATACCTATATATCCATCCATTTTCTACACCGCTTATTCCTCACAACGGTCACGGGGGGTGCTGGAGCCTATCTCAGCTGGCTCTGGGCAGTAGGCTGGGGACACCCTGGACTGGTTGCCAGCCAATCGCAGGATTATGCCGATATATTTATATAATTACTGTATAGATAACTGATGACAAATAGTTTGCCACCTACCACAATGCTTATTAGGAGTGATATTAAATGCCTGCATTAAATCCATAAAGCTTGGACAGAAGGGGAAAATTGGATACATATATATTTTTGTTTGTTTGTTTGTTTCTTTGTTTGTTTGTTTCTGATTTTAATTCAAATAGCAGGTGTGCCTTTCTGGTGTACCAAACAATCTTTCTCGTACCAAAAGGGGACAAAAATGCCAGTCAGGTTATTCTTTGCCTTATAGTCCTCTTTGTGAGCAACAGTTCAGTTTCTAGCAGGTCAGCACTTACCATAGTTACAGAGCCAGGAGCTGTTTGTTGCCCAGCAACAAAGAAAAATGTGTACACTTACTCCACTATCAAACATTCATAGTCACTTTTATTATTATTATTATTATTATTATTATTATTAATATTATTATTATTATTATTATTGACGTGGCATAGATGTTGATTATGAAATTGAGTTGAATAAATTATCAATTGGATTTGACATTTTTTCTTTTTTCTACACAGTGTGACTTAAAGTCAGAGATTGTCCACTCTTTCATTACTTTTAATTGCTGAATGAGTTAATATTGATTAACTAACCTAAAAGTTTTGCCAATAGATGCCCTTGCAACTGCAATTATGATATTCGGAACGTGTGTTTGTAGAAATGCTGTATTAACTTCCTTCAGCAAATGCAGTGCAATGACAAAAATATTTATATTTATGTTCGGGGAATAAAACATTTTATTTTTTTACTTACTCCAACTGTAACAGTACCTTCACATCCTGGATTGATGGAAATACTGAGCTTCAATTCATAATTTTTTGATTGGATAATTACAAATGTGAGCCAAAAGGCAACGCTTCCATCCTCAGTATTTGAAACTTATTTTTTTTTTTCTTCAATATCTCAGTCGCATGTCCTTCATTGGAATACAAGGAGCCATTAACTCTGCTACCAAGGACAAGCTGGCGGGCACTTGCAATTAACAGCAAAACAGATTTACTAATTCATGTTCATGAACAATACTCAAATACTTTTTGTTAGATAACTTACAAGGTTTTGACAATGACAAAAAAACCCAAAACAAAACATGCAATTAGTGGCAGAATTAATTGTTTTGCACCACCATATATTGCATCTATGTGCTTGATTCATTTAATTCTAAATGTCACATTCTTTAAGGTAAGTGCATGAGGAGGGATTTTGTGTTCGATTTTATTTGTGTAAAACAAAAAAACAAACAAAAAAAAGTCAATAAATGCTGCCCAGGGTTTGTAAATTACAGAATAAGAACATTTGTTCATGTTTTGCGGCTGATGGAATTTAAATTAACTAGCCTGGCTACTTCCATTTACTATTCAGTGGTATAAGACTTTGGGGGATAAAACTCTAAAATATTAATATTAATATTATGTGACCTTTCAGCCATCCAGTTCTTCCCAAGTCCCCGAGCAAACCCCCTAAGAGGGACAACCATTTTACAGAGCAAATTTACTTCTATGCACCTTCATTACAGTACTGAATAATTTATTCTTCCTACATTCAGACATTTTGCTGATTAGATAAAAAGCGAAGCCCTGTTAAATAGGTTTGAAAGATGCTCCATGTCAGACAGATGAAAAATGACTTTGAGTACTCTAAAGTCTGATACAGTGTTTTATGAGTCATACAGTGCGGGGGTAAAATTGTTTAATCATAATTAATCAAATGACATCAATAGTTAATTCACAATTAATCACAAGGTTTATATCTGTTCTAAATGTATAATAAAATGAGCAAAAAATGTTCATACTCAACATAAAAAGAGGAAAAAATGCTAAACTAATAGAAATATGGCTGCATCTTTTAGTCATTGATACGGTAATTTCATAATAATTCATAAAATTGAGTTAAAATTAAATAGATACCATGTACTGTAACAAACAAGTGTGATATTGATTTGTGTTGAGGGTGTTTTTTTTGCCACTAGATGGCATAATTGCATTTGTAAGACGTTGGTGACAGCTCAGTGCATTTTTCTTTTCATATTCAACTCATTCATTCCCAGCCATTTTCACAGATGCTCCCGGCTGTTTTACTGGATTTTGACTGATTTTGCAAGACCAACAGAATATTGTGTTCTATTGCTATAAAAACATGGAACCTACCACAAGAAAGATTAAAGTCCCTTTTTTTTTATCAGGAAAAAAAGTATATTTTTATCTGTTTCTGTTTTGCAGCAATTAGCTAATTAGCTAAGTTTTGTCATTACTCACAAATCTATTTAGAATTCTGAGTAACAGAGCTTTTTGTCAACATGTCCCTGGTTGATCTCCTTTTCTCTGCTGCCACCTGCTGGTCATTTATGTAATAACTACCATTTCTTCAACCGTTCTTTGCAGTTGAGAGGCTGCATCAAAGCCTTCTGTATGCTCTAGCATAAAAAACATAAAAAAACGTATAAATAAGTCTTTGGGACACAAACCATTTAAAATAAAACGTATTTATACGTTTTTGGGAGCAAATAACTTAGCTATCTAATCTTTAACATGAGGTAGCTTGTGAAATTCTGCACATTTTTAAAATTGTAAAATACACCTTGACCCTAGTCTCCACAAATATATGCATTATTATTACATTTATCACTGTTAAATTTTGACATGGATGTGTCTGGAATTCCCCTAGTACAGGCTTTGGCATTTTGAGCGAAACAATGAGGCGAGTGCAAAGTCACAGCAACCCCCGATACCCCTGATTTAAAAGCTCAATCTCTCTACTTGCAGAAATGATTCCACTCAACCTGATTTAAACGCACATTTTTCTAATCCCTCTGCAAAGCGAAGAGCTTTTATTTCTGTCAAATCAAGTGCAGACACTGGTGTAGCTTTGCTTCTTGTCCTCCATTTGCACATTCTTTTGTTTTTCTCTGCAGCTCTACACACTCCTCTTTGACCAAGATTGGTAAAAATAGGAACACAACTGATGATTTGAAAGAAGGGGGGAAAAAAACGACCGTAAAATGGATAGTTAAAGAGGCAGTCAAAGTGAGAGAGGGAGCCTGGGAAATATGCACGAGTTTGAAGAAGCTCAGAGAGCAGACTAACTTTGATCTGCGTAGGTGAGACATACAGCATTATATGTCCCTGCTGATTTGTCTGATTAACAGTGACCTCCACTAATGAGACATGCAAATAAATGTTTATCTCACTTGGATTACACCAAGAGCAAAATGCGCTCTTCAAACAGACATGCTTTGAATATTGCATGCTGGTTGTGTACAATACACAGAGAAGTAATGGGTCATTGGGTGTGATTAAACCCCTCTTATATTAAATAAATTTGCACAGCAGCATAGTGTGTGCATTCATTAACTAAGGTGGAATTATTCAGGTTGGATAAATGATTCAAACTTGCAATTATTAATGTTCTGACTCACATTTCACGAGATAACGGTTCAGTAAGACTGGTAATTGAAAATAAATAATGAAGAAATCTCTCATTCAAAGTAATCCCCAAAATAAATAAATACATAAATAAAAAAATAAAAAAATATTTAACACCCTCCATGGATGTCCTGGAATCAACTTTGATATTTACAGTAATAATACCCCAAAGACATATTTGAACACATTGGTTAAATATCACATCCAACTTTTAACTGCAGTGGGAGGATGGAAAGAAGGTCAAACTTGAATGCCACTAATGTTATTTTTGGCAGACCTAGCGATGATTATGGAGAGAATGCCCTTACTCAATTCAGTCCTAACCAACTAATACAGAATATTTACACCAAGGTTGTTCCCAATCAACATGTATTTGCTCTCAAATGCATCAGGCATTCATATGGCTGCGATGCTCCTCCCCTTCCTCCATCTCAAGACCCTGCATTGCTGGTGTACATTTTTTTGTGCACATTTTTCTCCCAATAATGGAACAGACCAGACTGCTTTGATTTGTTTGTCCTACAAGTCAGCATGTGTTCAACAATCTCTGTGCGGCCGCGTGTATCTGGGGCAATGTCGCAACTGTCAAAGATTGCGTTTATTTCAGCAAATGTGTTTGCTTTGTGCACCTGACAGAGTCAGAAATGACTTAAATCAATGAAGTGCCCCAATGCACAAACAAACAATAGGAAACACTACTGTATATGCATCATCTAGTCTTGCTCAGTGGGCACAGTGAGGGATAAAAGCTTTTAAAAGGATGCTCTGAATTTCTGACGAAAATCAAACTAGACAAGACAAGCATCTTCTTTCAATTGCGGTTATGTGCTATGGTTATGAAAATGTAAACCAGTGGTGTCAAACATGCGGCCAAAAGGGATAATTTTGTAAAGTTAAAAAAAAACTTGGAATGTCAGACTAATTAATCAGCCGGCCACAATCAAAATATATAACATTTGTAATTTCACAAGCAGTACTCAGATGAGCAATGCAACTTGTACGGGGGAATCGTCCTGGATGTCATTATTTTACACACAACTTAAAGTTATGGTTTATTTAATTATTATTATTTATTGTATTTTTTCTTCTTATTTTTTTTTAATCATAGACCGACATAAACGTGTTAAATACAAAACAAATTCAATTACTGGTAACTAAAGGATGTAATGATATCCAAACGTCACAATACGATATTATCACGAGACGAAGCTCACAATACGGTAATTATAACGATATTGTGGGGAGGTCGGCGATATTTAAAAAAGGTCACAATATTGTAAAAGGAATGAGCTCATACTAAAAAAAAATAAAAATAAAAAAAAATAAATAAATATTGTGCTTTTGTCCATTACATCAAGGTTATGTTATTATTATTATGTTTTATTATTATGTTATGTTGTTAATGCACGCACACATCGAGTTCCTCCACATAATGGCTTGGTTCACGGGCATATTACATTCCCCATTATCTGACAATTAACATACATTTTAAACATAGAAGGGCCACAACATCCCTAATAAAAATTAAATTACCCTAAAATCTAGCCACCAGAGGGTGCTGGAACTGCACAAATGGAAATCAACCTGACTTTTTTTTTTACAGATGTGTTGCATTTAAATATCGTGAACATGACGACGACGGTATTTTGGCAGTTTTAATATCACAATATTGCATTTATCGTTACATCCCTACTGGTAACACAAATAGATATGACAAGGATTAGGGTCCTTACAACGTCATTATCTGCGCCACGCAATGCATTCTGGGAACAATATATATTCCAAACAGGTCAATTTAATATGTCCGGAACGTTTCCCAGCAAAGTGTTGCCGCATTTCATTTACATTTGTGTTATTTTTCGGAACAGCATGATTACAGTTGAGCTCTGTAATTTAGGGCTGGCGCACAAATAGTGTATAAATGACGGTAATTGTTTTTAAGTTTTATACCGTTATTTTACCGATGCGGCCCATTTGGTAATATATTTTCCTCCGTGCGGCCCCTGAGCGAACATGAGTTTGACACCCCTCATGTAAACATAGAAGTAAAAAAGTAATCACAAATTATGTATTAGTAATATTGGTAATAAAATATTAGTTTGACCCAAAAAAAAAAATTGTCTAATATTTAATTTTCACATCATTATTTCATTTATCTCTCTTTCAAGGTGACACAGCAGGATTCTGGACTTCTGCAATGACAGAAAATAAAACATGAAACTTACTGAATTGTTTCTCAGGCATAGTGAGCCTCATTTACTGACTTGAAGTCCCACTTAAATACCTTCCAAAATAATTGAGCCATTCATTTATATATACAGTATTTCCGATAGAAGACTCCGCTTGAAAAAATTACCGGTATGTGTTGAAAATAATGTTAAGTATTTTAATTTACATGTGTTGCTGTTCCACACATTAAAAAATAATATTATAGTTCAACACAAGTCAATTTAATTTATAGCACGTTTTACAGACGACTCCGAAAGTAACAATTAATATTTCAATTTTTGCCATTTCCAACTGAAGCATGGCATCCAACTATCAAGGTTAAAGGCAAATCACATCTCCAGTTGCATTGAAGTTTTGGAAAACTCAGTTGTTCAGTCAACACAATGTTTTTGTATTTCATTAACAAAACAATAAAGACCATTTTTATATTTTGATCTAGCAAAATATGTGATTATAGTTTCTACTGAAGCATATTATTCAGTGATCTCACATCCTATTAAATATTTACCATTACATGGCTTCAATTAGGTTTAAGAACGCTTCATAAATCCTTCATAGCTTTTTTGTTTCCATCAGAATGTTTGCAAAATAGTCTTGTGTTATCTTGTGAACATATCGAGGACTCATGCCCATTGTCTTCTTGTTCTAAATAAACAACCGCATGCCAAAGAAATAATACGGACTATTGCATGATCTCCATCGATGTACTGCGTTACTGTGTTCCTCTTTTTTTGTTGAAGGGACTAGGGCCTATCCCGGCTGACATACGACACATTGGCCTGCTTGCCACTTCATCACATGGCATTCGTCAAGCCCAAGCTGTGGAAATGACTGCACTACCAATGTCCCTGTCTGTTAAGCAATCCCCCGACCTCCAGTAAAATGACAAGGTAGGTGGTAAGGTCAAGTTGGTCAAATCAGCAGTGCCACTGACAAAACAAAAAAAAAAAAAAGTTTTTCAACTCTATAACCAGAATACTTGCTCGTCGGGATAGCTTGGGTCATTTTAAAGGCGCAGGACGCAGGATTCAGAGTTTTTTGCACATTTGCGACCCCTCTGGCGAAACGCGGAATGGACGCCAGTGACGTGCACACGGGCAGGGGCGTGCGCGGCTTCTCGGGTACGAGTTAATTGAACAAACGTCAACACGGAGCGCAACACCTTTTTCCTAGGCTTAGTAATGTCTACAGACAGGTTAGAAACGTATTAGTCTTCAAGTTACTTTGTATGTGAAAGTCATTTTGAGTGACTTACCTTACTGTGCTAACTCATCCGAAACAGTTTTTGTCGATAGTTTATTGAGGCAAAAACATGTTCAACTTCTACTGTGGTGTTAACTAGCACTGTTCATACACCGTTGGCACTCTTTACTGCCTCCTGCAATCTGGGAGAATATCAACCACAGCTGCTATAATTGCACTATTTCAATGGGCTATATGCCACGGTGGGTGGCGGGACTGTTTTTGCACATCAGTTTGTTTCCGGTTCGGTTTGCGACGTGTGGGCTGCGTCAAAAATACTTGTGCTTCCGACATTGTGCCCCTCGGTTGTGCGTTCGTAACCCGGACCGGAAACAAACTGATGTGCAAAATCACGTCCCACCTCTTCCATGGCATATACCCATTGAAACCTGTTCAGAAAGCTTAGTTGGCTTAAGATGTTTTTTTTTCTTTTAGTGTTTTATATACATTGTAAATGTGTTTTAAAATTGACAAAAATGTGAAGATTAGTCTAAAAATATGCAAAAAAAAAAAGAATCGTGATAAAATTAAGATCGTGAATTTATTTTTAAAGAATTGTGATATGACATTTTTACCATATCGCCCACCCCTACCTTTAAGTAGCGGTAACTTATGTTTGGATTTGGCACTATAGGAATAAATCTGATTTGAATTGAAATAAATTTAACAGACCTAAACATTCGCTCTGTGTCGGACACATGACGAAAAGGAGCAAGGTGTTAAGTTGATATCCAGGTGGCTCCACAATTAAGTGCATATCTATTATAAAATAACTGGATTTGCCCTTTAGTCACAGAAATGCATGTGCTGGAAAGAAGGATAAATGGAGGTATGTTATGTCTATTATAGTCGGGATTGGAGAACCTATTTATCTTCCAATATTTTAAGGCCAGTTGTTCGTCTCTGTGTGCCCTGCGATTGGCTGGCAACCAGTCCAGGGTGCACCCCGCCCAAAGCTAGCTGAGATAGGCTCCAGCACCCCCCGCGACCCTTGTTAGGCATAAGCGGTCAAGAAAATGGATGGATGGAATATTTGAAGTCCAATGTAGCACAAAAAAGTGAGATGAGCAGCTGTTCAAGCACCAGAAGCAGAGACTCCCTGCTGAGCCAACTCTGGCTTGTTGCCCATGCCTCTACTCTCTTGCTTCTTTTAACATGAGCTCCATCTATCGTTTGATCAAATCTGTCACTCATTTTCCAGGCCTTCTTTCATTTTTGCAGCTCTTTAAAATGTAAAAAATTTGCTTGTTTCCTGTTTGCAAAAATACCCAACTTGTTTACAAGCAGGCACATTAAATTGGTGCCCACATCAGTGAAGGTTCTCTCCCCGGAGCCTTATTAATCAGATTGTATGCAATCTTAATTATCTTGACAGTCACGAGGTAAGGGAGGCTGGCCAGTGTGGGCGGAGGCGTTCTTACACGGACACAATGTTGTCAAGGTCCTTCCGTCCTTTGCCCATAGCCTCTGGACATGACTGGCCCTGTTGTCTGAGTAGATTAGCATTTCAAGTACAGCTCAGACAGTAAAGAGTATACACACGTGCTCGCCTATGCAAGAACAGCCATATGCGCAGCACCGCACTGCAAGGAAGATGAGGGCTGCTGGATGCCAACTGCTGCTGCTGCTGCTGCTAGGCAACAGACGACATAAAAAGAAGACAATTCTTGACTTTTGACAGAGTAAACCAAAACTGTGGTTTGAACTGGAATATGTGCGTCTCCAGATGTAATCTGAAAAGCAGCAGTCTATCTGATCACTGCTCAGTTTTTTTTTGTGTTTTTTTTGGTCAGAGTCTTGGAAACAATTTGAAGTCTATTTTTTTTTTTAAATAATGAATTGACAACATCTGTGCATGAACAACAAGAAGTATCCATAATTATCTGACATAGCGTAGAGAAATGTTCAATACAAGGAAGTTATTACCGGTACTCATCCATCTAACAGTGAAAGTTAACTGAAGCTCAGCTGTGATTGGTCGTTGCACGCCCCCTGAGATGGATTTTGCTGCATAACTCACATTCCATAAATGTAATATTAATCAGAATGTCATGTGAGGTCACATGATATAATATATTGCTGTCAAGAAATGTTTAAGCTTGACTTCCCCTTTAAAGAGACAGTATTCAGTAATTATTTCCATAAAAATGTGAACATTATCTTCGGAAAGGCAAAGTTGTTGGTACAGCTCTGCACTGTAAAAAAATATTGTTTCGTGCAGTAATAATTTCCATCCATCCATCCATCCATCCTCTTGACCGCTTATTCCTCACAAGGGTCGGGGGGGGGGGGGGGGGGGTGCTGGAGCCTCTCTCAGCTGGCTTTGGGCAGTAGGCGGGGGACACCCTGGACTGGTTGCCAGCCAATCGCATCCATTCAAAACAGGATAAAGTTATTGATTTGATTGTGAAAACCATTTATTTTGCATTGACAGACATCAATTTTGATTTGTACGGAGTAAATATACAGGACTGTCTCAGAAAATTTAAATATTGTGATAAAGTCCATTATTTTATGTAATGCAATTAAATAAGCAAAAATGTTATACATTCTGGATTCATTACAAATCAACTGAAATATTGCAAGCCTTTTATTGTTTTAATATTGCTGATTATGGCATTTTTATTTTTTTTTGGTCTGAGGAAATATTCTAATATTTTGAGATAGGATATTTGAGTTTACTAAAGCTGTAAGCCATAATCAGCAATATTAAAAATAATAAAAGGCTTGCAATATTTTAGTTGATTTGTAATGAATCCAGGATGTATGGCATTTTTGCTTATTTAATTGCATTACAGAAAATAATGGACTTTATCACAATATTCAAATTTTCTGAGACAGTCCTGTACGTCTAAAGGACCCTAAATAAAGTTTTTGATTTCCTTCTAATATTTTTTTTCTTCATGCCCTCCAGGTAATATATTTAGTTTGAGTCCAATGGATTTGTGCATGCGCGTTGAAAACGACAGCACATCAGTACGACCTGCACCTAGCTGTAGCCATTTAAGGCTATGCTATATTGTTAGGCTTTGAGTGAGTGTTTTGGATTTGGTAGTTTGAGGGTCAACTGCTTTCAGAAAGCAGTCTTTCATTTGAGATTGTTTAATTACAGCTCAGATTGTGTAGGCCTATTACCATGTGTGTTTGTCTGAGGTCATTTGCATGTTAGACAATTTTTTTTTTTTTTGTTGGTGTTGTCTGACATCTTTCGGAAGACTGACCATGGAATATCATAAATGGGATATTCTGCCTTCTCCATCATCTTTTTTTCTCCCCTCTTCTCTCTCCATCCTTACCTCATTTCTAGTTGCATATGGCTCATGTTTTAAGATTAATAAATATATTTTTGAGGATACTCCATTGGTCAAGTGTAGTTTTTTTTTTTTGCATTTATGAGATGGACAATACATTTTTTTTTTCTTAGTCAAATAAACTATAAACTATCTCAGTGGCCTATTGGTAGCGTGTTCCCCCTGAGACTGGGTGGTTACTGGTTATGTGGTCGATCCCCTGTTGGGTCATATCAAAAGACTATGAAAATTGGATCCATTTACCTCCCTTCTTGACATTCAGCATTACGGGTTGGAATTGGGATGTTAGATGACCAAATGATCCCTGAGCGCAAGCCCCTGCTGCTGCTCACCGCTCCCTCAGTGGATGGATGAAATGCAGAGAACGAATTTCACCCCACTTAGATGGGCATGACAATCAGTGGTATACTTCAACTTTTAACTTTAGAAAATGTGAGAAATATTATTTGGTTATACGTTAATTAATTTGTGTCAAAATGAAGATGTTAATTCAGTTAAAAGTAAATTAGTTTCGTTCAGTAACTAAAATGTTAAGAAAATAATTTGGATCAAGGTAAAATATTAAGGTTGGTTAAAGTGAAGAATTATTGTTTACATCAACATGAAATGATCAGTCACTCAATGTAGTTTCTGTGAAGTCAGATATTTTAGATGTGATATCTGGACTAGCGATGTCACGATAAGGGCAATATCGTGATATTAAAACTGCCACAATATTGTCGTCGTCATGTTCACAATATTTAAAAGGAACACAGCTGTTAAAAAAGTCAGGTTGATTTCCATTTGTGCAGTTCTAGCACCCTCTAGTGGCTAATTTATTAGTGCAATTTCATTTTCATTAGGGATGTTTTGGCCTTCTATGTTTAAAATCTATGCTAATTGTCAGATGAAGAGGAATCTAATTTGCTTGTGAAGCGATAAATTTGTGCTTGCATTAGCAAATAAGTGCCTCCATATTAGAGATTGTAGGTGGTTTATATGCATTGCTGTTATGTACAAAAGCACAATATTGTGGGGTTTTTTGTATGAGTTTTTTTTATTTTATTTATTTATTTTTTTTCAATATTGTGATCTTTTTTTAAATATTGCCAAGCCCCCCCACAATATCGTGATAATTATCGTATCGTGACCTTCATATCGTGATATCGTATCGTGATGTTTGTATATCGTTACATCCCTAATCTGGACATCTCTTTTTTTTTAGTTTCAGCAGGGTTATAATTTTTACAGTGTGTCAAAGAAAAACAAAAAAAGTGAGTCCTGATCAGTGTTCAGGAAAAATAGTTAACGTGTCATCTGATGTGTCATCTTAGAGGTTTCTATACGCAACAATGCCTGCAATTGTTACTTCATCTCTTATCATCATTTACTGAACAATATATCTGTATAAAACAGTCAGAATATTTACTTACTTGAGCTTGTGATCAAATTCTGCCCAAAGTATCTGCATATGCGCTACGGCAAATTGACAGATTTGAAGTTTAAAGCAGACGGATCCTGTTTTGTTCATCTGCTTTTGTTGTCATCCTCTTTGAAGTAAAGTAATAACACAAACATCAGACAAAATGCAACTGCACTCCACCTGTTGTTTTTCTTTAGTCGAAGTGTTGTTTTGCATGACAGCCGATGCAGTGTGCAACCAGTACGGCTTGTGTCTAAAAATACTTAAATGGTTGGACAGGAACCAACAACCCTGCGACCCTTGTGAGGAATAAGCGGTCACGAAAATGGATGGATGGATGGATGGATGGATGGATGGATGGATGGATGGATGGATGGATGGATGGATGGATGGATGGATGGATGGATGGATGACCCAATTATGAATGTTTTTAATGTCTTGTACCACGTATGGTGTTGACATCTAATTAGAGAGTAGTACTTTCTGTCAGTATAAACACGGTTTTAAGAAGTACACACAAGCAGGATGCAAAAGACAAGACAGCTTCAGACATCATCTGATGAGTGTTTGAGACTGATGGCCAAATAAAAGGCCCAAATAGAAACAGCGGAAATATGCCACGAGACAGGAAACAGAAGATTATACACAGATTAGGCATAGAAACAAATTACATGAAGAAGAGATGGCAGTAAGGAACCCTATCTCCTTGAAACAGCAAGGGAGCAAATGGAGACAACCGCTGGTATTGTTTTCTCTTCTCTTTGATTTTGTGCACTCAGCACTAACACCTGACTCCACAAACATCCATGCATGCACGCAAACATCCACAAATACACAGAAAGTGACATACCGTATTTTCCGCACTATAAGGCGCACCTAAAAGCCTTCAATTTTTTCAAAAGCTGACCATGCGCCTTATAATCCAGTGCGCCTTATATATGGATCAATATTGAGCCGCAACAGGTCCGCTGTCAAGACGCTATCGGTGACTCTGCACGATCGGTGACGCGCATGCGCAGAAGATCCCGCCATCTTGGATCGCTAGCCAATACTAATACTTTACCTCAGAGAAAATAAAAAAACAGTTGTTTATTCATTTTGGGAGTGAATGGAGTTGTCAGAAAGCTGGTTTGTAATCTATTAATAAAGTTTGACTGACCTATCTGACTGTTTTGTTGACATTCCCTTTAGCGCAGCACCATCTAATGGATGCATAACGTAACCCCAGCCTCTACTATAGTGCCTTATATATGAAAAAAGTTTTAAAATATGTCATTCATTGAAGGTGTGCCTTATAATGCGGTGCGCCTTATAGTGCGGAAAATACGGTACTTGGTGTGCTGAAAGTAGCAGAAAACTACCAATATCAAGATCTGTTCCACCCCAGTCCTGTAGGTGGCGATGATGTCCATTCCAAAGTGGATGTCAGTGGGGAATGGGCAACGTGTGTCATCATCGACTTCTCTGCCATTTTGGAGGTAACAAGACTACAAACAAGACATGGTCTCACAGTGTTTCCTCTTAGTTAACTAACTAACTAACTAACTAACTAACTAAAAAAACATTCAACACAATAGTCAGGTTCCATAAATTGACACAACGTAAATGTCATGGCCGGTGTATGGCTCACTAAAGTAGGTTATCTGATCATCACCATGACACAGATCTAGTTTCCTTCTTATAAGTAAGACTTAACTTATGTTGTACCTGTTCTTCTCAGCTAGAATGCCTACAAGTACATATTGTTGCTTTCAGCAAGCCCTCTGCTGCAGGGTTATTAGGCATGAGGACTGCAAGCTGGGCTTCTGAATACTAATCGTGGTCTCGAGAGACACCTGATCCCCACAATCCTTCACTCTCCTCTTACCATCTCTTTCTTTTTCTTGTGAGGAGGAAGTGAACGCTCAGGGCGAGATGTATTAAGCAGATGTTTGGGAATTGGAGAGAACATCAAGGTTAAGAGGAAAGGTGCAAGGAAAACCCCAGGCAATTCCGCTACCTGTGTAACTATTTATGTGGAAGGATCTCAGTAGGGGAGGGATATATTTACATACAAAGGGGAATCATCTTTGTTCACAACCTTTTGTTTTTGTTCGTGTGTTTCTCAAGAGTTCACTATCACTCAACCATCCCTCCATACGTACATCCAACCATACTGTATGTTCGTTAAAGTTAATCCTTGATGTGCCACACAGCTAATGGGAACTATGCTAAAACAATATTGTCACTTCTTTTTACACAATTATGACAATGAACAAGGTTAAAACGTTAAAATAAAACGTTTTATTTTGTAGTTGCTTTCCAGTTGCTAAGTTTGTTATGATGTTTGATGAAATGTATTAGCCACTCTTACTTTGTCTAGTCTCTAGAATGTTGTCAGTTGCTGTGCTATTAATCACTCTTATTTTATCATATAGGCCTTTACTCCATCATATAGAATTGTATCTTGGCCGAGCAAGTGTTAGTGAGTGATGATCTTGTCAGTACATTGAGGTTCCTTAGATGAGGTTTTTGTCAGAACGTTGAGGTTTCCTATCCCTATTCTTCTTTTCTATTCCCTGCTCGCTGTGTTTACGTTGTAATTTTGAGTTCTGCATCCAGCCTACTCAAGCTTCTTTGTCAAGTGTTCTCCGCCAAATGTTTTCTTCGAAGTCATCTGAATTCAGCCCTGCTCTCGGTTGTAACTTTTTATATTTGGATATAATACTCCCTGTTCCCCAATTCCCACGTCTTGTCTACGTTTGGGTCCTAACGCTGCACCTCATGTGACAGTTTTGGAATTATATTAGTAATTAGTTTTATATGAATCCAGATTCATTCCAAAACAGATTCAATATAATGTATTTCAACTCCTTCTCAAAATTCTCTCTGTGGGTAGCATTTGATGTTGGAATCAAAATCCAGCACTGGTCAAACTGTCTGTCTTCAGCCACATTTAACAAAGCCAAAAATACTGGAGGCTTGTTTTTGAACGTAGCCCATCGATCATAATATAGCACTGCACATTTCCTGGAAGATGGGAGACAAGATAAAGGGTGGAGCCACAATACTTGTGTATGTGTGTTCATAGACCGAAATCTATGAAAGACATTCTGGAGACACTGCCACCCTTGTTGTATCTGACTTGTGCAGTTCGGGAGTCACTATTCCTGCAACCTGAGAGGGATGCGGAAAATAATAGATCAATTTTGTTAACTGAGCCCATTTCAAATGACACTGAAAAAAAATATATATATATATTAACAATCATGAAAAAAAAACAAAGGTTGAAGGAGAACAAGGGTGTGGTGGAAAATGTTTGCTTTCCTCATCCTCCTATCCATGCCACATATGAATGCTTTTGTTCCCCTATCTCCCACACACCTCCAGGTGTTACCGACTCTCATCACTCCGCCCTCGTTCCTGGAGAAAAGTTCAATCTTTGCATTTTCATTGTGCTTGCCAACACCAACCTCATGAAAGTTTAATCTCCTCCCTCTTGCTCTCTCTTTCTTTGCCTTTCAATCCTTCCCTTTACCTCTGGTCATGTGTGGATCTGATCTGGATCTGGATTCCCAGGTGACGCATAATAATTACAAAAAAATCAATCAATAAATAAAGAACATGCAATTGAACAAGATTTTGTCAGGGACAGTGATCCGCAGATATAATCAAAGGAGCTGACATTGTAGATGGAAGTGTATTGCACTTTGGAAAAAAAAACTTTTTCTGACTTTTTTTTTTTTTCCTCTGTTTTTTTTTTTGGGTGTATTTTTTTTCTTAAGTTTTTCTAAAAAAAAAATTCAGTTTTTCTGTTTTTACTTTTTATTTTAAATTTCTTTCAAAATAAATAAATAAATAATGTGAAAATATATGTGACCCGCTCCAGCAAAATGGTTCACATGTAGTGAGGATCAATCTAGAGATATGGATATTAGATAATTAGACATGTTTTGTCCATTTTGAGATTTCTCCACAAATAGCCTCCTTGAGGTCTCTCGTTTCATTTCAAAGCAGCACGAAAGTCAAAATTGCAATAGAAGTGTATGAAAATAAGCAATTATTAGACAGAATGCTATTCTCCGGGTGCTCCGGTCTCCTCCCACATTCCAAAGACATGCATGGCAGGTTAATTGGGCGCTCCGAATTGTCCCTAGGTGTGCTTGTGAGTGTGGATAGTTGTTCGTCTCTGTGTGCCCTGCGATTGGCTGGCAACTAGTCCAGGGTGTCCCCCGCCTACTGCCCAGAGCCAGCTGAGATAGGCGCCAGCACCCCCCGCGACCCTTGTGAGGAATAAATAAGCGGTCAAGAAAATGGATGGATGGATAGACAGAACGCATTTTAGCATAGGTGCTAGCTAGGGCCGCATCTTGCGCAACTGCTCAAAAACAACCCGAATTTCCTAGCCTCAAACGTAATTCACAAATAATTAATATAATTGTTGTGAGGATAAGCGGATCTGCTAATGGATGGAGGGATCCAGCAACCACAAAACAAACAAACAAACAAATAAAAATGTTCATTTTCTTCTTGTGACCAAAAGCATTTGATACATCACATCCATGATAAGTTATCAATAAAGTACTTATCACAGGCCACATCAAATGGC
Source organism: Festucalex cinctus (assembly GCF_051991245.1). Taxonomy (NCBI): domain Eukaryota; kingdom Metazoa; phylum Chordata; class Actinopteri; order Syngnathiformes; family Syngnathidae; genus Festucalex; species Festucalex cinctus. The sequence goes on along the minus strand of NC_135416.1, from coordinate 19,899,736 downwards.
AAATAATCTTTTAATTGACGCAAAATTATTAAATCAAATTTCCCACTGTGGTAATATGACCTAATTTTATGCAAGAAAATACCACAAAGAGCAACAATAAAATAACCAAACTTCGGCTGATGCCTCAGAAGATGAATTGTAAGCTGAATGTGATCTTCAAAGTTGAGGCTGGTTTCATCTCTTGAGAGGTCAAACTTCCAAATCATTTAAATGGTTCAAATCTCGGACGGACCTTGCCTGCTATTGGAATTGACTTTCCATTGATATTTTAACAGTTCCTGAAAGTTTCAGGTTCATATCTTTTTCCTATGGTACTAGTTGTTATGGACATTTGAATGATACAAGTACCAAAACTTTAAACCCCTAAACTAGGGATTTCAACCTTCCAACATTAACAGTGCTGTAACTGTCAATTTTTGAGGTATGTCCACATATTATATATCATTTTAAAGGGAATTAAGTGCAGAATTTAAATATGTCAATATCTCAATTTTAAATTTTTTGGCAGATGAGGACCCAGAGTCGGCCACATATAGTATATATTCAGAAAAACAGGCAGGATGGGAAATTATTCAGAAAAAAATAATAATAATAATGATTTAAAAAAAAAAAACGGGAGAAGGAAAAAAATACTCAAACATACACAAAAAATATTCAGAAAAACAGGAAAAAATATATTTAAAAAAAACTGAAAAAATACTTAAAAAAAATAAAAAACAGAAAAAAATATTCAATAAAAATATGTTATATTTTTTTCAAGTGAATGAAATACGCGTCTGTATTCTTAAGAGTTGAAGTTATGTTTGAATGTATAAATGCCCAATTGTGACTTGTATTCAGGCTAAGATTATCACAAAACAAACGCTGCCTGTACAAGCATGGCAGACATCCAGAACACTGTACAAGAAAAGATTACAAGCGTCAGTTCCACAACATGCGTCGTTATCTGAAAGCCTGACAAGAACATTTGCACTCAGTAGGCCCGCATTCTTGATATTATGGTAAAAATAGCATGGACATTTCAGCTTTCCCATTGCTGTTTGGCAAGTAACATTTTCTCTGAAGCATCAAACCACTCTAGTGTTGATGCCGCCACAGCAATTATTTAACCCACTGCTGACCACACTATTCCCACCCCGGGGGATGCAGAGCCATTACGAAGAGGGCAGAGTGCAAGTGCTCTGCCCCTTCAAGCATGGCCTGCTGGTGGAAAAACTAAATTGGACTCATTCAAAATCATACTGTAAACCTTGAAGAAACAATAAAATGCTACTCTGTTAGAAGATTTAATTTGTAGATTGGCTGCTATAGATTTGGAATGGTTGTCCAAGTGGCATTGTTTAGCTTGAAATTCACCAGACACTTCATTAGGTTATATTGCATTTAATTACATCCAATAGAGGGGCTGTGTCAATAAAGTGTCAATAATTCCTATTTTGATATTGAGGGCATTTTGAATGTTTTGAAATTTAGTTGAATGTGTAACAGTGATATATTCCACTAAATGTATATAGAAATCGTAGTTATGACTTATGTTCATTATAAATAGGATGTTAGGTAGACTCCAGGTTTACAGCGGGAATTAATCTATACTTATAAGTGAGATCTAAATACATCAATAGTGAGAAGTAGAATCTTAGCCTGGGGTTGAGGAAGCGGCACAAGTGTTGGAAAAATAAAATAAAATAAAAAAAATCATACAGTGATGCATCTTTAAATGCCAATAGCTGATACAATCGCTGCTAGCTCAATCTTCCTTCACTGCTTGTCCAGTTTCTTGTTCACCTGTGCCACAATCAATTTTGTTTTGTTCTCTATGAATAAATCTTCAATTCTAAGTGTCTTCAAACATCCTATATACATATGTATATACTGTCCAGTTTCTTCCCACATCCCAAAGTCAGTGGCGAAATGGCCGCCCAGTGAGATGGATAAAAACGAGTAGATTTTGCTGCTTTATTCGTGTTCCACTTAGGAGTGTGACGATTTATCGATATTGCAATAAATCGTGATACTTTGTCTCCCAATAGATTATCGATACACCTATGCAAGTATCGCGATATTTGTAGTTCATATACAGCCACTATAACGGCTCCATTGTTCATGACTTATTGAGCAATTACTTGGCGGGCCACTAGGGGGAGCGCCTCGTAAGAGTGGCGGGGAAATGGATGCAAGTCGTCAGGCGAAGAAGACTCAGCAGCTCAGTTATTATTATTATTATTATTATTATTACTACTATTATTATTATACATTATTTATTTTTTATTTATATTTTATTACATTACGTATTTATATTATATTTATATTTTTATTACATTATGTATTTATATTTTTATTATATTATGAATTATAATTGTTTTATTTACATCATCATTATTATTATTATTATTATTATTATTATATTTTATCATTATTATTATTATTATTTTATTTTTTTTATGATTAGTTTTATCGTAGATTATCGTGGATTTATTACCTGGGCAACATATCGATAATCGTGAGATAATCGTTATCATGAGCCTTGTATCGTATGTTGTATGGTATCGTGAAGTAGCCATAGGTTCGCACCCCTAGTTCCACTGATGCAATGTTAATCAGAATACAGTGTTTAGACTAGAGGGGCTGCATATTGCAGTTTCTTCCATTGTTTGTGTGAACAAGGATCATTTTGACGTGAAACAAAAAAAAAAAATCACAAGGGTTCACACTTGTTAACTGTTTGTTAACATTTCTTTTACCATTGAATTTGTGACGCAAACCATCTAATATAGTGCTCCCAATTATTCAGACTATTTTTTTCCACTTGAAAATCTTCTCAACCAAATAAAGACTATTCTCAAAAACCTTGCAAACATCAACAAAGAATGGGCTGCTTCAACATGTTTTTCTTCTAAAATCAGACTTCCAGCTAAATCTCAGATAATCAGCTCAAAGTGAAGTAACTGCACAAGATAAATTGGCATCAACATCAACAATCTTTGACATGTTTGATGTGTTTCTGTTATTCTAATGAGGTTCTGCAAAGCATCCCGCTGTAGCCTTTAAAAGGTCGCCGCTATTTTTGTGCTTTCGAGACAAGTGACCTCTCACTAATCTTTTCTACCAGAGTGCACTAGGATCAGCTGGTCATTTTGGCGTGATCAGGACTGACCAGAGTTGAGTCTGTGCTTCAAACGCTTTGACATGATGGCGCGTTACGTGTCCTTGACATAATGCACATCAGGGAGAGCTAGCCAGTAAACTGCACAGGCCACTTTTTCCCGAGGGCCTCATTGTGTGACATCACTTGCCAAAATAATGCGTAATGTGTTGATAGTCCACATTTCAGAGCAACAAAGTGGAAAAATATTATTACATAATAACTTGAAATGCCATGGTATAAATAGTACACAATTTGGCAAGTTGATTTTGTTGGAAAGTCAAGGCAAACACAAAAATCTAGTACATCTTCAACCTGATGTATTGTTTGGACATGCGAATCATTCTTCTGTTCGAAATTTGATTCCTGCATTTTCGTATCAGTCACTCGGTAGAAGTTAGCCCTGCGTCTTGACATGGCAACATCCGTCCTATAACATCCAACCAGCTTGTTTCCAATGTGATAAGTCAGTGTGTTTTTAGTTACATGGCCTGTTTCCCTCTTGGTCTTCTTGTCACTGTGTGCATTTAGTCTGTGCCCGTTCTCTTTGTCTAGGGGGACCGGGGCTAGTTGTATCACTTTTTATACTTTTAAATTCCTTGGAATCAATAGATTATATAGAAACAAAACGTATACCAGAGGAAAGACTAAAGTCTTGTTTACATTTTTTGTATTCGTGCCATTTTCATACTTTGTGTCAGTGCAGTTATAAGTCATCAAATAGAGGGAGTGAACAGGTGACATGTTGCTCCACCAATGGGTAAGATGTCACATTGGATTTCACAACTAATAAACAAGGACAAAATTATCCTTGTTCTTCTGTTTTGTTTTGTTTTTACAGCCAGAGAAATTGTTTGTCATTATGCTTGACAGTATACAATAATTATTGAGCAAACTTTAACATAACATATTGTGAAATAGATTAAAGTACTTAGGTCATAGCGCTCAGACTCAAATTCCTGATTTGCTTCCCTTAAACTGGAAATTTGAGATTAAATTGAATTTAAAAAAAAAACTAAAGCATTTCGGTTAATGGATGGATGGTTCATCATGAAACTTAAACCAGTCCTGATGTGAGCATACTGTCGTTCCAACAACTGGAAAATCCATTTTTAAACAATGAAATGAAAACTGGCAAACTAATTTCCTCACTCTTCAGACTCGCCATCGGAAGAACAATTCTGGCATATGTAAACAGTTGCCAGAGGTGCATTTTTTCATTGGCCCATGTTTTGCATATGTGACAACAAACCCCAAAATGACTGAGACAAGTTGCCCCAAACGACCATGTTGGCTAAAACTTGCTCTAGTTCAAAGTTAGCTTAAAACAGAGCAGTGACTGAGGCATAACAAGATGCCTGAATCTCTCCTATAACGTGTCAACATGATTTGCTGCTAGAATTTGTCTACGTACGACACCTTTTTCAAAATATATGAGGGTGAAAATTTTTGCTTTGGGTTGTGCAAAACAGATAATGTGCTATTCTCTTCTCAGACAGTACACAACCCCTGACAATTTATATGAAGAAAACTAGTATTCCATTTTTTCGTTGCACCCTCTGATGGAGAAGAAAACTACAATGTGACAACTTACCCGTGACACAACTAGCCCGCTCTCCCTACTGCTTGCTCCAAGTCAAGCTGGCTTGATGTGTTTTCAAACTTTGCTTTTGGATGTTGCATCCATTACTTTTTCCCACTTTACCTGCTTCCTCCACCACATGAACCTCGACATGTGTGGGTAGATAAACGTTAAAAAAAAATAAAAAAAAAACAACGAAAGGGCTTCAGATCGTTCTCCATTATTCAGAATTTACTTGGCGTTTAGAGAAAGAAACTTGAAAATCTCATTGTTTCCACCACCGCAAGCACATAAAGTGATTTACTGGCTTCACTTTTGACTCCTGTGATAAAATTACACACGGCTGACACTTCTTGCCTTGTGCTGCATCAAATGATTGTACATCCATCTCGCAGCTATGGATCCTGAAATACATTCAGATGTTTGTGTGCGGCTTGACTCAAAGCTGGCGCCTGAGGCAGAAGGAGGTGGCAGTGAATCAAAACGGCTCCTATTGCCCATAATTTCAGCCCTCATTTGAAGTGGATATTGATAGGCAATGATGTATGTCAATTTTGGCCCAAGCTAGGTAATGGTATCGCGTGACATGATCGAGAGGCATCCAGAGATCAACGTTGGTTGATGTTGGGGGTGGGGATGGCTGGGAATATTGACATATTAAAGTCAGATATGCAGGAGAAAATGATGGGGTCGACATATTGGAAATAAACAAGAATAAGAGAAGGATGTTGTGGGGAAGAGATAACTGAGGGGAAGGAACGATGGATTAGTGAGTCTCTTCCTGTTTGTGTCAAGGTCAGTCTTAAACCGCCGGGGCCAGGTAAGAGCCGCTAGAGCTTAAGTGTGGCAAACCACTTACTGGTCACCGCACTTATGTTGCTTGCAGTGAGTAGAGATAAAGCCACACAGCTGTTCATTAACGTTCGCACCTATAACGCTCAGCGAGGCTTGCTTCTATAAGCATACTGTTACATTCTGAAGTTGGATCCCAAAAAATGCAGACACAGATAAGATTTTAACTCTTTATTCGCAGAACAACTAGACGCAAAGCTAACTTGGGCTGTGGAGGTTCTCCGGGGAAATGGAGGGATAATCCGACAAACACACACTTCTCGGTTTGGCTTAATTAGACAGGGAATCGATCGGATTGGGTGTGGCTACACGTGGGTAACAGGATTGACATGGAATTATTTGATTGGCTGTTGACCAGGTAAAGAGATTAAAGATTCTTGACATCACATAGCTCCTGACATCACATAGCTTAAAACCAGTTGAAACTAGATCCCGGTTACATCAGTTCAAAACAGACACTTGACCTCACGGTCATGACCCAAACATGAACCTTGCATGACCCAAACTTAACCTTGGCATGACCCAGGTGACGATATGTAATTGCTATGAGTTAGAAGTTCAGCAAGCGCTGGTAGCTTTTTATTTTTTTAACAATACCAAAATGAGTTATTTTTTTCTACCAACGTGTGGCGCCATGGAATCTGTTTTGCATATGAAAATCCTCACGGTATTTAAAAAAAAAAAATCATAAAAAGTATTACTGCTATCAAACGATCACTTTTTAAAAACTAATTAATCGTACAATTTCCCACATTTAATCGCGATTAATCTCAATCAAAATATTTTACTTCTGCTTTTACGGTTTTCTTCACTAACAGATATTTACTTAAAGGTACACTCAGTATTATACAGTGGCATCTAGTGGTGAAATAATAAATCATTCGGAAAAAAAAAACAATTGTTTGTGTTAGTAGTATGTAAAAAGATATGTTGTATCGCATAAACGTACTTTTTTAAAATATAACGGTTAGTCTAGAAATCGCAAATTATCTTACATGTCCGCGCCTCGCCTGCTAGTGTCTGCCATGTTTCGCCGCCATCTTTCTGCTACGGGTGCCGTCAAAGACAAATTTCAGCGCTCCATTTCTTAACGCGTTTTTGGAACGCACTTCCGGTTTGTATGGCGACCGCATGTCCACGAAGAAGAAGAGTTTCCGGTCCCCGAAGAGAGCATTATCAAGCATCACACTTACTTTGGGAATTTATTTTATTTCAGCGCGACAAAACAAGAGTTTATATTGTAGCCGCATTTGCCAGATGGAGAGAAATGAGGAACAGACTAGGTTTGGGACGTGCCGGTGCCTTCGACTGCTTTCTACTTGACCGGTAAGTAAGAGTACATTTGTGTTTACGTTTTGAGAGCGAGAGAAAAAGTATACTCCGTACTAATTAATACGATGTTCGTACCTTTGTTTTACGATCACTGTATCTGTTGATTAGCAACTCCGCACCACTCGAACGATTTCGTTATGTAGCTACTTGCTTTGAAAAAAAAAAAGATTCCCGCTGGCACGTTATATTTAGAGTAAATGCGCGTTATTGTGTAATGTAATGTAACTGTGATTTCGGAGGTATATTTGCCCATAACTTCAATAGAGAATCTAAAGCATACTGTATTAGTGGAGGAGTTGAAAATTATTTTCGTTGTGGTTGGTGAAAATAGGGTTCTCGAAATTAATTTTCGGCAGGGAATAACTTTCTGGACTTAAATGCTGGCTGTACCGTAAGCACTGCTAGAGTCTGAACTCTCTCACTCAAGTGTGTACTGGTCCATTGTGTAATTGGGTGCACAAGAATTTACAGGCTGCCACGTTTTCCACGGAAATTCGACAAGCAAGCAGCCTTTGCATATTCTATGCAGTATGCAGTCAAGTTACTTTTATCTAGCTAATACAATGTTTTGGGCCCAAAAACTAAAGATCTTACCTCTATTTTGGGGGCTTTGTTGGAAAGTTGGTGACATATAGTAGTATCATCAATTATTCTATTTTATTTTATAATTGTGTTTTTGTTTGTGTCACACTAGATCAACAGCCAAACTTGAGGGGTTCCAGAACCATATTCTGATGTATACAAGCATTCATGCACCGTTTAAATACATCACCGACCTGCAAGAAAAAAAAAATATCAAGGGGAGAGTCAGCAGCCATATTGGAATGCCCCAAATGAGGACACTTGAATGGAGGACCCCAGAAGGCTTCGGTGTTGTACCACCAGTATCTCCACCTACCATATCTGAGCTGCAACAAACTGAAGTCAGCCGACGTCTTGGTATGTCATTTACATATGGACGGCATTGCACACTACATGAACTTTTTGTGTGAAGCAATACGGAATGGTCACATGTACAAGCACCACTTGTTTTACACAGGACCTGCTGACCAGGTGTCTGAACCCATGGAGTGACTCCTCCCTCACTTTCCTCAGCAAGCCTTTGAAGAATATGATATCATCGTTGGTGGGAACATGCCCTCACTCCATAACATGTACTTGTGCAGTCAAGGAGCATGTCAAACTTAATAAAACCAGCAAACATTGAAGTGACTTCATTTTTACTGCAGTCTGTTCACACAATCAATGGACAAGCCTTCCTTAATTTTGCCCCAATAACATCATAGAGTAGGCGAAAAGTAGTGTTACAGATCATACTGTGTTCGGGAGAGTTTGAGGAATGTTGCAATGTTAATGGGGGGCAATGTCAGCACACACACACACACACACACACAAAAAAAACCATCATGGTATTGAGTTAATCAGATATTTTAGCTGTGTACAACACATACCTGCTCTGTAACACTACTTTTGGCCCAAACCTGTATGTCTATTTTCCATATTTTGAAATGCACAGCGTATTGGTAAAATTCTGGAACAACTGCAATTCATGTAGCTCATTATATTCTAACAGCATTTTTTTTTTTTTTTAGTTAATATGTTCATTTCATGTAGACTTTTATTTTACTTTATTTTATTCATTCATTTTCATGTACTGTACCTTACATTCATTGGCCAATGAAGAATTCCTTGTCATTGCAAGCATTTATAATAATTCTCCAGGCTTTTGATGTTTTACATTTCTGGTCATGTAAAATAGTGTTAGGTTAGGTGTCGAATGAACACTGCATGTTGACGCCAAAGGAAATAGTATTTTTTTAGTTATTCAAAATGTACAAATTAACACACAACAATATACAAGTTATACAAACTACAACAAGTGTCAGGCATGGACTAATTATATGCCAGGTAAAAAACCTTTGTATTGTCCTCAAGGATCTGGGAAAGTGTCACTTATTTGCTACAAGTCCACCAAGGTGCTGCAGTCTGGGATCCAGGTACAGGAAATCATGGTGGTGCTGATGTGGGATCCAGGTACAGGAAATCATGGTGGTGCTGATGTGGGATCCAGGTACAGGAAATCATGGTGGTGCTGATGTGTCAAAAAGTATTTCTTGGTGTCAGTCTATCAGCTGGACTTGGATATCTTCATGTTCCTCCATGGTCATTTCCTGTACGAGTCTCTGCAAGAAGGTAACAATTGTATGTCAGATGAGGTACCAAACAATGAACTGAAAGTCACTGAGCCAATGAAGTACATTATTACATGAGCAAGACTATTTGTGAAAGCCATGTAAATTCCTGCACATCGAAGTACAAGGAAGCTGTTGTATCTTCAATCAAAACTAATTAAGTTGCTTAGTGATATTTATTAGGTAAAATTGTTCAACATGGTGACAAATCGATATCTGAGTAAAGGGTTTCAAATGTTTTTGTAAGCAGCACTTTTCTGAGTGGTTAGTAGCAACAAGACACGGGGGGGTTACGAGTCTGAGTTGCAGATGTGTCGTTCAGTTAACACCATTATTTTTGCACGATATACTAAACATATCAGCAAACTATGTAATCTAAATACCACATATTCCAAGCAAAGGTATGTTTTGAGCCATTCACATGCATGCTCGAATGGAATTATTTTTCCATGATGACATAATTGTACGTTACGAGGCACCGCGTTCTCTTCCTCGTCGTCTCTCTCGCCCCCTTTGAGATGGTCCACATGTCTATAAAACGTATAACATAACTGTGTGTTCTCTGTTGCATGGTTTAGTTACACTAACAAATATGAACATAGATAGCCATTATCATTAGCTGACGTACAGTATTTCCAAACAATGCCGACAAAAATATTAATTCTGAAATTAAATGACTAAATCACAATTATTAGGGATCTGTACAGTATGTCTAACAAATGCAATTCACTTACGTCATCACTCGAGGGAATACCAGAAGTTGTTTGCGTTCTGTTCCGGTGAAATTGGTGGTAGGCTGTTGAAGTAGGGTCTCTCTGGGACGCCGTAGTTCGTGTGCTTAAAATCATTGCATTATCTTGTTTGACCGATAGATGGCGGTCGTGAGCTACACACTGGGGCTTTAAGTAAAATCTTGGAATGAATGTAAAAATCATTTCTATGTACTAATGTACATATATTTCTTTGATCCTTAAATGGAATACTTCTCCTGTAAAATAAAACTATTTCCAGGGGTGTCAAACGTATGGTCCGTGGGCTGGATTAGGTCCGCAGAAGGGTTTAATCCGGCCCGTGCGACGATCATTTAAAGTAAAACAAAAAAAATAAATTAAAAGAGTAATGTCTGACCAATTAATCAGACGGCCAAAATCAAAACATATAAATTCGTAATTTGTAGCAATTCTCAGATGAGCATTGCAACTTGTGCACAGAATTAACATGGATGTCATTATTTTACACACAACCGAAAGCATAAATCATAAAACAAACATTATCGTGCTGGATATGACACACGTTCAGCTACTGGTACACAAACATAAATGACGTGGTTTAACGTCCTATAACTTCAATAACTCCTCCACACAATGCATTCTGGGAATAATATACCGGTATATGCAAAACAGGTTGATATAACATGCTCAGAATTTATACGGGCAAAGTGTTCCTGCGTTCCATTTGCATTTGTGTTATTGTTTGGAACAATATATTTACAGTTGAGCCCCACTATTTAGGGCTGGCTTGCGAATAGTGAAAATCTGTGTATAACTGACGCCAATTTTTTTTTTAGTTTTCCCATGATTTTACGGGTCCGGCCCACTTGGTAATATATTTTCCTTCATGTGGGCCCTGAGCTAATATGAGTTTGACACTCCTGTTTTAATTAATTAAACAAAACGATCAAAATGGACCCCAAAATTCTCAGAACTTCTTCTGTACTTATCAGAGTGAAGTCCTCTATATTTTGTTTCTCTTCTCGGTTCCAGCATTGTTGTGACATTTCAGTTTTGAAGCTGATGTTGGTCAGTGGTGGGAGGTGCATGCTGAGAGACGAACGGCCCAAGGTAGGATGTCTGTAATTACATATTGATTTCTATGGTGCTGGTGGTATTAAGCCAGCTCCGTAAAAGTGTGAAATAAATCACTCTACATCTATGATGGCCAAGTATTTATTCGTTTTAATTCTATTTATTGGGAACTTGATTCATGCCCGTACAAGCCTGGTCACGCTTCAGTGTGGTTGACCCCTCCATGATGAAGTCAAGGTCTGCATGTGTGTCAAGTCGTGTTTGCTTTTTGTAAGACTGAGAGTGTGCCTACACTTGCTAAAGTATAAAAATAAAAAATAAAAGATTAAAAAAATAAATAAATAACCAACGGAGTGAAACAGATAAAGGTTGATGATGAATTTCTACTTTTGAGTTGTTGAATTTTCTGTCCGCTTGAGACCTTCATCATCAATACTCGCCATCATGCTTTTTGTGGTATTATTTTTGTGTACCTGACAAGTGGGCGCAGAGAGTGACGGATGTTTCTGAATGTGTATTGCTCTGAATGTCATTTATGCATTATTCATAAAACTTTTCTGTATTTCCAATAATACTTTAAATATTGTTATATTCTTCTATTTAAGCGGCTCTTGAAGTGAGCCTAACACCCGTCTCATTGAATTGGCACTTAGAGTAATACACTGCTGACAAATGCGTATGGAGCAACGCACTTGTCATTGCAATTTGCACTTATGATTTTTTATTCACTGACGTCTCAGAGTGCTCTATGGCCAGGGCATTATTTCCCAACGAGAATTCGATCAAGATGAAGGTACAATAAGAGGTTCCATTAATAGGCTATAGTATAGTTTTTGCATCAGCAGTTGCTATGGCAGCCTGACATTCAATATTCTACGTGAATGTTGCTGTTCTTAACCTTTATTGAGTCACGGCACCCATTTTATATTACACAAAAGCACAGCGCTGTCAGGTTCGGTGGGGGGTGTTGGGGACCCAAATGCAGGAAGCTGTGAGGTGAGGCAGGATTAAGGATGTAAGGAACAAAAAGCAGTTCTTATTTCCAAAGACAAAGAGGCAAATAAGGGACAAGGAGTAAATCGTCAGTAACAAAAGACCAAAACTCAGATGCAAAGTAAACAAAACATACTAGAACTTAGACTAACTCGAGATGAATGACAAAGACTCAGTGACACAAACCAATGATGCAACAAAGAGTGGAGGGAAGGAGGGAACTAAATAGGAGCAGACTAATTAGACAATGACAAACACCTGGAAATGACCACCAAACAAAAAAGGCCAAAAAAAAAAAAAAAGACTGAATATTGCTAATCTTGCCTCAATGTATTCACAAAATTACTTCCCAAGTTAGTTTGAAATCTGGCCTTGTTTAATTGAACACAATGCTGACATATTCACGGGAAGCCATAACTAATTGGGTTATTTGCAGCAGGTGAATACACAGGTATACCTTCTGCCATCATTTGGAAGAGCATTTAATTGTTTTGCCTGTCTTGATGACAATATATGTCACTGACATTGTTAAATAAACAAAAATATGCAAAAAATATATGATGATTTATTAATTACAAAGTAAGCGAAATTGGATGACCTCTAATAACACTGGGGAATAGGGGTGTTAAAAAAAATCGATTCGGCGATATATCGCGATACTACATCGCGCGATTCTCGAATCGATTCAGTAATTGGCAGAATCGATTTTTTTTTATTTTTTTTTTTTAGGATTCACACCTTGAGCATGGAAGAATGTTATATGAACGGCACATTAAGCCTTAATATTTTTATTTTAATGCTGTTCAAATGTGAAACAGATTGCAAACTGTTTGTGTACAGTGGCTCACGGTTATAAGCCTCAAGTTTTAGATAAATATATTCATACAAATCTTACAGTGTACATGTACAAATTTACTGATAGTATTTTCTAAATTTGAATGGAAAAAAATCGCAACAATCGACTTATAAATTCGTATCGGGATTAATCGGTATCGAATCATGACCATTCGTATCGGGATTAATCGGTATCGAATCGAATCGTGACCTGTGAATCTTGATACGAATCGAATCGTCAGGTACTAGGCAATTCACACCCCTACTGGGGAACATTTTTTAATCCATAAAGTTGGATTTTTATGTTGATTAAATAACAATAATCATAATAATAATAATAAATGTAAATTGTAATACACTTTACATTTAAAAGAAATCTCAAAGTGCTACAGATGAGAGTTAAATCAAAGTACAGTGAATAAAACAGTTAAAAAATTAAAAGCTAACGTTTTTTTTAAAGAAAAGACTATAGTAGACCTTTTTTTAATTGGTAAAATTTCATGATTGACTTTATACATTATTTTAATGCGGTTAAACTCCATCAATTCATTTAATTTTAAAGTTTTTAGTTATATAAATATTGGATTATAGTGGTCTCTGTATCCACATCCAAACATGACACGAATAACACGTTTCTGTAAAAAAAAAAAAAGGTTACGGCTACCTTAGATTTGATGTGTTCTATATGCGCTTCCATGTTAAATGTTTATCAATAATAATACCTAGAAACTTTGTTTCATTAGTCTTTTCTATTTCTACACGTTGCATTATATATATTTTGCCCGGCATAAAATAAAGTGGTGTCGTCTGCAAACAAAATACATTTTAATTTCGAAACATTTGTAATATCGTTCACATAAAGAGAACAAGTACTGGTCCCAGAATTGATCTCTGGGGCACCCCACCAGTTGCATAACTGTGTTTTGATTGTCGATTATTGAATTCAACATATTGTTTTCTATTTTTTTAAGGAACTGGTAACCCATTAATGTGCTTGTTTACCATATGTAAGCAATTTATGCAATAATATTTCATTGTTTGTTTGTTTATTGAACATATAAACCAGCAACAGAAATACAGATTTTTTTCTCTAATCTCTTTTATTGAATGCCTTCATATGACTAAATTTGTAAATGTTCTCTTTTATTGATTGTATTTGTATTTCCTATTAATTTTGGAACTCCTATGACTCTATATGTAACAATCAACAGTGAGGCACCGCGCCACCGGGTGGTGCTTCTTTATTTTTGTGTAAAAGTAGTTTTCTTTTTCCTTTTGGGGAGGAATATTTTTTGTTTGGTATGTAGTGAACGGCAATTGTAACGCGCGGTGGCGTCGAGCCTGCTTTCTCTTTTTTTGTTGTTTCTTTAAAATAAAAGTTGACTTGTGGACTTGGGTTGCTCTCCCTTTTTATTTTGCTGTCCCGCTGCAAATCAACCTTCGCGCATTACAAGTCACAAGAGTGCCAAAATTAATAGGAATAAATGTTCTTTTTTTATTGAATGTCATTGTATGTCTGCATTAGTAAATATTCTCTTTTATTGCATGTCTTTATAGAGCTGCATTTGTAAATGTTCTTTTTTATTGATTGATTTTCTCTTTTATTATGTTTGTATTTCCTATTCATTTTGGCACTCCTGTGACTCCATGTGAATTAGTCCTTGTTGTAATGCATTTCATTATTATAGTACATATCACATGCCCATCTAACCTTAACCCCTTATCATACGAGCAATTTTGCCGAAAATGCTTTAAAAAAAAGTTGCATTCAAAGTAAGTTTGAAGCTGTTCCTGAACCATTTAGAGTATCGGCATAGTTTTTATATTTTTTTTTAAGAATGTTTGCCGCCACAGACCATCTGAATTTTAGGGGGTTTTAAGCCATCTTTTGCTGGGAGTTTCTTCCCCCCCTACGGGCAGCTGGAGAAACTCTGCTGCAGGATATCCTTTTTTAATTTATAATTTTTTTTTTTTTACATTTTTTGCTTTGGTCACCAGGCATCAGTTTAGCTGGCAGTCGGACCGTAGCGCTGACGGCGTATCCGTCATACAGCACAATGCTGTCTCATCCCTCACTGCGCGTTAGCTCACCCCACCTCACGCCCCCTCGCAGATTACACATTCGATCCACTTCAGATCCCTCTATTCGTCATGTGTGATATGTTGAGCTGCGCCGGGTTGTAGAGACGCAGCTGATAAACACTAATGTCTGCTCTGCCTAATCTCACCTTGGTGAAAAGATAAAGAGCAAGAAAGCAGCCAGACATGACTGGATCCTCACCTTGACTTTGATGGGTCACAGCGGGGGCAGAGGCGCAATGAAAATGAGAGGGAAAAAAAAACAGTAAAAGTGAGAGTTTGAAGGATGACTTGGGCAGATATTGTACTCAATGACAGCTTGGCCCAATTAAATGTTTGTTGTTTTTTCCCCCCAGGCACAAGTCTTTTTGTCCATATAACTACTGAACCGTGGTGGAGCGAGGGAACAAGTAGTGTTTCGGCAGGTTATTGAATTGATGTGCAAATGAAGGCAGTTCATATTTGAGTGCAGTGCTTTTAGCTGCTGTGCGACTGTGTCAAATGAAGTGTGTTACACAAGCACCTCATCCTCGAGAGCACAGTAATGCTTTTCCTGGGATTTTGCATGTGTGTGCGTGCTTTTGGGTATACATCTATGTGTGTTTACATACAGTATATCTAAAGTACACAGCATGCGCATGTATGTTAATATATTCTACATTAGCACAGATTCACAACCAAAGTGGTGAGAGATTACACTATAGGGAACACTTTTTTTTTTTTTTTAAATCTGAATGCTGTTTTTAACTAATTTTTGGACCTAACTGATATATATATATATTTTTTTTCATGTCAAGTTTTTGAGCTACAGTTAATTTTGCTTATCTGGTCGGTAAACTGTGGGAAAAAAAACTTGACATACTAAAAAAAAAAACTGATTGCAATTTTGGAATTAGAAACCTTCAAAACTTTTTTCTTTTAACATGCAAATCAAATAAAATTAAAGAAAAAAGGGGGGGACGTGAGCACAAATGAAGAGGGACAAATGTTTTTTTTTTCCAAACAAAAAGAACGATGTATTTCAACTCGAGGTGTCAGTTTGTGGAACAATCCGGATTATAAAACCAAATCGTCTCAGTCCATTTGTATTTTTATTTTTTATTTTTTTAATGTATAAAAGCTGTTGAATCATTTTGTTTAATTCATTGTTACCATGAAAGCATCTTGACTGCTTACTGTCATTTATTTTGTGTTGATAATGATGATGATGAATTGTTATTATTATTATTATTATTAGTAGTAGTAGTAGTAGTAGTAGTAGTAGTATTTATTATTATTATTATTATTATTATTATTATTATTATTATTTTTATCAGGGTTTCACTTCTTTCTGTCCCGTTTCATTTCTTTTTTAAATAATGAAAAAAACAAAATTTGAATTGAATTGCCTGTGTCAAATTTGAATGAAGCTAGAAAAACATTTTCAGTCCAGAAAATCCTCACATTGGCCAAGTCAAGACGTGGAAGGTAATACATATATAAAGAAACTCATCTGAAGATATGAAACATTAGTGTTTTTTGATTGGGTAATCTGACGTCTCACTCTTGGGTGGCACAATGATACATAATAGCATCGTGTGGCAACTAACCCATGTAATGTTGTTTGAAGTAATGAAACATGATATAAAAGAGATGCTGCATTGATTTACTGATATTCACACCCAGTAATACTGCAAATAATTCAAACATCTGAGGGGCCTGATAATCACACTAAATTGCTATTTCGTCTTGCGTCATTAATTCCAACCCAATATTGTTTTCACGCAAGAATGTCTTGTTGGAAGGAGGGATTCATTTTTTGTTTTGTTTTCTCAAAAACAATCAGGAGTGGGGACATTCCGCATGGTGTCATTTTCAATAGACATGGACACTACACTGATAGGAAAAGTGAACATAGCCTTTTGTTTCCGAGATGTATATTGATTTAAATATTTGCTGTTCATTTGACTTTCACTATTCACTTACAGCCACAACGTGAAGTCCACTTGCAACGTAATCACATCTAATTATATATATATATATATATATATATATATATTAGGGGTGTGAATTGCCTCGTACCTGACGATTCGATTCGTATCACGATTCACAGGTCACGATTCGATTCGATACCGATTAATCCCGATACGAATTTATAAGTCGATTGTTGCGATTTTTTTTCATTCAAATTTAGAAAATACTAATCAGTAAGCTTGTAGAGTGTAAGATTTATATGAAAATGTATTATTTATTTATCTGAAATTTCAGTCTTATAGAGGTTGTAATCTGTTTCATGTTTAAACAGCATTAAAATAAAATATTAAGGCTTAATGTTCCGTTCATATAACATTCTTCCATGCTTAAGGTGTGAATCCTAAAAAAAAAAAAAAAAAAAAAATCGATTTTGCCTATTATTGAATCGATTCGAGAATCGCGCGATGTAGTATCGCGATATATCGCCGAATCGATTTTTTTAACACCCCTAATATATATATATATATATATATATATATATATATATATATATATATATATATATAAATCACTATTGTGGCAGTCACCAAACACAATCACAACAAACAAACCTATTAAATGAATACATCAGACAATTTCAGCAGAAGTGAGCATTGTAAAGGAAAAATATGATGATCTCCATTATTGGATGTCATCAGAATGTGATAATTACTTTATACAGTAATGTTTGCCTCATGAATATTTTTAGGTTGACTTTTTTTTTTCCCCACCAAAAAATGCCCTAAGCCTGACTCAGTTTAGCTTATCACACTTTCACCTTTTCCTCACTCTTCTTCAGTTTCAGCTTGAAAGAAAAAGCCTCCGTTTCGCAGACCATTTCTAATTCAAAATATTCATTTTCCTCCCCTCCACATTCATATGTGAATCCTTATTATCTGGAGAGATGATGTTCCGGACAAATAAAGATTAGTGGGGTGGGAGGAGAAAAAGTTCATTATAATCAGGACAAGACAATAAGGAAGCCATTTCTCATGAGCTTAGATTAAGAAGCATGTGGAAACAGTTGAAGTGTCCGATTAATGTCAAATCGAGCTCAGTTTTATTGAGTTTGGAGGAAAAACCTGACCAAAATGAGCCTGTATGTAGTTCTTATTTTCTGTCTCTGAGGATGTCAAAGTGATGTAACTTGAAAGGGATATTTTTTTTTTCATTGTATTGCAAGGATTACACAGCATAGACAACAGACACTAAACACATCCAGTCAGCTTTATCTGCAGTACATGCCATGAAGAGCATATTGTCTAGCAAGCAGTGCACAGTCAGACAATGATCAACTGTAACTGTTAAGCATCTCTATGCCCTACCACGAAACATTCAAAAACATGGAGGAAATGTGACTAACATGCTGTGTGGTGAAACAGTATAATTTACCCAAAAAGTTGGACAACATCATTTGGGGGCAGAGAAAAGAGAGAGAGAGGCACTTCCTGGTTTCGTCACAGCTTCATGTCGCCTACGCTCATTCAACGTGAGGTGAGATGGGAGGTGATGATTGGTTAGTATGCCCATGGAAATGTTGTCAGTGAATAATTGTAACACTAGTGTCGGCCACTGCTTACCCAGCTGAGGCCTGCAGGTGATCATCGGTGAGTCCCGTGATTCGGCTCCCGTCGCTTGTCAGAGCTTTTTTTTTTTTTTTTAACTAGCTTCTTCCACTAGTCACTGTTAATCGTCAGTCACTCCAGCCTATGGCTCCGATGAACTCCCACTAAACGCTCCTGTTGCTCCGGCTAAATCCAATCATTCAATCATGCATAATAAGAATAGGTGGGTTTCTTGTGATGTCACGACAAGCTCCCAATCTCAGATGGGGGGCAGAAAGTAATTTCCCCATAGGAAAGAGCTGAGAAAATGCCGAAGTTTTGTGCTGTTTATGGCTGAACCAACTGATCTAATTGAAAAAAATAAAATAAAAGCTACTTTCGCGGCCCGAAAGTAGTAACCCATAAAGGTGATTTAAAAAAAATAAAAATACAGAAAGAAGATGGCAGACCTGGATTAAAAACATTCGTCTGAAATCCAGAGACGCAAAAGTTGGACAACACTCGCATATGCAGTGATCACTTCGTAAAAGGTAACGATACAGTAATGAAACTACTTACGTAGCTGAATAAAACTCTCAACAGGCCGGTGTGATATTACCGGAAACATAGCTAACCGTGATAATACTATGTGGAGTTTGTTTCACAGCTTGTGCATCCATGCTAGGTGGCTGTGTCTTTTTTTTTTTTTTTTTAATCAGTGCTATCTACGTTAGCTATCACAATGAGTGGTTCTTAAATTGAGGTCCTTCTTCCAGGAAGGCCACAACATACGTTAGCCAGCTAGCTTGCAGCCTGATGCCAGTGGTATCTTTGTGTACATTTGAGTTGAAAAGAGAATGATCCTGAATTACATTTACTCACCCGAACAAAACAAGACGGCAGTCATTTAATGCTTCTTTTGATCCGAGTTCGCTGACCCAACCACACACGAAGTAGTTTTAAGCCTCCAGGCTTTTATACGCCTTCATTTGGCTAACGGTGTAATACGATGTCTGGAGGACGAGGTAGTTTGCGATGTCGATTGCCTCCACACCAGGCAACTCCGACACGAGTTCATAAAAATCTCTTTTCCTCAGAGTGTTCCCTACTTCCTGACCCCAGTTGAATTTTGCATTCAATCACGTGATTGCAACCCACCTATTGGTGGTAGGCTTGTGTGGTCTCTCTGAGCCACCGTAGTCTGCATGCTTCGAAATGGGTGCATTTCAGCTGCATATAGTGACATCTAGTGGTCAACTAAAACACACTGTCACTTTAAAAAATATGTATTTTCACTGAAGTTGTGTGACAATGGGGTTTGTCGCCCTTTTCTTTAATGCTGTTTTTTTTTTCCCCCCCCAATTAAAATTTTTCCTTGCAAAGCATTTCCTCCTCAGCCAACAACTTTATTTACATCACCTCTTGCTCCCTGAGAATAAAACCCACAGCTCGGCCACACTTTTACGTGCCTGTTTTTATGCATGCTTTTGTTCAGGTAGTTTGAGGTGAATTCCAAATATTCTAAACCAAGTCCCCGGGGGAAGCTTCAGAGGTGCAGCAGTGTCTGTTCTTGATGATGATTTAGCACAAAAAAAAAAAAAAAAGAAAAGAAAAGAAACGGCAGAGTTCTGTGTGTCTTGTCCCTCACCCCCAGCTCAGGGTGAATACGTCCCCAAAGCACTACGAGAGTTTTACAATTAGTTGATCGAACGTGCCTCCAGTGAGCTATCTGCCTGGTCACACGGTGGAACTGATGTCCTCACCTGCCCGAGGCAATTAACTCTAAATACGACTCATGCCTCGCAATCCTCCTCCCAGCTGAGAATAAAAAGACGGAAGTACGCTGAAATTGAAGAGCGGGCGGGAACCCTCGCTCGTGGCCTCCAGACGGCGACGGATAATTACTTCTGTCACGTTTATATTGGCACTCACGCAGAATGCCGGACGACTGCCGCGGACTCTTATTGGCTGAGGGGGCAGATAAAGGCTTGGTTCAACCTGAGAGGAAGGCTGGGATTGAGAAAAAGGGACGTAAAAGCGAAGGTTAGGTAATTAATTCGACGAACAGCTCAGGGTCATCTTCTATTGTTGGGGTGATAGGTCAAATGAGTTTGTCACCTGATGCATACGTGTCCTTGGTTGAAATTCAGAGTGCTGAGGAAAGGAATCGGAATGAAAAAGACAACATTCCCATCTTCGGAGTCTCTGTCTTTGGACTGACATTTCAATTAAATTGTCATAAGCTCCAGCAGCATTGTTGACTTCATATCTCAAATAGGTTTTGTTTTGTGTTTTTCCTTTGGAGGATTTTGTGTTACTTGAGAATGTGTGAGAAATCTCGCTAACACAGCCGAAGTGCCACTGACAGCAAAATGATGTCAGCCATTAAAGATGAATATTTCAACGGGTATAAAAGGCTTGAGGTACATATTGGCTGATTGTCCATTCATAGAAGAATATATACAGTCGTAAAAATGAAAGCCATTCGCCTTTTCCACTCGACATCTCGACATTTGGATCAGTAGCTTTTTATCTGTGGGATGCCGTGAATGTCACTGCGGCTCCATTCTCCGGCTCGGCCATTAAAGTCGCCCCGGAACATGATGGATCTCTCAAGCCGCGCCCCGCAATTCCTAGAAATGTTTTTCCATTTGCAGCCTAATATGACCACAACTTTGCAAAGTTACATTACTGACACTGTCATTCTGCATCTCTCCTCATATGCTGGACAGTATTTCACAAACATCACTCCACTGTGTGCTCAATGAAGGGAAACGGTGGAGGGCCTGATATTGTTTGGCAGATCATTGATAATGGCAGCAAGCTATCACTCTTCGAAAGGGAAGGCCTACTTTACTAGGATGTATTCGAAAGTTTTGTCCTTGACATGAATAACATGCAGAGGTGACCTGTCAAAGTTAAAGCATTAACTAATTAATTAATCACGCATTAATCATGTATTAATCTGATATTAAAAATGTAATCGTTTGACAGCTCTAATTTAAGCATGAAATTTTTCACGTATGCACATGAATCCACTTTCTTCAACATTACTGCTTCACTGTAACATGTGATAATCTTCACTGCTGCAGCTAATTAACACTATTTCTCATTTTCTCCTGCAACTTTTTCACAGCAGCGTGAATAAAATGCTATTCCCTCCTTCTTATCAACACTTCCACGTTGGCGTAAAAGGCACAAGAAAGAGCAGCTATGTCAATCCTCATTAATTCCCCTGTGAATTAAAGCCAAACGTAGATGATAGGAAATTAATGTCGGCAAGGAGATACCTAAATTATTCAACAGTAACAGGGTAATGATGGAGAATCTCTGAGCTGGTTTCCTACTCTCCAATCTTCAGTAGCTTATATTGAGTGCTCACAAAACCCTGCTTGATATGGTGCTACTATAACCACTATAATCCAAGCATGTGAATTTGGCATTCATCTAATATGTTCTGTAAACAATGTATGTTTACATTTCAACTATTTAACGCTATTTAACGCTGTGGTGCATAGTTTTTGCATGACAACAGGGCCATCACTTTGAAATGGCAGAAAGAAATTATGGCTTGACCCGCCTCCCCATTCCACAAGGTTTTTATTCTGTTTTGAAGGAAGGCTGCTGATGTGGGGGGGGGGGGGGGGGGGGGGGGTTACATCAGTTACATCAGTCAGCTTTTCATTAGGGATGTAACGATAATGGGAATATTGTGATATCGCGATATTTAAACTGCCACAATATTTATATAAAAAGTCACACATCTGTTAAAAAAAAAAAAAAAAAAAAAAGTCAGGTTGATTTCCAGTTGTGCAGTTCTAGCACCCTCTGGTGGCTTTTTTTTTTTTTGTACAATTTAATTTTTATAAGGGATGTTTTGGCCCTTCTATGTTTAAAATTCACGCTAATTGTCAGATAAAGGGGAACATAATTTGCTTGTGAACCGAGTCAATATGTGGAGGAACTCAATATGTGCGTGCATTAGCAAGTAAGTGCCTCAATATTAAGAGCTATTAGAGATTGTAGGTTGTTTATATGCATTGCTGTTATGTACAAAACCACAATATTGTCTGTATTTTTATTTTATTTTTTTACCATATCGTGACCTTTATCTAACATCGCCAACCTGCCCACATTATCGTAATACATCTCTATTTTTCATATGAGTAACATGTTTGGAGAACATTGGAGAAGACAACAATTTGGTGTACTAATTCATTGACATCTTAAGATTCATCACTGCAAATGAATTATACTGCGGCAACGGCATCTATGTTACCTTTGTCTTGTGGATGGATAAAATAAATTTTGACTCAACAATAGCAAAACGGTGAGGTTGAATTCTGTAACAAAACAATCAATCCCATGTTGTCACTTTTGTTTTCACTTTCACCTCCTTTGACTTGAGCTTTGAAGAATTGGGGTATGTTGAGGGAATTACCAGAAGCAGACGCCAGTGGTAACGGGCTGCGCTTTCATGGTTCTTCAGGGGAAAACAGTTATTCAGAGTATGAGCACATCCAAAGAAACATGCACTTCAAATAAACAAGTACCTGTATAGCACACCATTTCTGGGTTTAATCAGATTTTTAGTTCATGATGAGAGCTATTTTGATGTGTTGACAAATGGCAGGCCGTTGATCTTTTGTTTATGCTTTTCCATGATTTCACCATAAACAAGAGTATCTGCCAGCTTTTGTAGCTTTCCTAACCAGGTACAAAGAAATGAGATCATTCTGACAAGGATTCACAAGGGAGGTTGTATAACCACTTTGGTCTCACAGGAGACAAGAAGGTGTAGCCTATTTAATATATTAATTATTGTATAATCATTTTATCATGATATTAGTGCTGAGACAATATCGTGTCATTCTCTTTTATTACTGTCCATGCATTGGGTACTAACATTATGAAAGGTCTACTACACACCCCTGTATAAATACCAGGTTTGTGATCATAAAGCAATATGTATATGAGCACTTGCCCTATGCCTATAGCAACACAGTGGACCTTAAACAATTAAGCAATAGCAAAGAATGAAGGAAACAGAGAGGAGCAAACACAAATCTTGCATTGCACAAATAAAAAACAAAAATAGGGAACCTTATTACAGTGATAATGAGTATGAGTATATGACTAATTAAAAAAAACAACATTGCTGTCTTTTCTTTTGAAATTGTGCACCTGATAGCTTTGCCCTTTTTCTCTCCATATTCATCATAGTGTAAGTAAATTTCCTATCATTCCCTAACAGGGTGAAAATTCCACATACAAATGCCAATTATGGAAACGTCATTGATGATGTCATTACACAATAGAAAAACATTTATCGTCTAACAAGCTCCCACACCACCACCACCACAAGAAGCAGTGCCTCTCTGCAAATAAAGTATAGTGGACCCTAGAAGATGGGAATTGTGAAAATCAGTGTATAATTGGCAATTGTATAATTGCATTTGGGGGAAATAAATAAATATATAAATCAATAAATAAATAAATAAATAAATAGGTATAAAAATAAATAAAATAAACAAAAACAATTCAACATTCATATTGTTTAATATACAATATAATTTTTGCTTAAAAATGTGGGTGGGATGAGGTGGACCAAAACAACAACAAAAAATATAGATATATATTTTGGGGGGAATATATAGATTTTTGAATTTTTGAATATTGAATTTTTTTTTTTAATTTTTACATTTTAAAATCTGTGACTATGCAAATCAGTTTGTGAAGGTGGTCCACTCCATTGAACATGCCAGAAAACCACCACTGCAGGAAATGGATGTCACATGTGCAACACATTCTATGCTGAGGGGTGGGGTAGATCAGTGGTATGGTGGTTGTCTCCCAATCCACAGGTTGTGGGTTCGTTCCCATGCCATTGTGACCACGTCGAAGTATCCTTGAGCAAGATACTGAACCCCCAATTGCTCCTGATGCTGTGTCATCAGTAGATGAATGGGTAGTCAAAAATGTAAAGCGTTTTGAGGGCCTTGTGAGGTAGAAAAGCGCTATATAAATGAAGTGCCATTTACCATAAATTCATGGAGCTTCTTTAATGCTAAAGGCTATTTGCAACCCCATGACAAGTTTTCACTTTATCTTTTCATCTATTCTTGAGGGATACAGTATATGTCACTGGGCATTAGGGGTGTTAAAAAAAAAAATCGATTCGGCGATATATCGCGATACTACATCGCGCGATTCTCGAATCGATCCAATAATCGGCAGAATCGATTTTTTTTTTTTTTTTTTTTTTTTTTAGGATTCACACCTTGAGCATGGAAGAATGTTATATGAACGGAACATTAAGCCTTAATATTTTATTTTAATGCTGTTCAAACATGAAACAGATTACAACCTCTATAAGACTGAAATTTCAGATAAATAAATAATACATTTTCATATAAATCTTACACTCTACAAGCTTACTGATTAGTATTTTCTAAATTTGAATGAAAAAAATCGCAACAATCGACTTATAAATTCGTATCGGGATTAATCGGTATCGAATCGAATCGTGACCTGTGAATCGTGATACGAATCGAATCGTCAGGTACTAGGCAATTCACACCCCTACTGGGCATATTGTATTAACTGTTGCCATTTTTAAAATTAATTAATTAATTAATTAATTAAACTTAGGTTCTTAGACTGGGTTGGGCTGAAAATGGATCAACAGTTTATTTATTTAAAAAAACAAAAACAAAAAAAAACTTTTTTCATGAATCCTGCCTCACTGATGATTTAAACAACCAGGCCTTGCCTCATTTCCATATCCACAACATCGGTCCAGCCTGCTGTAGATAACCTTATGTCCTCTCATTAGTAGGACAGCTGTGTCTCCCTTGGCCTCATTGACACAGCAGCACATAGCAACATACGCTTGCCCCCCTGAGACTATGGCCAGCCATCACTGTCATAAATCCACAGGGTGCAAAAGGCTGGCAGCCAGCACCGGGCAACTAATCACCCAGACAAGTAGTGCTGGGCATAGAGGTGACCCAAAACGACTGACTGGGGAAACACAGAGATACGCTCAGAGATAGAGGCAGTGCAATGCAAATATTTGTACTCATACCTAACCAATTTATGATACAAAAGTCGTAAGTTGAATGAATGCCTCCTATCTCTGGTTATATTTGATTACTTTTTTGAAATGTAATGGAGATGAGTCAAGGGGGTCGGGTGCATAGAGACGTTACATTATGCACAAGATGCCACCCAGTCAGCATTGTGTATGTTGCTGCCATATTTAGGTGCATAAAAAGGAAAAATGGACAAATGTAACTTATACATGGAATAAATTGCAAAAAAATAAATGCTGTCCGCTTTACTGTTGATAAGACTAAATGCTGGTGAGGCAAGAAGAAGCTACACCGAAATACAATGACTTGATATGTTTACAACGAAGCAGGTTCCCCCTGTGAACTCAAAGAGAAAATGTAGAGAGAATAAATTGGTTTAAGGTGAACTTTCACCCATTCTTTCTTCAACACTCTCTGGATATTTTAAGATAAAAATGTGTTTGTTTGTGAGCAACTGACTTGATGAGCAGACGGAGTGAGCCAGCAAGCCTCAGCGCACGCCGCACGCACACGCACACACACTGAGACAGTATCAAGGGGAGCCAGGTATGAAACCAAGTAAAATATCCAGAGCCAGCTCAATACTTCCATCCAATTTCTAGAAACATGTCACAAATGCGATATTTACTTACATTCTTCAAACAAGCAGTCCAAAAAGATCAACGGCATGCATCATAGCTAATATTACAGTGTTTACCAACCTTTATTGAGCCAAGGCCCATAATATAAAATACAAAAATGGCACGACACACCATCACCAAAAAAATAAAATAGAGTTGGTTAGGATACGCTCTTATTGTGCATCTGTAGAAGTTATATTGAGCAGTTAAGAGGGAATTACAGTAGTTACGGCAGTTACCCCGGGTTTTCACCGGATGCGGTTGCGGTGCGGTTGCGGTGCGGTCCGGCGACGCAAGCAATTAGATTCCATTCATTCGAATGGTGCAGTTTACACCGCTTGCGGGTGCGTTGCGTGTCGACTGCGTCTCAGCTGCGGCGTGCCGCAGGCCTTCCGCAAGGATAGACCTATTTTCTATTTTTGCCGGACGCCGCAGCGGTAGGCCTCCGGCAAATGGCAAGTTAGCACAAAACACATCGAGCGGGACAGGAAGACCGACGCAGTTTCAAAATAAATTTCCGGTTACCTTTCAGAATAAAACACTCGCCAGCTCCTATTTCGCAAGCTTTTCAGCAAAACGTGACGTGGGCGTCGCCGGGCCATGTGCTCATTCACGGTTTAGACACCAGCGAACATGGACGAGGAGAGGTTTATATTGGAGGTGGAAAACCACAAAATAATATATGACACGGCACATCCTTTTTTAAGGACAACCAAAAAAGGATGCTGCATGGAATCTCATAGCAGAAGAAGAAGAAAAGGTTAAATCAAAAGAAGTCCACCTCTCTTTCTGCTTCTCTGTTGAGCACATGCAGACTTTCTGTATGTTTGTCGTTGTGAAATGCCACATGATCGCGCGCGCGCGGTCCCGCGAGACACGTTGGGAAGTGGGCGGCGACGGAGCTGCCGGACCGCAGCTGTGCGGAGCCGGTGTGGATTGACAAAAAAATTGACCCGTCCGGAGCACGCAGTCAAGACGCACCGCACCGCAACCACACCGCAACCGCATCCGAGGAAAACCCGGGGTTAGGGTTTCAAGGACAATTTGACATGATCACAAGGGCTGAACCCACATTCTTCGGGTTGGGAGATGGGCGCTCTACCACCTGAGCCATGCCGCCCCATCTATCCATACTTATATACTGTACTACTTATCCTCATTGGACTCATTGGTGAGCCAGAGCCTAGGCCAGGTGACATTGCAAAAGGTTAGGTACACCCTGGGCTGGTCGCCAGCCAATCGCAGGGCACAAACATTCACACTCATATTAAAGGGGAATTCAACCCAAAAAATCATTCTTGACAATATGTTCTATGAATCCCCACTAGCTTAAAAAAAAGAAGGTATTTTGGTTAATATTGTGTTAGTGGAATATGAGTTAAGCAGCAAAATCCAGCAGTTTTGTATCAATATCAGAAGGCGGCCATTTAGACATTTGCTGTCGAGTGAAAATGACATCACAGTTGCTCAGGTTATAACCAATCACAGCTCAGCTTCAGGAAACAGGTGAGCTGTGATTGGTTGTCGCCTGAGCCCAGAGCAACTGAGATGGATAAAAACGGCTAGATTTTACTGCATAACTCATATTCCATAAATGTAATATTAATCAGAATGTCATGTTGAGACTAGTGAGGTCACATATGATATATTATTGTCAGGAAATGTTTATGAAGGTTGACTTGTCCTTTAACACTGATGGACAATTTAGTGTATTCATTGTAATGAATGTGCATTTTTTAAGAAAACTGAGGACTGAGGCTATAATCAGTGCATCAAGATCCACTGTGAATAAAGTTATGAAAGAATGCGTGTGTAGTGTTGAATCAATGATGCAGATTCTAATCTGGACAAGGAGTAGAGTCAAGTTAAGTCATATTTCTTTATATAGCTTGAAATCAAGAGTACATTTTCCACAGTCAGGACAGGGGTCACTGATTTTTCTGAAGGCCAAAGTCAGCATATATGTTCACTAGGAAATGCTTAAAAGCACTTAATGCTTTCTTACTGACAAGCTTGATAAATATGCTACTCTCATGTACCAGCAATTTGGTTCTTGTAGGGACATGAAGTGTGTTGTCATCGATACTGCAACCAATCATCTCTTCGGGGTGACAAAAATGGACAGACGCTCGCATGTTGTCCATCTTTGGTTGGTTGATTCAGAGACAAACCATTTCCTTTGAGCCATTGCTAGTATCACATCAATAATTGTCTGTGGAAACTTCCGTCTTGAAAGTGTTGTATAATTGATAGGATTAGACTGCGGGCATTTGTTTACACATTGTTGGCGACATTTTAATGATTCCATTCGAAACCAAAAATATCTATACTTAGTAACACCATCAGAAATGACACTGTTGTTACTTGGCTCCTCCAACGTTTTAGCATATAAATATCATCTAAATTTTAAAGCATCAGGAATGTACAAAAATCGCGAATATAAATTTAATGTTCTGAGGTTGGATCCCAAAAGCGCAGACACAAACAAGAGTTTAACACTTTATTCGCATAACATCGAGAGGCGTGGAACAAACTTGACTAGACAAGAAACAACGAGAATGTATCAAGAATCACGAGACGCTAAGCTAACTTGGGCTGTGGTTGTGCACATAGGAACAGAAGTAATAATCCAACAAAAACACACCGTCCTCAGACAGGCTTATATAGACAGCGAATCAATCTGATTGGTTGTGGCTAGACATGTGGGTAACAGGACTGACATGGAATTATCTGATTGGCTGTTGACCAGATAGAGAGCTTAAAGATTCCTGACATCACAGCGTCTGACATCACATAGCGTCTTACCAGTTGAAACTAGATGCTGGTTACATCAGTTCAAAACAGACAGTTGACCTAACGGTCATGACCCAAATATAACCCTTGCATGACCCTAGTCATGAAAGTAAACATAACCCTTTCATGACCCTAGTCATGACAGTAAACATAACCCTTTCATGACCCTAGACATGACAGGAAGCATAACCCTTACATTACCCTAGTCATGACAGTAAACATAACCCTTGCATGACCCTAGTCATGACAGTAAACATAACCCTTGCATGACCCTAGTCATGACAGTAAACATAACCCTTGCATGACCCTAGTCATGACAGTAAACATAACCCTTGCATGACCCTAGTCATGACAGTAAACATAACCCTTGCATGACCCTAGTCATGACAGTAAACATAACCCTTGCATGACCCTAGTCATGACAGTAAACATAACCCTTGCATGATCCTAGTCATGACAGTAAACATAACCCTTGCACGGCCCTAGTCACAACAGTAAACATAACCCTTACATGACCGTAGTCATGACAATAAAAAATGAATCAGAAAATTCACTGAGTTATTCTTAAACACAATCTGACAGCTCAGGTTGCATTATTCAATGTTATAGTAGACTAGTACGTTTTAGTGCAGGCCGGTGCTTTTATTGAGAGGGATCCAGAACGCAAACTGTTCCTGATTCATTTATAAGCAGGTGAATATATTAAACGACTCCGGTTTCCATTAGCCATGTTGCACCAAATTGTTTATCGACCCATATCTCAGCACTGACACTCCCTGATGAATGATCTTATTAGAGTGGGAGGAGCAGCGTGAGGGGGAAAGATGACAGCCCATTTCAAAAACACCAGTATCCATTAACATGCATTACTTCTTCAAAGAAGTCACAGCTGCCGTCCCAGATCATGCATGCCTACATGCAGTGTGTTTAATCTAGCATATTATAATGCATTGGGAAAGTGGGGATAAGGAAGTGAACATATAAAGATGCAGGAATATTTTATGTCCTACGGTAATTGAAAGGCAAGTCATGCTAGACATGCTGACTGTGAGCAAAAGAAACTGCTAGCTTGGTCCAAGACTTCAAAGCACTGCTAGCATCACAGTCTGTTTGATTCCAATTCCCTTGCTGTCATGTAGTCTCTGACACAAACATAAATCTTCACAAAACCAAAACCGACACTAAACGTGCTTAAGTGTTAATATGGTGAGTGTTCATAACAATAGCAAATTGTAGCTTTTATGCTCTTCTGCCATGATATTGGTGGCCCTATGGTAGTGCCTCTGCCTGCTGTTGTTGCTTGAAAACATTTGCGGTGAAGCCATTGCACACCCTGTAATCAGAGTTGGCCCGCTGGTTGCTTTCCTCAAACACTGACTGTGAGGCCACTGGAGGTCGAGGTGACCTATGTGATGCGACACCTGTCTCATTCTCATCTGCTTGCGACTCGCCCAGCCCAGCCGTTGACTTGAGTATGTGCTCATATGTCAATGTGAGAGAGAGAGAGAGAGAGAGAGAGAGAGAGAGAGAGAGAGAGAGAGAGAGAGAGAGAGAGAGAGAGAGAGAGAGAGAGAGAGAGAGAGAGAGAGAGAGAGAGAGAGAGAGAGAGAGAGAGAGAGAATTCACGCCTCACCACACAAACGACCGATCATTCAGAAGTAGGAGAAAAATTAACTAATCAGCCTCTCCAGTGGTGGACTCTCACCCAATTTATTTTCCAGCTAACAGGCGCTGGTTAATGAGCTGAAGCAAAGCATCTCCCCTCTTCCCTCTCTCTTTTCTCTTCCTGTCCTCCTGTTGTTCCACCGGTGATTCTTCAGTCTAAACCAATTACTTGTGAGCGCATCTGCTCGTGTGCACAAATCATTGTTGTGCGTCCGCTCAGACACGTTCATAGCTCAGCTCACATTGAAACAACCCGAAGAAGAAAAACTTTGCGTAGGCCAGGATACAGCTGGCGATTGATGTGTGCATTTCATTTACTTTTGTACAGTGGTTATGAAAGAATTACAGGGGGTCCCTGGTTTATGATGCAGTTCTGTTTCTACATAACCTGAATTTCTACATTAGTCATAATCGCTAACCTATGCTAACGTTTGTAATAGCCATAATTTTGGTAAATAGTTGTATAAAACTCTCATAGGCTATTAATATAAAACAATAAGCTGATGGTCTGCTGTCCTGTAAAAGTTGCAAGTGGTGCAGGTAAAATTCCAACCATTTTTGTACGAGATGAAAGACACGCAGTGAATCATATTTACCGACAGGGGTGACAGCAGTATTGTCAGGTTTATCTGTTTGACATTTATTAAAAACAACAAAAAAAAGGAGAGAAGACACTCAGTTCAAAGCTCGCGATGAGAGGAACTGACTGATACAATTCACTACTGCACTCTCTGAAAAGATCCCCTCCTCACCCTCTCTTTTTATTTGGTTTCCACGCCCCTAGTTACATAGGTGTTGCATCCATCCATCCATCCATCCTCTTGACCGCTTATTCCTCACAAGGGTCGTGGGGGGTGCTGGAGCCTATCTCAGCTGGCTTTGGGCAGGGGACATCCTGGACTGGTTGCCAGCCAATCACAGGGCACACAGAGACGAACAACCATCCACACTCACAAGCACACCTAGGGACAATTCGGAGCACCCAAATAACCTGCCATGCATGTCTTTGGAATATGGGAGGAGACCGGAGCACCCGGAGAAGACTCACGCAGGCACGGGGAGAACATGCAAACTCCACCCAGGAAGGCCGGAGCTTGGACTCGAACCCGAGTCCTCAGAACTGGGAGGCGGACTTGCTAACCACTCAGCTACCATGCCGCCCTAGTTATATGACATCTTTAAGTAAATTTTGTCAATCATTTATGTACATTTTTGAAAATCCAAATATAGTCACCTTAGCCTAAAGACATTGCTGTAAAACAAATTTTCTTGACCTCTGTTCCTTAAGTGGATTTATAATGTAGGTCAAGTTTAGCAGCTCTATGCCATAAGCTTAACCAGTTCCAATGTTCCCCATATTGACCATCACTAGTATTGAATGCTGTAGGTCCAAACCACAACACATGTAACAATGTTTGGCTAAGGTGACCTTTAGGAGAGATGCTGTTAAAACCTTCTTGTTCAGTTCTCAGAGCAGCAGTGCAGAACATATTGAGAAATGCACATCTTTATCTATGGCTATAAGTAGGGGAAATTGAAAGATAAAGCACAGTATATCGTTTGTGTACCTTATAATATCTCATATTTTCCAGTGCTGCATAGTGTAGAATAATCCTGTTAATATGCCGTGGTCATTTAATTAAAGTGGAATTATTAAATTAGGGAATGTCTGGTCAGCATAGGACTTAAGAAGGGTGACTGAGTGATATTGAATATTAATGCACAAATAAAAATGAAGTATAGTTGGAAAACATTTTTAAATAAAAAATTGTAACTAATTATATGTATATTTCCAAAAGTAATAAAATCTAGTGACAAATACTGCGATTGGCTGAAAACCAGTCCAGGGTGTACCCCGCCTACTGCCCGAAGACAGCTGATAGGCTCCAGCACCCCTCGCGACCCTTGTGAGGAATAAGTGGTCAAGAGGATGGATGGATGGATGGATGGATGGATGGATGGATGGATGGATAGTGACAAATATGCAGCAAACATATGGAGGCAAACATACCATAAGTGCAAAGAAATTGATGTGTTAACTCACATAAATCAGTAGAACATTTGACAGGCTGCTGCTGCTGCAAAAAAAAAAATGCATTTCTATTTTTATGCAAATAAGATGACTTTCAGTAAATTCATCATTGTCTCTCCTCCATTTGCCTCATTTTACTGTATGTCACCAAAGAGTAAACCACTTTAAACGGAATTACATGTTTTCAAATTCATGCTTACTTCCTATTTCTGAACTCTCCATAGCTCAGACACTTCTTATTTGCACATTTGTAACACAATCATGATGGAAAAGGTCACACGCGGAAGCCCAGAGGTAAAAACAACAATCACTCATTTATTCCTGCTTATGTAAGAGACATGTAATGTCTAAATGCTAAATGGTTTGGAAAATGGATGGATGATGGTTTTACTCAACTAAGAAATTATGTGATGAAATATCACAATATTAAATTTAGAAAAGCTTTATTTTTTTTCCTGCATGGGCCTGTGTGCTGTTTGTCCACAAACTTTATCCATGCATTCTTTTCTTAGAGGCAAAATGGAAAAAAAACAGTTTCCCAAAATCCCCCAGTTCTCTGGGAGCTAATGACATGATATTTATGACTTCCAGAGTTTTATAATAATCATTGTCCCAAAGAACCAAATAAGTGTGTATCCTGTCCAGTGTGTCCAGATGAAAAGAAGAGATCATAGCACCCCGTTAACATCAGAGTCAGAATGTAATCCCCGCTGGATTGTTAACTATGACTGAAAACAACAACAGACAAACTTCGCAAGGCAACATTGTGAGATTCTAAATTATATAATAGGGCTTTCAAAATACCACCAGATGAATACAATTCAGATGTTGACCAAATTTGTATTTGTTGTTTGTTAATAAATTGAAACAAACTTCTCGGAATGACAGATGCCATTACAAGCAGACAAAAAAGATAAGATCTTCCTGTGATATTTCTTGAAAGAGGACATTATAAATTGATTTCATCATCTCCGCCACAGTTGATGTTTACAGTACAAGCCGCACACCTCATTCAAAGTGAACAAAACAGACGAGCACACTCAACCGCATCAGGATGGACTCCTATCAATTTGTCTCCCACTTCCAGGCCTTCTCAAGAAATATGATGCAAGGCTACTTGGTGGGAAGCGCCCATTTATTTCCCTGGTGTCTGTCTTGTGGGAGAAATCAATACAAGTGTCCATGCTGGATTCATCTATATTCTACTGTGTGAACAGAATGCCCTCACGGTGGGGGGAGGAAGATGAGTGGGTGGATTGAGGGGAAGGGGTGAGGCAAATTCACAGGCACGGTGGCGTACAGAAGGGGAAAAGTAAGTTAAAAACAGAAAGGTCAAAGAGTTAGGAACTTTCATGTGCACTCACACAAGTTGGAGAAACTATCTGCTTTGAGTGCCTTTCAGGGAGTGACTTTGTGCTGAACTGTTGAATGTTTTCAAAGTAGGCAGTCAGAATTTTCCTTAGAAACAAATAAAGACGACAAACGGTGTCGATTAGATTCATTTCATCGCACGTGAAGTTGCATGCGCTTGGACGCGCACACGCAACATAACAAGCACATTACCTGTCACTGAGAGGCTCATTCATCTGACAGGCGTTGGCCTCTCAGGGCAGGCCTCCACGTCGGTGCCCTCTCGCTCCTGTCATGGCGTGATGGATCTCTCCAACACTGGCCTGCCAAGCTGCCATTCAAGCCGACCTCCCTGTGGGCGTCCGTCAGGAAACACTTGCTAAGCATACTGTTGGTCTTATTTGCAAATAGTCACCATGAAGTTTCCATGTGCACACTTTGGTCTTGAGTGATTTAGCATGTGTGCACCTGTTTGCATGTAACTAGTTTGGTGCCCTTTGGGTGCACCTGCAACTTTCTGGTCATCTTACTTCCTAATTATACGATTGATTATCATACTGTTAGGATCTGGGTTTGGCTTGGGTTTTTTTGGTCATGTTTTCCTTGTTTCTCCTTTTCTGTCTGCCTTGTCAAGTCTTATCAGGTCTTCCTGTGCTCGTTTTCCCGTTCCCTTGTGTTATCCAATTAGCTCCCCAAGCCACTTGTGTCCTGTCCAGGTGTATCTTGTTCTCTCATTATGTGTATTTAGTTCCCTCTTTCGTTCAGTCTTTGTCGTCGTAACATCCTGTTTACTGTGCCTCTTAAGTTCTGCCTGTTTAGGTTGCTACTAGTAAGTTTATTTCCCAGCATTTGTTTTGCACTTTGTATTTTGTGTCGTATTTTGTTTGTTTTGAGTTTGAATTAAAACATGTTTAAGAGCACGCCTGCCACGCCTCCCTCCACTTGGGTCCACAATCCCTCGCCAACCCTGACAGAAAGACTCGACCACCCATGGACCCGGAGGGGGCAATAGCAAGACTCGTTTTCCCGTTTCTTTGGGTCCACAATCCCCCGCAAACCCTGACACATACACTTTTTTTTTTTTTTGTGGCTAGGATCTGGATAAGGACAAAGACTTAATATGTTGTATGTGCCCCCACTAGTTTAAACATGACATTCGGATTCATATTTTGTTTGTGGAATATGAGTTAAGCAGCCAATTCCACACAGTTTCATCCATCCGTCTCAGTGGGCGGCCATTTTGCCACAAGTGTTTGCTATCAACTAAAAATGACATCACAGTTGCTTGGGGCTCACAACCAATCACGGCTCAGCTTTAGAAAACAGGTGAGCTGTGATTCGTTGTTACCTGAGCCCTGAGCTACTATGATGTAATTTTCAGTTGACAGCAAGTGGCAAAATGGCCGCCCCCTGAGATGGATAAAAATGGGCGGATTTTGCTGCTTAATTCATAATCTACAAACGCAATATTAATTCGAATGCCGTGTCTAGAGGAGAACGTAAATAAAATAACCTAAAATGTAACGGATAAAAGCAATAAGTATTGTAAAAAATAAATACTCAGGAAAGTACAAAATACTGGGAAAAAAATACTCATGTACAGTTATGAAGTATCTGTACTCCGTTACTTCCCATCACTGCTTAGCCGAAGGTTAATCTTGGTTACAAACAGCGCACAATTAACTACTTTGTGCCCCTTCCAGTGCCAGCGAACCCCAAAACGTAAAAATTAGTCTTTCATAGATAGATAGATAGATAGATTGCTAGCTAGATTGATTGCTAGGTATCCTAGATAGATAGCTAGCGGAAATCTAGCATGTCCTAGATAAAGCTTTGTTATTTTTGTAGGGTCACTCAGCTTAAGCAGCAGTTAAAAAAACAAACAGTTTGCGTCATCGTGGGCGTGAACACAGTCAACATGATTCACAGCCAATGGAAGCGGCTACTCTCATTTCCTTTGCAATAAACGTGAGAGGCACGCAGTCCTTGACATGGCGGAAGCAGAAATTGATTTGCTGGAGTCTATGCAGAAGGTCAAACACGTAAAGTAGGTTTATGAGGAACTCAAAGCAAACCTACATGGGTAAATGATGTAAAGTTTGGCAGAGAGTCTGTGCTGTGATGGGTGCACTTGGAAGCTGTCTTCCAAAGCAATAGCATGTGTCCATGTGTGACCCTGGACCAACTCCCCGCTCCGCCATGTGCCGTGACAAGGGGTGACAAGGGTTCCCTTAAGTGAAAGCACATCGGCATTGTCACTTTTGGAGGAAACAATCTCAGACACCGGACTCCTCCATTACTTGATCGCTTCACCTAACATCAGCCTGCATCTCTCCTCATGTTGGTATCAACAACCGCCAGCTGGCGGCAGGCTGTGCCATGCATGTCTTTCCAGTGGAGCCATTTTGACAGCCAGTGTAGCTCATACAGCCCCGGCCAGCTTGTACCAATTTAATGGTGCCTGCTCTCATATGTAAGTCGCAGTCATGACCCAGTGACATGGACGCTAGCGAGTAGGCAGCTGTTCATAGCTTGGTGGACATTGGGAATGAGATTATCAATTTGACACTGACTCATTTGTTGCTGTAATGATGTCATTTTTTTCAGGTGGAGCCTCTGCTAAGACAAAGCAAAATAGGAATTACTTGAGAACATGATGAAGAGGAAATTAAAAAGATGAAAAGTCAAGTCATCTTTATTTATAAATATATAGCGCTTTCAAACAGCCTTAGCTGTCACAAAGCGCTTTACAGAAACACAACAAAACAAACATAACATAAATCATGAACAGCAATCACAACAATTTAACATTTTGTCAAAGTGAAAGAAACTTTTAGCGGCGTGACGTACCTCACAGTGAGACACTCGTGATTAGCTCACCTCCAAGCCAGAGGAGGGAAATCAGCACAATCACCTGCTGTTATGTTGGAACAAAATGCTGCATAAACATGATTTTAGCGGCTTGCCGACTGCTGAGGTGAACAATACTGTATTTTGTTTGATTGCCTCAAATTTTGGCAACCAAGCACTTCAGAACATCAAAAATACCAATTGAAAAACAAAGACTTACAGTATAGGTTGAAGGTTGGCCAAACCTGTTATGAAAATCCACTCTTTTAGTTTTTGTTTTGTTTTTTCGGAAAATGGATGATTGACATTCCTTGATATGTTTCTTCACCAAAGTACACATTAACTGCATCGCTACGTCATCTATTCACATTACATACCGATAGGTCTTCATTGACATATCCCTAATAACCAAAAGATATTCAAAATGTTTTTTTTTGTTTTTTTGGTGACTATTGATTCACTAAGCCTGAATTGATAAAGACAGTTGAATGTTAACATTCAAATCTCACCTTCTACTTGGAAGCTTTTTCTCAAGAGTCCCAGCTTTGGTCCTCCATGGGAATGACTTTGCTCAAAGACTTTCACAACTCCAAATAATTGATTTTCCCAGTATTTCCAGACCCTTTTTTTGGTCTGCTCACCACGTCTTACTCCTCCCC
Source organism: Festucalex cinctus (assembly GCF_051991245.1). Lineage (NCBI taxonomy): Eukaryota > Metazoa > Chordata > Actinopteri > Syngnathiformes > Syngnathidae > Festucalex > Festucalex cinctus. The sequence continues at coordinate 19,862,326 of NC_135416.1, read as the reverse complement.
GCACTTTTTGTCAGGCTCCATTGACCATACAGATGATAGTGTAGACTCCGGCTTCAGTGTATCGGAACTAAGAGCTGAGGTGAGCAGCAGGCGCAGTGACAGGAGCTGTAAGATAATACCAGACGGATATGTACAAAGTGGGTCTAAGGCCTGTCAGCATTTTTATCACCAGGATGTCAAAACAAAAATCTTTTAAAGCCAAAAGGTCACCGGATGCGGAGACCTTGCTGAATGGCAAGTAGGCATATGCCAGCTTCCGCAATCAAACAAGTCAGGTTTTAGGTTTAAAGGCTGAGAAAGATGGATTGAGGAGATATATCCTTGTGGAGTCTTTATGGTATAGGGAGGGCAAGCGGTGGACAAATTGGGGCAGACTCTAGTTGAGGGGATCAGACACACTTGGAAAGAGGAGCTTATACTGTATTAGTAACAGTAGTTCTTATCCTGGGTTCGATCAAACGCCAGGGGATTGGTGAGTTTGCTTACATTGCTTGGCCGAGCTGTGCTGCAGGGAATTTGTTGCGCTCAGTAGTCGACCTGTGGCTGTTGTGATGGTACGTCGTGTGATTTCTTTATTGTGATTCCTTCATACTAACTAGACTAAGTGCAATGTCTAAGAAATTGCGTGGGAATGCTGAAAGCTGAATACTAATAGCTGAATGCTCATGAAGTAAATTGAAGGATAACTTCAGTGAAAATTACAAAGTAATTAACTAGTAATTACTAATAGTAGTAGTAGTAGTACTAATAGTAGTATTACTAGTAACTAGTAATTCTTCTTATTATTATTATTAGTAGTAGCTGCTGTAGTAGTACTACTAGTAGCTAGTTATTACTAATAATAGTAGTGAATGTGTCATTGAAGATTGAACATTGGAAAAGTTGATCTTTAACGTTAAATTATGCGAGTACTGTAAGTTATATGGAATCAGACGATATATTCCCTTTTTTTTTTTTTTTTTTTTAAAGAAAAAAAAAAAAAAAAAAGACGATATATTCCCAAGAAGGCGTGAATTTTTTTAACAAGTTGAAATTTGAACGGTGTAAATCGGAACTATATGTGGGAGTAGTCTGATGCCAAAAATGTAAGGAGAATAAAATGCAATAATAATAATAAGACTAAGTCCAATTTCTGGAGAAATTGTGTGGGAATGCTGAAAGCAAATTGAGAGATAAATTATGAAATTATAACCTCCTGGTTACTGGACAATGCGCTTTACCAACCGTGCCACAGAGCAGTATCAAACACCTGGTAATGATGATAAGTTATATATATGGAAGTGGGCGTGGAAAGTGATACTTGGAAAAAGTTCAATGACTGTCCCATTGAAAATGAATGGGGAAAAGTTGATATTGAATGTTAAATTGTTCAAATACTGTAAGTAATGTGGAATCAGAGGATATATGCCCCGGGAAGGGTGAATTTTTGAAGCTAGTTGAAATGTGAACAATGTAAATTGGAAGTATTATGTGGGAGTTGTTAGGTGGCAAAAAAGTGTGGAGAATAAAAATCACAATAACATATGTGGGAAGGCTTCAGCATTCCAACAATAATAAAGGTTAGAATCAACATAAGCATTCCCACAATAACTATGTCGTGCAAAAAAAAAGAAAAAAAAAAAGAAAGTGGTCATACAAATATGTGCAATACAAATTCACATGAATAACAGAACATATGGTGTCCCTCAGGGTTCAATTCTGGGGCCTCTGCTGTTTTTCAATGTATCTGAGAGTTAAGTCTGTTTCAAAAGCATATCGCTAGCCATGACGTCTGCTAGCCAGATGCTGAGGTGCAATGTGTTTGTTTGCAAAGCAGTATACTTCCTGACCATTACCCATTGTATCCTATGTGGGTACTGAATGTTCCTGACTGAAAATCAGAATCTGAATACCTGCTCCATTACACTTCCATCCCATTTGACGGGGCACAGCCACCTCAGCTATAATCACATATGGCATACAGTAAGTGGGCATTAGGTTTCACAAAGGGGTGACATGACACTCCTTGGACTGATATGAACTGGCAATGAGAGTCTGCCTGGGTCATGTCTCCGCACACTTGGATTTGAGTGGCCACAAAAGCTGCCAGTAGATTGTGTTACACATCAGCCTTACCACTACCCATCTTGTCATCATCCCTCATGAATATTTCATCCCGCTACCCTTTTTTTGGCCTTCTCATCATAATTTGCTGCACAATATACACCGCTGTGTTCAAACTTGACTTGAGCTTTTATTTATTTATTTATTTCAACACGTCATCACGATAGAAGAGTGTAGGTCGATGTGGACGTTAGCATTGCAATAATGTAAATGCATTAAATTTATTCATGTTGAAAAACAACAACAAAAATAATAATACAGACTAGGTTTATTTAAGATATACCTTTAAAAACAACAAACAAAGCACAATAAAACTTCTCATGTACTTATCCGTTTATCTAAAATAAAAATAAACATTTTAATAGACAGTACTTTTATTTTTTTTAAGAATTTATTTTTGCAACGCAAGATTCGTGGTCCAGTGGATTTTCACAGTGTTTACAAATGCAGTTGTGCAGATTGGACAGGTTATTATTTTGTCCTGTGACTGAGGCAATAAAAATTTGAAACAAATGTTGACGCTATTAGACACAGCCAGGTGTGGACAGTGAATGGATACTGTGTGTATTAATCTGATATTGTCCTCCAGAGTAATATCCTCAGCAGCTAACCTTGCAATATTAAGACTTATTTTTGAGGCCATCATCCAGTGTCCTCCAAACTTCTCCACTATATTCATACTTACTCATTACACTCTTGGCTGTGTGACATTTAAACTATGCAGTGGCGATACAGTACAAAAAAAAAAAGAAAAAAAAAAAAGTCCAGTCCAGTCAAAGTCCTTGAGACATGTCGTGCAGATAATTTGCTTTTCATATTTACACTTCCCCTTCACATAGGACAATGACTCAACAAAGTATGATTATAGCCTTCTACGAGTATATTCATGTCCTAGTTGAACCGAAAAGCCAATCATCTTTTAAAAAGGAGTGTTCAAAGTAAACCTGGTTATGGCCATGTTTTATCACCCACATGGGGAGAACTATGTAGGATTACATTGCCCCCTGGAGGCCACAACATACGACAGCCAAGTCAATTTTCGGCCAGTTCAATTTAATATAAAAACAAAGACTGGATGACAATTTCGCCTCATCTATCATATTTCAACCTTCAGCCCAACCAAATCATCAGAAATGTAATTATTCACAATTGGTATAATTTCAAGTGGTTTTGTCTGGTAGCGAATATCAACAGAAGGGTGACTTTTCACAGGTAAAATAAACATCAAATTCAGTCTTTTTTTTATTCAACTTTATCACCAGCTCTCTGAATAATTTACTGTTGAGGGTTCTCAACCTCCCATTTCTAATCAAGTAGCTTACACACACACACACACACAAGCATAGAACACACACATTTAATCAGTCATGTTAATAAATTAAAATCTGTGCCACTTAATTACCAGCACACTCACCACCCAAAAAAAGTAACACTAACAAAACAAAACAAAAAATCCAGAGAGAATCAAAATCAAAATGTACATTGAAAACTGAATTTTCATTATCAAAAAAAAAAAAAAAAAAAAAAAAAAAAAATCTTTAAATCACCTGACAGTCAAACAGAATCAACACAAGAATGTTTCTGTGAAGCTGTAACGTCTATTAGTGATGAACCGGAGGCACTGGACAAGTTTCATCAACATATTAATTTTCCAATTGCCACTCAGTAGGCTTGCAAATTTCCAGGAAGTTTCAAAGTTGGAAACTTTCCATGTGAATAAATGGTAACTTGATACTTTACAGAACTAACCTGAACAGATGCAGCATTATCTACATTACTGTGGTATATGTAGTTAATCAATTGCATTAAAATTTAACACGGGTGGGGAATCAGTAGTATTTCAATGCAGTGAGCGTATGAATACACAAAATTGTCATTACCGGTATTCTGTTTCTATATTGTCACTGGCGGGTGGAACCATACATCCAAATTTAACATTTTGTTTCACAAATCAAAACTTTAGGCTAGTCCCCATGTGGGTTAGTTATTTTTTATTTTACAAATTAATGACCAATCTCATGTGTTGAAAATCGCTCGCCCTGATTGACATTGTAGTGGTAATGTTTTTGAAGAGTGTCCAACAGCAGCTATATGCTAGTTTTGAGGAAGGCAGGACACATATTTCCATGATTTAAAAAAAAAAAAAAACAACAACAAAAACATACACATTTCAATTTTGCTTTCACGAAAAGTGTAGACTTAAATTTCTCACGGAAAGTTTTCTAAAAATTCCTTTTTGGAAGCCTACCACTTGCTGAAGAGTTACAGTATTTTATGGCTTGTATTAAGAATTAGAGTAACAAAATCTCACATACACCCCATGTTAATATAACTTTTTTTTTTTTTAAATAAATGTTGTGGCCTAAGATTTCACATGACATGCTGAAGTTCTCAAGAAACTTACTGACCCCAATTCAGACAATACCTTAATCAAGTGTTTTTAAATGGCAACAAATAGATTTAAGTTGACCTACATTAATAATACGTACATCACCAATGCTGTGAAAAAATAATAATAATTCCAGTGAATTTAAGAAACTGAACTTTTTTTTTCTTTTGGCGCAAAACATTACGCTAGATAATTCGCTAACCTATCGTAAAGTTGCATGCATTGATGACAACTTGCGATTGATGCAACGGTGAAGTGGCCATGAGAACTAGTGAACTATTCAAAGGTGCTGGGGGTTCTGTCTCATGTCCGTCGGGCCTTCTGCCTCTTGGCCTGACGTTTGGCTTCGTCCAAGGCGGCCGTCTCGCTACTAGTCTGGGCCATGTTCCTGACACCTTGAATACGATTCATCAGCTGCAGGAGGAAGGGGATGACCTAAAAGACAAGCCGGGATAACAGTAAACTGGTGCAGTTGAACATGTGGTTGCTCACATGGCGCTTAGATACCTTTTCATGGTTGTATGCTGCTAACAGAAGTAGCAGAGTAAGGGGTAGAGCAACGTAGGAGCCCTGGGCAACATCTTGGTCAGGCACTTTGCGCTGTAGGAAAACGCACAGATTAAGACAAAAAACAAAAAAGGCATCACAATTATTGGAGGGGAAAAAAAGTCCTGTCACATATCGCTTACAGTTGGGTTGAAGGTGAGGGTGATATGCTTGTGGTAACCAGTGGAAGTAAAGGAGACCTGAGGTAGAGTGAAGTCATACTGTGTGCGGGACAGTGTGGAGTACAGCATCAGAATGTAGCCCTGAACAGAACAATAGAACATCACATCATCATCGTCACATCAGGAATTACAGTCAAGGGGTTCAAGCTGGCAAAAGTACAGCACAATCTGACCCACCAGAAAGCATGTGGGGAAAAAAAATGTAGATGGGAGATTTTTTGGCTCATAAGATCTCCTTTTTACTGGTATATAAACACAGTGTGAACGTGCTCCAAATAAAACTGTGGTTGCTGTATAAATGTCCAATCAGTTCCTATACTTACTGCTTAACCTCATCAGGGTCACTGGTGAGCTGCAGCCGATTCCAGACAATTTTGGAGGAGAAAAGGCTAGACGTGGGTGTCATTTTAACAAATGACTAACCGATCTCAAATGTTGAAAATGGCTTTGTGCTCTGATGATGCAACGTTAATGGCCGAACAAACATGCCCTTTTTAGGCTCTCCTGAATAGTGACGATTTTGAAAGTACAAGGTTTTGGCCCGATGCCATCGATATGTTAAAACTGTTCTGATAGAAGCCAAAAATGTATTGTAATTGGGCCGGATGGCAGAGAATGAATCGTAATGCTGCTCTGGACAAGTCTCTATCATTCATATTTGAGCATCCCAATACACTTGGGGACAGAAATGAAAGATGATACCTCTCCATCTCGGTCCAGTGGGGGGAAATGGAAGAAGAAGGATTGGCCCAGTGAAACACTGTGGAGCGGGTTGTCCAAGTTGTCACTCCTGTATAGCTTTACCTAAGCAGAGGTGAGTGGGAGGAAAAAAATAAAAAATTGTTACACCTCGATGATCTCATACTTTTTTTTTTCCACATTAATAACATCAGACATTTAGATAACATTAATTTAAAAATCAGTTTACCGATAAAGTGGCCAGATGTTCTGGAGACGTAATGACGTTCCCACTCAGGTCAAACTGATTGATTTGTCGGAAGGCGATTATGTTGACTCCCTCGATGTCATTGCTGCCGACCTGAATAGGAGAGAAGATGGTGCAGAAGGTGCAGATGCAGCTTGGACTCCAACGACAGATAAAGCTACAAGCGAGTCACACGGTGTGAGAGAATAACAGACTTAACAAGAATTAAGGCCCTTTCAGCCTGGCAAAAGAGATTAGGAGGGCTGCACTTCTCAAAAGAGGACAAATTAGAACGTGAAAGGTTTCCAACTTGCAATGGGATTATCCATGCTTTTGTTTCGGTGTTCAGAAAGGAGCCATGAGATACGTCACACTCCATGTTCCCACACTAACGATTCCAATAATTTCTTTGTCAGAAATGTTGCAGTGAATAGCACCCAGAAAACCTTTCTATGATAATATGAAAATTATTTTCTTATATAAGAACTCAAACTTGACTGTGAGTGGCATCTTTGGTAGAAACCACAGTAATTTCATATGTACATTTACGGTAGATGAAATAAGTGAACCTTGAGGTCACAAAAATTTGGGAGCCATTCACACGTAGCCTGATCAATTCATGTGAATGGGTCCATTCAGTTGAATGAAAGCGAATCCCATCTTTCAATAATTCCATTTTTTTTTTTTTTTTTACTTTATTATATTCCGCACGTCGTCTTTCTGTAGCAACCCGTGTTGTCCTTGACTGACAGCGTGCAGGGTGCAGAGGCCCTAAAGAGGAACGTTGATATACTGAAAGACTCATTCACATTTGGCGACATGTACACAGCTCGCGGAAAAAAAATTACCACCAACTTCACATACTTTTTTCTTGTGAAAAACCCGCCCAGCAAAAATAAGCCCCATAAAAATTAATCATACCATCCACAGTATTACCGGTGTATTATTTTTTTGGGGTGGGGGTGGGGGGTGATAAAAATTTGAACTATATACTGCATTTATATGATATATCTATATTGGCAGTGGTCAGCTCAGTCTCACTCACTTAGAACCACAAAATGGTTGTGTGCGATGGAGTTTCATGCCATATCACACCTACATCTGTCAGCCAATCAGATGGCAGTGACGTCACCGCTCGATTTGACCTGCTTCGTAGAACCAGGTTAGAAGAGGTTCTGAGGAATGGTTCCGCTGTACCAGCACAACCGTGGAAAAGTGGAAAATATTTGGAACAGATTTGGCAATGGCAAAAAGTACCATAACTAGGTTAAGTAGACCTGTAGCGAATCCAGTGGGGACTTTCCAGTGATAATGGTGGGAAAAAAAGAAACAAGTAAGAAGCACATACTGATTTTGCCACCCACCTCTATGGCTTTTTGTTGTGGTAAGGCTCTCTCTATGTGGTCGTTGCCTTCAGCTCGTAGCTGAATCAGGTACTTGCAATCAGGCTGCACAATAATAGTAAATAGTTGAGTTAAAAGCTGAACAGCCAACAACTGATATTCGATCCAAAATAACAATTACTAACCAAAATACAAAATATTGAAGTGACTCATTCAGATGAAGCATGATAGAAACAACCGCTTGTGACTGCACAGGACAACTCTCACTGTTTATCTTACAAACTACAAAAAACAAACAAACTACCATGTCTTGTGCAGTGTCTGTCTAAAAAATCTCGAAATGTAACCTACAAGAACTTCAAACTTGTGTTTCACATTGGTAAGCAAAGAAAGTTAATTTCAGGCTATCGTGGCCGAATTTGCATTCAATTTGAAAAATTTATAAAAAATATTTAATTTATTGTTTTATTGTAACTTATATGCTCTGGTTTAAAAAGTATTAAATCCGAAGTTACTGACCAGTTACTACATAAATGCTGGAGTAGTTTTATTTTCATTGAATCCTTATAGTAAGTATGACAACATTTTACTTTATACGTTAGACTGTTCTGAGTCTAACTTTTGGCTACTGTGCCCACCTCTGGATGTATCCCAAGAGAAGCACAGTGGTACAATGACTTGTGAGTTTAATTCTATGACCAAACTGGTAACTCAGTTTACTTGCTTATTATCGAAGCTGAAACACTCATAAGCTAAGTTACTGCAGTAATAATAGTGTCCATATCGAATCAGCTTATTGGCATCCTTACCAGCAGACCTCGAAGTCTGAAGCGACCTTCCTCATCAGTGACAGTGTCCTCACTGTAGATGCTACAGTCTTCTTGACCCACCGCTTCCACGGCAACGTCCCTCTCCGCGTCGCCACTCAACGACTGCACTGCTCCGTAACAGCTGGGCACAAAAGTACAGGAACAAGAAAAGAATTGGACGGTTATCTTTTTTGGATCCGCTTCATGGTGCTTGTTATAGTCGAGATGAAGAGAACTGGCAGTACCTATACGCAGTCTTAATCCCAGTTATATCGATACTGAGGATTTGACCCTCTTCCACAGTAATCATCTGGGATGCCGGCTCAAAGCGGAATTCTTTCATCATGGGCTTGAAATAATATTTACCTGGACTCTACAGAGGATGAAAAGCAGACCACATTATGAAACAATTATTGAGTTATAGCGAGTGATTAAATGTTGCGCCAACCACTATACAAAAAAACTATTGGTAAAGTGGACGTGCAAAAATCTGACTGATTTATTAATACGATTTGGTAGTTCCCTACCAGGTTATTGAATGTGAGGAGGCCGGTATCCTGAGTTAACAGGTTGGAACGAAATTGTCCGCCACTTAGAGACAGAAGGACTCCCGACAATGGATTACCGCCTTCTGATTTGATCTACAATACAGATGCACAAAAGGAAGATCATGTTAATATATTAAAAACGTCATACTTGTTTGAGAATTGCAGCTAAAACGAATATATTAAAATAAAAGTATAGCATGACAATTAGCAGAGATACAGTAAAACATCTAAAAGTAAGGCTTGGATAAGAGATTTTAAACAAAGGGTGCAATATAACAATATATATTGTTGATAGATACAATATAAAATGCCTATCATATGACATAATCCTCTAACCTTGCTGCTACTAAGGGAATCCCATCTCTTTTCCTATGTTTAGTAATATTTGTAATGGATAAATGGTAGGCACACTTGAATATTAAATCTCTTTACAATAGCCTTTTAATTTGACAATTTATCACTAACAAACATCTTCTCATTAGCAGATAAACACCTTAGCTGTTTACAATGTGTACTCCTGAAAGCCTTCGGCCAATAGTTTTCAGACTGGATTTGGGTTCGAATTTCCCGCCCTCTGTCTGTGGATGTGATGTCATGTGTGCATTTTGTACATGAAGAAAGGTGTGTGCAGTTTCAGGCTCCAGGTGGAGGAGTGGAACCGTCACTTGCCTTCGGTGCCGGTTGGCGTGGGTCCCCACCTGCGTGGTTGTATGAGTGTGTGAAAACAAACAAACAATTTTTTTTATAAAAAATAAATAAATAAATAAATAAATAAATAAATAAATAAATAAATAAAATAAAATAAAATAAAATAAAATAAAATAAAATAAAATAAAATAAAATAAAATAAAATAAAATAAAAACTGTGTGCTGTTCCATTTTTCGGCCACATGCGGCAGTAGTAATTCGTAATTCAACTTCCTGCATTGAGCAGTTTTAAGCACTCTGTTGTGTTTACTTTTAATTCTTTGCAGTTTATTGCATTCCTTGAAATCGGTTGCACTAGCTGATATTAAGAATTATATTTATTAAATTAATTGTGTGGTCTAAATTAGAAATCCAGAGAAGATCAGAGAAAATTAGAATCAATTTCATGTAATTTTAAGCCAAAATATATCAGGATATAAATCGTTATCAGGATTTAAAATGACCTACATCAGGGATATAAAATTTTGTCCATATTGCACAGCTCTAACGGTGACAGCAGAAATCTAAGGTGAGTGCTGATTCATTTTGAATTAGTGCACAAAAATCCAACAGAAAGAGTGTAATATAATGACAATTCACATGAACAAAATCATACTCCAGAATTCTAAGGGAATATGTGTGCTGGTGTAAAAAGGGCTGAATTATGGAGACATAAAACATCTAATCCAAGTCTACCTTGAAGGTGATTCCAGCCAGAGCAAAAGCCTTGAAATCGCCCTGGGTTCCCTCCACTTGACTAAGGACAAAGCCCTCTTTACTGGCACTGATGTCATACTGCCTGTCGCTGTGGAGTGGACCCACACTGCCAAGACGTGAAGAAGGAATGTGGTCATGAGAACGAAGAACATTACAGAGATACGGCATTTGTTAAGGCAGTGAACAATTGTTCCCAGTGAAATAGATTTGTTATCAAAGCTGAGCTCCTATAAATGTCAAGGTTACTTCGGAAAAGCATCCTGGATAAACAACTTTGCCATACTGACACCTGATGGCGAACAATCAAAAGTCAACAACTACCGGTAATATCAAAACCTGGAATATTCTCTGTAATTGTCAGATACGATAAAGTTCAGTTGTCTTCTGAGGAAGTCAAATTGTACATTTATTGAGCTTTAAATATGGACAGAGTGTAAAAGTTGACAGATCAACTCAGTCACGATAGCTTATCAGAGGAGACAGTGCAACAAATCTAATGAGGACCCTTTCAAACAAATGTCAACTTGACTAACAACGGTTAGGAAAGATTGTTGGAAGGCACACAAACGTCTACAGGGAATGAATGTGCTGTCAATTAATCACACAGATGACAAGGCCAGAGCATTGACCTTATACAGTGATTACCAAATAGTAAAAGGCATGGGAAAGTATCCTAAGTAAGTACGTATAGTATCGTCTCGGTCACAGGTGTCTTAAAGTCTAGGAGAAGATGTAGTCTGCCACATAATTGTGAATCAAATTTGAGCAGATCTTACAACATGAAACCTGCCTTAATATGGGCAGGCCAAAAATCTGCTGAAAATCATCAGAAAACAAGCTTACAATGACCACTGAGTCTATTTTGAGTTTTTCTGCAGACATCATTTTTATGACCAGAATTATAAAGTGTCAATGTTCACAGCAATAGAAATTAACTTTAATTGGTTTTCTGCAACACAGCCACTGACACAAGTCTTTCCTCATATATAGATTTATTTATAAAGAACTTGGCCTTAAACCTGTTCCATATGAAAAGCGCCTTGTGCTTAGTGCAAGCCGTCGACGGTCTTGTACCTGTATGCGCCATTCTCATTGGTGGCCACAGTGATGAGTGGTGCAGCAGCTCCGCTTTCACTGATGGAGACCTCCACACCTTGCAGTTCCGGTGACACTTTGCCCTCCAGGAAGAGCCCTGCCCGGCCCATAATGTCCACCATGCGACCAGGACATGACTCTGCGGTAGGCGATAAATAAACGGGGAGTTTGAAATTTATTTGGCAATAAATAAATAAATAAATACATAAATCATGTTTTGCAATTATGACTTAACCGTAGCACATGATCTGTTGGTAAGGGGGGAATCAGCCCTCTCTGGCTAAGCTTGCACCGCAAATTACACATTTTACAAACCACCAGGCCCGAGGAAAAACAACCAACCAGAGACAGAACACCCTCACAACCCTCTCGCAGACCCATTTGGGCTTCAGGAGCTTTTCTGAAAATATGGTGTATACCCACTTCCAGAAAAAGTCTCTAAAAGTCATGCTACCAACGCAGAAGACAAGGATAACGTCAGATTGTTTACAGTGCTAATGCTAGCTTACTATTCCTACCAAGTGCTCCTGTTTTGCAGAAGCTGTTCATAATCTAATGATTTAGCATATCTCCGCACTTCCGTGATTGTAGGTCATAATGAATGCCAATTTTGGAGAATTGCCCTCTTGCATGTTTGTGAGATTTGGTCAGCGACTCTGGGGGTGGTGGGCGGTTGAGGTTTAATAGTGAAGAGAGGTTAAATTCAAATAATGCTAGCAATTTTAACAGTACAAACTCCCCTTTTAATGTTTACTGTATCATTATTTTATATTAAATTTATAGCATTTAAAAAAAAACACACACACTCACAGAACCTCAACTTCAAAAAGCTTCATACCTGATAACATTTGTGGGAGGAAATTTATTTGCCGACAAAAGAATCATACCTCCTGTGATTGTGGCCTCCACTTCAGGGGGGTAGAAGAGCAATTCCTTGGAGGAAGGAGTCACCGTAATTTTCTCTCCAGCCCTGCCAAGTACCATAAATATTATTCATAGGTCCAAGGGTTAACACTGATCTGTTACCTAATCTAGACAGATGTCCTAAATTATTTTAAGTAAAATAAAAAAAATAAAATACAAAATAAAAAAATAAAAAAAAACTCATCATTTTCTGAATAAACAAAAAAAAAAAATGCAACAACATTTAAGAATGTGGAAATGCAATAAAGTACCGGTAATAGATTGTTTTAAAAAAAATGTGAAATTAGTTATTTTGATAGACAGATCTAATAACGGAGGGAAAAAAAACTGTTACGGATTAGGAGCAGGCAAGCAGTGGAATAGCAATTTACCGGCAATTTAATGAGACAAGTGAGTTAATGAGACAACTATGGACATGAATGTTGAATGCAAAAGACCTAGCCCAGTAGGAGAACTCATAGTGGAAGGGGCCCGTCAGCTCATCAGCCTTTTCTTGGATGGGAGGACTATCATCCTTGGCGGCACCTTCATCTTCAGCAGCTCGCCGTTCTCGTTCTTGGCGTCGTAACTGTATCTCCTGCAGCTGCTGCTCCTGCCACTGCTCCTCGAGACTCCGCAGGGGGCCAAGAACCAACGCTGGCTCACTCTCAATGGATGATCTGACAGACAATGGAGAGACAATCAAACAGTTTACGATTGGTATTGAAATACTAGCAAAGATTACTTCATTCAATCATGTTAACCAAATGTGTAAAATAGTGTGACAGAGTTTTTATGGTACTTACAACGTATGTAATTTTAATTCTAATATTATGATTATGTTTTATTATTGTACCTAGCCTAGTGCAGTAGTTCATAAAGTGTGGTACGAGTACTACTAGTGGTAAGCAAAAGAATGAGTTAAAACGTCCAAACTGCATAATAATAATTAGCATAAACTCGTCCCAACAATTCTTACTTGATGGTGACTGTGACATCTAGGATCTTGTCAGTGGTGATGAGCCCCGTCATGTGATGGCGCACTGCAGTCAGAGTCAGGATGCTGGGTGCTGAGCTGTTAAGACAAGGTACCATACCACCTGAAGAAATAGGAAGCAGCTAGACGGAATTTTGGTAGTTGTACTTACGTATCATAGATGTAAAAATCTTGCTCAAACTGGTGGCAGGAGCGAGGGGTGACTTTGTACACGCCTGGATGAGACATTTGACAATTTAAGTAACCCTCAAACTGGTACATCACAATCTTGAGGACTTGATTTATTTATTTATTTTTTTAGGATAATTAAGCTAACCAGGCTTGGAGAGGCAAAAACGGTTGACTCCCTTGGAGAGATTGTAGATGCCCACATTCTCAGGTTTGCTGCCATCCTGAAAGAACTCCTGCACAGAAACAAACAGTGACGCTAACACTGTCGTCACATAGACTCACCATCTAAGCGTTAGTAGCTACTGACCAAAGTGATGGCGTGGGAGAGGGAGCAGCGTAGGATGTAGCCAATCTGTCGGAACTCAACCCCCACGATGTCAGCATCGACAACTTCGACTTCCATGGATTTATGTTTCCAACACCACTCCTCGTGAGAGATGCTTACTATTGCATGTAAAATAAAAATGGAAATAAGTGTCATAAAACAGAAAATACAGGACTTAGAATATTGTGATAAAGTCAATTATTTTCTGTAATGCAATTAAATAAGCAAAAATACCATACATTATGGATTCACTGCAAATCAACTGAAATATTGCAAGCCTTTTATTGTTTTAATATAGCTGATTATGGCATATTTTAAATTTGGTCTGAGGAAATATTCTAATATTTTAAGATAGGATATTTGAGTTTTCTTAAGCTGTACGCCAAAATCAGCAATATTAAAATAATAAAAGGCTTGCAATATTTCAGTAGACTTGTAATGAATCCAGAATGTATGGCATTTTTGCTTATTTAATTACATTACAGAAAATAATGGAATTTATCACAGTATGCTAATTTTCTGACACAGTCCTGTACTACAATTACAAGTGCATGGGGGTCGCACAAGCCGAAAACAAGGATATCTAAGCAAGTGTGAGAGCAATTTAGCTCTATTTGCATTAAGCAGGGTAGCTCAGTTAAACCTGTTACATTTCTCTATTGTTTAAATGAAAGATTACACTGAGTCATGATATTTACTTAGCAACCGCATCTATTGTCATACCACCGACTTGCAACTTGTTGCTCGGTTTTAAACCAACATAAAATGCATCCAGCTTTAGGACTAAGGATACTGCTTAATGCTTATGGTTCCTGACCTTTATATTTCCCAGGTAGAACATTGTCAAAGGAGAAGCTGAGGGTGTCACTGCTGCCTGTCAAAGGCAGAGACCTTCTCTCTCCTTGGCGGCTTACTGGTTGGAGTGTCACTGACAGGTCATCACAAGATGCTACAGTTCAACAAGAAAGTATGATTAAAAAAAATAAATCCACATTTATATAGTAATAGCAAAACTTTTCAAGAGGCAGACTTTACCCAAACAGTAGACCTTTCCAGAGACAGAGGCCATGAATTGAGTAAAAAGCAGATCTGTGAGGGGCTGGTCCACAACTGAGAACTCCAGAGCCTGAGGCTGCACAGCCAGGCCTGCTTTCACATCAACTTCAGGGAGGGACACCTACACACACACACATAAACAATAGGCTTGTTAGCACATGGAAGTTTTTTTTCCCCCCATAATCAAAAGAAAATGGATTCAGAATTCAGTGCAAAAGCTCCTACTGTCATACATGGACACTGTAGTCTCCAGGTTTCGCCTGAAAGCAGAAGGCTCCCTGGGTGTCTGAGTCAGTGATCCGGCCTGAGGTCTTATCTTGGCCCTGGTGTGTCAAGGTGACCTTGTAGCGACCTTGCTTCATGCCCTCGGGCAGGCGGCTGATAGAGATCTGTCCACATACGCTGAATCTGCAAGACAACAACATGGATCAATTATGGTTAGTGATGTGCTTCTCGGGTCGAATCCCTGAAGCGTGTGCCGAGTAATGTCAATGAGTGGTTCATGAACGGCGTGTCAATGTGTGTGTTTATGACGTACGTGGTGACGTTTGAAGCCCCACGAAGCAGGTGTACCACGTGACTGATTCAGGAAATGATTCACTATGTTTGAGTGTAGTTCGAAATAAAAGCGGCAAAGAAACGCTATGGATTCCCCTTCACTTTTTGTGTTTTCGGGTCCCTTATTGCGCTACTTTTTTTTTGCTTTTGGCATTCGATTTGACGAGCTTCTTTTTCCCTTGTTTGGGAGCACTTTGAGCAGATATCACCTCAGAAAGTAATGCACTGCAATTACGGTACTATTTTAACAGATTCCAATAATAAAATAAAATAAAATGTGACAACACATAAAATTCACATTTTTCTGTTCACAGTTGAAAGTCCCCTTCAGTACTGGGAATCACAGAAATATACGCGTCCAATTCTATACAAACTTGCTATCTCATATCGATGCACCCCTGCTTCATCAGTACCATGTGAAAGAGTTTTTTTCCAAAGCAGGTGAAATTCTCTACAAAAAAAAGAAACCGCCTGAGTCCAAAAACTTCGTAAAAAAATATTTTTAAATAAAAATGAATAAGCACTTTATTTTACCTCATTTCACATTTTCACTTGTTGCATAAGCGCAAACATAGACAAAGTAACACAGAACAATTCATGTTAAAACACTTCAAATATATATTCTTTTGTATTTAGAGCATGATTTACACCCCACCATTTTATTGCATGCACCAAGCATGTTATACATTTTTCTGTCCACATGATGGCGTAGTCGAGGAAATGAATCATCTTGAAGCCCCTACGTGTGTGAAGCATTTCACTGCAGGGCTTCACTGCTTTACGGGGCTTCATTTTGCCATCACTAATATGGTCTCATTATCAATATGTTGTATACTCACCAGTCACCACCATCAACACCAACAAACCAACACTTACACAATATAGTAAGATATAAAAATATACATTATATAGAAAGTAGCCTGCTATCACAAATATGCTATTAAAATATTGTCACTGCTATGTGGAAAACACTTATGTCATTGTTTGTCCTGTTTTTATTTTTAGGTTTTTGGGTTGTCTGCATTCAGTGTCATACCAAAAAAATAATAATAAAAATGGACAAGTGTTTTTCACACAGCAGCGACGATATGTTTTTACAAAATAGATTTTCTGAATCTTTCAGTAAAGGCTCTCACTGGATTTAAAAAAATGAGCAGGTATACCTAATAAAATGGTCCGAAAGGCTATAAACGTCTTTTTTCCCCCCTCTCCATTCACCCACAAATATAAAGTGAAAATCAATATATGCTGTTAAGCGTGTAAAAGTCTGCAGAGGCCAGTTTGTTAAATCAACCAAACATACCCGGCTGTGATGATGTCAGGAAGTTGTGGAGTGTTGGGGGCAATTTTCACTGTTACTGGCTCAAAGAACATAAGATCCTTGTGAACACGGATGGTGTAAGTACCAGCTGTCATGTTCTCCAGCCTGTACGAACCATCCTCTTTGCTGACAACTATGAGAAGGCAAAACCAATAGAAAGCCATACCATAACATAGTGACATATAAACACAATGAAGAGAAATAAAGCATGGCCTCATCTGACAGACTTACCTTTAATTTGATTGTTGATAGAGACTGCAGCATTAACGACACCTTCCCCATCAACACTATTTAGGACCCGACCAGTCACAGAAAAACCCATGACGCGAAAGATGGGCTACACATGACAAATGGAGGGGGCAAAAAGACCAAAATGAATGCAATATATTTGAATGTTAACTTGAAATTGAAAGAATATATGTCTATGTACCTCGAGCCTCAAACTGTTGTGCTCCACCTTGAAATTCATTTTGGAAGGTGCAACGTCAAAAGTGATCCTTTCTCCTCTGTAAAAGGGCACCTGAAGAAGATCATCAGTTATAAGTATGTTTTCAAATTAAAATGTTTTAATTAGGATTGGTTTTCAGTGAAGTCTTACCACGGTGTACTCCCCACTAGATAGTGAGGGGAAGGTAAAAGTCCCATCCTCTCTGGAGAGGGCACTGCACAGGTAGATGAGGGAACTTTCCCCGGAGTCTGCCCCCTCCACTGGAGAAAAGCTGCAGCCTTTCACATTCTGGGAATCATGACAAAAATGCAGTTTGAATGAATTTTGTGACTGATATACTTATTATGTGACCAATCATCGCTCGCTTTACCTCTCTTTTCACTATTGCTGAATAAAGCAGGAATGTGACCTCTTTCATGGGCTCTCCGTCACTGCGGACTTCACCTGACACGTCGTAGCCTCCGACCACCAGATGGTCAGCGGCCGGTGCATTGGCAGTGGAAATGTGCACTGTTGTGGTGCTCTGCAGGAAAAGTTGCAATGAAGGTCAGAATTTTTAATAAGGCTACATGGGACTTAGTTTTCGACACTCAGTTCAAGTAGAATGAAGCCTTGCATACTTCTCATTGATTGATAATTATTTCATTGACAGTAGGTTTAAACTCAAGATTATGTACTTCAAACAAATCTGATTTTCCGTGTTTATATAACAATGACATTATTTTCTATAGCTGCCAACCTTCTCCAGAATCCAGGAAGGATGTGATGCAATGATGTCATATGTTCCAGGGAGCACTTTGTGAAAGTTATACCTGTGTTACAAAAATTGCAGAGGAAAGAGAACTCAAATTTTATCAGTTCAGGATCACAACTGTATGAACTAGGCATGGGCTGATTACCGGTTAGACAGTTATCACAGTTTCAAATAGTCAAGGATTCAATAGTCGCTAAAAACTTTCTGTTACCGGTTAAACATTTTTTTTTTAGGGCTCCTCAAACCAGAGAACACAATTTTTTGGCTGCTTACAAAATAGAGTAAATGAACCGCCTATTTGAAGTTAATGTGAGGCCAGCACCTTTTTCTTTCTTGGCTGAGCAGAGAGAGGAAGGACGAACAGTTGAGCACAGATAAGGGAGGGAGGAGATGAAAGAGATTTAGATACTGAACAAACTCCAACACGGATGCCTTTTGTGCTGTTGATCAGTGAGTATTCTCCTATTTTATTTTTTATTTTTAGAAAGCACATTGTGCCAGCGGGTACTAGTTAGTCCCATGGGCAACATGAGAAGCCCACAGGTTTGTTCTAAAAATAGCACACCAGTGATGGGACACTGTAACTTACAAATAAAACATTAGACTTAAGTTAAATGTATTTAAACTTAACATGGTACACATTTCTTAATGTTCCAAATGTCCTATATTTTGTTTAAAAATAAAATAGATTGTGTTGAATGGAAATAAAAGTTTTTATTTAACAAATATTAAATAAAATAAATAAATAAATACATAAAAGATTTAATCCTGTGATACCGCAATATTTTTTGCTTACAGTTAACATATCAGAATCTAATATCGGTCCATGTCTAGTGTGAACTTGTGACTACCGGTAATCAGAAATACTGAAGCCACATACGCTCCTCCAGGCTGTGTAATGACAGATTGGAGTTTCTCGTCTGTTCCGGCTCTGATCAGTTTAACTTCTACTCCAGATGGACCAAGGAGATGGCCTTTACTCAAAACCTGTTTAATGAAAAAATAATAAAACATTTAAATGGCATCACGAAAATGTGTGAAAGTACCACCAGCTAATTTAAAGTTATTCCTTCCATATAAACACTTTAGTGAACAATTGTTTATTTTTCCAATAAAAAACAGATACAATTATTGAAGAACAAATTGGTAAACAAATACAAACAAAACCCCTCACCATTCCTGATATTGAAAAACCAGTAAAGACAAAGTTGATGTCCTCTTCTTTTTTACATATGTCAGTGACGCCATCCACATGGAGGTCCACACTGGTGGGCTCTGGTCAATGTAGAGGAAAACGTAAAAAAATAAAATGAGAAATAAATGACTATGTATTGAAGATATCTGTCCAATGACATAAATGCATAACTTACCAAAGCTCCACCCAAGTGGCGGTTCAATCTTCAAAACAAAATCTCCCTTTGCAGAACAAAAACGTGTGCATAAATAATCAACAAATAAAATAGGTGAATACCAAAGTGTGCATTTCCTACCTTGTCATAAAGAGGAATCGTAAAGTAGCCATTATTTGGAGCGCAGTCAGTGTGGTATTTCAAGGAGCCTTGTTTGGTGTAGAGTTTTATCTGTAAAAATGATAACATAAAATATGCAAATGCAGTGATTGTGAAGTGCTGACGTAAACGTAGGCGTCAGTTAGGAACAGTTAATGTAACTAATTGAGCCAACAGCTTATCGCATATAGAGGCTGTGAATGAGACGGTCGGGATTAGCTCATGTGCCTTGTGCTCCGCGTTCTCCTCTACGCTGATACATTTGAGTGTTAATAAAAAAATAAAAAGTTAGATCTACGAATCGATGTACCCCATTACATTAGTACAAAATGTAAGACAACGCCAACAAGCGACTAAAAAAATTAAGAGATAATTTCACTCACCTCAATCAATGAGTAATTGATTTCAACGTCGGACTTCACAAAGCCACCACATGCTACCACAATTTCATCAGAGGACGCGGCCAAAAACTGAGAATATGTTATCCAGAACAAGACCCAAAGGGTATTAATATCAGCACGAATTATAATTCTCAACATTTTTGCCAGACTGATCCACCGTCTAACCGTGAAACTGCACGCTGCTTCCGGTTCCGTACCAGCTGACTCGCTGTCAACGATCCACACAAACGCTAACACAGCAGCGCCTTCTGCTGGCGTGGAGGCCGTGCGTAGAGGTGATTTAAAAGGTTTATTTTCCCTTTACAGTCACAACAAAACAAAATAACATTTTAAAATAATACATAAAAAAAAAGAAACAGGGAATAACAATATTTAACAGTACAGACAACTTTGCTCTGAGTTATAAATGTATCAGTTTTTGTAAATGCATAAGTGTAAAAAATAAGGTTATCCAAATACACGTTACATTAATCAATATTTAGCTTTAAAACATATAAAGTGCACAATACAGTACAAAGAGTAGGCTAAAAAAATAAAAATAAAAAATGTTTGTAGTGAAGTCCTTCTCAGAAGGAAGAGATAGTATTCAAATGGAAAAAAATGTTTTTGCTAACATAAGTAAAAAGAAAAGTTAAGAGAAGTTATATCAATAAAAAATAAAATAAAATAAAAAAAAAACAGTTTGGCTCCATCCAACTGCAGCCTGCTTGTCCAGTGTAGTGTTGTTGTTTTCCTCCCCAATTTCTTCACACATGCGTTGAAGTGTCTGGAGGTGAATGTGCCAGGAACAGCCCTTCTGGAAAATTGTTGGAGAAGCTAGTGTGGTAACTGGGGCTGCTTCTGCTGGACTGCCGCTGACTTCTCGACCCAGGCGATGTGATAGCGGAGAGTTTTTGGGCCTGGCACAGTTTCTGGATCAGAAAATGCTTGTCTCGACCCTCCTGAACAACACGGTTACACACAAAGTGTATTCCAGTTAAAACCACGCTAAATTCGGTCAATCTTCACAATCCAAGAATTGACATGAGCGCCCACTTAAAAAACTGCATCAAAAACTAAATTCACACAGATGATATTCAGTTACCGGTAAATTCTTGACTGTAACAGCAGATGTTGCTTTAATAGTTTAAGCATAATAACTGTGCTGTAAAAGTGACCCAGAATGGTCTAACTGCACCAAAGATTCAATATACCCACCATGGCTAGCTGCTCCCTAAGTTGTTTGATCACCCTCTTGTGTGCTCCAGCTAGTGCGATGACGTAAAACATGGCCAAACTACAGCAGAGGAAATAAATGAACTAAAGTCACCACAGTTATATAAATTCTGACACATTTTTATCAATTAGTTAGAAGTTCTACACACCATGTAACAACAAAGAAGGATACAGCAAAAGCCTCAGAAGAGATGGTGAAGAGGAGAGTTTGGGCCCCACTGGGTAGCTCGGATATGGCAGTTGGCAGCACCTCCCAGGAGGTGGTGTAATTCACAAATGGGCCGCACGCCTGGGAACAGTTTATTCTATATGTACAAACATGGTTAGAATGATTTACTGTGTTTTCATATATTATATCTTTAACATTATTTTTGCCATTTTTTTCTTACCAAGAAAGTGACATTTGTGGGACAATCAAGCTACTATATACAGCTGCATATGAGACAAAATGTGCAAACATTACTTACTGTGCTACACTAACAATAACAGGCACGCAGGCCAAAATCAAGCCGATCAGTAGCACACCCAGGAAGAAAAAGTTGGAACTCGAGGCCCTGAATGGACGCGTGGCTGGACGGCAGTTTTTCATCAGTGACACCTGATAAACAATGTTATATAGTTAATGACATAAAACATGACATAAAAACAGGCTAATGAAGAAGTTCTTATCTGGTTTGGTTAAAAACAAAACAAAACAAAAAAAAAGTTCTTATCTGGCTTGGTTAAAAAAAAACAAAAAAACAAAAAACAAAAAATTACCTTTTTGATGTAAAAGATAAAAAAGTACTTGATGGTGCAAATGGCAGGCAACACTGGGGAGTAGAATGCACCGATCCAGCAGATGGTCTGACCATAAACAATCTCAAGAACATTCTGAGGGATTGCAAACTCCTGCTGACCCAACCACTTAGCAAGGCCACAGTCACAATACTTTACTATCAGCCTGAGCAAAGGAAAGACAGAACATTATGAGATTGAAAAGACAAACGTAGAACATAAACATCACTACCTAATACAGAATGACACAAATTGAGGTTGTCCAATATAAAAATGATTTGGACCTACTTTCGGGGAAACTCCACAAAAATGGTGACTGCCACAATGATTATGAAGTCAAAGACGGTGAGTTTGTACATTTCCTGGCCAACACGTGTCTCCCAACACTGTATAAGAAGGCACCATATTACATTTTGGCCACAGTGACAACATTTTCGACACGCCATGTCTTCGGAATGAAGTGACTTACTGAGTAGACCAAATGGTTGTAGCCGCAGACGCATGGCCCCTCTTTACATTTAGTGATCTGAGACCAGAGAGAGAAGAGCAAAACTCCAATGCTCGTCAGTCGCATGAATACACACCTGGGTGTTTTAAAAACAAAGACAATTTAGAAATGAAACCACTTTGTTTCACAGGCATTTTATATGTCTTGAACATTGGGGTACTGACACATAGGACAAGAACCCTCTAAAATATGTATTTGGCAGGACTTGTGTCTGCAAAATCTCTTCCCCTAGGTTTAGATCATCAAAATCAGCATTTTTTGTATACAAATGGTGCATCACTCGCCATGGCAACAGCCTGCGACGAAATGAAAAGCTTTCATCACCTTTACATCTCAAACCTCTTTAGATGAAACACCAAAAAGTTTGAAGATGATCTGCTAAATTCATTGGGAGGAGTTGGGGAGTTGATATGATCTCTATAAAAGGCCAACAATGCTGCACAATTCCAAAATAAATTTAAAATGGTGGACTTCCTCTTAGGTTTAGCATATGGCTACTGAAAAGGTTTTTGTAGGTCTACATTTGCCACCCAATTTTCATAGATATAGTATAGGTCAAACTTCAACAAGGGCTGCTTTGTTAAAAATTTATAGGGGGCACTAATGGGCATTTTTTTAAGGAACTGCACAATATTTCTGTAAAATATATCTATATTTTTTTGCCAGACCTGAGGTGTGTGCAAAATATTGCGATTTTTCACCCAGGTTTAGACCCTCAAAATCAACATTATTTTCCGTTGCAAATGGCACATTGTCACAGCAACAGTGCGCGACAAAATAACAGTGGTGGCAGCTTAGGCCCTAATAATAGCTTTGATTTGTATAGCACCTTTCAAGGCCCCCCAAGAACACTCAGGCTAAGTGGGTGTGGCTATAATTTACCTAAGTTCTAATTGCCATGGTTATATTCAGAGATGGGAAAACCAGGTCAAGAAAGTAGTGTTAATTTCGTCAACGAAAACGAATAAAAAATATTTTCGTCAACACACATTTTTCACCAGACTAAAACTAGACTAGACTAAAACCTAAACTAAAATAAAAACTAAAATGCTCGAGTTATAGTCGACTAAAAATGGACAATAAAAATGGGATGAGGTTGACTTACTATGATAAAAACTAACAAGCGTGATTGAAACTGAGACTAGGTTTAAAAATGGCGGCTAAAATTAACACTACAAGAAAGTAAAAACACTGACAGAGTTTGTCTTTAGCCACAGGTGCTTCTCGTAATGACCTTGTTTATCTGCTGGTTGAGTACAAGCACATGTAGCTAAAGCCAAAGTGTGGCAGGGTTTTTACTTTCTAAACCTGGATTTCCCATCTCTGGTTATTTTATTGCAATAAAATGAATGTAGTTCCATGTACCTCATAAGAGTAAAACGGATCTCGAAAGCAGGCGAATAGTCCTCAAAGTTGATTATGACTGAGAAGAGGAGGGGAGTGATGAAGTTGGCCAAAGTGATAACAATTGATGGCAGATACTCGTGGATGAGATCCACAATAAAATTTTCCTGCAAATCAGAAAAACTGATTCAGGATGGCATTACATTTTTTTTATGTTAATTGTGAAGAAGCCTGTTTACCTTGACCTCTTTCCTCTGTGCTTCCTGAGAGAAAATGGTGGCAATGTAAATGCTGTAGAAGCAACCAGCTAAGACAGCAATGACAAACAGGTTGAGGATGAAGCGTATCAGATATATGCGACATTTCTCTTTACGGGTCCGATCTGCTATTTTCTGTTTGATCCTTTCTTCCTCCAAATCTGTCTAAAGGTAAAATAGGAGAATTGATTCAGAATAAAATTCAGAATTTCTGTCTCAACAAAAGAATACAGTATGTCTGGGAAAATTACACATGGTAACTACTAAATCAAAATGAAAAATTAGAACCAAATTAATATTACCCTAAGTTCATAAAGCAGGCTGCTCCTTTTTAGCTTTGCTGCATTCCCATTGGTGATGCAGAAATCCCAACCAGCAAAGATCTTATTACAAAAACTCTGGAAACGGTCTTCATCCTGAATCAGGTTGCGTTTGAAACCAGTGGCAGACCTGGGAAAATAAGGCCTTATAGTCAGAAACACTTTAAAGGGATACTTGACTATTGAGCCATTTTCAGCAGTAAAAAGTTCATATTTTGTCCAGAATGAATTTGATAACGTCATTGATTTTCATGTCAAATTCAAAAGTAATTTTTCTACTTGCTGTTGACTGATGATGACATCACCTGTACTGAGGAAGTAGGTAATGGCAATCATGGCTCACCGGTTTTCTGCGTTTGGTCAGTAAACTGAGTCATGATTGGTTGTTACTAGGGGTGTTAAAAAAAAAAAATCGATTCGGCGATATATCGCGATACTACATCGCGCGATTCGCGAATCGATTCAATAATCGGCAGAATCGATTTTTTTTTTTTTTTTTTTTTTTTTTTTTTTTTTTTTTTTTTTAGGATTCACACCTTGAGCATGGAAGAATGTTATTTGAACGGCACATTAAGCCTTAATATTTTTATTTTAATGCTGTTCAAATGTGAAACAGATTGCAAACTGTTTGTGTACAGTGGCTCACGGTTATAAGCCTCAAGTTTTAGATAAATATATTCATACAAATCTTACAGTGTACATGTACAAATTTACTGATAGTATTTTCTAAATTTGAATGGGAAAAAATCGCAACAATCGACTTATAAATTCGTATCGGGATTAATCGGTATCGAATCGTGACCATTCGTATCGGGATTAATCGGTATCGAATCGAATCGTGACCTGTGAATCGTGATACAAATCGAATCGTCAGGTACTAGGCAATTCACACCCCTAGTTGTTACCTATATCCCCAGCACAGGTAATTGATGTCATCATGAGTCGACAGCAAGTAGAAAATTTTGTTTTTAAAGATATTAATTGTTGATGAAAAATAATGAGGTTATCAAATTAATTCTGGACAAAATATGAACTTTTTCCTGATGAAAATGGCTCAATGAGTCAAGGGATACTTGACTCAATTTTCATGTACAATTAACACCATCAAAAAGCAATTTTTCTACTTGCTGTCGACTGATGATGACATCACATGTGCTGAGGAAGGTAACGGCCAATCATGGCTCACCTGTTTTCTGGGTTTAGTCAGCAAACTGAGCCATGATTGGTCGTTACCGACTTCCTCAGCACAGGTGATGTCATCTTCAGTCGACAGCAAGTAGAAAAAAATAATTTTTAAAGGCATTAATTGTCCATAAAAAATAATGAAGTTATCAAATTAATTCTGGACAAAATATGAACTTTTTACTGCTAAAAATAGCTTAAAGGGATACTTGACTCAATTTTCATGTACAACTAATACCTTTAAAAAGTAATTTTTCCACTTGCTGTCGACTGAAGATGACATCACCTGTGCTTGAGGAAGTAGCTTGCGACCAAACGCGACTCACCTGTTTTCTGGGTTTGGTCAGCAAACTGAGCCATGATTGGTCGTTACCTACATCCTCAGCACAGGTGATGTCATCTTCAGTCGACAGCAAGTGGAAAATGTTTTTAAAGTTAATTGTTGATGAAAAATAATGACGTTAACAATTAATTCTGGGCAAAATTTTAACTTTTTACTGTTGAAAATGGCTCAATGAGTCAAGTATCCCTTTAAGCATGTCAAAACAACACTTTAAAGAACTTTCCAGCACCTTTTAACAATCCAGATCAGACTGAGGAAGAGGTATGCTATAGTGACCAGCAAGTAGGCTAGAGGCAAATTATAGGTGATCCTGGGGAAGTGGATTTTATCTGCTCTGTAGTAGCCATAAAACAGATAGGTCTGTTCAAGAAAGCCCTACAGAAAAAGCACACAAGTTGAGCGGCAAAACCACAAGACATTGATATTGATTGCTGAAGATAAAAAGACTTACTCCGCCAGACAAGAGATCTGTGATGTGCTCGTGAAAAATGACTAGACCTCGGCGAGTGCTGCTTGGATAATCACTGCAAACACCCCCTGTTGTCAGACAAGATGAGATGTAAGCTGAACACCGTATATCATGCACATACAGCAAGCGTTCTCTTACCATCATTCTGGTTGTAGGTGATGTTCGCTGAGGCGTGCGGGGCAACGATGATGGGCAACAGGACGAAGCTGAACATGAGTGTGAAGATGATCAAGTTGAGCATGACAAGGAAGCGCAGGAAAGAAAAGTAGGACAGAATCCCTGTGCCAAACATTCCTAGAAAAACAATAATATTTAATTCATTTCATTACTTTGTAAATACACTACAAAATTACCAACATTGCTGTCAATTTCTTTCCATATATCTGGCTATGAGATGCATTGTAACACCTCCCTCACCCTCTATCAGATGGATGTCGCCCCTCCAGAGTTGCAAGGCAGTCAGCCATTCGTGTACATCATCTTGCAGTCTACGGAGATACCTGTGGGTGCTTTGCCTCCACTGTCTCCAGCTGCTGAGTTCTGCATCCTCTTGTAGGCGGAACGCTCTAACACCAAGCACGGTCAGACACGTTAGGATAGGATCACTGTGCCATCAACAATATGTGATACAAGTGTTGAGTTAATTGTATAACTAGAAGGGTGAGGATGAACGTTTATTACCGTTTCTGAGCCATGGTCTGGGGAAGTGCTCTAGTTGGTCTCTGCTCCACTTGGCTCTTCTGTTTCTCATCATGTTTACTTATAGTACTCCATTTCCCACTGCCAGAGGAGCCAAAACGGGCTCGAGAGCTGCTCCTTCTTTTGGTGCCGGAATTGGACGCCTTCCTGCGGTACAGCAGGGACTGGTAGCTGGGTAGCTGGTCAAGCAGCGGATTACTGGTGACTTTTCCACTTCGATCAGTGTAGAACACTGCAGAAAGGTTGAAAATAAAAATGGCGATGGTGAATGATGAGCTGAAAAAAGTGGTAGACTACAGTACATAGATAATACAGTAGTTGATTACATAGAGCAATAGTGGAAAATGGTAACTGAAACAAAGTACTATACAAAACCAAATATACAGCATTAAACAAAAAAAAACAATCCTGTAGGTACAAGTAATTCACTAAAACACTTATAACGAACGCAAATATGCAACTTATGTAACTAACTCATGTATGGTAAGGTTATAAACTACAAAAATTAAGAAAGTTCCGACACTACACTCACACACTCTGTCTGACGCGCTAAACTGTGTGCTGCATCTCAGTACTTATTTGTAGTCGTAAAACATGAAACCCTGTTCGTCTTTCTCAAGACAAATAACCCTTCATCTCACTACAACTTACATAGCATTAGCTGGTTAGCTGAAGAGTTAACTAAACTAAACTGGGATGACGACTGCGACAGGTAAGGGCGAACACAAAAAAGAAAAGAAGTTTCACCTGAATCGGTATCCATCCCGTCCTTTTCTGGTGTTGTAAAATCGATATATATAGAACAGTGTTATGTTGGGCAACCATAAAGCTGTTAGCCTCAGCTAATGTTAGTGGTTGTTGACGCTACTGTTGTCAGGTTTAAAACTTCCAGTGGCAGCGACAACTTCCTGAACTCCAGAACACTCC
The DNA here is from genome assembly GCF_051991245.1 of Festucalex cinctus. NCBI lineage: Eukaryota > Metazoa > Chordata > Actinopteri > Syngnathiformes > Syngnathidae > Festucalex > Festucalex cinctus. The sequence continues at coordinate 19,834,499 of NC_135416.1, read as the reverse complement.
CACGGTGTGTTTATTTTGTGTAGTTCCTTTTCACTTTAGCATTTTTTTTATGACTTCATCCAACAGATTAAGAATATATGATAATAAAATAATGATAAATAAATCAATAAATAAATATATGCACATACACAAGCTGCAAGTCAAAACTTCGGTCAGATATTTTAGTGCACTACATTTCCCACAATTCCGGGCTATCGTTGCACAAAAAGGCTGCGTTCACAACTTCAAAAAACATTAAGCGGATCCCAACAGTTGTTGCGAACACAACGCGCCCTTAAAAAGCGCTGACAATATTTTCACTTTCAGATATAATTTACATTTAACCAGTGTATTAAGTTTGTACAGTTTCATTTCTGTTAATATTGGCAATATCGCTCAGTATAACGCATATTAATTACAGTACACAGTTTATGGAGTTTAATTTTCGGATGATTTTCACAAGTGACAGCCAAACAGAAATAATGTAAGATTTTGCAAACTGTGTGAGTTAATGGGTATTATTGTTATCATTTTTCCCCCGTGTTGTCAATCAAATCACATCTCATAGAAGTGGTCGACAGTGTGATGCGCCTCTGAAATCCAAGCAAGATAATTGATTCAAATTTGACCCTGATCAATTACAGTAGCTCTCGCCATTTTATATTATTGACATAATGTTCAAACCGGATATAACACAAGTAGCTACTGTTGCTACTGTATATATCATTTCTTTATTTTTGTTTGAGTATGAAGAGTAGCAAAGTGTACAGGTCTGTATATCCACTTGGACACCTGCCTGAATGTCCTAATAAGGATGTTAAATAAATTATGGAATTCATTATATGTTCACAATAGACACTGTACACCTGAGACCCAGCTGGTCTATTGATAGGCAGTGGACTTTTACCTTTGTGACTTCAGGACACACTTCCTGGTTACTCACTTTTTGTGATAGTTGTTATTGGACACACAGGGTTTTGTTTTTTGGTCTGATTATCATGGACTCATAGGTTGTTTTTTTTGTTTGCTTGTTTTACCAGGCTTCACTTCTAGTGGATTTCTTTCATTTTCTTCACAATCACCAGGTAAGCCGATCTTGCAATGTATGTATCTCTTTGACAGATTATATTTGTTTACTAGGTTAAATAGTATAACTTGATGACTACACTCCTGTTGATCTCCCATGATAAACTGGGGTGCCGCAGCACCCTTGTTAGGAATCACTCTAACTTATTTCATAAATTAATGATAAACCAATGGGGATGGGGCAGGCAGATTAAATGACAAGCTTCTTTCTCTCAAAAAGTGACCACCACTTCAAACTTACAACTTAGCCTTGGACTTAGCTTCATAAGCAACAACCCAAGATACAATATTTTAATCACACACTGTACTGTTTACTTGAACAGGACCGGAACTCTATCATACAGTGAAAATATCAATAGTTTGAAGACCCTAATGTCAAGTTACAGCAACGGAGGACTTCTCAACCCTGCCTACCATGACAGCGAGACTCTGGAAATTGATAGGTGTGTGGTAATCACTCATTTATCTCTCAAAATTCACTTTTTTACTTTGGGCCGCCATTTGTGACGTATTGATGTCATATTTACATATGACATGAGTATATACAGTAACTGGGTGTGCTCAAAGATTCTTGAAGAGGAGGTTGAAATTTACATTGGTTCATTGAAGTACTTTTCTTGGAAATCTTTAACTCTCGGGATTCTGGATAATTTCTCTAACTCTAACACAGTAAGTCTGAAAATAGATTATTATACGCCATTACTGAACCTTTTAGCCTGATGGCAGTTGTATTTAAGTGATATGATTCCAGATAATAGTAACATTATAAACTTTAAATGTAATTGTCATATTTCAATTGTTAGCTAAAGTCTTATAAATTGTATATCACAACTTGTTGAATATATTATATTTCCCATTGTTTATTCTGTGTCGTATTCAGGTCTTCCAGAAAACCAAAGCACACTAACCCCTATGTTCAGGAAGAACATGACTGGTGGAAGGACAGGGAGGAATCTTATGACTACGAGATTGGTCAAACCAATGATAAAGATGATATAGTGAGAGTACCGGTACCCTGGGGGGGTTGGCAAGAGGAGGACTGGAGGGGAAGAGAAAATATTCCTATGGGACTGCAGTCAAGACACTCAGAAAGCTCTGTATTCCAGCATGACTTCAGTGAGTGGGGCTCAATCTAGGGCCAATACACAGAATATTAAAATTGTATCATGGCATCTAATGTACCAACTCACTCATTGTTGTGCAGATCACAGTCCAAATCAAATCGACCATGACTCTCAGTATGATCAATTGCCACCTATCCGACTTCCTTCTGCATCATCAGGTAATGGTTCACACCCCCATAGTGGTTTAAGTGTGGTATCTATTTCTACAGTATAAGATCGTTTACGGTTTAAATACTGTTTATTCTCTATTATCGTTCTTATTTATTTATATTAGGGGTATCAAAATTAATTCTGAGTTAATTTAAAGTTCCTTTAACACCACTAATTCTTTTAACGTGCGATTCATGACCGGCCCTTACTTGGAAAGACTGTACTGGGGGAGTTCCAGTTGCAACACAGCAGACACGTCCAGGTCAAAGTTTAGCAGTAATAAATGTAATAATGTCTATATTTGTATTTTACAATTTTGAAAGTGTGCAGAATTTCACAAGTTACTTCATGTTAAAGATTAGATAGCTCTTAATATGAAAAGAAAAATGCACTGAGCTGTCACCAATGTCTTACAAATGCAGTTATGTCATCTAGTGGCAGAAAAATGACCAACATAAATCAATATCACACTTTTTTTTTGCTGAAACTTGCAATTAATCATGAGTTAACTATTGAAGTCATGTGATAAAAAAATTTTTTAATCACTTGACACCTCTAATGTATTTATTGCATTTACTCCTGTATAGTCATTGGTTTCCCTCAATGGTAAATTCAGCTCACACTGTTGTAAACATACATTTGTGTTCCACACCACACAGAATTGAGGTTCCTCCATGTTTCATTACAGTGTAGCATTATTGTAACATTAAATTCTATATATTAAGGAACAAGTTGAACATCTTTACAACCATTGCGTAACTAATTTCTGCTTCCTTCAATTTCTCAGGCACAATGGCTAAGAGACGGAGGAGTGTCGGATTATTAAGGATGAACAGGTTTCCTAGCCAGGATCCTGATCATCTAGCATTCACAGAGGAGGCCATCATGAATGAGATGGAAAAGGGTAAGACTCAGGGGGCTCTATGGTAGATGTTGAATTAGTTCAGATCTCTGTAGATTTATCAATGACATTTGATAGTTTCTTTTCAGACTAGTGACTTCAAGAGTAACAAAAAAAGTGATTGTGTGTCCTTTCCTGTGTAACAGAAGAGAAGAGTCTGGTCAAAGAACTCGTTGCCTTATCAACACGAGACAGAATCAAGGCCATACTTGACCTTCCGATGAGCTTTGCGGAGAAAAAACATATAAGGTGACTACAAGGCTCATACTCGCTCCGTATACAGTACGTTGTAGTTCATTGAGAGGTAGCTCACTCTGAAAGCACTTTGATTTTTTGGATTTGATTACTGACCTCCTGGCACTACTGCGGTGCAAGCAGAGCCGCATTTTCTTAGGCCGCTCATTGGTGTGCAACCCCCTTTATTCGCAAGGCCTCAACCTCCTGCATGGACTCCAGCAAATCAGCGTCTTCTTTTGCCAAGTCAAGAACTGAGTGACAAGGATGCAAAGGGGTATATGCCACGGAAGAGGCGGGACTGTTTTTTGAATAACAGTGCCCGGTTGTTCAAAACTCGGTTATAGCTTTAACCATTGGTTAAGTAAATTTAACCGACCGTTAACTTTAACGGCACTATTATCTTGTTCAAAACTCTGTTAACTTTAACCGGCTGTTACCTTTCCGTTAAAGTTAACACACCTAAGAACTACCGCTAACAGTTTTTAACAGTGTGGTTAACTCTGTTTCGTGGATAATGCTGCCTTCATGATGCCCACTGAGCGCAAGAAGAAGAAGAAGAAGAAGAAAGAAAAAAAAAAAAAAAAAAAAAAAAAAAAAAAAAAAAGTCTATCAAGGGCTTGCCTGTGACGGAGATTATTCTGATGAAGAGTTACACACGTTACCTCTTAGCAGTAATAAAATTCTAACTTTCATGCTGAGTCAAAAGAAAAAGAATAAAAATGTTTTTTAAGGCAAGTTCTAAAAATGGACAGAAAAAAATAAATTATGAATAAAAAAAAATGTTAGGAAAACTCCTAAATTACTTCATCTATTGATTGTTTAAGGTTTTCTTCGTCAGCGGATAACTTCCGGCTTTTTTTTTTTCTCCGTTGAGTGCCAGCGGTCATTTGGATAGTATCTATTGCTTTCGCCGACCCGGAAGTAAACAAAAAGAGGAATTGTGGGATATATCGGTGCTAACCAGTGACAAACGACACTTAACTTTGACGGTGCCGTTAACAGCATGACTAACCATGTTTTGAACAACGCATATTTAACGGCCGGCTAGTTAACGGCGGGTTAAGAATTTAACCGGCGGTTAGGGGTTAAAATAACCGAGAATTGAACAACTGGGCCCAGTTTGTTTCCGGTTCGGTTTGCGACGTGTGGGCTGCTTCAAAAATACTTGCGCTTCCGACTTTGTGCCCCAGGGTTGCGCGTTCGCAACCCGGACTGGAAATAAACTGATGTGCGAAATCACGTCCCGCCTCTTCCGTGGCATATACTCCACACAGGACCCAAAAGCTCGATTCACAAGTCACAAAACGACTGATTTATTCAATAGTGGTTTTAAAGTATCAACAAAAATTCACAGCATGGCTGGAATCCAAAAAAACAAAGCAAGAAAAGTAACAGCTTAGGAACTCAGCAAGTCTGGTCATAACTGGGAACAAAAGTAGCAACTATTATTCACAGGAAAAGGCTGGAGGCAAAAACTGACTTTAGCAATATTAACAAAAAGCACAGATATTTGGACACAAAAACAAGGCACCGCTTACTATAATGGTCTAGCTCAGGACGTGGCAGGAAACAAGACAAACTGACAACAAACAGGGCTAAACTCAGACTATTTATACACAGGGGTGGTCACAGGTGGAGACAATCAGGCTAATGAGGGAACAAGGGCAGGAAGTAAAGATACTGACACTAGGACACTAGAACCACAAAATAAAAGCCGGAACAACTTACAAGAAAAACAAGACTAAATAACTCAGAACTTAACATAAGCGACGAGACACAACACTGAGCATCTCATGTGTGAGATTTTAAAGGGAATGCATGTAAAAGCGTAAAATGCCTTTCTTTCTTTCTATTTTGTTTTTGTTTTTGTTCTTCTAGTACTGTTAATCATTTTGGTGGGTGGAAAACCATAAATGGTATCTACATGTTAAGACCTTGGCACATACATTGGGGTTTTTAAAGTATGTTTGCAAATGATGCTTAATGTAGTCTATAGGTTCATAAGCAGGTGGTGTGTTGAAACCTAGAATTTGGCCATTTTCATGTTTTTTTTTTCACTTCATCTTCAAACTACAAATTAATACTGTTAGTAAAGCCGAAAATGTTGATGCAGCACCTCTATTTGACCTCAGACATTGGACAGGTAAGCTCATTCAAGCGCTTAGTTGTAGATGTTGCCTTTGTTTCAAGGTCTATCCTGAAACTAATTAGCAGGAAGTCCAAAGTATTTTCTCCCGCCGCTTACAGAATTACAGGAGATTGTGCAAGCTGTCCAGGAATAATGTTTTTATTTTATTGAAGGCAAGCAAATTAACAATCACATCAAATAATGCTGTGAATGACCTTTACAGGAGTGAAGTGCTGGCATTTGAGTCCCGGTCTCGTCGTTTCACTTGTTTTGCAGACTGTTCAGAGAGAACATCACTGGTGAGTTTCGGTATAACATCGCAATACCGTACTGCATCAAATCATTTGTCATCTTGAAGCACGCCCGTGTCAAAATCTGTGTTCTTGTAGTTTCTTCGCAGGTGCGGCTACAGTATCCGGTCGGCTAGGCAGACCTTGGAACTGTGGCAAGGCATCATGAAGGAGATAGGTGGCAAGTTCGGCACCAGTGTCCTCACCTACTTTCTATTTCTTAAGTGGTTGCTCATTTTCAACATATTCTCCTTCCTGGTTAACTTTGGCTTCATTACCATCCCGCTGCTGGTTTATGATATTTCCCCCAATTTACCTCCAAATGTCAGCTTCAGAGGACTTGAGATTCTAACTGGAGCTGTAAGTATAGTCTTAAATTCAGTCAGAGCACCATCATGGTTGACACATTTTATTTCGAATAGACTCGTTAAAATATAATAACGTAATATTGAAATAATAATTTGCATTGTGATGTGTTTCAACTCCATCAGGGTTACTTCAACTTCACTGTCATGTACTACGGTGGTTACAGCAATGAAACCCTTGTGGGTCTGGTGGAATACAACATGCAGCTAGCCTACTTTTTCACAATTGCCATTTATATGGTGCTGTGCGGCATTGCACTAATTGCAAGGTTAGTCTAAAGTAGTTTGTGTGATTCTTTCTTTTATTGTAAACAGTGGGTTTACAGTATACACCCCTATGGAAACATTTCCTTTGTCTACTACAGCATGGCAAACTCCTTCAAGACACATTACATGCTTGCGGATCAAGTTTCAAACAGCGCATGGCAGCTTTTGTGCAGCTGGGATTTTAGCATCATCAGTGAGAGAGCAGTGAGACAACGCAAGAACAACCTCAGAGTACAGCTAAAGGTGAATGCTGTCTTTCAAACCCCTCTCAATATGAGAACATACTTTTACACTAAGACATCAATACAATACTGGGCTATGTACAGTATTTAACTCTGCAGTCAACAAGGATATGTTGAACGTATTAAACGCTACAAGATGTTGCTCCTGAATCAACTGGGAAGTGGCATAACTCATTCAGTGCCATTGACGGCTATAGACGTCAATAATCATTTTTAATTCAGTGCCATTGACGGCTTTAGATGTCAATAATCCTTTTTAACTGGGCTGGCAGTGAATGAGTTAAATCAATCTGGAAATCTGATTGGTCAATCAATCGGTCACTAAATCAATTAATGCCTTACTATCTTTTGGGACCATAATAACCTCATGTATCCTTGCAGGAGTCAATGTCAGAGAAAGCCCAAAGAGATCTGCTAACCCTCACTGAAAAGCTCAAGCACATTGGGATTCATCTGGGCTCGTGGCTTCTCTCCACCGGTCTGGCTGTTGGATGTGCCGCCAGTATCTATTTTCTCTGCCAGTACGAACAGCAGGTACTCAAGTCAAATGATGATGGCATGACTAACAATAGAATAGCACTCAGTGGAGGGTGGTTAATCGAAGGTGATCTATCTATCTATCTATCTATCTATCTATCTATCTATCTATCTATCTATCTATCTATCTATCTATCTATCTATCTATCTATCTATCTATCTATCTATCTATCTATCTATCTATCTCTCTCTGTGTGTGTAATAAATAACTAAATTTATATACATGTTTAATATCAATTTTATATTTAAATTTAAATTCTTAATATATAATTTATTACATTATTATTATTATTATTATTATTATTATTATTATTATTATTATTATTATTATTATTATATTGATTTGTTTTATTTGATTTGATTTATTGAGCAAAAAAAATATACAAACAAACAGCAGAGGAACAAAAATTAAAAAAGAAAAGAAGAAAAGAAAAGAAAAAACAGAATTATTATTATTATTATTATCATCATTATTATTCTTATTATTATTCTTATTATAAAATGACTAATTTAATAAAGCTGTATCTGTAGACTGCAGAATTAAAAAAATTAAATAAAATTCTTCCTAATGCACACCCATTTTTATGTAGCAGTGACATTCCTGTTTCGTGCAGTAAAGTCCTATCACTATACCGTTCAAGATAAAGAGTGACTCATGATGCAAAGAATTCTTTTTAATTACACACACACTCTATTGTCTCTGCAGAACACAACAGATGCTTCAACCTGGTCGCCGCTTCAAGAGGCCGAGACTCTCCTTGTCCCGTTTGTGGTCTCCTTGATGAACCTGGTGGTCCCACTCTTCTATTCTCTCTTCAATAAGTTTGAGCAATATTCCAGTCAACGCAGGCAGATCTACGCTCTGTTGCTCAGGTCTGATAGCTGGCTTTCTGTTTCTCAACATGCATAGTATGCTTAATGTTTGCAAATTTCCATTGTGTGGGACTGATAGAGGTTATTGTATCGGTTGTTTTATATCTATCTATCTATCTATCCATTTTTATACCATTTAACCCGTTGATGGTGGGGGTGAGCTGGAGCCTACTCGATTTTGGGCGAGAGCAAGGCAGTCACAGGGCTTATACAACCAAACATTACCACCTATGGCCAATTTATTTCCATTGTAACCCATGCATGCATGTTTCTAGAAATCCCCCGCAATCACAAGGAGAACATACAAACTCCTGACTGGATTTATGTACTGCACATATGTAATTGTGTTACTTATGTTTAAATACTTGTTTTTCCTGTTTCCAGGAATGTTTTACTCAAGATGCTTATTCTGGGTGTTTTATGCTACTACTGGATGAATGTGGTGGCTCAGAAGTTTTCAGTATGTTGAGTAAAAACCCTTTAAGACATTAATCTAATCAGTTGCGCAAAGTCTTCCTTTACCTTTGTGATGTTTTTCCCACAGTGTTGGGAGTCCATGGTCGGACAGGCATTGTACCGCTTGGTCATCTTTGACTTTTTCTTTCTCATGTTGGGATCCTTCTTTGGAGAATTTCTCAGCAAGTGAGTTGTGCAGTTTCAACACTGTTTAAATTTCACCTCACATGGGACTTATATTTTTTATTTTTTGTGATCTGTTACAGTTTGATTGGAACAAAATTCCTACCACGTCTTGGTATTCCAGAGTTTGACGTTGCCAGAAATGTCCTTGAGCTCATCTATGCACAGACTCTTGTCTGGTGAAACAGTTTATTGCAATTCATTCGAAATCAATGGCTGCAAATCTTACTATTAGATCTATTAAACTCCTATGATAACGTGTTTGTTATTCTTCTCACTGTAGGATCGGAATCTACTTCTCTCCACTGTTGCCTGCCATTCAGATAGTCAAGTTTTTTGTCCTATTTTTCATAAAAAAGGTAAATATATGCCCATTTTTTTTCAATGTTTTCCAGACACAAGCCCATTCATGTTTCTGTCAACTCCTTTGTCTCTCATCTTATTACTTATGCATAGCTTCCATTTTGTTGTGAGGTCAACTAATGGCATACAATAAACACACTGAGGAGGATCAGTAATTGGATCCTGGTTGACTGCGGCATTGTTGAATCTTTCATGCACATTGTGAATGACCTTTGAAATAACACTATTCAAGCCTTTGAATGTTAAAGCCCCCTCATGTTTTCCATTACAGTGTGAAAATGAAATGAGATTGATGACATTATGATAGTAGTACAATGTTCTTGTCCCCAGGTCAGCCTGACTCACAACTGCCAGCCTCCACGGCGGACAGGCAGAGCAGCTCAGATGCAAACCATCTTCGTTGCCCTCCTCTTCTTCCCCTTCTTTATGGGTGCACTGTCAATGGTTGGATACACTGCATGGCGGTATGGCCCATTTACAGTAGACCCTTTAAAAGTGGAAGTTGAAAATAGTCTCAGCAACAGTCCAGATTTCTCAAATCAACTCCTTTAATTTAAAGTTTTGCATTCTGTGTAGACTTACTCCCTCGGAGCAGTGTGGCCCATTTCGGGGCCTAAACAACACCTTCAGTGTGGTTGGAATCTGGATTGATAGCATGGAAGGCGTCCCTGGTTCCTCAGTGGCCATCTGGATCTATGTCAATGTCATCAAAAGTGAAATTGTTTACTTCCTCGGCACTCTCATAATCTTGTAAGTGCACAGGAATTTCTCAAGTGTTACTCTTGCTGTATTGTATGTTTCAAAACCCCTAATTTAAAAAAAAAAAAAAAAAAAAAAAAAAAAAAAAAAAAAGACAGCTTTGCAATGTATTCACCTAGCGAACAATAGTAACTCATCTTAAGTTTCCTTGGGGTATAGATTTTCAAGTAATGCGGTTTAACTTTAATGTGGTGGAGTGTAACATTTCACAGTTGATTTGACAAATAATGGATTTGTTTGTTTTTTCTCTTCTACTTGACTGCTATGTTTTTCTTGTCAGAATCATCATATACATGTTCTGGCAAGTCTCTCAGGGCCGCAAGCTCCTGATTGGTCGACTGAAACAACAAATTGCTAATGTGAGTGTGACTCGAACGTTCGTCTGAGTGATTTATTTGTGCACCAAGGCAGGAAATAATTTATTTTCTAAATCCAAAAAAGGAAAAGATTAATGAAGATTATTAACTCAGCAAAAGTCCAAAATGTTCAAAAGGTTCAAAGTACCAAACAAACACTAGGAAAATGACTCAACTTTATTTTAATTTACTTGGTAATGGACAGAAACACAAACACAATGAACCAATAATGATTGAAAGAAGGCAGGGAACCAATCATACAAGTAAATTGACGAGACAAGAACACTAGCACAAAACACAGGTGGCTCAAGGAGCTGATTGGTAGGAATGAGGACAGGTGCAAACGAAAAAAACCCGAATGATCAAGACAGGACACAAATCACAAGAAAAACAAAACCAAATGTATTCAAAACAAATAGAAGTCCAAAAACAGATCACAACACCTTTTTGGTTGAAACTTTATCTTTAACCTCTTTATATTTGTTTTTCTTACCAGGAAGGTAAAGACAAGTCCTTGTTGGAAAAACTACAGAGCCTCCAGAAAGCTCATCAGAAGCACAAAAAGAAGAATCAAAAGAAGGTACATTTTCTACGTCTAATAGGGATGTAATGATAGCCAAACATCACGATATGAATATCACGATACGATAATTAGCACAATATTGTGGGGAGATTGGCGATAAAAAAAAAAATATATATATTGTGCTTTTGTACATTACAGCAATGAAAAGTCTAAAATGTAAATACTATATATGAAAAAATATAACTAATGCAAGCACACATTGAGTTCCTACACATATTATTAGGGTTTGTGGGAGGTTGTGGACCCAAGTGGAGGGAGGCAAGGAGATGCGTAGTGGGTGTGCTCTTAAATAAGTTTTAATTTAACTCAAAACAAAGTGCAACACAAAATACAAAACAAGGCTGGAAATAAACTTACTAAGTGAAAACTAAACAGGCGGGAGAGACAGGCGCAGGGAACAAGGTGCGACCAGGACAAAAACAAATACTTGACAAGGACTGAAGGAAAGCAGGGAACTAAATACACATACTAACGAGATAACAAGAGGCACCTGGACAGTACACAAGTGGCTTGGGGAGCTGATTGGATAAACACAAGGGAACAGGAAAACGAGCACAGGAGGACCTGATAAGACTTGACAAGAGAGACAGAAAAGGAGAAACAAGGAAAACATGACCAAAAAGCCTAAATCAAAAGCCAGATCCTAACACATATTGACTTGGTTCACAAGCAAATTACGTTCCCCTTCATCTGACCATTAGCGTGGATTTTAAACATAGAAGGGCCAAAACATGCCTTGTGAAAATTAAACTGCACTAAGAAACTAGCCACCAGAGGGTGCTAGGACTGCACTAATCTACGACTCGGGGACCATTTCTGGCCCACCGTACTTTTTTTTTTTTTTTTTTGGGTGGCCTACAGCAAGCACTAGAAATAACTTGTGACATCATCGCCCGCAATTCTATAAAAAAAAAAGTGGATGTATGTGAGTAATGGGGACTACCATGGCTGCTAATGATAAATATTTCTTAATATACAGAAATACAAATACATTTACAGCTGAAATAGTAACAAAATTCATCTTCATAAGCTTCATTCAGCTTCAAAAACGTAACAATAGTTTCCCTCACTTTCTTCTTAGTGTCAATGCCAGATTTATGAACATATAACACTAATGGTTATGAAGTCTGGTCATCTTATTTCAGATTGCGCTTGTTTTGGTTCTAACTTTGGAGATGAGATCCAGCTGCTACACAATGGGGTATATGCCCCGGAAGAGGCGGGACATGATTTTGCACATCAGTTTGTTTACGGTCCGGGTTGCGAGCGCGTAACCTAGGGACACAAAGTCAGAAGCACAATTATTTTTGACGCAGCCCACATGTCGCAAACTGAACCGGAAACAAACTGATGTGCAAAAACAGTCACGCCTCTTCCATGGCATATACCCCATAGAGGGGCCAACCCAAAATAGCAAAAGTCCTACACCATTTGCCTATTACAGTAGCAGTGCTTTCTCACTTGGTTTTAGAAACTGTCTATTTTTCCATTTCAGCACCCCAAACGTCGCCTAGACGACAGTTCAACAGGTGGCCACTTGAACTCCACGGTTCATGCTTTACTTATTCACCAAGCACATGAGCAAGAGGGGAGGCGCTTCCCCAGCGGTATGCCGCGTCCCTCAGATATCTCCACTTCTGAGGCTGTAACCATGATGGCCCCTCAGAAAACTGAAGAGGAAATGGAAGAACCAATCTACCAGTCATTGACACCAAGGATGCCCGGCAGGCACGTGGGTGAAGATAATGAAAGAGATACATACTACAGTACAGTCAAAGATCCTGAAACCCCTCGTGACAGATCCATGGCTGTAAATGAGGCGAGGCAAGCAAGGCAAAAACATGAAGATGATGCAGCACTAGAGGTCGATGGCATACCATCTTCATTTTCAAATGCTATGATACAAGTCATGCGAGCAAGGCAGAGAGCAGAAAGAGATGAAGGTCTTCATTGGGACCCTGCTCCCCCTCAAAATCTACCTCCTGCAAGTTCCAATGCTCTCATACAAGCTATGTTAGCCCGTCAACAAGCCCAGAATGAGTATGACGATGGCTACTAAATTAAAGGTTTGAACGTACTCAACGCTGAAAAGCAAATATGAGGTTGTTATTCAGATAAACTATATCAGGAATTTGTCATCTAAATAATTTCATTTTCAACAAAACCTACACATTAATTTATTCAAACTATCATGTTGGGCAATGTATGTGAGAGTGTAGTGAATAAGTGTTTGTCCACTTCCTGATTTTTTTCCCCTACATTTGTCACACTTGAATGTTTCCCATCATCAAATAAACTGCTGTCATTTTTGCCCAGTCTCTTCCTCATTGTTGAGTCATAAACACAGATTAATTGAGGTGAGTGAGGCCAGCAGTTCTTTAAACATTATCCTGGATTCCTTTGTGACTTCCTGGATGAGTCGTCACTGGGCTCTTGGGGTCATTTGGCCACTCCTCCATACTTTCTTAATTTATCAATAAAAGCTCTCATCGTGATTTGCAATAGTCTTAAAGTTTTAGGGATGACTTTGTAACATGGCATTTTGTTGCAGCTTTTGGAGATCTTTTGGCTGGCCTAATGTTTGTCAGCCAGGTTCTATTTAGATGATTTTCTTCTTTTTTTTTATTTATAATTTTCATTACGACACTTATAGGCACTTATTCCAATCAGGCTATTATTCTTTTTTTCTTTCAAATATTCTCTAAAACCATGAGGATACTTGCACATTTCCATGATCTACAAAGATTGCAGCTTCCTTCACCATTGACAGTAATTCTAAGAAGTCCTTCAGCCATATAGTTTGCATGTCTTTCAGTTCACATATATCGTCCCTTTCACAGTCAGAGAAGCAAAAGCAATGATCTGATGATTAATGAATATTTTCCTGTTCCCATTGTAACTTTGTGCGACTGTGTTGTCAGGCAGGGATAGGCTTTGCAACTTTTAGATAACAGATGCTGATCCTTAACAAATAGCCTACTTGCTGCTCTTAGTTTTTATTGTCATTCATTTGTGTGCTTTATTTAAAATTACACATTAAAAATCATTAAGTGCAGTATTTATTTTTGCATTATATGTATATAATTGTTTATATAATTTATTATATTATATAGGGTAATGTCTTGGATTGGCTGGCAACCAGTTCAGTGTATACCCCCCTACTGCCCGAAGCCGGCTGGGATAGGCTCCAGCACCCCGTGACCCTAGTGAGGAAAAGCGGTTAAGAAAATGGATGGATGGATGTAGGGTAATATCATATAAATGATAAAGAATTAGATTTATGATGTTTAGATATCACCCTGTCTTTCAACCATTCCAAGCTATCCTCAATATACTGACTTGTATATGACCATATGGAAACCTTACATAATAAGCAAAATAATGAAGATACATAGTAAGTATGCACAGGCCTCAGCATGAGCAGATTTTTATGACTGATATTTTATTTGTATTTTTTTTTATTATGTTGAGACCATTCACGTTGAATATTTTACTAATTGATTATATATGTCTGCTGAGATATTTCATACACTCAACAAAAATGTCACAGATGCTGATTAGACACCATGATTATGATTAGTGCACAGGTGTACCTTAGACCGCCCACAATTAAAGGACACCATAAAAGGTGCAGTTTAGTTTTATGGGGCGGGGGGTTGGAATCTGTGTTTTCTGGGTCCCCACACGCCCCCCTCAACATCTTGATATGGCACACCTGTGAGGTGGGATGAATTATCTCGGCAAAGGAGAATTGCCCACTATCACAAATTTAGACTGGTTTGTGAACAATGTTGAGAGAAACGATGATATTGTGTATGTAGAAAAGTTTTAGATCTTTGAGTTCATCTCACAAAAAACAGAGCAAAAACATAAGTGCTGCGTTTATATTTTTGTTTATATTTTGAGGACAGCATGGTGGAATAGTCTGCCTCACAATTATAATTGGAACATCTCCATGTGGATTTTGCTTTTTTTTTTTTCCTGCGCTTGCGTGCGTTTTCTCTGAGTACTTCAGCTTCCTCCCACATTCCAGAAACATGAATGTCATCTGGGATATGGCTCCAGTAACTCATGAACCTAATGAGGCTGAGCCGTACTTGGGAAATTCGTTGACAGGCATATACTGTAAATACTTTTTCCAGTTGCAAACAACATGGTTTAAAAGTGTTTTCTCAAAATTGTCAAGGATATGACACCCAAGTCCAAATGTATCCACAGCCTGGAAGATTTGGCTGAAACTTTCATTGACATAAAGTTGGATTGTATCTATTGTCAGAAGAAAAAAAAACCCACACATCTTTTTTTTTTTTTTTTTTTTTTTTTTTTTAAAGAGCTCAGAATTGTTCATTCGGTAGTCTTACCGATTCAACGTCTTGTCATCATTGCTCTTTTTTTTTATTTTTTATTTTATTTTATTTTTTTTGTGTGTATGTGTGCGTGCGTTTGCGTGCGTGCGTGCGTTTGCGTGTGTGCGTTTGCGTGCGTGCGCGTGCGTGCGTGCGTGTGCGTGCGTGCAAATACGTATAAATTTATACTCATTCATTCACCTAAAACCTTATAAATATCCTTATAAAACCCACACATCTTTGAACAAATTCATTTTCATCCATTCATAAGAAGACTACTGACATATTTCTGCTAATTTAGTCTGATAATTAACAGAATTGTTTGTTCAAACCAATTTTTTTAAACACATTTTTTCCAACTTTGAATTTATTTTCTTCAAATTGAAGCAGAATACATTTAACAGAAATAATACAAAGAAACGTCAATCCTTCACAAATGTATGACACCACAGGCTTTTTTGTCCTCTATAATGTTTCAGTGAAAGTGGTCGCCCATCTGGACCCTTATGAGATTTGCCATTGTAAACACCCAGAATAGAACCACATCATGCCCTCCAAAGGAAAATACCACCCACATGATTTACAACAGCACAATTTTATGTAGGCACGAGATTAGTTGCAAGCAATTTGTGGCTGTAATTCAAAATCGAAAAGCTTTTATGGTTAGACAGTCATTTACATTGATACATATTTTTTTTAATACAAGAAACATGTTCAGTAAGGCTCGAAGCATCTGTAACCTTCACTGTAATCATGGGACTATACTATACAACACTTTCTACATTTTACATAACAATGTCAGTCTTTTTGTTCTCTGCTGGTTTGAATATTTCAAAATCTCCCACTTTCACGGACTCCATTCAATTAAGGCAGTGTTTAAATATCTGGCTCGAAGTCCTCATTGGTGTTCGAATCTAAAAAAAAAACACCGTCAAACTTGATCCATCCACCGAGCATCCTCAAATCAAGCTGTCCTGTCAATTTCAGCACTGCTCTTCCCCCAGTGAGGCCCGAATGTCACTCAGGTCCAAGGAGTCCACCGGTATGGGTGTTTTCCTGCCGCTTTTAAGGGTCTGGCTGGAGTAGACCTCGACAGACTTGGAAATGGAGTGCACAGATGGCTCTCGGAAATATTCGAAAGCCTCTCTTGCGTGTTCCTCACGAATGCTCTGCTCAAAAGTCTTGCGTTTGTGCCTGAACTCGATAACAGTCTTCGTGTAGGAGTTGAGTGTGGTGACCGATGCACCCATGCAGCAGGTGAAGGACGCCCAGGCCATGCTATTCGAATATGACACAAACACACAAAAGAGTTAGTTACCTGCGACTCACTTTCGGTTTTAACCTCTGGAGAAAAAGTGGCGGGTGCTCAATCCAAATCACATTTTGATATTCCCCTCCTAATATCGTCACAGTATGTTTGCCTAGATTAGTGTCAATCCCTTTAAGTCCCTCTGCTCTCCTCAAGTAAAGCGGGTCATGTGTGAGGTCAGAAATTCAAATCATCATCTCATGTACTGATCGCTCAGGTTGGTCTGATGCTCCTAAAAGGTCAAGAATTGTTGAGGCTCACAGATTAATTTTTCACACACCGCACATATTGTAGAGGCGTGAAATATCATCCCCTTATGCAATCCCAATCGCGCCTGTATGGCGGCTTTGGCGCCAAAGCCTAATCCTGCATAACATGAGAGCTTTGGGTTTTTTTTCATTAGTGACAGTGATGCTGGGGAGAGGTGAGAGTGGAGCTAAGAGACTATTTGAAGTGGCTGTTTGGAATTTTTAGAATCTATCTTTGTTAAATTAAAGGGGAAGTCAACACAAACAAACAAATTTATTTACAATAATTATGTTGTCTGTGCCCCCATCAATCTAAAACAGCATTCATGTTATTTGTTCCAAAAATTCATGTCAACCGGGATCTCATGTTTGTCTTTCCACTTACAGACAGTTTGTGCACAATTTAATGTTTAATATCAAATGTCCCCCATTTATTTTCAATGGGACAGATATTCAACTTTTCTCAGTTCAACTTTCCACACCCGCTCCCTGACAACTTACCATCATTCCCATGTTTGATACTGCTCGGTGACAAGGTTAAATATACATTAATTGTCACGTAACCAGGAGGTCGTGGGTTTGAATCCCACCTCCAACTGTAAATTGTAAATGTATCCATGGACAGTCCGCTAAGTGATATACATGTTTACCAACTGACTATCATATGGGAAAATGCATTATGATTATGTATCTCCATTTAGCTTCAATGATAGCTTTCAGTATTGTACAACACTATTCAATATAAATACGCAGTGTGGCATAGATTCAGGTCAGAGGTTAAGCACATGCCTGGGACTGCGGGGGCATCTCAGAATGTGGTATCAAATCCTGGTTGGAACACATTTGAATACAATTTCAATTTCAGAAAGTCATTGTCTAATTATTTAACATCCGTTGTATTAAATGTCATTTAACATTATTGAGTTTTTCCCTATATTATTCCATATTTTCAGCTGTATTATATTGCATTATTCAATACAATTACATAAAATGTCACAGTTACTTCCAGCTCCGCAATAGCTTAGTGGTGAAAGCACGTGCTTAGCTTGTAGAAGATTGGTGCTCAATTTCCACTTTTATATTTTAGTACACCTTCAATTTCATATTATAATCATTGTCCAGTTAAGATACATTATATTCAATGTCAGCTGACAACATTGTCATAATATAACATTCCACATGCATTCAAAAATTAGCGTTCAGCTTTCAGCATTCAAGCGCAATTTCTCCAGAAATTGCACGTCAAGTTAATATTGTGTTTGTAGAATATACATTAAGCAGCAAAATCCACCTGTTTTTATACATCTCTGGGGGCAGACATTTTGCCACTTGTTGTCGAGTGAAAATGATGTCACAGTTGCTCAGGGCTCAGGTAATGACCAATCACAGATCTGCTTGCAAACATCACATGAAAATCAGAAAACAGGTGAGCTGTGATTGGTCGTTACCTGAGCCCTAAGCAACTCCGATGCCATTTTCATTCGACAGCAAGTGTCAAAACGGCTCCCCCCAGAGATGGATAAAAACAGGTGGATTTTGCTGCATAATTTATATTCGACAAACACAATATTAACTTGACGTGCAATTTCGAGAGAAATTGCGTTTGAATGCTGAAAGCTGAATGCTAATATTTGAATGCATGTGGAATGCTATATTATGAGATTGACACAATATTCATCCAAACGCCGTTTAATGAAGGCGCATAGAACATTTTAACAAACGTTTTGATGCAGAATCATACCAGAAAGACCAGCCATAGTCCCAGTTATAAGGCCTCCAATCCGGAGGTCCCAGACTGACTGTGACCTGGAAGACCTGCGTGTACATCACATGAGCCACCATGCCCAGAAGACCTGCAATCAAATAGAGATTAGAAACATCCATCATGAACGCGACTGTCTCAGCTATGTCAAAATGTTCCGTAATGAAACCTTTAATAAGCTTTTCAATTTGGTGCAGCATGTTACCGCACGAGACACATTGTAACAAGTAGGGGTGTGAATTGCCTAGTACCTGACGATTCGATTCGTATCACGATTCACAGGTCACGATTCGATTCGATACCGATTAATCCCGATACGAATTTATAAGTCGATTGTTGCGATTTTTTTCATTCAAATTTAGAAAATACTAATCAGTAAGCTTGTAGAGTGTAAGATTTATATGAAAATGTATTATTTATTTATCTGAAATTTCAGTCTTATAGAGGTTGTAATCTGTTTCATGATTGAACAGCATTAAAATAAAATATTAAGGCTTAATGTTCCGTTCATATAACATTCTTCCATGCTCAAGGTGTGAATCCTAACCCGAAGTCAGACGTTTTGTTGAATATTTTTCCATTAAAAATGGAAGTTTAAAAATCGATTCACAAAAAAAAAAAAAAAAAAAAAGAAGGCAATGATGATAAGACGTTGAATCGGTAAGACTACCGAATGAACAATTCTGAGCCCTTTAAAAAAAAAAATAAAAAATAGATTCAGCCGCCTATTGAATCGATTCAAGAATTGCGCGATGTAGTATCGCGATATATCGCCGAATCGATTTTTTTTTAACACCCCTAGTAACGAGGTTGTAGTTTGGTTAGTTGTACACCTTAGCAAACAACAATAATATATTGTAGGCTACATATTGTTAAATGAGGTGTTTTAGCAACTAATTAAAGCTTTGTAAAGCCAATATAAATGCATGGTGATAACCTGAGAGCACGGTGAAAACAGCAGCAAACGCATTGAGCTTGAGTCCGTCAATGACGTTGCTGGAATGGACGAGTTCCAAACACATGAGGCTGAAGCCCACCACCAGCAGAACTATGTACAGCATCTCCGACACCAGCGACAGCCAAAGCATCCCTGACAAGCAAGATATAATCATGACACAACATGATTGATTTTCTCAGTCAGAAATATCATTATGCAAATCATGGTTGACAATCCTCTGTTTTTGAAACACAATTGCAAAAATATATGTTCTGCTTGGGTATTTCATGATTGTATTTAGTGTTGTTCCAATACCGATACTGGTATCGGCAGAGGCGCAGATACTGCATTAAAACAGTGGTATCGGTATCGGTGACTACTCACAAGTAACATGCCGATACCATTAATTCCAAACCTAATATAGGATTTTGGATGCAGCATCTTGTGTCTTGCTCGTGCACAACATTCACTGATATGTGACATGTTCACTGCATGCTGATCTAAGATATCCTATTGGCCCTTGAATGCTCTGAACCAATGGCAGGGCAGCTTTTACATGTTGAGGAAAAAAAATCCTTAGGTATGGTATGGTATCGGTATCGGCCGATACTGCAAAGCTGGGTATCGGAATCGGTATTGGGTGCCAAAAAATGGTATCGGAACAACACTAATTGTATTGTACTTATATATCATAACTAAACTCAACCAAGGTTAAGACTTTCACTTCAAATTAAGTTAAAGGGATACTTCACTTATTTAGCCCATTTTAGCAATAAAAACTCAATATTTTGTCTATAATTAATTTGATACTTTCATTATTTTTCACGTACAAATAGTACCTTTAAAAACACATTTTGCAACTTGCTGTTGACTGAAAATGACATCACAGGGCTCAGGCAACCAATCACAGCTCACCTGTTTTCTAGGTTTGGTCATGTGACATCCACAAGCTGAGCTGTGATTGGTTACCTGAGCCCTTGTGATGACATTTTAGGTCGACAGCAAGTTGCAAAATGTGTTTTTAAAGGTACTAATTATACATGAAACATAATGAAAATATCAAATTTATTATAGGAAAAATATTAATGTTTGACTGCCAAAAATGAAATGCAGTATCACTTATAATTGTTGTCTCATGCTTTATTTAATCATTCTGACAATGAACGGATGCCCACTGGGGGGGAAAGTAATTTCTCATAATTGAGCCATATGCATGCTTTGTTGTGTTTTGTTTTGTTCATAAACTAGCATACAGCATATTGGATTCATCAGGAATAAAAGACACAATGTGCCTCAAGCGTAACAGAGACATTTACTCAATGCTTAGCAAGACTCAATTTTGTATCTTGTTTAAATTCAAGCTTAGCTGTCAGTGATTCAATATTAGACAATCAATGGCCTTCCCTTTTATTAGATAAATATTTATATAGTTAGTCATGAATACTGCAACCACTTCGCTGAAACATAATGTGAAAAGTCAAGAAAAAAAACACACATCTGCCCTTAGAGAGACATTTGCAAGCAAAATTGTATTCCTATCATTTTCGAAAAGGATAGACTAAAACATTTTAGCTTGTAATATGTCAAACCCATCATAACACTCACCTTTCTCGGATGCAGGAGCCAAATCAATGAAGCTGCGGCATCGCTCACCTACAACCACGGAGAATAAAAACGATTAACTTTTGTTGTTGATGTGATGACACATATAGGAAGAAGTTGCCTTCTAAAACAAACCAAAAAATGAAAGGGTACATTATATAAGCTGGTTCTTCTTTTGTTATGTGACAATCATTTTACAAAGAACTAGAAACCCTGATACTGAAATACAATTTTAGAAAGTAAAAAAAAAAAAGGACCCAAGAATTGGACGAGGCAAAAAAAAAATAAAATATCAACAGCGATGCCTCATCTTTTAAGTAGAATTTGCTGTTGGAGTTGTTGTAAAGGAACACTTTAATCAGGTAGACGGAGGCTGGCAACAGCTGTTTTGAGGAAAAACTCATCAAGGCCGCTGTTACATAATCCTTATTAACTCAAGCTGTCTCAGCTCCCCCTCCATCGTACAGCCACTTGATGAGATAGACATGTCCTAGCAATGCCCTCAGGAATCATTTCAATTAATGTCTTGTTTTTGTTGCCGAGTGACATAAAGTGACTTGAAGTGCGGCACAGGTCTCAAATGTTCCAGGGGTTGTCAACAAGAACAGAAAATGCACTCCACTTGTTATTCCAGATTTAGAAACTGTGTGCCAGCTCCAGAGGAGTAATCTGGCCAGGGAGCAGCTTTGACCTTGCTTGTCATGACCTCTAAATGCGCACATTAACTTCACATTCATCTTCGCTATTGTTCCTAATCACTAGCTCTGAGGTTATGTGTTGTTTCAACTATATTTCATACTCCATCTCTGGGTGACAAAAAATGAGAACCCATACTCACTGTACTGTAATGCTCTGGAAATATTACTTTATGTTTTCTAGTGGGCCTGCAGAGTAACTTTTAAACTTCTCCAAACTGTTCAATTGGTCCATGGAGCACCCAAAAAGTATGCCGATGAAATGGCTGCCAATCCAATGTATCTTTTAGTAAATGAGAAGCGCCAAACTTGCAGATTGAGGCGATCGAAACAAATACGACTTACTTGAAACAGCCTGTATCACCAATCCTGACATTACAAAGACAATCATGTTCAGTTTTGATTTGAGCATAGTGTTTCCCTAAAAAAAATAAAAAAAATGAAAAAGTTGCAATCTACTCCACTACTCCACTACAAAAACAATAAAACCAACTACAACAGTAATTGCCAACCAGGGGTGTGCCTTAAGTTGAACCTATTTCACCTAATTTGTCTGAAAATGATTATTTAATAAATTACAAATGTATCTTTGTTCATCTATGCCAGTGGCAGACAGAACAATTAAATGCTCCATCATTCTCCACCTGTTGCATTCATACAACAGAATATGTCACGGCTTCCTGTGCCTATATCAGCTTTGTGTTCAAATACAAATGCAAACATTTCCATCCATCCATCCATTTTCTTGACCGCTTATTCCTCACAAGGGTCGCGGGGGCTGCTGGCGCCTATCTCAGCTGGCTCTGGGCAGTAGGCAGGGGACACCCTGGACTGGTTGCCAACCAATCGCAGGGCACACAGAGACGAACAACCATCCACACTCACACGCACACCTCGGGACAATTCGGAGCGCCCAATTAACCTGCCATGCATGTCTTTGGAATGTGGGAGGAGACCGGAGTACCCGGAGAAGACCCACGCGGGCACGGGGAGAACATGCAAACTCCACCCAGGAAGGTCCGAGCCTGGACTCGAACCGGAGACCTCAGAACTGGGAAGCGGACGTGCTAACCACTCGACTACCGTGCCGCCCGCAAACATTTCACATGGGCTTAATAAAAAGTGGGAAGCTCAGAACTACAATATTAAATAAATGAATATTTTTCTGGCAGTGACATTTAGAAGTCAGCATTACTATTATAAAGGCAGAATTTAGGAAACGGTTCTTGTTTCTTTTAAGTTCCACTGTGTGCCTACTGTTGTGTCCAGTCTATAGTGAGATATTAGTGCCTATAATAAGCAGTGATGTGAAGTAACAATGCACAAATACTGTTGACCGACTACCCGACTGTTCACCATGAATAGTGAAAATCTGTGAAAATAACTGACGGCCATTGAAAAGCATTGTTGTTGTTTTAATAGACCAAAACAAATCTTCCAGAAGTTAGAACCTTGAGGCTCAGATTTACGCTAATAAACATTAAATACAGGTTTAAAAAAAAAAAAATGGAGGGAAAATTAGGGTAAAAAGAAGTTTACATTGAAAAAAAAATCCACAAATATATGCAAAACCATGAGTGCTGAGTGCAGTATGTGCGGGTCGAACACTTTTTTGCTGTACTTAAGTAGATTATTCAGGTATCTCTAGTTTACGTAGAGTACGACACTTCTTTCGCTTCTGCAACACAGCCGATATATGACCAGATCATCAGCAAACTCTGCATAAGCCTGATAACAATCCTGTTGATTAGAATCAGCTTGTGTTGGAAGAGGGAAACTTCCAAAACCTGCAGGACTTCAGCCCTCGAGGGCCGCCCCTGTTTTACATACACGCCATACATATGAAGATGTATGGTGTGTATCTTCACCTGTAATTTCTACTCCTTACTTTGTCAAAAATATGCTTGTTATTTGCGCTGCATGTAATTAAGACATAGAGAAACACAATAAAGAAACAATAGTTGAAATTAAGATTGATTGATTGATCAATCACTCGATCGATTGATTACTTGTAGAGCAGAAAAAAACAGCAACATGGTAAAACAATGAAACACCCTCCATGTCCTTATTTAAGATTTTTTTTTTTTTTTTTAAGTCGTTGGCTTCACAAATTATTCATCCCCTTTGCTGTGTCTTGTGTCGTCCTAAAATACACCAGCTTCTGGCATTCAAAAATTCTTTGTCTATTGTGAAAAAAAACATCATACAAGTATGGGAGGTGTATTTTTTCAGTTGTTATCATTTGACAATTTCACATTTTTGTTAATCAGTTTAAGGACTGAACGATTTAGAAAAATTGCATTTGCATTTTTTTTTCTCTCAATATTACAAAAACAAAGGCATTTTTTTTTCAAAATCCTCTTCCCATGTATTTATTTATTTATCACAAATACAAGCAATAAATAATTACAATAAGCAATATCAGATTCATTATATGTAAATGTTTTGGTCTTATAGTTTTATGCTAAATTAAGGAAAATGAACCAAGCATGAATTAATATGAAAGAAAATGAAAGAAAGTTTATTTGTCGACTACTTCAATTAGAGTTGTTAGCTAAGTTAGATAAGTCTGACGACGTCAATAATGAAAACAAATCTGTGGCTTTATCACTTCAACTTTTCATGTTGCATGAAAGAATGATATGTAAACATGTGGACTGTACTTTTTCAGCACTGAACTTATCTAGACACTAGGGGTGTGAATTGCCTAGTACCTGACGATTCGATTCGTATCACGATTCACAGGTCACGATTCGATTCGATACTGATTAATCCCGATACGAATTTATAAGTCGATTGTTGAGATTTTTTTTCATTCAAATTTAGAAAATACTAATCAGTAAGCTTGTAGAGTGTAAGATTTATATGAAAATGTATTATTTATTTATCTGAAATTTCAGTCTTATAGAGGTTGTAATCTGTTTCATGTTTGAACAGCATTAAAATAAAATATTAAGGCTTAATGTTCCGTTCATATAACATTCTTCCATGCTCAAGGTGTGAATCCTAAAAAAAAAAAAAAAAAAAAAAAAAAACGATTCTGCCGATTATTGAATCGATTCGAGAATCGCGCGATGTAGTATCGCGATATATCGCCGAATCGATTTTTTTTTTTTTACACCCCTACTAGACACTATATAAATAAATAAAATATACAAAAATAAAGTCTCCCAAGTCAGACAGACCAACCGAAATGAAGCATTACTTTGCATTGTACTACATTGTAAGCACTCGTCAGTTCATGTTATCAAAAACTACAGGAACATTCTATAGCTATAATGACGACTAATAATTTACTGTATTACAGGGTCACTTTTTTTTTTTTAACTTGAATTTATTTACTTTAATTGTATTTTATTTTTAAAGCTTTACATCTGCAAAGTGTTTTTTTTTTTTTTCCCACAAGTATCTCTACCTCTATACCCAGTGGTGAATGGTGATGGATATTGGAGGGGGGTGGGGACGCATGCCATTGCATCGGTAAGTCCCTACAACTTTGACACACACGCACGCACACACCTGATGATCTTACTTTCATCGTGGATGTTCTCCTCACACGAGAACCAGATTCCAGTGTGGAACTGGCGGAAGAGGAAGCGGTCATCTCCGGTCTCCCAGCTGTAGACCACCTTGTTTGGGTCGGTCTCATTGACGCCGTAGTCGATGCACTGGTGGGTCCGCAGTTTGCTGCACTTGGGCTTGGGGACCCTCTGCGTGCCCACGCACCAGTAGGTGGTGATGAAAGCCGTGATGGAGAAGAGCAAGGCAAAGAAGTTTAAGCCCACCGACAGAAGAGTCCTGCATCTGCGAGTTGTCTTCATTGTCTGCGAGGAGTTGGCGGCCAGTTCATGGGTACAAGTGGAAGAAGAGAGCCTCAATCCCAAAGGCATCAAACGTTCCACTGTTTCCAAAAGTATCCATTTAAGTGCATGGAACACGCAGCCAAGTCCGGTCGCCAAGAGTCACTCTTGCAGCATCAGGTCCCAGCTGCGATTTGACACTCGCGGTCGCTGGCCAATGAGTGTCTCATAGGAAGTCACGTTGTCAAAGGATTTGACTCCTGCTTTGCATCCAGTGTAGGATTTTCTTATCAGCCACACGCGTTTGCGTCATGAGGGTGTCTGCCCTCCTCCCTACTCGATATGACGACACAAATCGTCACAGTGAACTTACACCAAAAGTTCATTGCGTTGCGCCATTGTGTGCGCCTGCGCATGTGTGTGGGACGTATTGGCTTAATTATCAGTTTATTTACATTCTCTTTTATTGTTTCATTTTCATCTTTTATGGCAAAATGCAATTTCTTTAAACTTATATCCAACATGTTTTTTGTTGTTTTTTTTTTTTTTAGAGTGAAACAGCATAACATGTGAAATATAAGAAACAGAAAACAAAACAGGACAAGTAATAATAATAATAATAATAATAATAATAATAAATTGTATTTGGAATGCACTTTACATTTCAAGAGAAATCTCAAAGTGTGACAGTGGAAAGTTTAAAAAAAAAAAAAAAGGTGCAGGTTTGAAATCACCATGTCACCGTCAACAAAATAGGAATCATACAAAGTTTTAGAAGGCTATTAATCACAAGAGACTCGAAATTATTCACAAGCCTACAGTTGACAAATATTAATGACATACCCTGATCTTAACCCTAGGAGGGCAAGGAAAAAACGCAAAGTTCAGTGCAGGAAGCCTTGACACAGATGCGAGGTCTGCCCCTGCAAAAACAAGTATGCACTGTACCAGCAAAACACACTTTAACTGCTATTTTCCTCAAGTGGAGGCATTCTTAAGGTCCCATTTTAAACATATTGTGTTATTGTTACGGATAAGTAAAATCGGTGAATGTTTTTTCCACAATACAATGCAACTGTCAGGTTTTGGTAGCCATTGGGTTGTGATAGGAATGAGGACCCCCATGCAGGGAAGCAGGTAAAGACATTATCTCCAAAAAAAGTGTGATGACATTAAATAATGGTCCAAGTTCACGATTTTCTATGGAAGAATCGTTTGGTCCACTGTGCACAAGCAGCATTTTCAACTGCACAGAAAATGAGGCCAGAGAGATCTGACATCTCAGCAGCGTGCCTTCATCTTCTACCCCCAGGGGCTAAGCTGTCCTCAAACACGACTCTCAGGCGAGAGCGCACCACCAATGTGTCCCAAATTCCGTTAAATAAGATGCGACGGATATGGTACCTGCTTGGGATTGGCTTTACACCAAATAGCCATGTGGAAAAACGTACATCTGAGGGTCCAATCATGCTCTTGCTGATTAGCTACAACACAATCTAAAAAATGATCACTTGATACGAGTTTGCATGATCTCCGCGTGCTTGTGTGGGGTTCTCTGCGCACTCGGGTTTCCCCACACATTACAAAAATCTATTCTGAACAAATTTTGTTAAATGAGGAGTTAGTTATTTAAAACACACCTATATTGTGTTCTATTTGTTGAAACTTTCATTATGATGAGTAGTACACCATAAATATGATCTTGAAAATTAATCCGTCTCTATGGGCCTCTAATCCAGTGGTTCACAAGCTTTTATTTTTTATTTTTTTTGCTTTTTTGCCCCTAAACCTTTTTGTCACCCATGATTAATACCGCTCATTAACGCATGTTGATGATTCGCCAAAAACATTACCACAAAAACTGGAGCTCTTTTGAATTCCTGTAAAATGGGAATTTAAATCTAGAACAACAAACTTAAAAGATTTTAGGTATACTGTAATACGGCTCTAAAATGGGTAACTAAAATGGAATTGTTTCCACGTTGAACACAATCTATTTCATTCATTCATTCATTCATTCATTCATTCATTCATTCATTTTCTGAACGACTTTTTAAACAAATTTGGTAAACACGAAACCTGTACCATGATACGTTCTTCTTCTGTTATAAATATTCCTAATATGGCACACCCCATCACTGCATAAAGCGCTATTTTTAGAACAGAACCTTGGGCTACTCATGTTGTCGTTGGCACCATTTTCTCTTTTTTTTTTTTCTTTTTTTTTTCTCTTTAACACAGAGCAAAAATGGGTTTTCCGGTTTTGGAGAAGGCAACACAACTCATACCTCCTTGCCCACCATGTAAATTAGTTGCATAATTGGAGGCAACTTCAAAGAGCTTACCTACTTGTGTCCCCTACAAACAAACAAACAAACAAACAAACAAACAAACAAACCTCTGGTTGTGAAACACTGCTCTAACCACAAGAAATCACCACACTTGAGAAAGAACAATCAATCAGAGACAGAAGGCATGACTTATGATGTGTCAGTGATTTGTCATAACTCGTGGGCATACTCATCATGGGCCACCCAAAAAACAAAAAAGAAAACATATACCATTTGTAAACGCCTCACTCGTACTTTTCTGTGTTACAAAGGTCAGCACAAGGCCGCAGGAGTGTGCTACAAATGTTTGACACCTTGTAATTCACTTGGATGGTTAATAGGACCCTCACAGCGGAAGCCAGAGCTATTTTACGTTGCCACTTTTAACTGACAATTTGTTTTTCTCTGAAAAATACCGTTATCAGCGCATGTTTTATGCTAGGATACCAGTATGGAGTAGCTAATGAGAGACTCACAAAGAGCAAACTTCACTGTTTACATCAATCATTCGTGAATTGTGACTCACAAAAGTAAAGTTTACATTTCCCAGTGGATTTTTCCCTGATTTACTTTCACTTGATTGTTGATGGCTCTGACTTGATGCTGACAAATCTTCGAGTAGCACCAGCAAGTATTTTCCTTTGCAATGAAATGTAGCCTACATGTAGCGTATCTCCCGGACTTATTGCTACAACTGTATGTCATACATGGTGGACTTTTTTTTGTCGTAGAGGCAGAAAATAACTTGAAAACTGCGGCGAAATCAGTTAGTTAGGCAGCCTTCGTGAGTGGCAACGTAAGATGGCTGCGTTGACAGTCCATTCATATAGTGTGTATTCACTGTGATGGGTCACAAGAACGGACTTAGTGGTACCCACTGGAGTAGTGGGGTGTTGCTTCAGCACCTGGGGAGTAGTATTAGGTGTCTTGCTCAAGGACATTGAGTCCGGGGATGGTCTCGAACCGGAGTGCCCCCCCCCCAGTGGTAAGTGACAATCCTGACCACTTGGCCACTCTTACATTGAATCTATAGCTTACGAAACACAAATGTGGTTTCTTTGCATCCACTGAAACCAACAGACCATCATTGTTAATCTCTATGATGGGTCACTTTCCATATAGAATTCTTACATAATTCATCATGCAGACGTACGAGAACTGATCTGTTAGGATTTGATCGGAAATAGTAAAACACATATTTCCTCACAGCTTTGCCTAAGCCTGCGGGTCACGTGGACATGTGCATCATGAATGATCACTAAAGAAAAAAAAAAAAAAAGTGGTCAGAAAGACATTGTAATGCTCTTTTGTTACACTCATGTCAGCACAGCTGCTGTCTTTGCTTGCATGAATGTCTCAGCAGCAACAAACAGATTAAAAATACTGGACAAGACCGGGGATGTGATTATTGTCTCTTGAGAGGATCATTTCATGTTGACGTACATGGTCCCAAATTCCATATGGTTGTGGGCAGGAAAATGGATGGCAATAAAAGGAGCTTTTGGATTTTTCATAAGTATCCATGTCAAAAGAGATTAAGCGCGGGCAGCACTGCAACTTTTTATTTGGCTTTGAACACCGTATGAGCATATGTGGATAGAGTGAAACATTTGAGACCTAAGCTTTTGATAGACAGACTTCATTTGTATTTCAGTGGCAACTCACCCTCAAAGCTACTAAGAGTAGAATTTTCCACTAAACAGATAGCCCTTGAGGATTAGTCTTCATAATCTGTGGTTCACTGATCCTCGAAATCATACTGTCTGGGTGCTCGGAAATCAGCTTACAGTGACAGTAGATGGTGTGCGAGTGGTTTTTATGATTGCAGCTGTGTGCTCACGTACAGTAGCAACAAATGAGAACATGACAATCATTTAACAGGAGCAGAGACGTGTCACCATTGGCAGCTCTCCCCCTACATCTTGGGGAAGATTTTGATCAACTTGATTCTCATCTGCAGAGCATTAGTTCCACTTTGCTGTTGTTTCTACACGGTCACATGACACTGCGGCACTTGGATGCTGTGCCTGTGTCCAAATTGACAAGGCTCGGTCCTCCGAAGGCCGAATTTGTCGGCTGCATGACGTCACTCCTTGACATCACGCATGGATTTACACATGAATGGACTGCCGGTCAATGCGGTACCAATGAGCAGCATTGACAATCCATTCAGAGAGTGACGTCATGCAGCCCGTTATTGTATGCAGGAGATTGTGATGTGGACCCAAATTGAGGAGACAGATCAGACGACGGGAATGGGCAACTTTGGGTGATTTATTTACAACAGGGCAAGAAAACCACAAATAGACTTGACGTGAACGAACAGGACTGGACTTGACGTGAACGAACTGGACTGGACTGGACTGGACTGGACTGGACTGGACTGGACTGGACTGGACTGGACTGGACTGGACTGGACTGGACTGGACTGGACTGGACTGGACTTGGCAGACAATACACCCAGCATGACCCAACAGCATCAATGCACCCACACCGACTGGACAAACACAACAGGCTAAATACACCAACACTAATGAGCTAAGGAGACACACCTGGGGGAAAACACAAGGGGCTGAGGGCAGTGATTGGTCACACACTGGTAAGGGAAGACACACTCAGGTGGACATGGTTTGACATAATGAGACAAGGGAAGAAACGAGGAACACATGACAAAAACACCAATCACAGACAAACGCACCCAAAAACACCAAAAGAAAACAAAATCCCAACCCCACAGAACCAAAACATGACACAGCCGACAAATTCGACCTTTGGAGGACCCACCCTTGTCAAGAAATAAGAAACAAAGTGAAACCCAGCACCAACCAGACAGCACACACAGTTACAAAACCACAATATTTCACCAATCCCAGAAACATCTAAATTCCAACAAATTAAAGAGACCTCAAGAGACCAGAAAAAAGACTAAAGAAAGGAAGGAAGGATAGACGAAGCAGAGTTAGTGCGCACTCACACTAGGGCCTTTTCTTCGTTACTGTACTGAAGCCTGATTGACCCCCCTCCTCTGTCCCCCTCCATCCCGCACTCACGTTACTCAAACCGTACCCGGGTCAAGTTGCCTTCGAAATATACGTCATCACATTGATTCACGCAAGAAGAAGACGTCATTATAGTTGACTGTTAAGCAGCGCTATGGAGAGCGAACTCGACAACACGGTTGCACTTCATCATCAGACCAAAGTGAGCCCTTCGCTGCTGCCATCTCTTTGCTAGGGATGCTTTGGTTGTATGGTGAACAGTTCTGGTTGCTCGCTATATACTTCGCATGTACGTATGTAACGTCACGGTTACGTTTCAGTGTTGCTTAGCACTATGGTCTGCCCCAACTGATGGCTCCCCACCCCGACTCACCCGCACCTCCTAGTTGGTAAGTACATTTAAATTGCAGGGAGTTGCAGGGCGAAGACGATGTCTACACCCTACCACACCTCTGGCTGGAAACCCTCCCGCCTACAGCCCTAGTTGGGCTGCACACAGAACATGAAAGAGAGAGAGAGAAAAAAAGTCAGCAAGGCAGGTATGTGGTAAAAAAAAAAAAAAAAAAACTAATTTAATTGAAAAGCAAAAAGTCAAACAACATACTCGAGTAACCTAAAAACACAAAATCAACAAAGTCCAAAAACAAGACACAAATAAATACTATAGGAAGAAGAGACTTGACAAAGGATAAAGAAACAGCAACAAAATGCAACAAGAACAATAAACTGACAAGAACTGAAAGAAAACGGGAAACTAAATACAAACTGGTGAGACACCTGGACAAGAGCGGGTTGACAAGCACTGGTGGACACAATAAACTTAACGAGTAAATACAAATAAATGAACAAAACACAGATCATAACAATAATTAGATCCTGTGAGGTTCATTCATGTAATCTATGATTAATTTGTGGTTAATACTATGGTATGAAATAAATCCAATAGGACATGTTCAAATAGTTGTGCTTAAAAAAAGATGGGACATTTGATGGTCAATGAGTGGTTAGCGCCTCACAATTCTGAGGACTCGGGTTCGAGTCCAGTCTCTGGCCTTCCTGGGTGGAGTTTGCATGTTCTCCCTGTGCCTGCGTGGGTCTTCTCCGGGTACTCCGGTTTCCTCCCACATTCCAAAGACATGCATGGCAGGTTAATTGGGTGCTCCGAATTGTCCCTAGGTGTGCTTCTGAGTGTGGATGGTTGTTCGTCTCTGTGTGCCCTGCGATTGGCTGGCAACCAGTCCAGATGTACCCCGCCTACTGCCCAGAGCCAGCTGAAATAGGCGCCAGCACTCCCCGCGACGCTTGTGAGGAATAAGCAGTCAAGAAAATGGATGGATGGATTTGATTATACGTTTATGAGTACTTTTTTTTTTTTTTTTTTTAAATAAACAATATTTCTTTCCTGTATGGGCTTGGATATATGTACCTCTGAAAGATATGCCTGACTGAAAGAGGTTATCAATTATTTTTTAAATGTTCTTTTGACTTACAACACTCAGAAATTAATATTGTTGAGTGCCAATATTGTGTTCTCTGAGGAGTTGCTTCACTTCTAAATCAAAGTAGTTTATTACCCGAGAAGAAAAAAAAATATTTAAAAAGGTTAGAACCCCAAACCCGTTTAAGAACAACAAAAACTCAAGTTATTAACATATGCAACATATTTCATAGCATCCAGCCATACACATGATCTCTTATTTGGAGATTCACTCATCTTATCCTATGTGGGAATTTTTTTTTTTTTAAGTGGACTTCACGAACAACCCATTGGCCAAGCACCAGCAGGATATCCACCGCAAAATTTCCACCAATCCATTATGCTCGTTTCCTCGTCGATTCATTAATTAATCGCACCGACACGTGAACCACTTTTTAAAAACAGCAAGATTCAGTTCCCGGGTTGTGCCACATGCTTCAGAGCCTCGGACCAATTCCACTCATCACTATGTGCGCTGCATCGCCAAGGCCAGGGATGGACTTACACACCTGACCTGGCCCAACTCTGCCACTGATGTTGATTGGTTCAGTTTGCTATCTATATTAATAATACATTAACGGGTTGGCCAGTCTGTTGGGGCTAAATTGAGGGAAAAGATCATTAAATAGCACCGCATTGACACCAAAAGACATTGGCCCACTGGGTAGCTGTCCTGTATGCCAGGTGGCCAGTCCAGCCCGGGCCAATGCATGCCTCACAACCTTTGAGCTAAGGTTGCAGGCACGTGTACAATTGATCATTACAATAATAGTACTGTATAGATTTTTATTTTTTTTTAAACATTATTTTATGTCTGAACTAATCCTTCACACCACTGAAATGGATGGCAACTTACGTGTGACATAGCTATCAAATTAAATTAAAGTTTGTTTGAGGACAGGCAGGCAACATGGACGGGACAAGCTTTTATATGGGTCACATTAAGGCTCCAGACATCCTAAATCAAACGGTCTCATCTAGCTAAATTGGAGTTTGATTACAAAGATATCTGCGAACCAATTGGCTGCAAAATACCAGATGGTAACCAAGGCAGGATGAATGGACGACTGTCAACAAAGTTCCAAATGAACCCAAATGTTGATCATCCAAACCACGACGTAATAAACTTCAATTCTTTACAACAATAATCTGTTCGGATAGAATTTTCTTAGAAAGCGCTCAAGGGCAATCCACTCTGCACTTTTCACCCTTTTAAATACCAAATAAGTGCAACCAGTCTGGTCAAAGTTTCAGAGGCGGAGTTAAATGTACATACATTACAGTTTATTTTAGGGCAGTAATTACATTTTCTACGTTTCATTTCTTTAGTTCCAGACCAAACAAACAAACAAACAAACATGTATTTGCATTAAGCAGCACTTTGTGGGCTGCAACGGAAACACTTTCGGTAAAAAGAAAAAAATAATAATAATAATAATAAGATTATTTGAATATGTGAGGAATACGTGCTCCAGAAAGCAGACAGGATGGATGGATGGATATTTGAATCACTTTGCATGTCAAAGGTCATATCAAATATGAAATAGAAAGGGATCATTTGCTGTTTGAACAATGGAAAGGTCACACTTGAGTTAAGACGAGAGAAAAATGAAAGAAATGTGGAGGCAGACACTTTATGGATGCCGACAGCTGAACTGGAATGTCAAGTCAATATTTTGTGTTCGCCCCAAAGGGAAGGTGAGATGTTGGACACGTCTACGCAGAGCTGGACACAGCCAGTTTCTTCAAGTGGTCCATGAAGACCTGCAGGCTGACGTCGTCGGTAAGGATCGGCGCTCCCGTTTCCTGTAGTTGCACACCAAACACACCAACAACAAGATGATGAAAACAGTGATACGCATGCAACACCCTCCGACAACTCATTCAGACTATCCAATCTCCTTTATGACTAATTCCTGAATCACTTTAATGAACTAAGTGCATTGGTCACAGATTGGTTTCTGCAAGTGCTCTTGACAATCTAAATCTCAGGCTGCCATTGGTCATGGAGACTGCAATTCTACACTTCATTTAAGATAAGAGGTTGGGGTAATCTATGATCCAAAGCACAGATATGCACAATTTGACAGTATTAAAGTCAAAAAGGTTACCTGTCCCCAGGCGTAGAGGTTGTTGTGGGTCTGGGAAGGGTTGACCTTTGAGAGCAGGAAGCGGGCCTGCGAACCTCCATGCTCTGTATCGACGTAGCGTGGCATGGGAAAGCGCGTCTGTAGGATCTCCTGCGCGTCATCCAAAGGTGCCTGGAGCAGCTGTTTGAAATTTTCATACTCGGCCATTTCCTGGTATCCTGCTTTTCGCCACTGGGCTATGGTCTGGGGACAGAAAGACAGGCTAATGTCATTAACCCAGTGGTGCAACGGATCATCATTGATCCGTGGTCGGTTCGGATCGCCTACGATCCACTGATTGGTTTTTTGGGGACAACAAAAGTGAGCATTCACAGTGGACACCATTCATACATGTCAAGGAAACTCAAACGTACTCAACGTAACACGCCGCCCAAGGCCAACTTCAAAATAAAGGTGGCCAAATACAGTAATACATTGGCGGCAATGCATTGTATGATACGCCAGAAGTCTCTAACGTAAGTTGCTAGCAGCTAGTTGTTAGCATTACCTACGAGTGCCTGGCTTGAATTCTTTATCAATATTCTGGACCAAGGCTACTTTTTAATTGACTCTCCATGTTTAAAAATAGAACTTTGTAGGGCTGGGCGATTAACCGAAAAATCACCATTACTGAAATTTACTACACTAACCAACGTCATTTTGTCCATGTTAGTAAATTTGGTGTTTTAATAATAATAATTTAAAAAAACAACAACAACAAAAAAGAATCGTATTTTCGTCTGTTTTGACTGTATAATCTTGGTAGGCTATGTTCATTCCCTTTTAAGTGTTATAAATTAATAAATCAACAAAAAAGCAGTTAATTTGCATTCCTGCAGTTATTTTCAGGTGGCATATTTAGTGGTCCGAATCTTTTTTTTTTTTTTGGGTGGAATTTATCATGCATTTATCGTTATCGAGGTAAAACTGCCCAATTTATCGTGATATTGATTTTAGGTCATCTTATCCAGCCCTAGAACTTGGTCTTCGTTTACTTTATAAAACACTTTTGTCCATTAAAAAAAGAAAAACATTAAACTCAAAATGTCAAACTTAGCCGCATAGACTTTAGGAACACAACTTTAAGCCATTAATACTTGGTTATTTTACAAATGGACCATGTATAAAATAAGAATGCTTCTGCCTCATATTGCACTTAAAGTTGTATTCCTAAATCCCAAAGGTCTCTATTAGACATTTTGAATGTACGTATTTATTTATTTTAATGGGGAAAAAGGTGTTTTACAATCAAATGAAGATAAAAAATATATATATTTATTTATTTTTTTGCTGATCCGAAGAACGATCCGTGAGTCAAATCCGTGATCCGATCCGAACCGTGACTTTTGTGATCAATTACACCACTACATTAACCCCATACAAACACCTGACAAATGCTCTCAAGCAGCACCCATATAATTAAACTCATTCACTGCCAGTCATTATAGAATATTTTTACATTTCCAATACTCACGTGATATTACATTCAATAATTATATATAAACCGAATCTACCAAATAACAGAATAGACTCCCTACTTTTTGTCCCGTCCCGTTCTTTTATAATTGACAGCAGAAAAATGTAGGTTTGCCAAAATACAGCCATTTCTCCCATGGACTCTGAAACTGTGTTTATTTCCTATAAAATGGGGCAATGATGTCATCTACCGGTGGTTGGGCATCAGTAAAGTTGTTTCCAAGTTTGATATTTACAGTGGAGCATGCTCAGATTCGCCCCCATTTAGCACCGCTCTAAAAAATACAATTGACAAGTATACTTGTCAAAGGCAGTGAATGAGTTAATGTGTCTATTAGAATAAATTCAAGCATTCATCTGCATACCTCGCCATGGTAGATAACAAGCTGGAAGAAAGTGTCCATCAGCAAGATTCGATCTGGAAGGATGCTGCTGCTGTCCAGGAGTACAGGCTGAGGGGGAGAACAATCACTGGTTGGAAGCTTTTTTTTTTTTTTTTTTTAAATAACATTTACGTGGAGCAACACCAAAGAATCAATAGTGTAAAATGTGCAAGGCTGACCTCTGGTGGGCCATAAAAGGAGTATGAGTAAAGGATGGGCTGGATCATGATGAGCGACTGTGTCAGGTCCTGCCTGACAAAGTGGTGCCTGTAATAGGAGGACTCGTCTGGGCTGTTGTTGAATACCTGTAGGAAGGGCGATCGCCGCAGGTGGAACATAAACTGCAAGGGACAAACAAGACCTTGTTAAAACGTCATTTCTAAATTTAAGAGTAGTGTCACGTTCATGCCCATGTAACCGTCTTTTTATAATGTTAAGAAATCACATTGTAGATGCGAGTAATGCACCTGAGGGTAAAGTGACAGCGACTCTGACAGCCTGAAGGATGTCGGATCATCTTTATTGAACTGACCAAACTTTTGGCACTGCAAAAGACAGCAGACATGTAAAAAAAAAAGAAAAAAAAAGCATATTTCTAATATATGAACAGTGCCGTGTCCTTCACGTCGTGCGGCGAGTCACTCACCAGGCGAATGAGCTGCCTGTCGAGCCAGCGCAAGACATCAGGCCCCTCCTCCGACTCTGCTCGGAAGACTCCCAGACGAGCCATGAGCACGGCGGCTGCTTCTTGATCAAATGATGTCTCAATGTGCTGGATTTGGGACTGTGCATCTGCCCAGCTTGGGTGGGGGACACAAATTACAATGTGGGACGATGTGGGTGCAGGTCAGGTTTATCCTTTTTCAGAGCAGCTAACTTAAATCTCATTACATCAATATTCAACTGCTGACAGACTAGCATAATCTGTTGCATGCACCCAATAATAAAAAGCATTCTTACTTCCTGGCAATGGTGGTGACACGTATCCTCCTCTGAGTGTTGGAGTGCTGGTACTGGGTTACAAACTGGACTGCCCCTCGGCCACCCTGCGGCACTGGTGCATTGTGCTGCATATACAGATCATGCGAGACAAGTCAAACTACAGCTCATTTCATGGACTCTGCTGCCTATTCTGAAGAACGAGAAAGCACAATAACTATAACCTAACATTGTTTACTCAATCAAAACAACTTAACATTCCTGAGCTGGAGGATGAAGCAAATATGTCTACCTGATTCACCACTTCAAAATAAAGGCCCAAAGTGGTGGACGGACTGAGACTGCACACTTTCCACTGGCTTGTGCCACCAATGCCCATCTCCTATACAAAACAATGGATTGTTAAGAATAACAACGAGCGCCCAAATGAACAGGACTCGAATACAATGACTTACATTCTCTGATACACAGGAGCCCTTTGAGTTGAGCGATACGCAAGGTCCAATGGCCCCACAGACCTTCAGTTCACGGGAAGTCTGCGCGGACACAAAAGACACGTTTGTTGAACTTTGGAATACACGATCATTGAAATGTAGCCCCAACTAAGACATTATTATGATTCACTTCAACACTGCTGTCATTAATAGGATAATTCGTGAACTGTGAGCACAAATCACTTATTTACCTTGACCTCCATGATACCTCCAAATGCCATGCGGAAGTCACCATTGTAGTCTTTGTTGAAAACTCTCTGGAAGGTTTGCTTGAACAACGAAGTATTGAAGGAGTCTCCCATCACTATGTGTCCCCTGAGAATAGAGCAGAGACAATTCACATGTTTGATACTTTGAGGATGGGAGTTCCCTTCCCCTGATCTAAGAAAATGAGGTAGATTATTCCAGCCTGATGTTATAACCCATGTCCGCCATCAGTAAAGTACAAGAATACTTTGTTGATACATCAGCATCCCACTTCATTTCAAACAGCAATCCAGTAAATACGACTGCTAAATCTACAAGTTCAAGTCATTTTTAACCCGTTTCAAATGAAGTATTTAGTTATTTTTTGTATTGCATGTTTAGAAAGCAGTTACATTGTTATAGAAAAAAAATAAAATAAAAACACTTTCTGCTCAATTGTCAACAAATAAACATTTTATATTGTTTTTGTTTTCATCCTTTACTTCCTTGGGTCATTGTAAGAATTGTTAAACATTGGCAAAAAATCTTGGGAATACTAGTGTTGATGCAAAGTAAACAGTGCACAAGTATATACAGCAATTAAATAAGTTATTTCAATAGAAATATGGCTGCATCTTCTGACTGGATCAGTAATCGGTTTATTTAAACTCACTGATCAGTGATCGTTAATCAGCCCCAAAATACCTCATTGTGTAAAGCATACTAAGAGACCCGTACACTATATGTCTCAGCATTCAGGTTACTTATTGTATCATCTTTATAAACTGTAAGTCCTCTTACTCGTCCGTGGCTGTTGGGTGGGAGGAATGTGTTTGTGTCTTTTATCATTTTTTTTTTTTTAAGCATTTTGTGCTTCTTTTTAATTATGAAAACTGCTGTATAAATAAACGTTTAATTGATTGATATGAATAAAATGGAAATGACAAAAAAAATAAAAAATTCTGTCTTACACACAAGTCGAATATTTGACCATAATGAAGAAAGAAATGTGTGAAATTGAGCTCAGCATTTTGAAGTAGAGACACTAAAATTAAAAATCTAAAGCCCAAAGTGAATTTTCCAAATTCAGCTCAAATATGTATATGTATAAAAGAAATACATTGCTAAACAAGAAGAGATTGCAAAAGGATGGACGGATGGAATTCCTGTAAGTTTTGCACAATGTTGCGTACGTAATACTTAAATAAACATTCCCACACCCGCAAGTGTTTGGCTGTCAGGTGCTGACGTACCCAGTGAGATTAGATAAACACTTCATTTCCAGCAGCCCAGTCTGGTCCAAAGCACAGGCGTAGATATCAATACTGTGGCCGTTTACAGCTGACCGGTTGGCTAAGGCTTCATAGTACTGCATGTTAAAAAGAACATGAAAACAGTGAGGATGTAATTTACTGTATAATGATTAGTCCAAAGAGATTATCACTAAACACCATTAGCCATGTATTTGCTCACCTTTGTAGCCTTTTTCAAGTGGCGAGCGTTATCTTTCTGGATGTCATGCCAGGAGCGGATGGGGATTTTCAGCTCATCTCCCACCACCATTCCGGGGCCCTGAGTCGGGGGGCCTCCGATGAACAGCATCACACGAGCACCCGTATTGGGGAATGTGCCCTAAGAGATTGTTACAACTTAACTTAAATACTATAATCACATTTAATTAGGCAGTAAATATGAGCAGTTAACACTGTACAACAGTACATTTTGTCAGATTTCTGTGGTCCTTCATGAAAGCAGACATCGTGATTATATTTGTGTTGACTCAAAAAAATACTTTGGAAAACAATGGCTAATATTTTTTGCTTATATTCTGACATGTTACAAGTCCAAAACAATACTGATTGCATCATTATCAAGATGTATATTTTCTACTGTCATGTTTCTTTATACAATGCAGTGCAATATACACACACACAGGTTTTCTAGTTCACCATTGGAATTGCCATGTTGAGGAAAGGGATATTTCTCGATGCCAATATGAATGAATGTTGATAGCAAGATCTTTCAGGAAACCAGTTTAAAACAGCCCCCAGGAATATGTTTAGATGCAGAAGCATGCACTTCCATGTTTAATTCAGGTTACATCAGAATGAATAAAAGAAGAACACGGAACAACAATATTTGCCTCGCTGCCTCCCGAGTGTAAGGCAAACATGCCTCTGGACAAACAATCCAGTCTGAAGTCACTGACAAAACCTAATTTAATCTTATCAGGCCTCAATGCTCAGCTAAAGTAGAGTGGTTGGTTGCACTTGCATTACATAATCAAACAGATTAGGGGATAATGACGGTTAAGGGGAAAAGACAGAATGCAAACAGAACTGACCTTTGAGCTAGAGAATTACATGTACTGTTTCTACACAAGATAACGATTTTGCAGAGTGCATCATTGTGAACAGTAGCAACATGTGGAGGAATCATCACAAAGGCTAAAGTTC
Organism: Festucalex cinctus; assembly: GCF_051991245.1. NCBI lineage: Eukaryota > Metazoa > Chordata > Actinopteri > Syngnathiformes > Syngnathidae > Festucalex > Festucalex cinctus. The sequence goes on along the minus strand of NC_135416.1, from coordinate 19,794,052 downwards.
AGGTTACATGGCTGACTAGTCCTTAAAAATGACAGCTAATATAGTGATATCCAAATAAACAAAAATACATTCATGTTGCACATTAAATAAGATTCTACAATTAGACAAGAATATGACACTTTATCATCTGGTAAAGGTTTGTGCACTTTCTTATTCTGACTTGATCAAGTGGCAACGACCATCAATATTCCCTTGTACTCTATTTACATAGCAGATAAGCACACTGACAAATATGTATATTTAAAACTTTCCCAAATGTTTGTCGTCTTATTTTTCCAAAATATTTTAATAAATTTGGTATGCCCTGTAAATGCATTATGAAGCTTTTCTCTTATATAATGGGTCAATTTCTTATTGATCATTGACATGGTAATCAAATTGTAGCTTATTTGTGGCGTAGTGTGTTATACCTCCAGTAGACCAACAGCAACAGACAACGCAACACCCGTAGATCGGAGAGGCCTTTTACCCTGAGGAACAGGCCAGGGGTCTCTCTGAAGCTCCCCCAGTAAATCCGTCAAATTCATATCAACTTTGTTTACAGGCTGAAGGAACCTGAATATGAAACATTAGACATGACACATTTTAAAAGTGACACTTTTTAAAACAAAGCAGCCATTCGCTAACAACAAGCAGCACAGTTAAGTGTTGCTACTTCTTCATACCTGCAAGTGGCCGCGGCATCTTGAGGTGCAGGAGGGCGTCCTGGCTGTCCTGATATAGAAGGTTTTGTTAAACCCAACATCTCCTGAAAATAAAATAAAAACATATACATTAAAAAAATGTTTGCATTACTCAAATATGAGTATCGTCATATACAACTAATGATGGCATCAAGTGGTGTGTGAGCTCAGGGCTCAGTTTCCATCGACTTAAGTTTCATGGGAGTACACCTCAACAGTCAAACAAAATTTCAGTTTGGTAGAGGCAGAATGGTTCATAAAATCCATGGTTTGGTTTGTACCTCGGATTTATGCTCACGGTTTTCGTCTCGGTGTGCGTTAATTATGTCTTGTATTGTTAGGTTAAAAGTGAAATCAATATGTATAGTTTTTAATTTTTTTTTTGGATGATTTACAATGCAGGTGGCCATATGTAGAATAGGTGCTCTATTTAAAATTGGCTCTACAGATTTGAAAACACTGACCTAATCATTACTCTCCTTAATAAAAGTTCAAATTCTTAAATAAGTCTTGATGTAAATAAACCGAGATGTCATAATTCAGATTCAATAGAGCAGTGGGGTCCAAACTCAGGCCTCGAGGACCAGGGTTCTACAGGTTTTGGATGTTTTCCTGCTCCAAAGCACCTGTTCCAATGAACAGGATCCTTATCCGGCTTATGCAGAGCTTACTGATGAGCAAGAGAAACATCCAAAACCTGCAGAACTCCACCCCTCGAGGACAGAGTTTGGACACCACTGCAATAGAGATGGAGGCATGATTGTTATATCTGAAGATGATCACACATAATTGAGCTAATAAGCTCATGTATTACATAACGTCTTCATCTTGTTATTCTTGCACCTAAACACAGCAACGATGGCTCTGAAAACAAAGCCATCATGTTGTGCTTCAACAGCAGACTTTCATCTTCAACTTGAAGGTATTTACATCAAATCACGTAAACACTTTAGGAATTTGAACACTTTGTGTACATGCCTCCCAGTTTTTCATGACGAGGGCCAGCAAGCTGCAGGCGAGCATTGCATATCCTCTGGATTTCTATGTTAAGCAAAACACCTCAGTCGTGAACATAGCGATTTCTAGCGTCTCGTCATTCATTCCATGTACCGGAGATCTCTTGGCAGCGACATCTTTGATAGTGACACACTAGCGTTATTATGAATCCAACTGGAGATGCCTCAGGAGATGCCTCAGAGACACTTAACCCACCTGAATCTGTTTGGAGGTGAGATCCTTGGTGCCCCTGAACACGTAGCTCTTGGAGATCAACTCACAACTGAGCTCATGAACCTGAACCATGCGCCCAAAAGTGATGAGGCCCACTAACGCATTGGGAGGCAGAAGACTGAGGGACATCTGAAGGGACTCCTTCAAAGCCTGAAGGTCCTCTTCCTCCAAGCACGTGTCGACTACATAGAGGAAAATCAGTGGAGCTGGGGGTCCACGCTGTAAAGCGACGCAAATTGTGTTCATCAGTGTTGTTTCACCGTATGTGGTATGCTAATGTACAAAATAGCATTTCCATGGTACACTGTACTATCCTTAGGTCCATGCCTGAGGTCGGAGTACGAACGTGTTGTATGTACCTGTACTATGTATTCAATGGTGGAAAACTGGGGCATGAGTTCAGCTGGTTGGTTAACTTCTGATATTCCGGCATAAGAGGGAGGGAACTGCAAACGGACAGAGGTGTACAGCAACAAAACTAGTAAGACTAAGATACTTATGCTTATTAAAACATCCTGTGATTAGAAATACTGTACTTACTGGGTTTCTCTGGAAGCAGAAGTTACAGGCCCAAATCTTTGCTCTGAAGTCCACTTGACTGTAAAAGATGGATTAAAAACAAACATGTTTGGTGGCTTACAGGTGGCACAAAGTAACACACTTTCTTTGGCCATTTAGGATGTTGACCACCATTGCAGCCGGTTCATGATGAATAAATAGATTACATATTAACAATCTATGAAAACTAGATGTCTTATCTGCTGTGCCCCAAAGAGCACATTGTACCTTAAAATATCCTGCTTATTAACAAAAGCAATAATTACAAACAGCAACCACAAAAGAGTTCAGCATTCCACAACTATGCGGAAAAATGCAATACACCCATTGTCATTTGTCACCATGTACAATGGAAGCACTGAAGTCAAATTCTAATTGTATAATTCTGAATGCAACAATGAATGCAAATGTATGAAGAACCTCGACTTTCACCGCGTGCGTATTTTCTAGTTATGACCAAATGAAGCTTCTGTGAAGCAGTGAACAAATTGCTTCGAAAATGAATTTAGTTCTTGAAGATTCATAGATGGTGCCCTCTTTGGGTGCAAAGCATGACTGCATTAGATTTTAAACATCCTGGCTTTGAAATCTAAATACTTTTTTGGAAATAAATATGATGAATGTGTGTGTATTGTTTTAGTGCTTAACAGTTCTGGGGAATTATGTCATAGGTTGGGTGTGCCTGCATAATTGGCCATTACGTGGGATCCCAGCTGGGTCCGGACAGTAGGCGGGGTACACCCTGAACTGGTTGCCAGTCAACCCAGGACTCACACAGACAAACAACCATTCACACCCACAATCACACCTAGGAACAATTTAGAGCGTTCAATTAATCTGCCATGCATGTCTTTGGAATGTGGGAGGAACCCGGACTATATAAATAAATGTAAATACATAACAAACGGGGGGGAAAAAAACAAACAAACAAAAAAAAACCACCTAAATTGGGTATTGTACCCAGAACCCGACCTTAGTCAGCCAAAATTGTTAGCTCCACTGTCAAATGACACATTATCATCCGATTGGACCGTGAACCGGTCAGATGGTTCGTTCAGGGAATGTCACATGATTTGAAGCAATCTTCAAAGCAGTACTTCATTGGAAATCTACGACAGTGCTTTGAAGCTTCATTGTCACACTTTACTGCTATCACAAGACTATTTTCAGATTTCTAAGGCTTTTTTTTTAACACTCAAAAAATAAACAGCTGTCATGCATGATGTCAATTTACCACTCAACATATCTCAGGAATGCGTGATGTGCTTTTTATTCATTTTGTGACACTTACTCCAAACGAAGAACCTACCTCAAGCAGAGTTTAACATATAGACATGATATACAGTACACCTGATTTAACATGAAAGAAACTCACTCATGTTCAAAGCGGTATGAGAAACATTAGTGTTGTAAGGCATTTAAAAAAAAAAAAAAAAACAGTTAGCAGGTGTAACTCACCACAGTGGGTTGAGCACTGCCTTGCAGTTAGTTCGGCTGCACAAGACAGGCTCATATTGGACCGGGGGCAGGTCAGGCCTCTCCTTGAGCGGTGTGAAGAGGCACGAGACTGGCACAACAAGCCTGGTCGCTTCCAGTCGGCTGGAGGGCCAAAGGTTCCAACTGAATCTCACCCCGTCCCTGTCCTCATTCTGTTGGATGAATTCCTGGTAGGTGGCCATCAGCAAGCTTCAGCAGAGAAAAGGGCCAACAGATGACAAGTCACGCTCACACCAAATGTGCTTCTGGTTTTATCCAGTCTTAAATCAACAGTAAAAGAGTGTTTGATTTACATTTGAATGTCTATTTGAAAACGTGACGCACAAACACATCCCCAAGAAACCTGATCAACGAGTTATAATGAGTGTGTGGAACGTTTTACTCCACCCGTGCTTGGATGTGTGAGTTTAATATTTTTTAATACACGCCTTTTGGAAACAAATGAGTACCTTTCTGTTGTAGCCGGAAACTATCAGAGGACATACTGTTGTTTACTCGCCAAAATGGGGAGAGGGAAAGAAAAAAATAAAAAAAAATAAAAAAAATAAAAAGTACTTATTTGTTGCCTCAAGGGTCAACGGTATTCTATGCAGTACCAGGATGTTTGTTTAGTTTTTTTTGTTTGTTTTTATCTAAATTGCATCTAATTTTAAATTGTGTTGAAACTTAACTTTTTTCTGCATTGTGACCTGGGCTACCTTGAAAAAGAGCTTTTTAATCTCACATTACTGGTTAAATAAAAGATTTAAAAAAATGAATTTTATAGGCTTGACACATTTGAACAAACCAATGTCATTTTAAAAAAAATCATTGAATATGCTCGCTTAAGAAAAAAAAAAAAAAAAAAAAAAAAAAAAAAAAAAAGACTCACAATGTCCTCACAAAATTAGCCGACTGATTTATTTGAATTCATTGCATAATTTACACTGACATGGACATTGCCGAGATGTTTTAAATAAGAAGATATGCAATATCGATATTAACACTTAACATACACTTAGACAATAGTAGGTCTTTAAAGTAGTCACTGAAAACAGTCTGAAAAGATCAAAATACCCTCAACGGTCAGAGAGTGTATTACAAGTTCATAAACGTAAAATTCGTCCAGACGAGAAGCCTTGACACGTACAAAAGTACTGTACAAGGAAATACGACCCGTTTCTATAGCAAGGTAACGGTCTTTACATAAAAGAGCAAAGGGTGTTTTATTTCCCAAAAGTGCTGTAAGTAATGTACTATACTCAACATACGAGACCACGTACGTAGAAGTCATCGGCGTCCCCAACAGTTTATTATACCCATCGCTACATCAAACACAAAAGGTAATGCGAAAATAAAAGCCTATTCGGTAACGGTATAAAATGTTTCATATTGGTGTTTTGCAAACACGACCTGTCAACTAAATGGGTAGCCCAGTATGCTACATAGCTAACGGAATCTTAGCATTAATCTACATTCTGACAATTCCTCCCAACTGCGATACGTTTTCTCACCGTACAAACACATACACTTGCTTACCTTTAAGATCCGAGTGTTGTCCGTATCAATGGTTCAGCGTTAATTTTAATAAAACAAATACAACATTTGGAGCGAAAAAAATGTTAGACAAGCAACAGGATAGAGAGACAACTAGGGATGTTCACTCGCTCTCAACCGGCTGGTGCTCGCTGTAAAGTGACGTGTTACTCCAAGAATCTAGGGTTCGGATTGGTTCTGATACCAATGACGTAAAAAAGGGGCGTACCCGCAGGCATTCGGAACAGGAAGTTGCCGTCGTTCAACGCAAACGACGGTGCTTTCCAGTTCATGTTTGAAGTCGGAATTTCTAGAATTAAGCCAGTCAGCAATATTTAAAACGACTCTAGATTTAGGGATACAAGGTACATCGAGTAAAACTCTTCTTCTTATTATTATTATTATTTTTTGCATGTTTTGTTAACCTTTATAGGATAAAAACCATATAAAGTCTCTCACACACAATGTCAGTGTCTTTTACAATAATATGTACTTCTTCGTGTTACCTTTAAGAATACTTCGTATCTACAGCTTTATCTCTGAGTCAGGATATCTTATACCAATGACATGCTGTGAGGTTCATGACTGGTGGTGAGGCACTGACTCCTCTGGAGTTGGTTATAAAACTGAGTGTGAAAGTAGAAGATTAGCCTAGATTTAAATTTTGACCTTAAAGTAGCACCAAGGAACTTTCCAATCTTAACCAAATATTTTCATAACTCTTCTGATGAAACATCGACTTAAAACTAGTTGAATTGTACCTTTGTCATGGCCTGATGTGCTGACTGCTTTATGGGATGTTACTTCCTTCCCTTTCCCAATTCGTTACAAAGACAGAAATCAATTTGAATGTTGATTTGAATGAAGAAAAACAAAATAATTTTTAAGTTAAGGTCAAGTTCGTTGTTATTGCTGCTTTTCCCCCCCTCTGATTTCTCTTTTCTAAAATTAAAATCCATTTGCATTTGGCCATGCCTTTATATTTAATATTTTATGATAGGCCAATTATAAAATTACCGATATATCTTGTATTATAACTGCATATCTGATGCTCTAGCAAACCAATCAATGTCAAAATCTGTGATATGAATAATTTATTGTAGCCAAACACATACAAGTGAATGGTTGAGACGGCCAGGGACTATTAAACATGTTCAAGTACCGATACCAATAGTACTTTTCTTACATAAAATTTTCCCCCAAAAAGACAATGACAAATATTTTAAAGCAAGACCTTTACCTTATATTTCCCAATACTGTATAGCATTTTCCTTAAAATTGCAGGAAATTAATTATTATTAATTAAATCTCTCGGTGTAATAACCTTATTTATTGATTGATTGAGTTTTTATTTTTCATTATTATTATTATTATTATTATTATTATTATTATTATTAATTCAATCTCTGGTGTAATAACCTTATTTATTGATTGATTTTATCATCTGTTCTTATTGCTGCTGGACATGTAAATTTCCCAGAGGGAGCCATCCCAAAGGGATCAATAAAGTCAAGTCTAAGTCTATGTCTATTCTTGTAATTTGTATTTCCTGATCATTATCGGTACTTGCCTAACCCTGACACATCTTTATATATAATATACAGTATATAAATAGAAATGTTTGCGCATTGCTGTTGCAGGTTTTGGGAATGGTAATAAACCAGATGTCACTTGTACTGCAATGCATATAGGCTACCCAGGTTAATTTGGTTACTTTTATAGGCCTAGTTATTCAATACCTCACTATGGGCAGAAATAGAAAGTGGTAAATTACTACGCTCAGGCCCCATTGAGGCCTAAAAATCCAGTAGCTATAAACACTAGATGGCGCTGCAACTACTCTTTTTTTTTTCCACGATAGTCAACCAACCCTGGAGAGAGAGAGAGAGAGAGAGAGAGAGAGAGAGAGAGAGAGAGAGAGAGAGAGAGAGAGAGAGAGAGAGAGAGAGAGAGAGAGAGAGAGAGAGAGAGAGAGAGAGAGAGAGAGAGAGAGAGAGAGAATATATGACGTTGTTGCCCACAGACTCTCCTCCCTGGCTTTCATTGTGTGAGCGAACGTGACGCTAAAGGCTCGCCTACTATTTCTCACGTTCTCAGGAGCTGTAGCTGGGGTAAAGGGGGAAAAAAGCAACAGGAAGAGAAGGTTCCGTTAGCACATAGTACTACTACACCTTTACCGTGGTGATGTTGCAGTGACGGCAGAGTCAGAGCGTCCTCCCAGCACTCAGCCGGCATCGTCAGCTGTTGCGCCTGCAGAGAGTGTTGAGCAGCAGACGTGTCGAGAGCAAAGGCGGCGAAAAAAAAAAAACTATGCCTCGGACATCTACACGATAACCTTTAACCAGGAGTCAGTCGGAGAGCGGATGCGAGCAGAGACTACCAGCAAGCCTCTGAATATTTTCCGCCCTTTGTCGGTACCGGAGGAGCTTTACCAATGGAGAAAGCGACTCCACCGCCCCAGCCTCAGGTGCAGCTGTCAATAGCCAAGACCGACAGTCCGGCGGACGACGTCTCCGGCTTGTCGGATGAGGACCTGCTTAAGTGGACCAAGGAGGACCTGGTGAGGCGCCTGAGACGCTCGGAGGCCGACAAGATGAGCGTGATTCTGGACCACGGAAATCTCATCCGAGAGGTCAATCGCAGCTTACAGTTGCATTTGAACGAGATCAGGGGGCTGAAGGTGAGGGGGCGAGCATTTCGTGAGGGATGAGATCATATAGCATTGGAGCGCATGCACCTGAGTGCTTGTACAGTAGTGGGCGTGATGAACAGCAAATGTGGTGCCAGACTCGAGGTTATCCTGAAGTTCATTGTGCCATTATGTGGGCCTGTATATAGTCCAAGTGCACATCATATTTAGCTCTACTCACCCTCTTGTCAGTAAAGTTGCATCTTATCATGTCTTTGTTGGTGGTGGAGGTGGCCGAGTGGTTATTACAGCCTCAATTCTGAGGTCAGGGTTAGAATTTGGGCTTTGCCCTTCATACTGAGGTTGCATGTTCTTCCCATGCTTGCGTGGGTTGTCACTGCACTCCCACATGCACATTAGGTTCATTAATACTCTAAATTTTCTTTAATGTGTGTGAATGGTGAGTGTGAATGGGATAGAATCCAGCTCGCCCATGACTCTAATGGGGATAAATGTAGATTAGAATGTTATTTGATTTATAGATTAGATGCTGTGTACAGTGTAACGCAATCTACAGCCAAATGCCAATTGTTTTGATTATAACAAAAGTCTCCCCAAAATATTGTGGATCTTTTATACTTACTGTGACAAAAGTGCACAATGTTCACATTGTTTACAGTTGAAGCAGAAAGCCAGCCTGGTGTAGCATCACATGAAAATCATTTGCTTTTCTTGGAGTCCCTGTCACCTCCCCACCAATCCAAGCTACCTAATTACAATGGAAAGAACTGGAGGCTATAGGAAGGCAAGAGAACGAAAGGGCGGGAGAGGACAGATTGAGGAAAGTAAAATTGTTACACAAAGAGGAATGAAGGGGAATCTTTGCCAGAGGTGATAAGGTGAAGTTGAAGGGGATACCACTGAAGTCATAAGTTTCCCCATCCTATAGTTTTACCTCAGGGTGAAGCTCCTGCAGAGCTTTCTGATGTGCTGTATTATGAATGCCACACAGTGAGTCAGTACATTGCCAGCTAGACCCAAATAATTTGCACTAGGTCAATATGATTGCATGCGGTGGTTAATTTATAATCATTGTTATGAAATTGGAAATGACACTGTACTTTGACACTGAAAAATAATTTAACATTTTATCAAAACACAAACACGTTCTGGCTCTGATTAGCATTAACAATGCTGCCAGTCCTTGGGCCGAAAGGTCGCGCCAATGAATCTGCCTTCCGCTCATGTTTCTATTTCTCCCTGTCAGGACATCAATCAGAAGCTGCAGGAAGACAACCGTGAACTGCGAGACTTGTGCTGCTTCCTGGATGATGACCGCCAAAAAGGAAAGCGTGTGTCCAGGGAGTGGCAGCGTCTGGGCCGTTACAGCTCAAGCATCATGCGCAAAGAGGTGACCCTTTATCTGCAAAAACTCAAGGAATTAGAGCTTCGACAGGAGGAGGTCATCCGCGAGAACCTGGAGCTGAAAGAGCTCTGCCTCCTCCTGGATGAGGACAAAGGATTAGTAGGTGGAGGGGGAGGAACTGGTGGGAGTGTCGGAATGGGCGTGGGGTCCCGAAACTCCATAGACAGCCAGAACAGTTTGCTGCTAGTCCCTGGGCAGGGGCTCCTAATGAGGGATGTTGGAGATGGGAGTAGCACCTCGAGTGCAGGGAGCGCTGACAGCTCAGATCACCATCAGCATAAGCAAACCCACCTGGCTGTTGGAGTGGGCGGTCTCGGAAATTCCGGGGAAAAGGGGAGTCCTGAGCTGGCGCATAAACCTCGATGTAGCAGTATCAGTGCCATAGGAGGAGGAATGTCAGACAGGGAAGTGTCTAGCCCTGAACACCCGGCCGGGCGTCACCGGAGTACAAGTCTGGAGTACCCGTACACTTTGCCCCAACTCTGTCGACCACGTTGCGGCTCCATATCAGTGCCTGACCACAGCCGGGTCATGCGAGGCTTGAGCCCAGAGAAATATGGAAGGAACGTGGGACGGAGTAGTCCAGAGCAGCACCCAAAGCACTACAGCTCTGACCTTCTTTTAGGCCAGAGGCAGCACTACCTGGGCCAGGGTGGCAGCGGTGACCTCTATCAGAGGCACCACAGGAGCAGCGTTAGCAGTACCGGCTGTGAGAGCCCTGAGCCTCGCCATGCACATTTAGGGACTAGTGAGCATGTTGACAAAAGTTGTATAGTCCAAGGGGGCAGTCCAGAGACTCATAGGCACCAATACAGTCTGAGTCCTGACCAAGGGAAGTTTGGCAGCCCAATTAGAGACGCGCAGAGGAGGTCAGCTGGAGAGGAGTTGTCACCACATCATCGGAGCATCTATAACGGAATGAATGGTACGTTTATATGCATGTGACAGAATCATTTAAAGGGGAAGTCAACCCCCCCAAAAATTGTTGACAATAATATGTTCTATGCAGTCTAGTCTAAATACGGTATTCTGTGTAATATTGCATTAGTGGAATATGAGTTATGCAGTAAAATCCAGCAATTTTTATATCAGAAGGCGGCCATTTTGCCACTTGCTGTCGCATGAAATTGACATCACAGTTGCTCAGGTCTCAGGTATCAACCAATCACAGCTCAGCTTCAGAAAACAAGTGAGCTGTGATTAGTCGTTGCCTGAGCTCTGAGCAACTGTGATGTCATCTTCAGTTGAGAAGTAGTAAAATGGCCGACCCTTGAAACCCTTGATATGGATTAAAATGGCTGGATTTTGCTTCATAACTCGTATTCCACCAATGCAATGTTAATCGGAATTTTATGCTAGTGAGGTCACATATAACATATTATTGTCAATAAATGTTTAAGGTTGACTTCCTCTTTAAAGATAATGAAATATTGTAATTTTATTTTAGAACCTCACAACCGCACTATCAGACAGATTAAGCTGATGGTAGCTTTAGTTCAGAAAGCAATGATATTTGACAGAGACAGTGTGCAGGATTTTTTGAGTTTTCAATATTTCACTCATTAAAAAAACAAAAACAAAACCCGATTCATTTCAGTAACATGCAAAATAATATGTTCTATCACATCAACGTACATTTATAAAATCGTATGTCTAGCAATTGCTAATTATTTTACATTGGTTGCACTGCACCTTACAGGAGGCTGACACGTTTTGTTGCCTTCATTCTGATACGGATATTCAAAGGAGACAAACTTAACAAACGTAGTAATTCATGGTAGGCTTGTGAAACGTGGTCTCTCTGAGGCACCATAATGTGTACACTTTGAAATGCACACGCTTTGAATTTAGGACGTTGCATTCTATTAGTTCACCAATCGATAGCAAAAAAAAAAAAAAATCTACAAACCGTCTCTTTAAGAAATAAAATCCAAGTGGAATTCCTGAACTTAATTTGATAATGAACATATGAACGCATAGTTTGACACTTGAAACCTGGTGCCCAAGTGTGACGAGGAGCAGATTTATTCTTTGTTTTTTGAATGAGGCCCAATGTTACAACTAAGCAGTGAAACCACAAACATGCAATGTTATTATCCATGGTGCAATTTGAGGATATCAGATTGTGGGATGAATATCAAAAATAGCATACCAAGTTGGCCGCTGTTAACATACCCCACAGTGACTGATAATCATTTCTAGAGTCCGGGGGAAAAAAGGTGCTGAGTGGCACAGAGCTGGCAGACACGAAAGGTTGTCTCAAGGTGAAATGTGTGCTTGTCTTTGCAATAAAAAAAAAAAAAAAAAAAAAAAGTGCAGATAAAAGATAAACTGTCCGTCCGAAACAAAACACAATGTCATATTTCATGTTGTATGCTAAATATAAACAATGTCATGGAGGACAATTTGTTAATTTCCACAAGGGAAATGTAGATGGGTCTTAAATCCACATTTTCAATTGTTATCATTATCTTTACCTTATTTGCGTGCCCTGATTTTCTACCGTTAAAACCTTAAATTGCTCTGTATCCATTATGAACTATTTTGCTTCATAGATTATTGTCTAGTACAGTTGGAAACATTTCTCCTCTTGCCATTTTGCAATCTCTTTGGATTGCAGCGGATTATTGTAAAGACACACACAACTTTTCATTTGGTTCGGCGTTCTGTTTCTTGTTTTGGTTGCGGCAGAAGTGCACTCCCTAATGCTATATTATACAGTAGCCTATGTCCTTCTTTAACAGACATGTTTGCAAAGAGCGCTGCTATATTACTTCTTAATTGTTCAACTTAAGTGCACGGGGCACTCACTGGCTTTCAGGTCTGGTGATTCGCCAACTGGCAAAGCAGTTGTGAATGTAGCTCTGAGAGAAACATGCGCAGCAAATAGTGTTTATCCAGGTCCATATGGACGTCATTAAGCCTGCTAGCATGAGTTAGTCATTACAGTGGATGAGTTGTGATAAAGTCATATTGTATTATGGCTATTTGTCAGTCACTATGGTGGCTTATCCTCCAAGAGCATGACCCCTGTGAGACTGCTCTGTCGCCATTGGCCTGACAAGACACAGTAGCAGACCAGAATATTTTCACAGAGATCATGACATACGGCCCTGACCCCCAAAAAATCTGTGAATAAATGATCAATTCCATATATTCACTTAACTATTGCTGTTTTTTAGTTGAAACATAAAACCCACAGTTCAAGAGAAAATAAATACTTTAACAAGAAGTTTTACATTTGAAAAGGTCTTCAGTCTGGCCCATCTATCAAATATGTGTGTCATCCCCTGACCCATCCTTGCATGTTCTTTTTTTGGACGAAGAAGGAATTTAATTCCTATGACGTTGTAGTACATTCCACTTTCTGGGATTATCCCGTAAGCTCTTTGCACAGTATTATTTCAATTTTTATGAACTTGTGTGTGCGTGCTCGTGTTTGTGAGATGGCTGTCTCTGTAGCTGTGTTGTTGTTGACAAATGAAAGTCTCATGTTCATGTGGCACTCGACAGTGCACAAGTTTAAGCCTTTTAAATTCCGGACAAAAACAACACTCTGAGTCTGACCTCCGCTCTACGGTTGCATCTTCTGTGAGGCTTATCACACATAATATTATTATTGTTGTTGTTTTTTTTGCAGCAAAAATAATGGAATTTCGCCCAAATCACTAAAAGGACTACTTTTGCTTCGTAAACATGAAGGATAATCCTACTCTCTCATCTGAACACAAGCGATGCTCTATTAATAAGGCTTTTGAGGATTTGAGAATTACTAAAGAAGTATGTATTAATAAAACAAGTGCAACTAGACAACAAAGTGTGCATTAAATAACGTGAAAAATAAAATGTGATATTAGAATATGAGTAGCACACCACATTATAAGATTTTACGTTGTAAATTATTACTTTTAAATTATTAAACTCCTTAACATAAATAATCATCCAAAAATTGGCCGAAAAGGTTAAATCTTGTAGCATATATGCACCGCAGAGGGTTTGTTTCATAAGCGAAGAGACTTCATCAAGAGACTATCATGTTTCCTGCTTCAGCAATCACAGGTTCCGCATATTAACTTAAACTGTTGATATGATCAGCGCCATTTGTGGAGAAAAATAGTAAAACGGCTGTCTTTTGTGAGGCTAGGAAATGATGATTGGATGTCAGCTGGACCAAATAATGTCAATTGACGGCGGAATTTTAGTTGTCTACATTTAGCAGGGTATTATTTTTGTTCTTATCATTTAATTGATCATTTAAATTGCCATGATGGAGCACTATCTAAAGTAGATGGCTATCTCTTCAAAAGATGTATCTAAGCTTTGAGTGAGCTCAGTTATGACAGCCCAGGAAATGCAGGAATGATAAGGAAGGAAGTCGGCTTCCTACAGCTTGTTTATTTAAAAAAAAAAAAAAAAAAAAAAAAAAAAAAAAGAGAGAGAGAGATAAAATAAAATAATCTGGTCTTTTTCTAAAATTATGCTTCTGTCATGCTTTATAGAAAATTCAATTTCATTAAAAGGTCTTTCAAGCATTAAAGTATGACTATTTCTGGTAATTAAGACAATTAAGTCAATCTTGGTATGTTAGAGAACAGGATTATGCAGCAGTATGTAGGGGTGTCAAACACATTTTGTAATTTTTGTTATTGTTTCCTAAAGGGTCAGTATGACTGTCAACCTTAAAATATGCATGATCGTCTCACATTACTTAAACATAAACAACAGTAGTGGATAACTAGTTTTGAAATCAGTGGCCATTAAAACCTGTGTGTTCAAATATTATTACATTTATTTTAAAAGGGGGATTGACACCTGTGGTATAGAGCAATAAACCAGGATTTCAAGATTGTTTCTTCTTTACATTCATGTTAAATTAGCAAAATCTTAAGACATTCATTTAAAATCTTAATGATAGGCATTAGGAATTTAGAGGTTGTGGTGATGGATGCTAATTTACAGTAGCGATCTACTCTGAGTAGTTTGGTTTTGATCCATTTTTTTCTTTTTGATTTAATGATTTTATTGTGTTTAAACTGCGGTAACACTCGAATTGCCCTTCTGGGCATCAATAATGGATATATTTTCTTATCCAAATAAAGAATAGTGTACATTGATGTAGTAATATTGTTGTTGCAGTATTAGTTTTAACTTGTTATCACTAATATGTGCTGTCAAATGAAGTCATTACTTTTCGTTTGAGTTTAAGTTCAAACTTTTGCAGGACTTGAGGTTTTATCTCCCTGTTCTTTATTTGTTCCTTCCATCGTAATTGGTTTGCAGTGTTAAAAACAGCTGTTAGTTTGAGAGAAGAAAAAAAATACAAAGCACTTTTTCTAGAGGATGCACTGATTGGCAGGCTGAGCCAGGGAAAGAGGATTGAATATGTATTTGAGTGGATTACTGGCTACCCCTTCTCCCCTACCCATCCCATCCCATGCATCTTTCCGCCTTCTTCGCTTATTTCTTTCTCTTTCACACTCCACTCTGTCCACTTCCTCTCTACTTGTTGGATGGAAAGCATCCCTGTAAATTGTGGTGTCACATCCTGAGCGACTCATGAAGAAACCCAAATGTTTGTCACAGCTGCTCGTATGAAAGGATTTAGGGAAGCATTTGGCGGCTGTAACTCAAATGGATTAGTATTATTAGCAGAAAGTGTCATCTGGACAGCTATTATGTCAGCCTTGCTGTTCACAATGGTGTGAATTTGCAACAATAGCGTGATATCGTCTAGATTGCCTTTTTCGGGAACATAAAGTTGTCCTTTATTGCCTATCCCTCCATTTAAAGCATATCCACAGTCTGCTGCAGCTCATTTTCACTTTAAAAAAAAAAGTAAATTGAGACCTTCGCTTCTCAAGGTGGATGTCTATCTAAAAATGTGACTTTTAACTGCTATCTTGGCATTTGAATTTGTAATCTCACCTGAGATGAATTATCCCCAACAACCTTGTCCGTAAGCCATTAAAGCAGACATTATCCAAGGAGTGCATGATTAGGCGTTTTGTTCACTACTTCATATGCAGATCATTGTCATTTTAAATCAAGATGCAGCTAGCTTCGTCCCCTTCGTCCCCTTGCGCTTCCTGGATGGTACAACCAGTGGTGACACTGCTTCTTCGGCTGTGTGGTAAATACTGATTCTAGATGGCAGCAGTGGCGAAATGGCAACTGCAGGAGTCAAAGTGTTAAAGATCCGAAGCATGCAATAAATAGGATTTTGTAAAGCTGTCTGATAGCAGATAGTGGAAAAATTAAGTTTTGCGGATATGGTCAATAATTTCAAAATAAATATTGACACCATGGGCCCTATTTTGGTAGACAGGAGCTGGTACATCTTCATATTCATCCAGGGGCAAGTCTAGATTATCGTGTTTGGGTGTTGCTGGGCGTTCCGGTGTACTAGACAATTTAGTGACAAAAAGTTGACTGTAATTTAGACCAGCTTAAAGCAGGTCTAAGTTGTGGAACATGTGGTGTAAGCAAGCAAACAGATTCTGATCTCTGTGGATGTGTGTGGTGAATGTCATCATATTTCATTCATAAATATGACAAAAGTGTGGGACAATCCCTCTGAATCATTGAAAGAAACAATTAGTTGTTTCTTCCACAGTGCCAGTCTAGGACAATATCAAAAGAAAGAATACTCCACCAATGCACACTGTTAGACTGCATCTGACGCTAGATAGACTTGTGCTGGGCACTGTGTGTAGCACAGTGTTTAAGCATCCCATTGAACTGTCAAGATTTGATGGGTGTCGAGAATAAAATTGAAAACAAGCAATCCATTCATAATTCATGAACTCATTAAGAATGTAAGGATGCTTCCAAATATTCTGACTGTAGTAGCTGTGAGTTAGCAAGTAGGCAGCTTTCTGTGTACTAGCATCACTCCAGCACAAACCCCTGAGGTATGTGACAACTGTTTCACAGTAACCCCAGTCATCCGGTAGACACGCAAAGCCAGTGGACTGGAGAAGGGTCTTTGTCCTTTTTAGACAGTGCCACTGGGGAATGGCTCAGTGAGCTGAAAGGAAATGAGCTTGCGAGGGCAGGTAATTAACTGGAAGTTTAGACATAGATGTCATTTAGCAGGGGCACGATTGGGCCGGAGGGGAACTGTCTGTCCGTCCCAAAGTCACCAGCAGGAACCGTATTTGTGTGTGTGTCACGTTTAGTTGAAGTGAAGTTGAGTGCCGTCCTGAGAGCTGTCAGTCTGGAGGTATCAGATGATGAGTGAAGGAGAAATGGAACTGTAGAGTGGGGGCTGATTTGATTATGCACAATATGCTGTCATTTCAGCATCTTCATTTTCTTGAGACACAAACATAAACATCCATCTGTCCATCCAGCTATATGAGTTGTCTTCAGTAATGTCATAGCATAAACAAATGTTCGTAACCTCCAATTCCTCAGGAAGCATTGTATTAAATACTGGCATTATTGTGTCAAAGGCATTGCCGCGTGGCCTGAGTAACAATTGAGAAAACGCTTGTCAGTTAACACAGTTCGTCACTACATTTACAAATGCAAGTTAGGCTACCATATAAACATGCTATATAAAAAATGCAGATGCAAATGCTTCTTTGGGCGCGAGCTAATCCGACATCGACTGGTGCAAAGTGGAAAAGTATGCTGTGGTCCACATTTCAATTGTTTTTTGAAAATCGTGGATGTCCTTCGGGCCAAAGAGACCATCCAGACTTTATCAGTGAAAAGTTCAAAAGCCAGCATCTGTGATGGTATGTGTTAGTGCCCATGAGATCGGTAAATTGCACATCTTTGAAGGCACCACTAATGCTGAAAGCTACATACAGGTTTTGGAGAAACATATGCCACCGCCAAAGCAATATTTCTGCTTATTTCAGCAAGCTATTGCCAAGCAACATCCGCACATGATACAACAGCAAGTCGTAGGCTGACCTGCCAGCAGTCCAGACCTGTCTCCCATTGAAAATGTGTGGTGCATTATGAAATGCTAAATACAACAGCAACACAATAGTTGATCTCTTTGGACATTAAATATCTTTCTTTTTTTTTTGTAGTGTATTTAAATCGAATATAGCATTAAAAGGATTTCCAAATCATTGCATTCAGTTTTGATTTACGTTTTCACTGGAATTGAGGCTTGTAAATTTCATTTTTGCCCACACCCAATGTACTGTATCTCTGAAGATCATTTTGTGGTTGTGTGTGATGGAGTGGTCCTTACATTTGTTAAATTTAAATTCATTGTTCTGTAGCCAAGAGCATTTAAACATAAAACAGTAAACAATGCAGTAGACGAACACACTTTTCAGCTTCCCCTGGCATGCCCTGTATCATGTTTTATTCATTAGCATCAAGTTGCTCACATATTAAAATCGAAAAAACAGTACTTTATCTTGCAAACGTTTGCTTAAATATTTCATTTCTGCCAATGTAACCAACAACATAGACCTGTGTAGAAGTTTGTGGTCAATGCAGATCTTAAAAACACAATTTGCAGGCTTTAGTGATGCTTCTCACAATAAATCTCACAAAGTATTTACTTTAATGTACAGCTTTCTTCATATGTCTTGCTAAAGAATAAATGTTAGATCATATTGGACACACATATTACACACACATTCCGATCTTATTCACTAAGGTACCTTTACACTAATACGAACAGTATATAACATTAAAGGGACACTTTACTTATTGATCCATTTTTAGCAGCAAAAAGTTGCTACTTTTTCAATAATTAATTTGGTGACGTGATTATTTTTTTTATGTACATTTAATAACTTTTAAACCGATGTTAAAATGAATCGAACGCCGGCATGTTTGTTACACGTGACTAAATAACCCGGATGTTTACGTCAGTGTGTAAACGCTACACGATGGAAGCGCTATGCAACGCAGCCGTGCATCTAGCGTCAAACCCGGAAGGATTAAACCTTATCGCTTCGAGCCAACACGACAAAATAACCCTACCGAAGGAAAGTCTGCCTTGGATGTGAAAGTTGTGGCGCCAGATGGTCTTTTCGGGCACAAAATAAACTTTAATGAACGAGTGAATCAGGCGGTGGGTGAGTGGTGCTCGTGCGGGAGCTGCAGGAATGGACAATCCGCTAATGAATGTGTGCTGTCTGGAAATAAAAGAAATCGAGGATCGGTTCCTTGCGGACAATCTCAACTGCATCCTGGAACATCAGACATTCAACATGGCAATACTAAATAGACATTCTCAGGATAGCTTTGGTTGCGATGAAAGATGTGAAGAAGAAAAGACTTGGAGGAGCCAATATCCAACAGGTAAAGTGACACACAGCACGAGCAATGCAAAACGTGTGGAACTGACAAACTATTTCAGGAAAAAGAAAAAAATAGTAAAATTATATGTATCGTCGTTACAGCGCCCAACCTCCCCTAGCTGTTTTTTTTTCTTTTTTTGCATAGCGTCCCGATGATGTAAACGAAAGCTTGCAAGAAGGTTGTGTATTAACCGTGTTTATTTATAGACAAAATGAAGTAAGGAAATGCGAGACGCCGTTACCTAGGCTGGTTATCAATGGTTGGGATCCGAACAAAATTAATAGAAATGCAAATGAAACTGGAATGCACCACAGGAAGAACAGCGGGACAGAACACAAATGTAGTACGTCGCACATGCCGATGATAATGACACTAATCCACATTCAATAAATTTTTTGTTAAAATAAGATTATGAACATGGTCAATTTGTGAACTATAAACAACTTACGAGCTAATAAAACATAACGTCCGCGCCTGCTTGTCCTTGCCGGGAGGTCGACAGCACTTAGCAAGCCATTTTCTACGCAAATAGTCTTTTTTTGGGGGGGGATAACATACCAGTGTGCTCCTCGCGGGTTTTTCCTTGACGACACCTTGCAAAATTTTTCAATACAGTAAGGCATAAGTGACGTTTGTGTCTTCCTCGTCGTTCTGTCTGCGTGAACTACTGTTCGCCAAGCGAGTATACACACTTGTTACGTCACCACTTGAGGGCGTTCCAACACGGAAGTACTTCTATGTTGAAAAAAGTTAAATAAATCAATATTGGGGTGTATTCTTCAGCTCTTATGCATGTTTCGTAGCTAAACTAACTATTTACTGCCAATCAAGCCATACATGTAAAATTAAAGGTGCCTTCCTTTAAAATGCTTTGAACATGTTGTGGAATATGAATATAATAAGAGTAAATATGGTCGCAAGAGAACGGATTGTCTTAAAATGTGGGTATGTTTGCATGCTTCCATAAAAACACAAAGGCAAAAGAACTGCACGGTGCACAGGCAAAACATACACAGCGTTCTCAGGCTTGATCAGCCAAGGGGGCTCCAATTATCCATCTCTACTTCAGTGAGCTTCATGTCTCTCTGCAGTCTACATTTTCCTCACAGTGAGACAACACAAAAAACAAAACACTGTGAGAACAGGGTAATGTTCTTTTAATTTTCTGGGACATATATTTTTCATCAACTTACTGAATACTAGAACATGTAAAAACAAAACATCTAATTAATCTCATTTAATCTTTATTGCCCATGTTACCATTTCCTGAATATCATTCGTGAGAGTTTCTGATATCAGAGCGGTCTGATTGGGCACTTAGTAAGAGTTGTGAATTTCAATGATATGATATTAATGCACACTAATGCGGCCTATTCGCCGTAGTGAGAAGTGAAGCCAGCGGCGGCCATTTTGTGTTGCTCCTCGCAAAGTGTAACTGCACTTATTTCTCTATGGCGCTTGAGCATTACTTTCTATCAGTAGGGCGAACATGTCAAGTTTGTAACATGCGGTTGTACCAGTAGGCCTGGGAGAAGCGCTACATGCACATTTCATCATGATTATAAAATGTCTCTTATACGGTATATCTATAAATAATACACAATATGCTTCCATAATTGTAACAGGGAATTATGTTCAAATGCATTTAAATTGTGAATACAATCAAATCAACATCTGATTCTCTCAGACATTAACAGCTACGTATTGTAACAGTGACTTTAACATTAACTCATTCACTCCCAAAAACGTATTTATACATTTTTTTAGGTTTTTGTTTGCTAGAGTTTATGTAATGAAGGCTTTGATGCAGTTTCTGACCTAAAGTGGTCGCTTAAAGCGATGGTAGTTATTACAAGAAGAAAAAAAATCGGCTAGCAGGTGGCAGAGTAGTATAAGAGATCAACCAGGTCCATGTTGCAACAAGCTCTTTTTCCCAGTATTTTCAACAGGTTTGTTAATAATGATGAAACTTAGCTAATTCTAATGCTAATTACTACAAAACGTAAAAACAGATAAAAAAAAAAAATGCCGTATGTTTTTGGGTTTTTTTTTCCCCTGATGAAAGAAGAGACACATTTTTCTTTTGGTAGATTCCATGTTTTTATAGCAATAGAACATGAAAATGTCTGGGAGTGAATGAGTTAATGAATAGCTTGCATGGTTTCACTTTGGGGCGGCACGGAAACTAAATAACTTTCTTCATTCGTAAATATTTGACATAACTCCATGTAAGACAATGTATGTGACAGTATACCGCTATCTCTGCCTGAAATCATAGCTACTGAACTGTATGAAATACTTATTAAATAAGATGAAAACAATAAATGAAGCAAAATTGTGAGAAGGCAAGTTTGCTACAGGTCAAAATGAGTTTTGAGGACCAAAATAAAAAAACAATTTATCACTATCCGCCATTTTGGTTGTTTACTTTCGCCTCAAGCACTTTCAGGTTGGAACTGAAAAAAGCCAGCTGGGCTTCTCAGCCCATTCTACTTCTGACAATCCTCGAATGCAGCATAAGGATGCTAAGCTAAGTAGCTCTTCTACCGGCCAGGCATTACACCTGACTGACTGACTGACTTCTAGCTTAACGGAAGGTCACTGATCTATCCCACATCTCCATGGGCTTTCCTGTCCGGCCTGCCTGAATAATTTATGTGGCACTTTTTCAGAGATCTGAGAAGAGCGGTCATGTGAAATTACCTTGCATTGATCCTGTAAATTGAGAGAAGAGCAGCGAGGACGGGTGACTGATAAAAGAGGATTGAGAGATGAGCGGCACCGAGGAGACCTGCTTCATGTGTTTACTTCCTTGATGTAGACATCAATAACAACTTGATTACCCAGTTTGACAAATGCTTCTCATACATCAGTCATCAAGTCATTCGTCACCCTTTAAGTCAACTCATTTTATTTACTTTCAACAATATATTGGGTTTAAATCTCCTCCCAAATTGTTTTTGAATGTCTTCAATTAGGTTGGGGTATATGCCAATATACTATATTGTAGATAAATGATCCTTGACTACAAAGTAGACAATGACTCCTTCAGTGAGACATCATCACCTTCCAAATTAATCCCATGTATCTTTTTGTAGAGGAATTTATATGGCTATCCTGAGAGGGAGCTTAAGGTCCATATTATTCTGGGGTAATCATGTTATCTATACACTTGGGCTCTGGCCGACACTGAAACCCTTTCCCTTGACTCATCTGTCACATCCCATTAAATCTCATTTTGTCATTGACACCCTGCCCATAACTAAATCTACTAAAACTCTCCAAGGGTGTTTAAAATAATAATAATAATAAAATAAAAAAATCGCTTTGTAACTGTCCTTGATAAGGCACAATGTTGGAAGATAAAGGACACGGGTCATTATAAACTGAATTTTGGTTGAAAGGGATTCTAAACGTGTTGATAGTATCAAAAGTCACAAGTATCTGTCACAAGATAGCAATTTTCAATCTTGTGATGTGTGACTGGTGACAGCAACATCAATTTTTTTCAATTTTAAAGAAAAGCACACCACATTCACATTGATTGTTTGAGTCCTGTGCTGCTCATCACCTGCTGCTGCGACCCGGTGACAACACACGCTGCGGCAAGCAAACTCTTAGTGTGATCAACACCCCCAGCTGTGTACTTTTGATCTTGAGGCCTATCAGAACCATAACAGAGTTTGTAAAAGTAGCACACATCAGCAATATAGGAACTCTCTCACCCAAACTCTCTTGTTGTATTTTCTAAAGACCCGACAAATGAAAATACTGAAAATGTGCAAAAAACTGAGAACACCGTAGAACTGAATTATTTAACTATAGCGTTAAACAGTTTTTCCTTATTTCAGGTTTACGGATTTTTTGGATGTGGCTAAAAGTGTGCCCAGTTAAGCACTCGGGCGTCCGGCATGAATGACCCTTCCCCTACTATATAAGAACTTGAGCTGCCCAGTCAGGTCGAGTGCCAGTAGTTGGAAGACTGGCATGTGTCCCACCAGGGCTGGACTGGCCATCTGGCATATAGGGCAGATGCCCGGTGGGCCGGCATCTTTTGGGGTTGATTCGTTGTTATTGAATTATTTTCCTCCCCTATACCCCAAGAGACCGGCCAACAATTTAGAGTGAGCAGCCCATTAATCAATTTAAGTGCCAGAGCTACGTGGTAGTCAGAGGTTCTCAGGAATCGGGCTGGGCCGGGCCATTGGGCCTATGTCAAAATGCCAGTGTCCATTTTTTGTGCCAGTCCTGTGTCCCACTACCCCCAGTGTGAACACAGCTTCGCGGCTAATGGAAGCGGGTCCTCTCATTCGCTTTAAAATCAGTGCGTGAGTGTGCGTGCGTGGATGATGTAACGTTGGCCAAGGTGATTATGCACACAACCACCACCCCACAACCCCGATAACAAGAAGGGTGATTTTAAAAATATAGTAAAGATGATACCAATAATAATCTGTTCAATGAATTAATTTCTACAATGATGCAGAGGGTTTGTTGCACACTTTTGTCATATTTATGAATGAAATACAAATGGCTTCCTCCCCCCATATATCTGTGGAGCTCAGAATCTGCATTTCAATCATATTCAACAAAATCGCATTATACCACCTGCGCTACAACTTGGACCTCCTTCCAGCGGCTTAAAATTTAGTCTACTTTTCAGCTGCCAAATTGTCAGATGTGATGGGGGCAGGTGAAAGAAAACATAATAGAAAATGTCCTCCGTCTGCCGGAACGGCCAGCATGGCGCAGTGTGGTCTGCCAAATTGCCAAAAACACTAGAGAAGGCTTTCACCCACACAGAAATCAAGATGTGGGAGTTTTTACACCTGAACACACATAAGAGACTACGTTTACATGCAGTCAATAGCCCATTTCAAAATCAGAATATTGGCAATACAGTATTCAGGTTTTTAAAGGGCATGTAAACACGGGTACGAAAAAATAAATAAATACAAAAATAATGCTCATATTTGTTTGTTTCTTTTTTATTTTTAACCTGACTCAGGGTCAGCGTCAAGTCTGCTTGTTAAATATATGCAGACCTTGCCGCCATTTTGAACCAGGAGTCCCCGATGATCTCTTCCATTCACTTGTAGTTGTATTGCAGTAACAGCAACAACAACAAACTTGACCATTACATTAATATTCTTTTGTTTTTCTTTGTTGAACTGTGGGGAATTGATTGAAGCATAAGTAAAAACGTTGACAACAAATGTCAAAATTGATTTATAGGCTAATCATCTATTTTGGGTTCATATTTTAATATCCAACTCCAGAGGAGTCATGATTGCCTCACCAGTCATGAACCTCATCCCCCGTGCACATGCACTGTCTACAAAAATAGAGCCCTTCGTCTTGACCAATTTCCATAAAGTCATGATGAGATGGGCTAAAATCTAATTACATTTTGGCATGATTCTGACTGAAGGTGCAGATTTGACCAATACATTATCTTGTCACTTCCTAACGAGCACAAGCACAAATCATTTCCTATTTTATTAAAAACCTTTTGTTACCAGTATGATCTATGACGTGATTACTTCATTTTTGTTTTGTTTTTGTTTTATCGACGGGCATCCTTCCTGTAACATGTCTTTCACTGAACTTTTTTTTTTGTCCAACACTACATTAGCATAGAAATTAACACTGCAAATGTACTTATTTGAAAATTTTGCAACAGTGATTTACTCATTTATTTTTAAATGTACCACCTGCTTTGAGCATGCAAATCTGGAACATGTATATTTCTTAATCTTTTATGTAATGATTCCATAACTCAAATAGGGAAAAATACAAGCATTGATGTCTACCATCATTCATAAGCTTCAGTCATTCATAGTAAATGCACTGATGTCATTGTTGGGATTGCCTTATTGATCCACAGGCCACATAGTTCTACTCGACAATATGCATCATACTAAAACAGACCACACCCATTTTATTTAAAATAGATTTTGCCTGCATTTGAGCCTGTGCTTGGATGAAGCGTGTTGATCTATGCTCACACTTTTCTAACCAGCTTTGGATTTATTGCATCAATGTAGCCCGTAGGCAGTATTGTGACCCATTTTGGGCTTTTTGATGGTTCTGACCAAGCCATTTCAAAATAAGATACTGCCCATGGGTTTTAAACATATATTTTTGGTCTTATTATGTCTGTCTGTACTTATTTTTTAAGTTGTTACTTTGAACAATGGTGCGTAATGTACGCCAAAACCACATTGTCTAGTCCTAAAATCACCCCTCATTTATGCTCACTGAACTCCAAATGCAAATACCCGTAAGTCCCTGACCTTATAAAGGAGTTGAAATATCTATCGGTGCAGTCTTGCGGTATTTCTCCGCCCCCTGCGAAGATAAACAGATGGGTGGAAAGGTGCAGACAGCAGTACTGAAGGTGGCTTGAGGAATCTTTAGCAAACTATGCGGTCACAAGAGTGCTATGAATCTTTAATGGGAGATGTTAGTGAACCAAGGAAAGGAAGTGTGCTGAAAACATGATTAAAGACTCACAGGGAGGAAACCATTGTAGGTCAGCGGGAGAGCGAGCGAGCGAGAGTCTAACATATATTTTTCTGAAGGGCAACCCATGGCAAAGAGGAAATTTTATTTATTTTTTTAAGCTTGGGCTTAATGGCCCAAGGTGAGACCAGTGATAATTTTGAAGTGATACATATTACTTAATGTATGAAATAGGCAACTAAAGGAATAATTTAGGAACCTACAATATACGCTATGACATTTTTTAAAATTCAGACAGTAGTGGAATTATTAAATACACATTCAGTGTATCACTTGCTTGTACACACGACAATATTCCTATTCTGAAAGTACATGTTTGTTCAGCAACATAATTTAGTTTCCAATGAAATATCAGTGATTTAAAAAAAAAAAAAAAGGAAGCCATTTAATCATTAATTCTGTAGCTCATACGCTCACTGAAATTGTAATATATTGAACCTTTGCAACATTGCCAATTATAGTATATTACAACTGCTGTATTTTGTGATCATTGTGGTCGGTACAAAAGAAATTCAACTTAACTAAATGCAGAGACTGCTCGTTATCACCGCTCTGCATATTTTTGGTACTGTAAACAACCTTATTACACTGTATAAAATGACACAATAAGGCTACAGTATTTTCACACTGCGGGGTGTGATGCCCAATTCATATTTGTTGTTAAAATCGAATCTTTTTATGCCATTGTCCACATTACACAAACAAATGTGACTTATAATGTCTCTTCTAAGGTGACATGCGTGAACATATAGAACATCACATGACGCAGTGTGTTTACGGAAGTAAATGTGGTCCGTCGTGTAGGTCTAATTCCTGTCACATTTATGGCAATTTCAAGGATTTTGTCCTTGACATTACCGATCCGGCCGATCATTCCCCTGCCCATATATCAGTTCTTAAGCATCATCCTTTCACCACTGACTATTTTCCTCTTCTTCGTCTGCCATTGCTTTTCACGCCAGTTAGCTTTGTTAAACAGTTGTGATGTTTGTTGCCTTTTGATGCCGTTTATGTCGGATGAGTGCGACCTGAGTCTTCAGACTGTAGTTTCATGGACTGTGAATGTTATTCATTACTATTATACATGCGGGCTTAATAAAGCCCAATTCACACTGACTGCGGAAAGGACGCGGTGCGTTTTCCGTACGGCCTCCGCAAGGACTGCAATTCACACCGCGTGTGTTGCGTATCCGGAAATCTTCTCTCGACAGACCACAAGATCACGTGGGGTTCACGCTGGAGAGTTGAGTTCACCCAAAAACGACCGTGTATATAGACTCCCATTTGTAAACAATAGCCACGCTTGCCTGTTGTCACAACGATATGCTTTTTGGGCATGATTTCTGGGACTTCTACCATGGGTAAGTATGTTTTGTGTTCAAATAGTGTTATTTTGTTATGTTTAATTTATTCTGAGCTCATTTTTTGTCTTAAATCTCCGACTCAAGTCATGCTAGCATGTTAGCTAACTACCCTTCCAAAAAAACGAGTTTGCAAACGGTTTTATTTTGAAATATACCGGATTTACCTTGATGCCCGACTTCCTGTCCGGCTGATGTAATTTCTTCAGCTTCATGAAAATCTGCAAGCGGCGTCCGTAAAAAAAATAATAACGCTTGCGGAAACCTTCCGCATCGCCGCAGTTGTTCCACACCGCAGATGCACCGCACCGCAGCTGGTGTGAATTGACATGTAGACTTGAATGCGTTCTATTCTTGCGGCGTCCGTACAGAGAATACACCGTGTCCGTTCCGCAGCCAGTGTGAATTGGGCTTTAATAATAATAATAATAATAAGAAGAAGAATAAGAATAAAAAAACACATTATTTAGTATATACTATAGGACCTATACGCAGTACCTTGAGGTTGAATAAAATAGAATCAATGGTTTATGGCACACAGTACAACTCACTTCACTTCACATGCTGTAGTTAAAAGGACAACATTTAAAATCATTCACTCTAATTATAAAGAATACCAGCAAATTAGGGGATGGTATTATTAAGTACAGAGAGAGATACAGAGAAAAAAATGCTTTTTATGGTTGAATTTGCGGGGGCGGTGACTTGGCGTTGTATGTACACCACATGCGTATTTTTCACAGGATTTTATGATATCTTATTCATATCCACATACAAAAGAGGCTTGGGTCAGATTTAGAAAAAATAGAATTGTACTGTTTACATTGACATGAAAAAAAAAAAAAGAAAACGAGTAGTTGATCAATTCCAGTCTGTAGTAATGCTGCCCAGCAAAAGCATTGGATCTTGCGCCGTACGTGTTTGTGTGCCCGTAAAGAAGTCTTCCGTGGTGTCTTGCGGCTCTCAAATAATGACTGATTAGTGGTTATGTGCCGGTTCTGAAAGTGCATAACCACACCAACACAATACTACACGATATCGGTAAAATGATCAAATATGAATTGCCAAGTGAGGGCGGACACAGTAAATAATGTGCCAAGCTTATATTAGCTGCACCCAATGACTTATTTTTATTGCAATTTCTTTAGCCCATTTCCTGCATAGAGTGCAGCCAAGTACATTCCAGACTTCCTGTTCCACATGGATACATTATTACTAACAGGATATCGGATTGCAACTTCAAACTCAGATGGTATTCGTGTGCGTGCATGTACATGCTCATCGATTTTTGAGGATGCACTTCGGTATTTGCTCCCTGAAATGATGGTATGACTTAACTGGGAATCCCATACTGCAACCTTAAGTCTTTTAACTGTCATTTTAGCATTTCAGTTTGTGCACACAATAAATAATATCTGATGTGTTGGTAAACAGAATTAGTTGCTTTGAATCATCTCCCAGTTTGAGCTGACATGAAAGCGTATCATTTGTTGGTGTCATAACAGCAAATAAAGCTATTCCCCAAAATGATGCACCAGTTGGTTCAATCAGGTTACATGCTGTAATTGTATTTGTCATGTTCTATAACACACCACATCAAAAGTATATAAGTATATCCCTTTACACATTGTGCAGTCCTCTGATGAAAACTAGTGGCACGACATCTTTGTTTTATTTATGAGGCATTTTGCTTTGTGTGGCACTCCAAGCACACGTCATATCTAAATCATTAGATTCATGAGGCGCTAATCCCATGTCAAAGCAACATTCATAAACCATTTTTTTTTTCTTCTGTCACTTCTCCCCCCCCCCGCCCCTGGTTCCGTTCGCTGTCTCCTTTCCCCTTTCTATTGTCGCAGCTTTGATATCAGCCGGCTGCTGCACTAACAACTGCAGAAATGTCAAGCTATGGGACAGGTAAGAACTTTCCTCTTTGTTCCCTTCTTTAAAATGTCCTTCGCATTAATCAGAGAAGAGCAAGAATGGCAAATGAAGGTCACTGTCTGTTCTTTTCCACAAGGGTCCATAATCCTGTAATTAGGTGTCATTATGCAGCCTTCTTTCAGCTGCTTTCTTCAAAACTATTGAACTTACAAGACTGGCACTACTTTGTATTAAAACTGACTTTGTCAACTAGAAGTGGATTAAATGTCACATTATTTTTTGATTTTTTTTTTCTCGTTAATCATGATGTGATCTCTTATAATCTTTATGATTGTGTGGTTAAGTTAATGAAGTTTGTTGTGGGAATGCTGAAGCGTTCCCAAATATGTTATTTTTATTCTCCACACTTTTTTGCCGCCTAACAACTCTCACATAATACATCCAATTTACACTGTTCAAATTTCAACTAGCTTCAGAAAGTCAGGCTTTTCGGGGTATTGTCTGATTCCACATTACTTACAGTATTTGCACAATTTAATGTTAAATATCAACTTTTCCACATTCATTTTCAATGGGACAGACAGTGAACAGTATCACTTTCCACGCCCACTTCCATACATATAACTTATCATCATTACCAGGTGTCTGATACTGCTCGGTGGCACAGATGGTAAAGTGTATTGCCCAGTAACCAGGAGGTCATAATTTCGTAATTTATCTCTCCATTTACTTCATAAGCATCCCACATGCATTCAAATCTTAGCATTCAGCTTCCAGCATTCTCGTACAATTTCTCCAGAAATTGCACTTAGTCTAGTTTACTACAATAGTGTGTTAACAAGGAATAATCACACCAGGGGACACAATTTGAAGTGACCCTATATGTAATATTCTACATTTTCAATCAGACCCCAGTTAGATGGTTGTGTTAATATTTAACACAACAAGACAATATATAGCCTCCCTCAAAGGCTTAAAGGCCCCTCCTATTTCAGGAAAGCAACCATGCATGACCATATGTAATTACAGATATGTTTCACAGATTCTTTTCCTCTCACTTTACATATTTGAACAAGCACATGATCATGCTTCCTTTGCATGCTGAAAAAATATCAGGTACTCAGGTGTGGAAAAGAATAACGATGATTTGTGAACTCACAAAACCATCAACAGTCAAGCTGAAAGTTGTGCAGGTAGGAGCAGGAGGATCAGACTGACAAAAATAAATAGCATTTTTTTTTTGTCATGCTATATATGTCATTTGTTTCTCTTGATTTCTGTTTTTCCATGTATTTTTACTAACCTATCATTTATCAATCCTCTCATAGGGCAAGTCTTATAGCATTGCTTATAGCATTGCCTAAAATAATATTACTCATGTCACCAATATGCTTCCAGAAAAATCACAAAAGTACTTTTTCCATCTTATCTTTATGAATAAGAAGATGATTGGTTTAAAAAAATATAGCCATGAAATCATTTCACGTTGTTGCCTTTGCCTCCGACTCCTGGTGTTGTGCATTCTGCTCTTCTGATACAGTGCCAGGGGCTTCCTCAAATATTTGAGCCACCACGATTGCGATTTCAACAGATATCATTTGAAATCAGTTGTAACATTTCTTATAAATGACAATGGCCTGGCGTTTACACCACAACATTCAGGGACATATTCACTAAAGGTTTGTGTCGCCTTTGCATGGTAACTGATAAAAATGGAGCAACCCGGGAGCGCCTAATTCACTAAACACGCGCAGATGGGGAAATCCGTCACTAAGGGGCATATTCACTAAGAATGCGCTGCGTCGGGTAATAGCGTGAAATATTGCACCACAACTGCACATGCAGTCTGCGCCCAGTTACCCACCTATTCACTAAGGATATTGCTCTAATCATATACCGGTGCAAACACACCCACAAAACTGACAGCTTGGAGCAAATTTGCACCTGATTTACCACACATGGCAATGGATTTGCGCCAACAACATGGTTATTATAGTAACAGTTGCGAGAAAGATGACATTATCAGAAAGCGAGGTTGGACCGAGAGTAAGCGTTTAGAGCGCCATTAAGCTGTACAGAGCAGAGAGGACGACAACGACGTCATTCATTCATAAAGTACTAATTATTGTTGCGATCGTATTTTGGGGTTGGGGGGGCTTGTTTTTTTTTGGGGGGGGGGGTATGGGTGGGTGGGGGGTTGGGTGTTGGTGGTCGGGGTGTGTTCGGGGGTTTGGGGGCCGGAGGTGGCGGGGCCTGGGTCGTCTCGGGTGGCGGGTTTGGGTGGGGTGCGGGGGGTCGTGGGGGGATGGAGGCTGGGGACCGGTGGGGCGCTGTGGGGGCCCGCTGGGCCTCGTTCTGCGGCCTTGGGTGGTCCTTATGCATGCCAGATCCATCGCACCAGCATCTACTGAAACTCAAACAGAATTTGCCTCTCCCTCCCACAGCCCCTTGAATCAGTGGGTGCTGGTGTCTGTGGATCTCACTTTGCTTTATCTATCCTTCCCTCCTTCCTCTCTTTAGTTTTTCCTCTGGTCACTTGAGATCTCAATTTATTGGAAGTTTGAGGTTTCTGGGGTTGGCATAAGACTCTGGTTTTGTAACCACGCAGGAGGGGTTTGGTTGGTGCTGGATTTCACTTTGATGGATTGGATGTACTGGCTTCTATGGCTCTCACTCTGCCTCATCGATCCTTCCATCCTTCCTCTCTTTAGTTTTTCCTCTGGTCTCTTGAGATCTCGCTAATTTGTTGGAATTTAGAGGCTTCCGGGGTTGGTGTAAGACTTTGATTTTGTAACCATGGGGAAGGCAGGAAGTGTTTGGTCGGTGCTGGATTTCACTTTGATTTATCTTTCTTTTCTCTTTATTTTTTCTGACCTTTTCTCTGGTCTCCTGACCATTTGAACCTCACGACTCTGGCAAGATTCTGAAGTACCTGGTTAAGGCGAAGGGTAATGGGATATTTATAAGGTTTTATGTGAATTAATGAGTATAAATTTATACGTATTTGCACGCACGCGCACGCGCACGCACGCACGCAAACGCACACGCAAACGCACGCAAACGCACGCACACATACACACAAAAAAAAAAAAAAAAAAAAAGAGCAATGATGATAAGACGTTGAATCGGTAAGACTACCGAATGAACAATTCTGAGCTCTTTTTTAAAAAGAAAAAAAAAAAAAGGAAATAGTTCCCCCTCTTTCTCTCTTTCTCTCCTCTCTGCTTGATCAGCCGCACATGTTGTGCGGCAAATGGCATGCACTGCCGGAGATCGAGGTGCGTCAGGTTAATACATGCTTTCCAAAAACGTTATTTGCGTCACGCAAACGAGGTGTTGCTATTTGCGCTGGCGTTAGTGAATTAGGCACTGTATATCAATGAGTCTCATTTGCATTGAGGTGGGCATATTTTCCGTCAAATGTATGCAAATTACCTATAATTACATACGCGCAAATAACACCGGCGCACCGTGACACAATCTGTTCGGCAGAGCACTTAGTGACGGATTTCCCCATCTGCGCGTGTTTAGTGAATTAGATGCTCCCAGATTGCTTCATTTTTGCCGGTTAGCGCGGTGCAAAGGCGACGCAAACCTTTAGTGAATAGGCCCCTCAGTGCGCTGCCAACCAGATTTCGCCATTGTGCGCTGGTGCTATTTTATAAATATGCCCACCCTAATGCAAATGAGACTCATTGATATACAGCGTCTAATTCACTAACGCCAGCGCAAATAGCCGCACCGCGTTTGCGTGACGCAAATAACGTTCATGGAAAGCATGTATTAACCTGACGTAACCTCAATCCCGGGATCATGACAGCAGTGCATGCGGCACGGTGCGCCTCCTTTTCTGGCTGATCACCCAGAGAGAGAGAGAGAGAGAGAGAGAGAGAGAGCGAGGGAAATTTTCTATGTTGGTTTAGGACACATATCATAACCCGGGCTGATCGGCAATGGCGGGCAGGCATTTTACGATAATTTTTACGTGCCAGATACATACTGTACACCCACGCCAACCTCTGAGAATATATTTTTAAAAAACAGTCGCACCAATAATTTGTACTTTATGAATGAATGACGTCGTCGTCGTCCTCTCTGCTCTGTACAGTTTAATGGTGCTATAAACGCTTACTCTCGGTCCAACCTCGCTTTCTGATAATGTCATCTTTCGCGCAACTGTTTCTATAACAACCATGTTCTTGGCGCAAATCCATTGCCATGTGTGGTAAATCAGGTGCAAATTTGCTCCCAGCTGTCAGAATTTGTGGGGTTGTCTGCGCTGGAATATGTAGGTGGGTAACTGGGTGCAGACTGCGGATGCAGTTGTGGTGCAATATTTCGCGCTATTAGCGGATGCAGTGCATTCTTAGTGAATAGACCCCTCAGTGTTTACTCAATAATATACCATGCAAGTGATGTATTTCATACAGTAGCTCTAGTTGAAAATAACTTGGATATTGCTATGAGGAGTTTAGCAATGCACTGTAATGCATTATTTTTTTTTTAAATTTAGACCCTATTGTATTTTTGACAACTTGCTTCTGAGTAGCTAGTAAATGGCGAAAGAATATCTACATATATCTGTACTTTTGTATTAAAATATTAGGTTTCACAAAAGTACTGTGCAGTCCACACTTCTCTAGCTTGTTTAACTCTTTGAAGCCATTATTTCTAAAAATAAATAAATACATAAATAATTAAAAGAAAAAAAGAACCTCTGAGCGCCAGCCAATTTCGAGCATTCTGACTGATCTTTCAAGGAGAATATTTCACAATAACACAGAATACTGTTTCACGAGGATGAGAAAGTACCAAATGAAAGATTTGACTCTCTCCTTTCATCACAAAAAACAAGTTTGTTTCTACCTTATTCCATTTTTATCAGCAGCACGTGTTGGTTTCATCAAAATCACCTATTTTTTTGGGCCAAAGATTGCTGAAAATAAGCTTTTTGTGAAAAGCTATATATGACCGGCTCTGGCAAAAGAGTCCTCTTGGGTCAAAAAATAAAACGGAGCTATTCATATATTCTAATTCTACACTTAAAAAGGACATACAAAATAAAATAAATAAATAAATAAATAAATAAATAAATAATCTTACATTTTTGGGGTGCTGGGATTCAATTGACCAAAAAATGGGATAGGAATGCCCATATCTAATATCTTTCCTTTCATTCTGAGTCAAATAATACATCTTTCTTTCATTCTTCTTCAATGATTGTTCAGCTTTGATGCCTCATCTTGACCTCACTGTCGTCAGCCCGGCTCCTCGGAAGAAAACGGATCACAGCGGTAGAGCCTTCTTGCGTCCATGGTCTTGATGAGAGCTGCAAAGATTCTGTGGCACCGTGGTCCAAGGCACCAGATGGTCTGCTGTCCATCCATGGCCTCATTCATGTCTACAGCGCCCGAAAACAACCTGCCTTCATGTTTTCATCTCTACTACTCTATTGAGCACTTTGGGGAGGGTCTGATTTATGCGTTTATAAAACTATGCTGCAGATGAAATGATTAGAATGGAGATCTCTCCCTGCCAATTGTGATGAGAGAATTCAGAGAGATGGATGCATGCTGGGAGATTTGAATGACTTTGCTGTATTATTTTTAATGTGTAATGAATGAGTATTTAGGAGGAAATTGTACAAAACGTTTAACTCTATATGATCAAAATGCAACAACTGTGCCTGCGCAGCCTCCGTGTGGTTGAGTAAACAACGCAGTGACATGTTAAAAAAAAAAAAATCAACAGAAAGCTAGCCCGATACTACATGCAATGCTCTTTTGCAATATTTCATTTTTCCTCAATTCATGGGTTTTATTTTCATTAAATATAAGCTAAGAGAAAAATATAACACAAACTTGGTCAAGTCACCGCCAAAATATGCCAGCTTCAATCTTATTTTTATAATTACAAAGCATAACTTGATGTGCAAAATCGCACTAGATTCTCACAAGGACAGGCTTGTGTGCGTGTTGCCTTCCATCTGTTTACAGTTACAATTATTGGTGGAGAAGCACATCACTGACCATCCCACATTCTTCCCTCCACTCCTTCAACTGCATTTATTTTCCAAGTGTGGAATAAAGAGTTGTGCAATCTGATGTTCAGTCTACCAACGTCACTTCCAGCCCTTCCATCAGTATACCTTTCTTGTTAACGTTGTCTTTTTCAACTGACCTTTAAACCTAACATGTAAAAAAAACAAAACAAAAAAAAAAATCTCAATAATCTAGCAAAGTCAAAATATTTTCCTGTGTCTTAAACCAAGAGATCCTATAGCTGCTGAAA
Source organism: Festucalex cinctus (assembly GCF_051991245.1). Classification (NCBI taxonomy): domain Eukaryota; kingdom Metazoa; phylum Chordata; class Actinopteri; order Syngnathiformes; family Syngnathidae; genus Festucalex; species Festucalex cinctus. Next base: position 19,759,174 of record NC_135416.1, on the reverse strand, counting down.
ATGTTGTAGTTGTATAAAACGCAATGTCCAGGTCTCATTTCATTTTGTATTCACATCTCCGATAAAGCGCCTAGATTGAAGCTAAGATGTTTTATGTTTTTTCTCTTTTTTACAAGAAAACAAAGTCCAAGTAAACGTATATTGGATTAGTTTTCTATATATATCAATATATATGACTATATTATGACCATTATTTTTGACTTCCAGGTATTAGAACTAATATATCAAAATGTATAGGATATATATATCAAATAAACAGATTTCTGTATTTAAAAGTGCTTTTGTGCATTTCTTGCAATATGCAGAATTCATGTGCCTGAGTGTGAATACGAGCATGTTTTTAACAAAAGCCCTGGTCAGTAAATATGATCTCATCATGTAAGCCATTATGATCCTTCCAGGTGGGAAACAACAGCGTCAAACTGGGCAGGATTTCCCGTTAAATAATGGAACTAGAAGAACAAGCTCCCCTTCCTGTGCGGCTATCACCTTCCATTACATCCTGTCCAAACAATTCTGGCTTAACATCTGTATCCTGGGATATCTGATGCAATCTACACATACTGGCCAGTTCATTAGGAACACTGATAGAATGTAACACAATCCAATATAAAAACACTAATGCAATTTGATATATTTTTTTACAAGTATAATTATTGTAGGCACGGGGAGCAACACACTCCTCAAACACAAGCTGGGGATTATTTACTTATATTCAGAACCAGGCGATTCTTTTGAGCGGAAGTGGTTTTGGATTTAAGAGGAATGTGCAACCCAAAATGAAATCGAGGCACAGCTTTAAAAGGTACACTGCATGTTATTTGCAGGGGTGGAGAAATTACTGTACGATTGTCGTTTTGCATGTATTAAGATGTGGACATTTTTCAACATCATATAGCTTGGTTCAACATCATCGTTAACAGCTAACAGACAGTTAGTTTAAGGTGAACCAGACATTTGTTTTTTCCAAATGCGGAAGTACAACATAATTTAATCTTGATGAAAATTTGGGGAAATGTGGAAGTTAAAATGTAATATTTATCATAGTAGTTAAACCATGAAATTGATCACATTAATACCTGACATGTATCACAATATAATGTAACATTTATTTATTTTTCCTGGTGTGGCAGCCATACGCTTCCATATCCGTCAATAGTATGAGGAAGTGTCTACATTTTTTTTTTTTTTTTTTTTTTTACTGGTACTGTCTGTATATGAGCTGTGTCTGAAAAGTTCCAGGACTGGAGTCACAGCCGATCAACCAGCACATCTACAATGAGGCGAGAGATATGCTTCATTCAGTGTGTGAGAAGAGACGGACGGGAGTTGTGGCAAGACAAGCTTCACCATAACAATGCAGACGTTCACACCGGACCACTACCATTCACTAATACTGGGTATATCACTATTATGTTATGCTAATACATTGACTTTGAAGGGTATGCAGTTGACTATATCTTGAAAAGTCATTGTAAATTATTTTGTTTTTAGTTAGAGTTTCCACATCCCAGCTTCATTGTAATTGGGGTTTATAAGAGTGCTTCTGAGAATGTAGAAACATACCAACACATTAACAACTTCTCTGGCCTTTTATACAACAGTATGCAATTTGCTTTTGTGGTTTTGCTTATTAGCAAAAACGTGACAAGCCCATCAGTGGATGTCCGTTTTTAAGATGGGTGCCAATATACAGCACTGTATATAATTTTCTGCAGAAGCTGTTTTGAAGCAGATTATCTAATTGGGTTTTGGAGCTGGAGGGTCATAGGTTCAAATCCCACTACAGGCGAAAATGTAAAAATGGCAACTAGTTGTTAGAGAGATTCTCGTCTTCTCGTTGGCTGCAGTTGAAGTGTCCTTGAGCAATACACTGTCCCAAGCTATGTGTGCTCCTCTTTTGCTTTGAATCTCTATGCGGTAACACAAAATATACACTGTAGTGAGTGGAAGTTGAATTTCCTCATTAGGGATTATAATGTGTATATATGTATTTAAAAAAAAATAAATAGTCGCAATAAAATGTAAGGTAGATGACATGACTGAGTCACGCCAGGGTTAAGTTTGGGTCATGACCGTGAGGTCAAGTGTCTGTTTTGAACTGATGTTTTGAACTCATGTAATCGGCATCTAGTTTCAACTGGTTTTAAGATATGTGATGTCAGGAGCTATGTGATGTCAAGAATCTTTAATCTCTTTATCTGGTCAACAGCCATTCAGATAATTCCATGTTCATTCAATTCAGTCGTGTTACCCACATGTCTAGCCACAACCAATCAGATCGATTCACTGTCTATATAAGCTGCCTGAGAAATGTGTGTTTTGTCGGATTATTACCTCTGTTCCCCTGTGCATCTCCACAGCCCAAGGGGACTTGGCGTCCCGTGATTATTGATGCATTCTCATTGTTTCCCGTCTAGTCAAGTTGTTCTACACCTCTTGATGTTATGTGAATAAATAGTTAAAATCTTATTTGTGTCTGTGTTTTGGGATCCAACCTCAGATCGTAACAGTAGACTGGTGGTCCATTGGCTTCATGTTGTCATTTCTGTGAAGGCAAACTAAAGCTTAATTGTTTTGATCTCTTTGCTCAGTGTGATTAGAGTTTACGCATTTGGCTTAGGAAATCTCTTCTTTGTGCTTAACTGCTGTTTAATCATAGCTGTTGCGCCAGTCCTGCTCTATATTCTGAGTCTGTGGGATATCTGACTGGGATGTAAGTATGTGTCGATCCTACTGGTTGATGTCCCAGTAAAACAGAAAAAGAATTGATTCGAAAAAAAGATCGTTTATGGTGCTTTCTAGGTTTCCGTCCATCAATGTGTTCGTGTGGCTACATTCATTCTTGCCTATTTACTGGTAAGTATGCAAGTATTTTGATCTATTTTGACTATCCATAGCACTGCAGGTATGTTTGTTTTGTGTATTCGCCTAGTTAAATGCGTGCAAGTGAGCAGCAGGAAGTGTGTTTGTTTTTGGGTGTGTCTGCGCATGCATCGCCACTGATCCGCTTTGGTGCATTGCAGCATGTTTTGCATCACGAGGTCGCCGTCGTCGCTGAGCGGGGCACTCCTCCAAGGTCACAGCAGGTCAATCCTCCCCATCTGCATAGCCAGCCATAGCGAGGTTAAATCCTCAACACCAACCCAAATCGGTCGGCTGCAGCGGCAACAGGACACCAGTGAGGCACAGAGCAATAGTCGATACACCCAAAGATAATCGACAGGAATGATTCATCAATATACTGTAGTAAAATAATCTCAATCTTCACATATAAATACACAGATATTCAATATGGTGTGTGTTTGGCACTTTTAACTGTGATTGCGCTTGGAAATGACTGATACTGTTCTGTGATGGCATCCAACAAACTTTTAAGTTACTTGCTCACTGATCTGAACTCATAGGCATGAAAATTCATATGCTACTGCAAAGTCCAAATTTCAAGGACATAAAGGAAACATAGTACAGTGCATTCATTTGCAGTCATTAGGAAAAAAATCTATATTCACAGATGATGATGGATAATCTTTTAAGGTGTAGGCAGAAAGTTACATTTTTCTCATCATGTGAGAGCCAATAATCTGTCACTGTGATAGATGCATACAAAAGGAGAGCTTGGGCGTGTGAACTTTACTTCCTACCTTTATTACTCATTGAAATGTGGCAAAGCGCAGCTTTTGAATTTGTGCCAACTCTTCGTACCCCATGTGACTCCCTTTTGGTGTCACAACATAAAGGTAGCAAAAAGAATCCACATTTAACTTAAAATGCAAACAGTTTAAATTGACTATATAAAAGCTATGTAAAATGTAAAATAGCATTATAATGCATATAGCCTCATTTAAAAAAACTGAATAATCGATATATAGAATAGATTTTCCTTTTAAACCCTGATGTCGATTCATAAAACCATGAATCGGTTATTTTAATATCTCTTTTTTCCCCATTAATTCATAAGAAAATAGATTTTAAAGGGCTTTTTTTTTTTTATCTTACTGTTTTCTTGAAATTCACTTTTCACTTGAATTCAAAAGTATTTTCTTAAATTTATAAAATAACTCATTACACTTTTAGACGAATCAGAATATTTGTTTTTTATTTTATTCACAATTATTGAATTAGAATTATTAAAATATTTTCATTTCATCCTTGTTGTACACTTAAGTGACTATAATTATAACATGTTACTTTAATTAATAAACTAAATAATTTAACCAGTTACTGCCTCTGCAAATTTCATGTGGAATTTTATGTTTGTAGAGTTTTATCATGTATATCATGTATCATGATATTTAAAAATAATTGATGTTCCATAATTAATCAATATCTGATTGAACTAAAGTGAATCAAATCAAATAAAATTAGAAATTAGAATTGATACCCAGCGTAGCAATAGGATATCTGAAGCTCACTTGTACATTCAATTTTAGCAACACAAAGCCCAAAAAATAAAATAAAATCAAATGAGCGAAGGCTCGTAACTTGGAATACTCTTAAAAGTTGGTACAACTCAGGAATAAGCAGGCTGGAACCTATCTTGCAAATTCATCTACAGTATTCACTTTTTTTTTTGTAATGGAATAAAGGAAGTATTGTTGAAACCTTATTTCTGATAGACTTCTTTGTATGAGTCATTGGTGGAAGTTATAGAGTCTTTGCTGTATGTGCATGTGCAAGCGCAATTCCAGTATATGCATTACAGTATATGGAAATCAAATAATCTGTCTGCCATTTATTTTTAAGGGAAATGTAAGATGAATTTGAAGTTACACTACAGAGTTTTGGGATCATGGTTCAAACTATTAACACAGATGTGTCCAAACTACGGCCCGGGGGCCATTTGCGGCCCGCCGTCCATTTTTTAGTGGCCCGCATCATATGCTAAAAATGGCATTTGACTCAGTTCAAATAAAATAAAAACAAAAATGTTTGGAGATGGTCAAAGTAAGAAGGGAAGGTGTCTAAAAACACAGGTGCTATTAAAGGTTATTTTAGTTAAAAAAAACTAAAATTAAAAAAACATTTCGTTAACAAAATAAAACAAAAACGAAGATGCTTTTTAAAAAAAGAAACTGAAACTACATTTTAGGTTTACAAAACTAAGTAAAATAAAACTAATTATAGCAAGCATGTCCTTTGTTTTAGTCTTTGGTAATTAATTTAATGCATGAGCCTTTGGGGATGATTTTAAATGTGACTTTTAGTAGATTTATTTTGATATAAACTGGAATAATGACATCGCGCCCATGGTGTTTTTTAAATGTTGCGCACGAGTAATACACATTTAAAAAAAAAAAAAAAAAAAAACTCAAACTAATACTGAAACTAACTAAACTAAAACTAAGCATTTAGTAAACTAAAACTAATAATAAAAAAAACTAACAGAACCACTCTGAAAAATATATAAACTAACTAAATTTAAAAAAACAAAACTCAAAAAAAAAAAAAAAAAAAACTAAATGGAAAAATTCCAAAACTATAATAACCTGACTGCCATACTACAAATAAATTGGTTTATATACTGTAGCATTTTTCTAAATATGCAAAAGCACAAATAAATAATTTGTACAATTTTTAGGACTAAACACAATTTCTCTTCATAACATTATGTGGCCCTTGCGTCCTTCTGATTTTCTGTATGTGGCCCTCAAATGAAAACGTTTGGACACCACTTTATTAACACATTATAAAAACTTTTTTCTTTCCATTATCACAGTTTTTCACAGAGCGTAGTCCCTATTCCCAACGGCAAGCAAGGCTGTACTTTCAAAACCAAAAATATAAGGTAAAGTTAAAAGTTAAAATGTAACATATTACAAAAATGATATGATACAGAAGAGGCCCAACAGTGGCTGTTAGTCGGTCAAGTGCCTACTTCCGAGTTCCACTGTATTCCTTCCATCAGCATTACGGTATTAATGATCAATTAAACTTGTTTAAATCTTCATTACATTTAAGAATTAATTACTTCTCACAATAATGTCTAAAATTCACATTGTTTTCACACTTTTTATGCTGATGAAATCTCGCATTCAGCAATTGTGTCAAAGGAGTTTTTTTTAGTGTGTAAACTTCATTTATGTATCACAGATATAGAAAACAATACAATCTTGTAAGTGAATCTTCCACATGGTTTCATTTAATGAAGTCTCTGTAGCATAACCAAAGCCCTTAAGTCACACTGCAGAAACAAAAGCTTATGTAATTGCCGTTTTTCCCTTTTACCATTGAAACACTGGCTGATCATGCGCATACATGACATTCAGTATTATCCCAGTATTATTACAATTTGTTGACAGAAGAAAAGAGGGACAGTGTTTCCTTCACATAGCATCAACAAACAAGTTTAAATCCTCATTGTAAGTAGGTCACAGTCAGAAGCTAAGAAAATCACATCAATGCTACATTCGTCTCATCTTAGTATAACGCGAGTTAATTACTTTGGCTAATGACTTCACAGACTAAGGCTAATGGCCAACAGAGATAAACGATCTCTCATTACCCTCCTTTGCATATCTTGCTTGAAATGGAAGACTTATTAAACCAACTAATCCCACTTCGTTGAATTGTCACATTTGTGTGACTCCTATGAGAAACAACTGGAATGAAGTTATTTAGATCTGCTTATGTGATTTTAGTGCTCTTAATGAAAACCAGCACATTCAAATGTGTACAAAATGCATGTTAGGTTATTTGAATTGAGATATGAGTGCCGTTCGGTTTATACATACATGTCCTGTGATTGGTTGGGCGTACAGTACACCATCTGTCAAACAAAGTCAGCTGGGATTTAGTGATAAATGGATGGATTGGCATGGTCAGAAGTTTCCATAGCAACATGGATGTATAAGTCAGAATAAAATATCAACATTCATCCAAATATTGGATTTTAGCTTCTCATTCTGCTTTTTTTTTTCTAACCTCAAAATCTCATGGATGACCCTTTTGAAACTGAGCGCTACTTCTGTGCCCATTTTGAAACACACACACTTCTATAAAAACATTTTTTCAAATTTTCTATGTTATTATTAATGATATTCATTTATGTGAGAACACTGATCATGTTAATGATTTCTCACAATTAATTAGGAAACAGATAGGGATGTAACAATAACGGTAGTGATATTGCGACATTAAAACAGCCTCAATATATTGTTGATATTAAAAGCAGCACATCTATTCAAAAAGTTGGGTTGATTTCAATTTGTGCAGTTCTAACACCCTCTGGTGGCTAGTTTTTTTTTGTGCAGTTTAATTTTCGCAAGGCATGTTTTGGCCCTTCAACTGCATGTTTAAAATCCACACTAATGGTCAGGTGAAGGGGAACGTAATTTGCTTGTGAACTGAGTCAATATGTGTATGCATTAGCAAGTAAGGACCTCAATATATATTATATTTATATATTTTTTATATATAATATTTTTCATTGCTGTATTGTACAAAAGCACAATATTGTGTGTGTGGTTTATTTTTAGTATGAGATTTTTTATTTATTTATTTGATTTTTTTTACAATATTGTGACCTTGTTTTGTATCACCACCCTCCCAACAATATTGTGATAATTATCGTATCGTGACCTTCATATCGTGATAATATCGTATCGTGATGTTTGGATATCGTTACATCCCTAGAAACAGATAAATATTAATATGCACCACTTTATTTCTATACATTTCTGCCATTGGTTACATTTTAAAATGATCATTTCTAGAAAATCACGTCACGTCACTGGTGAGCTATTTTTAGAACAGGCCCGCAGACTACTCTTGTTGAGGTGCTTGGGGCTACCAAGTGCTCGGTGAACAAATCTTTTGAATGGTTCTTTTAAATGAACTTATTCTAGTGATTCAGTTCACCTAAAAGAACTGTAATGCCCATCATTAATTGGAACCAAATTTGATATAAAGGTTACAACTGTGTACAAAAAAAACCAAAATAAGAACAAATACGTATTAAGCAAAGGTGTGTTTCTGTAAAAGGTGTTCATTTGTGGAATAATTTGGGAATTGACTTGAAAAGATGTGACTCACTTATTGTTTAAAAGCAAAGTTAAAAAATATTACTTATGTCAAATAAGAGCATGAAAACTGTATATAATGAGTATGAGGATATGATTTATAAATGTATTATGGTATATGTCTAAGAATTTCATGTACATATGTTGCTGGATAATGCACGCATGTCCAAGTGCACTTGTATTCATAACCAGGTTTAGACATTTTATTTTTAAAAATATTAACCTAGTATTGTATTAATAATGAAATAAGTTTAAATATATAATGTATAAGGGGTAGGACTAGATAAGTTTTTAACTTCTTCCTACTCCCTTTTGAACATGTAAACTGTGATGATTTTATGTTTTTTGTTTTTGTTTTTTTTTCTTTTCTTTCTTGTTTTTTTAATTTTTGTTTATCTGCTGTTTGTTTGTATGTTTATATGTTCAATAAATCAAATCAAATAAAAAAAAATCAAAATCAATCAAATCAAATTTTGAAAAACAAACTTGATGTTTAAAATATGATAAAGTATGGAGAACAAGAAGGGATACAAAAATTCATTCTTGGTTAAGAATGCACATGTTTTGCAATATATTATCTCAGTTGTGTTTATGCACATCCAGGAATGTTGAAGTGCAAGCTGATTTACGGTGGCAGCAGTGGAGGTGGGCAGAGGTACAGTCGGATCTGAACTCAGACTTAGGACTGATTGGTAGAGACAGGCCAGACGATGAGATGCCAAACCTTTGAAAGTACTCCAAAGCCAGTGATTCATTTTGCTTCTTTTCTTTGTTTTCTCTTTGTTTAGTTTGAAGTGGTGAAGTGGAATAAAGTTAGTGTCCTCCAGCGATAGAAGACTTTGCAGTAGCAATCTTGACCGGCCATCTGCCAAAGTAATTCAAAAGTGGCCACATTGATTTAACTAAAATGCATGTGGATCTGTTATGTTCTGAGGTTGGATCCCAAAAGCGCAGACACAAATAAGATTTTAACTCTTTATTCGCATAACAACGAGAGGCGTAGAACAAATTTGACTCAACGAGAAACAATGAGAATGCATCGGGAATCACGAGACGCCAAGCCCCCTTGGGCTGCGGAGATGCACAGAGGAACAGTGGTAATAATCCGACAAGCACACACTTCTCGGTTCGGCTTAAATAGACAGTGAATTGATTGGATTGGCTGTGGCTAGACATGTGGGTAACAGGCCTGACATGAAATTCTCTGATTGGCTGTTGGCCAGAAAGGGAGATTAAAGATTCTTGACATCACATAGCTCATGACATCACATAGCTTAAAACCTAGTTGAAACTAGATGCTGATTACATCAGTTCAAAACATCAGTTCACTTGACCTCACGGTCATGACCCAAACATGACCCTTGCACGACCCAAACTTAACCCTGGCGTGACCCGGTCATGACAGTGGATTTACAGTGGAAAATGAAATAATGTAACTACTAACACTTTTTCATTAATGAAATAAAGAGCATGCTTTGTGCATGCAATGTCAGAATCAAAAAACATACACAAGATATAATACACAACTTCATGGAACCGAGGCTAAAAGGTCACAACAGTGTTTCAACAAAGAAAAATACTGATTTTATAGTTGGCCTTTTTTTTTTTTTTTTTTTTGGCATATCTTGGGTGTGAGAGAAAACCAAGGTGAGGACATGAGTATACAGTATGTGCAGTTAATGTACAAAATCCATGTCAGGTGTTTTAAACTGCTCACTCGGGCAAAGCAGGCAGAGAGTGCCTCAGCGCTCAGCCAGATGTGAAGCAATTAAGGTAGAAGAATGTGGATAGTGGATTGTAGATCTTGGCACTCCCACACTGCTAGAAGGTACAGTACAGTATGTTCGTACACAGTTGCACGCACAGCAGCTGGGGTAACAATGTAGGCAATGAACATTTGCATTCTGTGATTAAAGAAGAAAACCTTCGGTGTTCTTAATTGCCTGCTTATAATCCAGGCTCAAGGCAAACACAGGATTTTAGAAAATGAATGTGTAATTCACATTACATGTTGACTTTCAGTCCATTTCTGTCAAAAATGTAATTAATCTGAGACAGCTCACATCAGAGGCAGTGACGCACACCTACAAAAAAAAAAATCACTCACTGATACTCAGCTAAAATTGGCAGAATTCCTCAGAATTGTATGAAATGAGTCATTTTAAAAGAAGGCAGCATATTATGTGACTCAATAAATCTTCCAACATGAATGAGAATTTTCTGGCAAAATGCTCTGAAGTGCCATTTCACCTCTGCTTCACTTATCAGAATGCACACAAATGTGAAGTGCCCACCCAGAAGATGAGGTGAAGAAATGAAGAGCAACTTTCGGTGGTTCCAATAAAATATTAGTTGAGCTACAGGCTTCGAAGAAAGGATGGGGTGATTCCTTGAAGATATTTGGACGTTGTCCCATAGAGCTCTGACATTCATACCTCGCTATTTTCTATTTTTATTTTCACATTTAAACATACTGTCCGATGGCTTATCATTGCTGTTTGTAAACACAACATTCCAAACTGACACTTCAGGGAGCTGAGAACAGAAGCCAACAAGAAACAAACGTAGAACCAGTCCACCAATCAGGAGCAGGGGTTCGTATAGCAAAATTTGCATTTGCCAATGAGTAGCTTGCCTCCGTGTCTTGGCTGGAGGGAAAACGTTGAGTCTCCACCCAGAAATGCCCCAAAACAAATCCGTCGGACAGTACCTATAAACTAGCTTGAGTGACACAGGAGCTGAAACGTTGCCACTGAGTAAAATAAGATACTAACGTAAGCATTGTTTAAAAATGCTGCCTTTTTGCTGCCTCTCGTTCAAAGTCAACTGGGATAAGCTCCAGCTCACATGCAAGCCAAGTGAGGACAGCCGCTACACAAAATGGATGGATCAATCAATGTTAGTAATTCAAATGCAGAATTCACGTGTATAAATGTAATGAACAGAATTTTATGTTCATTATATTCAGAGGTGGGCATTTTCATCTCTCCGTTGGCCCGTCATTCTTATTACTTTTTCAGCAAAATGCCTGCTTTTTTGACGATGCATTATAACGCGAAACCTCGTATAAATACACGGAATGTGAAGTACCGTCTGTGCTGACCTGGGGTCCATTTCACAAAGCATGTTCAACAAACCCCGAGACTAACCCAGGACAGCGAGTTGACATACACTAAGAGAGGATACTGCGTTTTCGGTTCCAGGACAGCTGATTTGAGGTAGTTATATCAACGCAGAGTAGTTTCACCTGGGCTCTATTTCACAAAGCAAGTTTAGTGAGAACTCTCAGGTTTTTCACAGTGAACCTCGGTTTTCTCTGTCCCCGCCTCCTTTCAGCCACACACGACATTCCATTTCCTCATTCATAAAGTCTGCTGCGGCTATTTTTTGTGTAAATACGCCTATAGGCTAGAGAGTAAAGTCCACTTTTGTTACAAACATGGCATGTCCTTTTAACAATGACCCTATTGATGAAGGTGCCACTTTATTGTGCAGGGAATTACCATAATTGCTGGACTGACTATAAGGCACACCTGATTATAAGCTGCACCCACTACATTTCTAAAGGAAAAAGCCTTTTGTCCATACATAAGCCACACTTGACTATAAGCCGCATGTGCCCACATTGAAAATTAGATATTTACAAAGACAGACGGTACTATGTAAGTGAGGACTTTGGTTATTGTAAGCACTTTCACCTCGCAGAATGCAGGCAAGTCATTCTTCCCCATGTCATGTACAATCACGGTGTCGCGGCAAAATTAAATCACCACGTAGAACAAACTAGAAAGCACTAGGGGTGTGAATTGCCTAGTACCTGACGATTCGATTCGTATCACGATTCACAGGTCACGATTCGATTTGATACCGATTAATCCCGATACGAATTTATAAGTCGATTGTTGCGATTTTTTTCATTCAAATTTAGAAAATACTAATCAGTAAGCTTGTAGAGTGTAAGATTTATATGAAAATGTATTATTTATTTATCTGAAATTTCAGTCTTATAGAGGTTGTAATCTGTTTCATGTTTGAACAGCATTAAAATAAAATATTAAGGCTTAATGTTCCGTTCATATAACATTCTTCCATGCTCAAGGTGTGAATCCTAAAAAAAAAAAAAAAAAAAAAAAAAAAAAAAATCGATTCTGCCGATTATTGAATCGATTCGAGAATCGCGCGATGTAGTATCGCGATATATCGCCGAATCGATTTTTTATTTTTTTTTACAACCCTAGAAAGCACTACCAAAACCAATGCAACAACTAGATCACGATCTAGCAGAATAATTAACACAGAATTTTTAAACGCCCTTTCAATCGCCAGTGCCACAAAGCATGCTGGGAGCGCCCCCAAGCTCCCAGCGACGCTACACATGGTAGCATGCCATGAGCAGTATGCTAAAACATACGCTAGCACCTGCTAGCGCTAGTTTTTAAAAAGGCAGAGAGCAATAACAATGTACTCATGTTGCTTTTGATTAATCACAAAGATATCAATGTGAAAATAAATCAATTTGTCAATGGGAAATTCTCCCACACAGAAAGAGAAAAAGATCAAATATTCTCTCACTTCCAGTGTTAATTTAATCAATTTTATGACTACAAATGCTTGTTACGGTTCAGGATGAAAAATTCATATATTAGCCACATCATTGTATAAGCCGCAGGGTTGAAAGCATGTGAAAAAAGTCGCGGCTTAGAATCCGGCAATTATGGTAAATATTCGTCGTGAGATTGTTATCAGACTGCGCATAGATACAATAGAAGGGCCCTAAAGGCAGACAATAATTCCTTTCATGCGTCCAAGGGTCAGAACCTTGGCATAGAGATAACCCATAATGTTAATCCTTTTCATTTTGAAGAAGCTAAACAAATTTTTGTATGTAAATGACATGAAATGCTACAATATTGAATAAAAATAATTTCTGTTTAAAACAATAATCATATTTAGAATCACCATTACATTCTAGATCTATTTTCTCTCAAGGCCTAGCTTGTTCTGTGTCTCTGAGAGGCAAACAAATACAAGAAGGGCACACTGGTGTGTTTAAAAAAAAGAAAAAAAAAAGAAAAGAAAGAAAAAAGGATGCTGTAAGCAGAGGCTGACATGTGAGAAGCTTTGGGACAACCTCCTGACAGCCAGAAACGGACCAGAACAAGCGCACTGTTGCCCAGCTGGCTTCGGCCTCATTAGAATCAAATGTAGTTTGATGTGTGGGCGTGAGCGTGAGTGTGTGTTTGCTTGAACTAGCTGGGAGGCCCAATGGGCAGAAGCAGATGCTTCAACCTAACACTCAAATTTCCCCAACGGAGTATGTTATCTGCATGTTTTTTGCTTACATTGTCTCTTGTTCTTGTTCTTTGTACCTCTTAAACAGGCTTACCGAACACTTCTTTGAGTGCACCTATGAAGAGCCCAAGTCCAAGGGACTGATCAAAGGGCCTGCATTTTCAAAGACCATATTGACAACCAAGAGGTATCAATGGAGCAATATGTCTAACATGGCTACAAACAACAGCCGCAATATTTGATGAAAATCCAGAAAGTTTGTTTTTAACTCATTTGCTCCCAAAGACGTATAAAAACGTTCTACAGTATTTTAAATATTGCCATTTTCCCAAAAACATATTTATACATTATTTTTATTTTTTTTTATTTTTATGCTAGAGCATACTGAAGGCTTTGATGCAGCCTCTGACCTGAAGAGGTCGCTTCAAGTAATGGTAGTTATTACAAAAAACGGCCAGCAGGTGGCAGCAGAGTATAAGAGATCAACTAGGGCCATGTTGCAAAAAGCTCTTTTCCCCAGTGTTCTAAACAGATTTGTGAATAATGATGAAACTTAGCAATATTCTAATTGCTGCAAAACAGAAACAAATATACATCTCTTTTTTTTCCTGATGAAAGAATACTATAATCTTTCTTTTGGTAGGTTCCATGTTTTATAGCAATAGAAAACACTATTCTGTGGGCCTTGCAAAATCAGTCAAAATCCAGTAAAACAGCCGGGAGGGAGCGAAGGGAGTTGCTTCAGTGAAAATGTTTGCGAGTAAATGAGTTAACTGTACATGTTATTATATTTTGCGTGTGTAGTTATACATAATAAAGTTTTCAGGGAGTTCATGTTATGAAAGCACAGAACTGTTTATTTTGAAATTGTTTATTCCTCCAACGAGCAGACCATGCTTTCCTCTACGCTGCCTGAAAACTTGTCCACTTGGCTGCACTGCATGCAAATTCCATTGCTGCTTCTGTATGCCATAGCATGCCAGTCTTTTCCAAGTTCATCTGCGTTTGTCGTGCATGCTCACAGCAAAGTCTCGTTCACTGACCCTTGATGATATCGTTGACGATCCCTGCTCTCATATGCTCATTATTTTCAAAAGCGCCACATTATTCACTCATTGCCGACTTGCAGTGTCTCACTGGCATTGTTACGCTTATTGTAATATGAGAGTGTCTGTTTGTTTTTATTCTTAGCAGCCCACACTAGAACTTTAAAAAATATAATGGGCTATGCAGTAATATTCCCTAACCATACTGTAACGGCATTGAAATGTTTTCAAAGTAGAAAAAAAGATGAGAATGAACACAATTTATTATTATTATTATTATTATTATTAGTATTGTTATTATTATTATTATTATTATTATTATTATTACACTGTGTGTCCCCATGAGGGTCGCAGGAGAGCTCAGCCTATCCCATCGGACCGTGCAGGAAACAGGGTACACCCCATACTGGTAGACAGCCAATCAATGGGCACATGTTTTACAATTAACACATTCATGAAAATGTATTGGCCAATTGAGATGGAACACAATATTTCAGTGAAAAACACAATTCTATATTCTTGTTTATATCCAATCTTGAAGCAATACTTTAGGACCAGACTATAAAGAGATGCTTTCTTTTCTCTTTCTTCTCTGGATGGTCACAAAAACAGGCCAAGCCGCTCTGAAAGTGGCCACTCGGGTGGGAGTTTTATTACACCATCTGCAGACCTGTAAAACGACATAATTTGCTCCCCTTCCGCCATACATAAACTCTTGTCTCATTTGGAGCATAACGTCTATTATGGTACACTCACTGCATACTTTAGTTTATAGTCTAGAAAAACAAGAAACTGCATATATATATATATATATATATATATATATATATATATATATATATATATATATATATATATATATATATATATATATATATATATATATATATATATCAAGAGAAGATATACAACTGATTAGCAGTCTTCTTTTAATACTATAATTATGTTCTTTCCTCCATGTGCTGTACTGCAGCACCAGTGGTGAGGAAAGTACTCACTTATTTTTTTAATTAAGTAAAAGTTATAGTAAAAAATACTTATGTATTATAAGTACAAGTATTTTTTGAAAAATCTACACAAGTAAAAGTGCAAAAGTATTCATTTTGAAATGTACATAACAATAATGAAGTGCTTGATCCCAATTCAATCATACTTGATAAAGTAAATATAAATTAAAATTGATTAATTGATATACACAAAACTTGCTTAAAAGGACTGCACATTTATTTATTTAGAACTGAGTGCAGTAAACAGTGGAAAGTGGAAAATAAATGGCTTCGTGCAGGGTTTTTTTTTTTTTTTTTTAAGATTTAAGATTTGACGGCGGGTTTTTGACTGTAAACAGTTCAGCTTTTCAAGGCAAGCAAATGCAGCATTGGAAACAGCAGGAGTCCTTTTTGCTTCCCAGACACAAAAATAGCTCTGTCAAAATGGGCCACGGGTGAACAGCCTCTGCCCTCTTCGTCGGTGGACTCTTCGTCATCTCTCTGGCTCCTGTCTCAGCTGCTCTTATCCACAATGATATCGTCGGCCGTGTCGTCCACTTTGCCATCAGGTGCCCGCTATAGGCTTCATTTAGCGGTGTATGTCGTGCACGGTAGGCTCACTGTTGATTTGTATTTATTTCGAAAAAAACAGGCTGGAAAAAAAGTAGCGTGTCATGTAGACACAATTACAAAAGTAATGGAGTAAAAAGTAAAGATACCTCAAATTACATGCATAATTAATTCAACTAATTAATTAATTAATAAATTAACGCATATTTGAAAATATCTGATACTTTTCCTAGCACCTCTTGTAAAAATCCAACTAAAATTTGTCGAAAAAGTGTTTGAGCAACAACAACAAAAATGCAAGTTTTACAAAAATTGGCCGCGAAAAAGCCCGCAATAATAATAAAAAACAAATGTCCATGAAATTCTTAACATTTGCAGAAAAAGTATTTGAGAACAAAAAAAAAAAAATGCAACTTTTATCGCAACTTTTAGACAAATCAGGCAATTTAGCCCACAAGAGTAATAAAAAATGCCTGCGAAATTCTTAAAATTTGCAGAAAAAGTGTTTGAGCAACAACAAAAAAATGCAACTTTTACAAAAATTGGTCGTGAAAAAGCAAACAACAATAATAACAAAAATGTCCACGAAATTCTTAAAATTTGCAGAAAAAATATTTGAGCAAAAAACAAACAAATAAATAAACAACCTGCAACGTTTATCGCAACTTTTAGACAAATTGGCCACAAAATCAGGGATTTTAGCACACAATAATAAAAAATACCCACCAAATTCTGAAAATTTACAGAAAGTATTTGAGCAAAAACAAAAAATTGCAACTTTTACAACAATTGGAAAATGCAAAATCAAGCATTTTAGCCCGCAACAATCATAAAAAATGTTGGGAAATTTTTAAAATTTGCAGAAAAATTATTTGAGCAACAACAACAACAACAACAACAAATATTACAACTTTTAGAAAAATTGGCCGCAAAATCAGGCATTTTAGCCTGCATCAATGCCCGTGAAGACTGTTAATAATATCAATAGACTGCTTTTCCTGAATGAATACACAGCATCATAATATCAGCCTGACATGTTATGAAACCCATCTGTCTGTTCACATTTGTCCAAATGTCCCCTTCAGTTCTGGGCCCACAAGGGTGAACTTTAGGCAAATGAATCGCTAGCTGCAGCATTTTGCAGTAATTTAACAAAGAAGAGTGTCAGGCTTTGTTTGGCTCACAAGGTGTCCTGGAGGACCTGGCTCAAAGAAGTACAGTAATAGTTGCTGCATGGCTGCAGGCAAGCGAGCTCTCCACTTGCTGCTGATGTTGCTTTAAATAGAAATTACTTTTCACGTTGTTTCGACAAAAAGTGGGCCTTGAGATAGTATTGAGATTAATGATACATATGCACTCTCCCTCAAATTAATAGGCTGATTAAATTAAGGTCTAACCTCCTTGGTCCCTGGGGGTTTCTCTTACTTGGCTATGACAAATACAGTGTGTGTGTTTTTTGCAGTTGCGTCATATCAGACCTCGTTGTTTGACTCCATCACATCAGTCCAACCGGAGCTGATTTATCAAAAAATAATTCACAAATGTACAGAAGATTTACTGATGTGTCACCTAAAACTGTCAGTGTGTTGAGGATACAGTAAATTTAAAATACATTCTGAAAATAAAGTTATAATGAATGTCACTATTTAACGGTTGCTATTTCGTATTTTAATGAGATGGGGACCAAATATTTGCAATAAAAGTCAAGTTTGACATGCTACTAATTAAAGTGCGGCAGTTTTCAATTTTGACAGGAAAAAAAAAGCGTGAAAATGAGTGACAGTGTAGAACTATGACGCATTTTCTTCTTAATGACTAAGCACTTTTTTCTGTCATAGTGGAAGGGAACCTTCTAGTGTAAAGGGAGCAACACAAGCAGTGGCAACCAGACTGTGGCTAGAATCTCTAATGAGATGTCTGGAGAGATAATTGATGCTACTCTGAAATGTGCTTACCATGGACCCGGGACACTTATGTTTAATGAGAATTAAAGATTTAAAAGCAGTGCAGTTTATATTACGAAAACACAAGGGGCAAGTGAATAACAAGAAAAGAAGCAACGCTGGGGAAAACTGCTAATTGTAGGGTACATTTAGACGCATAAACTTGGACTGTGATAGGATGACATAGACCCCAAGAAAACCGACACAGGCAAGGTGGTAACACGCAAACTCCACACAAGTAGGCCAGAGCCCCGGATTCAACCCCCCACCTGAGAAATCTGAGGCGGATGTGCTCGTCACACATGGAGGAGAGTTGGTGTAGACGTATAGCACAAGAAGAGGAACGGGTGGAAGTGAGAGGAAAGATGCCACAACAATCAGCACCCTGCAGACGGATGCATGCTTCCTTGACGAGGCAGGATGGGTAGACTCTGTATTTGTTTGTTAGAGCAGCAGTATTGAAGAAGTTGCACTACAGCAGAATTTAACAGTAAAATTCTGACATTTTCATGTCTGCACTTTTGCAGTTAAATTTGCTTTGGTTGACACACTGACAACAAAATAAAAACATAAAACCAGTTTTTATTTATTAAAGCAACACAAGGTTTATTAAAAACTAACCAGCTATTCTGTGAAATGGTGAATTTCAACATTTCCCTGAAAAAATTGTCAAATTATCTTGAGCAATTATGATTTTACAGTACCGTATTTTCCGCACTATAAGGCGCACCTAAAAGCCTTCAATATTTTCAAAAGCTGACCAGCTTATAATCCAGTGCGCCTTATATATGGATCAATATTGAGCCGCAACAGGTCCGCTGTCAAGACGCTATCGTGACCCTGCACGATCGGTGACGCGCATGCGCAGAAGATCCCGCCATCTTGGATCGCTAGCCAATACTAATACTTTACCTCAGAGAAAATAATAAAACAGCTGTTTATTCATTTTGGGAGTGAATGGAGTTGTCAGAAAGCTGGTTTGTAATCTATTAATAAAGTTTGACTGACCTATCTGACTGTTTTGTTGACATTCCCTTTATTATTTATTCATAAAAATTTTAAAATATGTCATTCATTGAAGGTGTGCCTTATAATGCGGTGCGCCTTATAGTGCGGAAAATACGGTACTTTTTGTGAATACTTTTGCAAGAGATAGTTTGAATTTTTTTACTTAAATCTCTATTTCATCCTCACCTCCAGCGGTGTGCGATCATCACTGACTTACCCCTGACAGCATTCTGTGCCTCGAGTTCTGGTCCGGTTTTGGTCAAGAGGAAAATAGAAAAAAGTTGGCTGGGGTCAAGTAAATTAAGCGTTTTTCTTCTAAAAGAGTGATACATTTGCATCACAAAACTTTGCCCTAAAAAAAGTCAGACACCATTACTGCCGGGCACTAATTTTCTGTTCGTTCGTATCACTGCGCGTCGCCCTGCAGACAGCTGATAGTCCCGCCTTCGAAAAGACAAATAACTTGTAGATTAGTGCGCATCTATCAGCTGTATGTGGGGCGCCGCACAGTCATACGAACAAACAGAAAAATAGTGCCCGGCAGTAATTTTTTCTAGGGTGAAGTTTTGTGATGCAAATGTATCATTCTTTTGAACACAAATTGTTTTCAGAAGAAAACCACTTCATTTACTTGCCCCCAGCCAACTTGCCGGACTATTTTCCTCTCGAGCAAAACCGGACCAGAACTCGTGTCACAGAACGCTATCAGGGGTAAATCAGTGATGATCGCACGCCGCTGGAGGTGAGGATGAAATACAGATTCATGTTCAAAATTCCGAACTATCCCTTTAAAGTACAATATCGGCCCTGCTTGGACAGTCACGTGATCATCGTGACGTATCTTGTGCTATAAACACGCATAGAATAACATGGCTGCCAAAACTGTAAAGGGACTCACGAGGAATTATTGCGTCCTATGGCGGGCAACAAAGGTGGAATTACGCCCTATGGCAGGGTTCCTGGTCCTGGAGGTAACAAAACAAACACCTTTGAAAAGGTCCAACTTTCGTCTTCCATCCATCCATTTTCTTGACCGCTTATTCCTCACAAGGGTCGCGGGGGCTGCTGGCGCCTATCTCAGCTGGCTCTGGGCAGTAGGCGGGAGACACCCTGGACTGGTTGCCAACCAATCGCAGGGCACACAGAGACGAACAACCATCCACACTCACACGCACACCTAGGGACAATTCGGAGCACCCAATTAACCTGCATGCATGTCTTTGGAATGTGGGAGGAGACCGGAGTACCCGGAGAAGACCCACACAGGCACGGGGAGAACATGCAAACTCCACCCAGGAAGGTCCGAGCCTGGACTCGAACCGGAGACCTCAGAACTGGGAAGCGGACGTGCTAACCACTCGACTACCGTGCCGCCCAACTTTCGTCTTGTCAGTCCATAAAATATTCTCAAAAAAGTCTTGGAAATCATCAATATTTTTTATTTTTTTTGCAGTAAGACAAGCCTTTATGTTTTGGTGACACTCTTCTTTGTTGAGTCCTAAAAAATGACCTTTACTGAGGTGATGGAGGCAAGCAGTTCTTTAGATGGTGTCCAGGGTTGCTTTGTGACCACCTGGATGAATCATCGCTGTGCTCTTCGGGTAACTTTTGTAGGCCAGCTACTCACCACTGTTACACGCTTTCTTCATTTATGAATTATAGTTCTCACCGTGGTTTTCTGGGGTCCTAAAACTTGTTGAATTGCTTCATAACCATTTCCAGATTCAGAGATGTCACTAACCCCGGGTTTTCACTGGATGCGGTTGCGGTGCGGTTGCGGTGCGGTGCGTCTTGACTGCGTGCTCCGGACGGGTCAATTTTTTTGTCAATCCACACCGGCTCCGCACAGCTGCGGTCCGGCAGCTCCGTCGCCGCCCACTTCCCAACGTGTCTCGCGGGACCGCGCGCGCGCGATCATGTGGCATTTCACAACGACAAACATACAGAAAGTCTGCTCAACAGAGAAGCAGAAAGATATGAGATTCCATGCAGCATCCTTTTTTTGGTTGTCCTTGTAAAGTATATTAATAACGAGAGTCGGGTCAGTGCGGGTCCACTCTTTATTTCTGTCTTCCCCGTCCGGCTGCCGCTCAGTACGGCAAGCGAGACGGGCACAACAAGCAATCGCGAACATCAAACTCACAATACATTACAGTCCTTATAAAAAGGATGTGCCGTGTCATATATTATTTTGTGGTTTTCCACCTCCAATATAAACCTCTCCTCGTCCATGTTCGCTGGTGTCTAAACCGTGAATGAGCACATGGCCCGGCGGCGACGCCCACGTCACGTTTTGATGAAAAACTTGCGAAATAGGAGCTGGCGAGTGTTTTATTCTGAAAGGTAACCGGAAATTTATTTTGAAACTGCCTCGGTCTTCCTGTCCCGCTCGATGTGTTTTGTGGTAGCTTGCCATTTGCCGGAGGCCTACCGCTGCGGCGTCCGGCAAAAATAGAAAATAGGCTATCCTTGCGGAAGGCTTGCGGCACGCCGCAGGCCTTCCGCAGTCGACACGCAACGCACCCGCAAGCGGTGTAAACTGCACCATTCGAATGAATGGAATCTAATTGCTTGCGTCGCCGGACCGCACCGCAACCGCATCCAGTGAAAACCCGGGGTTAGGCTATCGCTCATATTTTCTTGAATTTTTCTTTAGATCTTGGCATTTTGTTGCAGAATTTTTTTTAAGATTTTTTTTTTGGCCAACTTCATTTTGTTAGACAGGTTCTATTTCAGTGACGTCTTGATTGAGCAGATCTCAAGATAATCAGGCTTGGATGTGGTCAGTGAGAATGAATTTAGCGTTAAAAAAATATCCAAATTTATCCAAGTACTTTTTCTACAAAGTTTATGACAGTTTTAAATATTTTTTTTTTCACCCTGATAAATAAAATCTGCATTTTAAGGAAAAACAATAAGACTTTAGAATATATTAATTCTTGCTTATATAAAGGTAACCTTACCTTGTTCAGTAACATCATGAATGTACCCTCCACTCCTTAGTCTTGCAGATTTATGTCTGAATAGAGCTCAGATAGAACTAAGGGGAAAAAACATAAACATACATGTATTTTGTCAGACTTTACACACAAACATAGTATTTCTGTATAATATTATACAGCCTATTTGTATGGATGAACCATGAAAACAATTTCCAAGCAAATTCACAAGCTAAATGAGTCCAAATTACTCTAGTGACCTGCCTGAGCCCACTCTAATAGATAATTCCCTTACGTAATCATCTTAATGTGATTAATAGACAGAAAAAAAGTGTCTGAGGTGACTTTTGTTTAACCTTTTATGAGTATTTCCCTCTAGATTGGCTTTAAGAGGCTCGACTATTGTTTGCTTCACTTCCACGACCAATAATCTGTCAGAGTGATATACTTGGATGACGTATTGGCTCTTTCAAAGGGAGGGGTGGCACAAAGTCCATAAAGTCAATCCTATTTCCCAGTAAGCACATGAAAAGAGCTTAGACAGTTTATTATACTCAAGAGAAGGTTTTGCCTACAAGGAGGGTCGATATGATATGTACAAAATGAAGACATTTTGAAGACATACAGTGAACCTCTCCAAGTTCAAAGAACGTTTTCTGGAAATATGCCTCAAAATTTAAATAAAATTTGTAAGGTTGTAAGACTTGAAAAAATCTCATGAGACTTCAGTTTAATGAGCATCTTGTGTGTTCAACGAGTCTGCCAGGTGTCTTCAAAGTGTGAATAGTTTTTACTGCACAGTGTTTTGCTATAAAATGGGCAACTTCTCTATAATTGGTACCTATAGCGCAAATAAAAAGTTTATGATGGTTACTCAACAGTCACCAAAATAGAGAAGTTATAATACAGTATATCAACATCATGGAACAGATTGTGTTGAACTTTGAATGTTACACTATAGATGAGAAAAGGATTTATTTCAGAACCATTCTTTTGCATGGTTCTCAAAAAATGTTCATTATAAGACCTAAATTATAGTTCATGTATTGTACTGTATGTGTCATGTACTGCCATACACAACAACATACACTGAACATAAACAATGGTCAAGGAGAACACAAGACAGATATTTATGAAGACAAAACATGAATAAAAAATTCTGCTTATTTTCATATCTTCCATGATAAAATCTGTATGAACTGAGAGGACAATATTAGCCTCGATCATTTGGAAAATCATCATTGTCATGAGGTTGAGTTTTTGTGCTGTATGATCTTTTTTTTTTTTTTTTTTTTTTCCCAGTGCCTGATCGGGTGGATGAACAGGCCTTCCAGCGTACACCTGCCCTCCATCATCATTAATTAGGTTGGATTGATGGGAGCTGATTCAAATGATATTGTTTACTACTTGCTGTCTGCCCGTGTTGATCGTGTGCTTTTTCTCTACCATGCTACGCGTTGTACAATTTCTCTTTCTTACATGTTATTCTGCTTTTCTTTTTCTAATATTTGTATACACTTCACTTGTGTAGTGCAGATTTTGTTGTTCTTTTGTTTATCACCCCCAAACCTGCATGGTTTGCATTCAGTTTATTTGCTTTTCTAGTCTTAGGTACCTTTCTTGTATTGTTAGTTCTCTTTCTCTTTGTGTTTTATTTTGTTGTGCTTGTAAGTGTTGTACTTCTCGAGATCGGTTTTAGTCTTGAGAAAGGTCTCAAGACCACCTTTTAAGGCTCTCATTTCAGTTAAAATGTTAAAATGAAAGTCTACCATGTAGCTACCTGGATAAAAGGATCAACATTGGCCCGGATTTCATTCGCTGGCGTGAGCTAAAAAAAATGACGCAATGTGGTTGTCCTCATAAGAAACGTGGTCTTCCTTCAGGCATAACTGTACCGCTTTTGTCCACATGGCACCGCCATAATCAACGTAACCTTGAAAGTTCCTAGTGTTGCTTTAAAGAAACAGAAGCAGGAAGTAGACTCGGACTTTTCACAAAAGGATCAAAATATTTCTGTTTTTTCCATCATGTTTTGCCTTTTGGCAGCCAAAAGTGGCTTCGAGGAGAAGGCTCTCGGTAGGATTCAGTTATCGGGTTAAGGATGAATTGGCAGCATGAAATGATACCGCTGGATTCGAGGAACTCATCAGTCTCGACATCAGGTTACGCAACCCTACGTGAACGAGAGAGGGACAGTGTGGCGCATTCCGCATCTGACAGATGTTCCTTAGCGCGCGTCTTTATTACCAACTCCCTGGACAACAGCTGTCCGATGAGGCCATCACTGAACTCCAGCCGTGTCATAGTTTGTTGACGACAATCGGAAAAACTTTAGGTCGAAGACTGGCACCCTTGTCACTCCACATTGTTTATCTGCTGTCTGTCTACTCCATCCCTTGTTAAAGAGATGTAGGAGGTGATTAATCTTACTAATGTACCTTCTGAATGCCACAATTTGAGAGTTGTTTTTAGTTAAAGATAAAGCTCATGGAACATCATGGACATAACTTATTGCGCTAGTCCTGCCAACCACACAGTGCACACACACAAAACGATCATGCGGCAATGCTAAGTCAACTGGTCATCCTCTGGGGTCAAGGCTGACACACATCTCCCACAGTCTGACAGTGATTTCCCTTGTGGACTGTTATTCAGCTGCCTCTCAGAGCACAGACAGTCTCACGCACACACTCACACCGAGAAATATCCATGATCGCAACTCACAAACTTCCTGCTGGTATTTCTTTGTTCTTGTTTCGTGCCGCACGTACACATCCGTTGTCAGCTTCTTCCATGCGGCAAACTAGGCATCGAAATGTAGCTCCGACATTGTAAAATCCCTGAGAACCGGAATGTTAGTCCTGGTTCCACTTGATTATCGATGCCCAACCATCGCTGGAACTGATCCTAACTGACTGCAGCCAAGAGGTGAGGTACGCCCATCTCGTTTCAACCAAGCACATACTTTCCAACCGTGTCAGTTTGAGGTCAATGACAGACTTTCTTTTATATTTAACACGTTACCAGGGGATTCATGACAAATATTGTATCTAAACCCTTTGTCAGACGTAGGCTATATCCCAGAAACATGTAGACTTGGGGTCCATATGGACACCACTTGATCTAGTTGGGCTTTGGCTAGGCATGGTCTTAGAGTGGGCTTCGTTGTTGGGCCCCACTTGGGCAATAGGTGGGCAATAGATGGGCCTAACTAAGAAAGAGCAATAAGTGGGTACCCTGGTTCAAATCCCTGTCATAACAGTCATGTTTTAGGAGTCAACTTTTACCTGGGACCCAGATGGGCAACCCAGATGGCAACCCAGATGGGGCCCATTTTACTAGCCCATTCCATGTCCATGTGGGTTTTAGCTAGGGTTCATATGAGGCCCACCTTGAGTCCATCCTGGCCAAAATTAACTGGGACCCATCTGGGCATCCCAGATGGGACCCATTCACCGGCCCATATCCAATCCACATGGGTGTTGGCACTGATTATGTTAGAACTACACGATTGAGCCTCACAGTTAACATAGATGCAACATAAATATTTACTTTCCGCAGGGGATTTCATTAAATCATTGTTAGCATATGTGCACACACACAGAGATAAACCCATTCATAGTTGATGTGTCAATGCTGTCATGACTGGAGGAAGATACAGTAAGTGCAGTAACTCCCAGAGAGAACATCTTTAGCTGAGTGGGTGGAAAGAAACTTTCTCCAAGCAAAAGGTGAAGACATCCCATAATGATATCATACCAAAGCTTCTGCATTTCTATTAGTCTCTCATATACTGTTCACAGACAGTGTCACAATATGCAACCTGGAGCATCGCACTGGATCAGAGTGAGGCGATGACAAGTGACACAGGATGCTTCAAAAGTCCCACTCACCATGACTCATCTCCAACAGCCCCTAAGGCTGGCAAGACTGTCACTCAAAGTACTTTCCAATCAATCCAACTTGTACAGAGAGTTGATTATTGTTTTAATGAGAGCACCCAGATTGATTTCCATTAGTTTATCACAGGCCTGGATGCCAATGGGGATTTGCTTTCATTTCCTTGGTATCCATTTACCCCTAAAGCTGGGTCATAACATGCCACTTATTGATGAATCATTGTGAGTCGATGAATTGGACTGACATGATTACCTCTGGTGGTAATATGGTTGCTAAGCAATGTGCGATATCATTTCATTTCATTTCATTAGAAGGCAACTCTTTGTTACTCCGAAGTGGCTCAAGCACAACACATCACCCCTTGAGCTCATGCTTTTATATACTGTATACCTTATGCAGTCCTGTTTTCAATTTAATTTTGATTATTGGTATGGCAGCGAAACACAATAAAATAGTACTGCTTCCCCTAAAGAGTAATTATAGTTCTACTAGCGTGTTACTCCCCCAGTGGTAAACAGTTTAATTAACCAACCACGTGAATAAAAAAGATGAATGATGCAAAGCACGAAACATTAGCAAGCACATAGCAGGATCACAGCTGTTGGGTTGCTTTCGAGTACAGTAATACATTATCAGTGACCTAAATTTTATGTTGTTATCCCTTGTCACACCCAATCGCATGGGTGCTGTTTACTGACAAACTCTTTTCCCTATTGATGAACTGCACCCTTTTCAACACCCAAAAAAAGGGATGAGAAGGGACTTTTTAATGTCTTCCAGACTTTCATTTTCTCAGTCAGCATGCATGCTGGCATCGCGTTTCTCTGTGGGCTGTATATTGCTACATGAGCTTGAATTGTAGAAAGTTACTCTTACTAGGCCCAATCATATCTGAATATACATTTTTGTTATGTAAAATATCACATTTCTAAAAAGTTCACTACATGATCAAATCAAAGAGTGGATATCTTTTCAGTGTGTTGCTGCAGAACAAGTAAAATAAAATCTCTCATCACCATCTAGTCATAAAAGCTCGAGGAATCAACGCACTTCCAGAGATATTCTATCCATTCTCGCCAACTAAGCGACTTTGTCAGCAGGAACATTTTATTTTGCCCCAAAAAGGGGACGGTCTTACACTTTTGACTCACTCACCCAACCCATCTGATTGACTTTGGGAAATACACAACACCGAAACATAACATGCATGTGCACGCACGCAACAGGAAGACACATCTAATGAAGAGGAGGGTCCAGATGATCAAAGAGAGGTTATTTCATGGTTATCAACACATGCCTGAACATCAATACAAAATTGGAGCTCTTCATACCGCCACCTGTTGAGAAGATTCTTCTTGTGCCATTTTATGAGATGGCGAGTCAGGCCGCATGCCAAGCACGCAAAGAGGTGGAGCGCTTGCTGTTTATGAACAATCCAAGATGTGAATGGCTAGCCCACTGTCTGTCAAAGCAGTACATCCCAAACAAGTCTGAAAAATATGGAATCAAAATCGAGGCTTCATGTTTTGAGAGAAGCAGCAACTGTATTGTATAAAAGGAAAATGCAAATATACTGTATAATAGGATGTATAATCGCAAATCTGTCATTCTAAGGAATGCCAATAAAACACATAAACTGGTGCACACGCACTCTTTGTAAAAACTGGCACAGATTCATTTTCAAAGGTCCAGTTTGTCACGACGAGGAAAGGTAGGACTCAGACGCAGGATAAAGGTAGGCCACAAAGGCAACAGCTTTATTTCCGGCCAACAGCTGTTGAGAGGAGAAAGGGGAATCAAAAAGTGAAGAACTAAAAACGCTCCACTGGGGAGGAAAAAACAGGCAAAAGGGACAGGGGGTAACTAAGGGCGCTCCACTGGGGAAGAAAAGGCACAAAAACAAGGCAAAACAACAAGGCACCGGGAACAAGGACTCGAGGACTGTGGGACGCTTCCATGCACTGAGATGTGTGACACTTCGGCCCTGAGGGGAGATTGCAGTAGGCTTTTATTGTCTGGGTTGATTGGTGACAGGTGGTGATAATCATGGGCGGGGACCGGTAATTAGGGAGCGGCAGGAAGGGCAAGTGATCTGGGGTGAGAAGGGAATCAGAATATCAAAATAAAACAGGAAACATGACTATGAAAATAAAAGCATGGGCCGTCACGCCGGTGGCGGCGTGACACAGTTAATATATATATATATATATATATATATATATATATATATATATATATATATATATATATATATATACATATTCTGTACGTGCGTCTTTGGAATGGCAAAGCTAACAGTCAAGCGGCATGCCTGACAACGCGCATGCGCATAACTGGCTTACTTGGCTTGTTCTGTGGTAAACAGTCACTGGTTCAGTTGAAATTCATCGCCGAATCACAATGAGTGCATTTTTCCCCGAGAACTTTTGAGGAAAAGAATAATTCAAGCGGTCGTTCTACTCCTAAAGTAGTCATCACAAAAACAGGGAAGAATTTCGTCCCGACACTTTCAAGCCAGGACGTACGAGAAACATAAATGGCTCGCTGGCTGTTCAGAGGTGAGAGGTGAACTGTTGATTGATTGAAATTGCTTGTGGCTCCGCTGACTTTGTGAAGTGATCTAATGTCTGCACCAGTGTTTGTAGTTAACAGGAAATGCTTTAATTGTCGCTCAGAAAGTCGGACTACTGTCGTAAAGTCCAGTGCAAATCATCCTCATATGACAGCGATGTCATTTTTTCCTCTTCCAGGTTGAGCCCACGAACGAGCCAGTTCCGAATACTGTAAATTCCAACCTATTGGCAAATTTGTGGGCATGTGATTGTGTCATTTCACTCACCACGGAACTGGTTATATTGTAACATTTTGTACAAATGCCACCAGCAAATGTTGTTTGGGGAAGTCACCCATTTGTTTCTTTGATCAAAACGCCACTTTTTGGCAGTGGCCAACGCCAAAGCACAGAGTACAACTGCTCTCGTTGAGAGTAGGAAAAAGCACCACGACGCTACTCGATTTCCCTTTTAATTTAATACCTACACAGTGGTATTAAATAATATCCATCCATCTATTTTCTTGACCGCTTATTCCTCACAAAGGTCGCGGGGGGTGCTGGCGCCTATCTCAGCTGGCTCTGGGCAGTAGGCGGGGGGACACCCTGGACTGGTTGCCAGCCAATCGCAGGGCACACAGAGACGAACAACCATCCACGCTCACAAGCACACTTAGGGACAATTCGGATCGCCCAATTAACCTGCCATGCATGTCTTTGGAATGTGGGAGGAGACCGGAGTACCCGGAGAAGACCCACGCGGGCATGGGGAGAACATGCAAACTCCACCTAGGAAGGCCGGAGCCTTGACTCGAACCCGAGTCCTCAGAACTGGGAGGCGGACGTACTTATTAAATAATAATTAAATAATATTTACTATTAAAATTAGAAATAAAAATACCCCCCAATTTTTCTGCTGGCGCCCTTACGGGTGCTCCCATTTTTTTTTTTTTTTCAGTCCAGCATGCCCACTCGATAAGGTCACCACTGTTGGCCCACAGACTCCTGTGAGTAAGCACAGCGAGATGGAACTTTCACTGCTGAGCTGTGAACACTGTTATTAGATAACACAAAGAAGAGCTACTGAAATTTTGTGGCTTATTTGTCATTACTGTGACGAAAAAATATATATATATTTTTTCTTTCTGCTGAATATCGAAATGGAATTGTTTAGAATTCAGAGATTCTGACTCCATTAGTACTTATTGATCCCATTCTTTCATATATATATATATATATATATATATATATATATATATATATATATATCACTTTCTACAGGATATATAGTCCCCTGCAGTCACCTCTCCATCCCCACCTTAATGACGGTGTGAGCAATAACCCATACATCATCTCCTGTCACAAGCATGCTCCTCGAAAGCTCTCCCTTCCAAGGAGACAACACTTGTACACTGGTTTATGTGTGGAACATTATTACATATTATTATGTAATATTAATGTATGACAGACTTTCAAACACCATGTACAGTAGTAGATGTGTCATTTGTGTAGATGCATTTGTATGCCCTCATGCTAGTACCACGACTGTCAATATACACTGCTGCCAGTAAGAACTGACTTCAGGCTGCCTGCCTCCCTCCTTACTGGCCAAAATGGATGGTTGTGAATTTCTTCTCTCCCCGTGGATTTATTGAAATGATATATGGCCTTGTGTTGCTCGCACAGATTTTAAGACTGCATCTGGTTTCATATAAAAAATTACAGTTAGACTGCTTTGGAGAAAGTACTTGTTGAAGTACCTGTCTGCAGATTTTGCAGAGTTCAGTGATAACATTTAGCAGCAATGTAAAACTTACACATTTTGTTTTTTTCCATTTATGTCTTTAGGCGGTTGCGAATGTTTATAAAAAGCATTCAGGATCAAATACAAAGGATTTTACCACCTTATTAAAAACCTATGATACTCATTTCAGTGTCTTGAGAATGACGCATGATCTTTTCTTGCAGTCATTTACATATAACCTGAAGATATACTGATACACATACCATAGGTGGTTTATGTTTGTATTGCTACATATGATAGAAAGCTCCAAGGATGGAATTAAGGAGGTTAGGTTGACAAGGTTATAGACGCTTGCAAATGATTTAGCTTGATCCAGCATAATCTCTAACACCAATTAAAAGTATTTATTATTGTTTAAGTATGAAATTACGATCGTGAAATATAATTGCCACAATGGACCCCACTTCTGAATCTTTAACATAACTAAGATATATTAATATTGTTTTGACATTATTTATAGTGTTTTTCCGATACCGTTTTTTGGCTCCCGATACCGATACCGATACTCAGCTTTGCAGTATCGGCCGATACCGATACCATACCGATACTTGATGTTTTTTTTACTCAACATGAAAAAGCTATCCTGCCATTGGTTCAGAGCTTTCAAGGGCCAATAGGATATCTTAGATCGGCATGCAGTGAGCATGTCACATACCAGTGAATGTCGTGCTCGAGCAAGACACAAGATGCTGCATCCAAAATCCTATATTAGCGTTGGAATTAATGGTATCGGCATGTTACTTGTGAGTAGTCACCGATACCGCTACCACTGTTTTAATGCAGTATCGGTATCGGAACAACACTAATTATTAGGGCCCGAGCAGCGACCGCTGCGAGGTCCCTATTGTTCCTGAAGGAATTCTTATTATTATTAGGGCCCGAGCAGCGACCGCTGCGAGGTCCCTATTGTTCCTGAAGGAATTCTTATTAGGGCCCGAGCAGCGGCGGCGGCGGTGCCGCTGCGAGGCCCTATTGTTTTTGTAGGAATTCTTCTTATTAGGGCCCGAGCAGCGGCGGCGGCGGTGCCGCTGCGAGGCCCTATTGTTTTTGTAGGAATTCTTCTTATTATTATTCTTATTATTATTCTTCTCCGCAAACAATCGCATTTTTGAGACACTAAACGTGACCGAAAACTCACCAAACTTTACACGCACATCAGGCCTGGCGAAAAATTTGATATTTTAAAGTCGCCATACATGATAACAGAAAAATGGCTCCTTAGCGCCCCCTACATAGGTTAAACGGATCCCTGTCCTGCTACGATTGTCCGACGGCTATGAAAATTGTGTGGCACCTGTAGCACATCCCAATGAACAAAAACCTCTTTGAAGTGTGTACCCTAAAATAGACAGAAAGTGAGGTATGAGTATTTAAATGTCCAATTTTGGCCCAGTTTTGCATATTTACAGGGGTCATACTTTTGCCCGCTTCTCCTACACGGTTAACCCGATTGACTTCAAACTTGGGATGTACCATCTCAACACCTGGGACAACATCATTGTGAAAAATGAAAAGTTTTTGATATACTATATGACAGCGGCGGCGCATCAAATTTAGAGTTTAAAAATTCTTACTTCACGAGGCATTGCCGGTTGTACGTTTAATCTAGAGCTACGAAAATTGGTACACATATGTAACAGACTATGACCTACAAAAAACTCTTTTTGAACCATATGCTAAACCTAACAGGAAGTCCACCATTTTGATTTATTTTGGAACGTGTTGCCATTTTTTTGGCCATTTCATTGGGGTCTTATTTTAACGAACTCCTCCTACAGTGTTTATCCGATCATCTTCAAACTTGGTGTGATTCATCTTAAGATGTTGAAGATGAAAAGTTATTGAAAGCTTTGTATTTCGTCGCACGCTGTTGTCATGGCATGCACTGTTTGCAAAGGAAAAAAAGTATCCTTAAAGAAGCATTGCCAGTTGTACGAAGCAGCTAGAGCTACGAAAATTTGTAGACATATGTAACAGCCCAAGATGTACAAAAAAGTCTCTTGGTGCCCTGTGCTAAACCCAACAGGAAGTCCCCCAGGGGCCGGGCATCACATTTTGAGCTAAAAAAAAACTCCTCTTTAACAAAGCATACCCGGCTGTACGTTTCACCTAGAGTTACCAAAATTTGTAGAGGTATATAACAGCCCTCGAGGTACAAAAAACTCTTTTTGAACCATATGCTAAACCTAACAGGACGTCCGCCATTTTGATTTACTTTGGAATGTGTTGCCATTTTTTTTTGGCCATTTCATAGGAGTCATATTTTAACAAACTGCTCCTACAGAGTTTATCCGATCATCTTCAAACTTGGTGTGATTCATCTTAAGATGTTGAAAATGAAAAGTTATTGAAAGTTTTTTATTTCGTCACACGCTGTTATCGTGGCATGCACTTTTTGCAAAGGAAAAAAATCCTTCTTAATGAAGCATTCCCAGTTGTACGAAGCAGCTAGAGCGACGAAAAATTGTAGACATATGTAACAGCCCAGGATGTACAAAAATGTCTCTTGGTGCCATGTGCTAAACGCAACAGGAAGTCCCCCAGGGGCCGGGCATCACATTTTGAGCTAAAAAATTCCTCTTTAACGAAGCATTCCCGGTTGTACGTTTCACCTAGCGCTATGATAATTTGCAGGCATACATAAGAGCCCACGATGTACAAAAAAGTCTCTTGGAACCATGTGCTAAACCAAACAGGAAGTCCGCCATTTTGATTTATGATGGGATTTGTTGCCATTTTTTGTGGCCTTTTTCAGGGGTCATATTTTAACGAACCCCTCCTACAAAATTTATCCGACTGTCTTCAAACTTGGTATGTTTCATCTTAAGATGTTTAAGATGCAAAGTAATCGAAAGTTTTTTATTTTGTCACACGCTGTTGCCATAGCAATGCATGGGAATTGCACACCATATTTTGCGTTTTGATTAAACAGACAAAGCATTCCTGGTTGTACGTTTCACCTAAAGCTATGATAATTTGCAGGCAAACATAAGAGCTCAGGATGTACAAAAAAGTCTCTTGGAGCCATATGCTAAACCAATCAGGAAGTCCACCATTTTGATTTACGTTGGGATTTGTAGCCATTTTTTGTGGCCTTTTTTAGGGGTCATATTTTAACGAACTCCTCCTACAAAATTTATCCGACTGTCTTTAAACTTGGTGTGCTTCATCTTAAGATGTTTAAGATGCAAAGTTATCGAAAGTTATTGATTTTGTCGCACGCCGTTGTCATGGCGATGCATTGTTTGCCAAGTAAAATGCTGCTTTTTTTTTTGGGGTCTAAACATGTGCAAAAACTCATGAAACTTTACACACACATCAGGCTTGTCATCAGCATGAATATTTTAGAGATTTCTTATTCAATTTGCAATAAATGGTTCAATAGCGCCCTCTAGACATTCTTATGAAGCTTTTGCAAATGTTTTGTGTTTTATGATTCAGCTAGATTTGTAAAAATTGGGATACCTATCAGCCTAAGACTTACAAAAAGGTTCCTAAAGCCATATGCTGAATCAAAAAGGAAGTCTGCAATTTTGATTTACTTTGGTATTTGTAGCCATTTTTTGGGGCCTTTTATAGGGGTCATATTTTCAACAGAACTTATCAGATCGTCTTCATTCTTTGGCGTGTTTCATCTTAAGATATTTAAGATGAAAAATTATTGAATTTTTTTATTTTGTCACACGCCTTTGCTGTAGCCATGCATTGTTTGTGAAGAAAAATGCTTTTTTGAGAGTCTAAATATGGGTGAAAACTCACAAAACTTTGCACACACACCAGACCTGTCTGGAACATGAATATTTTATTTAGAGATTTGTTGTGCAATTTGTAATAAATGGCTCAATAGCGCCCTCTAGACATTTTTATGAAGTCTTTCCGATTATATGATTCAGCTAGATGTGTGAATTTTGGCAGGCATGCCGAATATATTCAAAAAGTATTCTATATAGCCATGTGCCAATCCATTTTGATTTTATTTTGTTAATTGTGCATCGTTTTTGGCCTTTCCATGAAACTTTAAAAACACAAAGCATGGCAAAAACGTTTACAATTTAGATGGTTTCCTATTTGACAGTACCCCAACATGCCAGTACCCCGACGTGGCCCGGGTTGCGAGGGATCTTTATAGCTGCTCGCAGCTCTAGTTCTTTGTTATTATTCTTTTCCGCAAACAACCACATTTTTGAGGCACTAAACATGAACGAAAACTCACCAAACTTTACACGCAGATCGGGTCTGGCGAAAAATTTGATATTTTAAAGTCGCCATACATGATAACAGAAAAATGGCTCTGTAGCGCCACCTACATAGGTTTAACGGATCCCTGTCCCGCTACGATTGTCCTATGGCTACGAAAATTGTGTGGCACCTGTAGCACATCCAGATGAACAAAAACCTCTTTGATATGTGTACCCTAAAATAGACAGGAAGTGAGGTATGAGTATTTGAATGTCCAATTTTGGCCCATTTTTGCACATTTACAGGGGTCATACTTTTGCCCGCTTCTCCTATACGGTTAACCCGATTGACTTCAAACTTGGGCTGTACCATCTCAACACCTGGGACAACATCATGGTAAAAAATCTAAAGTTTTTGACATACTATATGACGGTGGCGGGGCATCAAATTTACAGTTTCAAAATTCTTACTTAACGAAGCATTGCCGGTGGTACGTTTAATCTAGAGCTACGAAAATTGGCACACATATGTAACAGACTATGATCTACAAAAAAGCCTGTTGGTGCCATATGCTAAACCTAACAGGAAGTCCGCCAGAGGCGAGGCATCAAATTTTGTGTTTCAAAATTCTTACTTAATGAAGCATTCCCGGCTGTACATTTCACCTAGAGTTACCAAAATTTTAAGACATATGTAACAGCCCTCAAGGTACAAAAAACTCTTTTTGAACCATATGCTAAACCGAACAGGAAGTCCGCCATTTTGATTTACTTTGGAACGTGTTGCCATTTTTTGGGCCATTTCATAGGGGTCTTATTTTAACGAACTCCTCCTACAGAGTTTATCCGATCATCTCCAAACTTTGTGTGATTCATCTTAAGACGTTGAAGATGAAAAGTTATTGAAAGCTTTTTATTTCGTCGCACGCTGTTGCCGTAGCATGCACAGTTTGCAAAGGAAAAAATTCCTTCTTAATGAAGCATTCCCAGTTGTACGAAGCAGCCTAGAGCTACGGAAATTTGGAGACACATGTAACAGCCCACGATGTACAAAAAAGTCTCTTGGTGCCATGTGCTAAACCCAACAGGAAGTCCCGTAGGGGCCGGGCATCACATTTTGAGCTAAAAAAATCTTTAACGAAGCATTCCCGGTTGTACGTTTCACCTAGCGCTATGATAATTTAGAGGCATACATAAGAGCCCACGATGTACAAAAAAGTCTCTTGGAACCATCTGCTAAACCAAACAGGAAGTCCGCCATTTTGATTTACGTTGGGATTTGTAGCCATTTTTTGTGGCCTTTTTTCGGGGTCATATTTTAACGGACTCCTCCTACAAAATTTATCCGACTGTCTTTAAACTTGGTGTGCTTCATCTTAAGATGTTTAAGATGCAAAGTTATCAAAGTTATTTATTTTGTCGCACGCCATTGTCATGGTGATGCATTGTTTGCCAAGTAAAATAATGGGGTTTTTTTTGGTCTAAACATGTGCAAAAACTCATGAAACTTTACACACACATCAGGCTTGTCATAAGCATGAATATTTTAGAGATTTCTTATTCAATTTGCAATACATGGTTCAATAGCGCCCTCTAGACATTTTTATGAAGCTTTTGCAAATGTTTTGTATTTTATGATTCACCTAGATTTGTAAAAATTGGGATACCTATCAGCCTAAGACTTACAAAAAGGTTTCTAAAGCCATATGCTGAATCAAACAGGAAGTCTGCCATTTGGATTTACTTTGGTATTTGTAGCCATTTTTTGGGGCCTTTTCTAGGGGTCATATTTTCAACAGAACTTATCAGATCGTCTTCATTCTTTGGCGTGTTTCATCTTAAGATATTTAAGATGAAAAGTTATTGAATTTTTTTATTTTGCTCTAGCCATGCATTGTTTGTGAAGAAAAATGCTTCTTTGAGAGTCTAAATATGGGCGAAAACTCACAAAACTTTGCACACACACCAGACATGTCTGGAACATGAATATTTTATTTAGATATTTGTTGTGCAATTGTAATAAATGGCTCAATAGCGCCCTTTAGACATTTTTATGAAGTCTTTCCGTTTATATGATTCAGCTAGATGTGTGAATATTGGCAGGCATGCCGAATATATTCAAAAAGTATTCTATATAGCCATGTGCCAATCCATTTTGATTTTATTTTGTTAATTGTGCATCATTTTTGGCCTTTCCATGAAACTTTACAAACACAAAGCATGGCAAAAACGTTTACAATTTAGATGGTTTCCTATTTGACAGTACCCCAACATGCCAGTACCCCGACGTGCAAATACCCCAACGTGGCCCGGGTTGCGAGGGCCCTTTATAGCTGCTCGCAGCTCTAGTTATTATTATTCTTATTCTTATTATTCTTCTCCGCAAACAATCGCATTTTTGAGACACTAAACGTGACCGAAAACTCACCAAACTTTACACGCACATCAGGCCTGGCGAAAAATTTGATATTTTAAAGTCGCCATACATGATAACAGAAAAATGGCTCCTTAGCGCCCCCTACATAGGTTAAACGGATCCCTGTCCCGCTACGATTGTCCGACGGCTATGAAAATTGTGTGGCACCTGTAGCACATCCCAATGAACAAAAACCTCTTTGAAGTGTGTACCCTAAAATAGACAGAAAGTGAGGTATGAGTATTTAAATGTCCAATTTTTGCCAATTTTTGCACATTTACAGGGGTCATACTTTTGCCCGCTTCTCCTACACGGTTAACCCGATTGACTTCAAACTTGGGATGTACCATCTCAACACCTGGGACAACATCATTGTGAAAAATGAAAAGTTTTTGATATACTATATGACGGCGGCGGCGCATCAAATTTAGAGTTTAAAAATTCTTACTTCACGAAGCATTGCCGGTTGTACGTTTAATCTAGAGCTACGAAAATTGGTACACATATGTAACAGGCTATGACCTACAAAAAACTCTTTTTGAACCATATGCTAAACCTAACAGGAAGTCCACCATTTTGATTTATTTTGGAACGTGTTGCCATTTTTTTGGCCATTTCATTGGGGTCTTATTTTAACGAACTCCTCCTACAGTGTTTATCCGATCATCTTCAAACTTGGTGTGATTCATCTTAAGATGTTGAAGATGAAAAGTTATTGAAAGCTTTGTATTTCGTCGCACCCTGTTGTCATGGCATGCACTGTTTTTAAAGGAAAAAAATATCCTTAAAGAAGCATTCCCATTTGTACGAAGCAGCTAGAGCTACGAAAATTTGTAGACATATGTAACAGCCCAAGATGTACAAAAAAGTCTCTTGGTGCCCTGTGCTAAACCCAACAGGAAGTCCCCCAGGGGCCGGGCATCACATTTTGAGCTAAAAAACTCCTCTTTAACAAAGCATACCCGGCTGTACGTTTCACCTAGAGTTACCAACATTTGTAGAGGTATATAACAGCCCTCGAGGTACAAAAAACTCTTTTTGAACCATATGCTAAACCTAACAGGGCGTCCGCCATTTTGATTTACTTTGGAATGTGTTGCCATTTTTTTTGGCCATTTCATAGGGGTCATATTTTAACAAACTCCTCCTACAGAGTTTATCCGATCATCTTCAAACTTGGTGTGATTCATCGTAAGATGTTGAAAATGAAAAGTTATTGAAAGTTTTTTATTTCATCACACGCTGTTGTCGTGGCATGCACTTTTTGCAAAGGAAAAAAAATCCTTCTTAATGAAGCATTCCCAGTTGTACGAAGCAGCTAGAGCGACGAAAAATTGTAGACATATGTAACAGCCCAGGATGTACAAAAAAGTCTCTTGGTGCCATGTGCTAAACCCAACAGGAAGTCCCCCAGGGGCCGGGCATCACATTTTGAGCTAAAAAACTCCTCTTTAACGAAGCATTCCCGGTTGTACGTTTCACCTAGCGCTATGATAATTTGCAGGCATACATAAGAGCCCATGATGTACAAAAAAAAGTCTCTTGGAACCATGTGCTAAACCAAACAGGAAGTCTGCCATTTTGATTTATGATGGGATTTGTTGCCATTTTTTGTGGCCTTTTTCAGGGGTCATATTTTAACGAACCCCTCCTACAAAATTTATCCGACTGTCTTCAAACTTGGTGTGTTTCATCTTAAGATGTTTAAGATGCAAAGTAATCGAAAGTTTTTTATTTTGTAACACGCTGTTGCCATAGCAATGCATTGTTTGTCAAGTGCTGCTTTTTTTTTTTTTTATACACATGAAAACTCATGAAACTTTGCAAACACATCAGACTTGTCATGAACATGAATTTTCAGAGATTTATTGTGCAATTTGCAATAAATAGCGCCCTCTAGACATTTTTACGAAGCATTTCCGATTGTATGATGATGCTAGACCTACAAAAAAGTATTATGTAGCCATTTGCCAAACCAAAGAGGAAGACCGCTATTTTGATTTTATTTTGGGAATTATACATCATTTTTGGCCTTTTTCATGAAACTTTGCACAGACAAGGCATGGAAAAAAATAACATTTTAAATGGTCCTTGTTCCATGTAACAGTACCCCAACGTGCCAGTACCCCGACGTGCAAGTAACCCAACGTTGTGCTCAATAGCGCCCTCTATGCATTTTTATGGAGCATTTCCAATTGTATGATTCAAGCGATACACAACTAAAGATGACTTGACCTAGATTTGTGAAAACTGGGAGGCATACCTATTAGCTTAAGACCTACAAAAAGTATTCTGTAGCCGTATGCTAAACCTAAAAGGAAGTCCGCCATTTTGAATTTATTTTGGGAATTGCGCACCATATTTTGCGTTTTGATTAAACTTTGCACACACAAGGCTTGTCAAAAACATTTTAGATGGTCCTTGTCCTATTTGACAGTACCCCAACGTGCCAGTACCCCGACGTGCAAGTACCGCAACGTGGCCCGGGTTGCGAGGGCCCTTTATAGCTGCTCGCAGCTCTAGTTATTATTAGGGCCCGAGCAGCGGCGGCGGCGGTGCCGCTGCGAGGCCCTATTGTTTTTGTAGGAATTCTTATTATTATTATTCTTATTATTATTATTCTCCGCAAACGATCACATTTTTGAGACACTAAACGTGACCGAAAACTCACCAAACTTTACACGCACATCAGGCCTGGCGAAAAATTTGATATTTTAAAGTCGCCATACATGATAACAGAAAAATGGCTCCTTAGCGCCCCCTACATAGGTTAAACGGATCCCTGTCCCGCTACGATTGTCCGACGGCTATGAAAATTGTGTGGCACCTGTAGCACATCCCAATGAACAAAAACCTCTTTGAAGTGTGTACCCTAAAATAGACAGAAAGTGAGGTATGAGTATTTAAATGTCCAATTTTTGCCAATTTTTGCACATTTACAGGGGTCATACTTTTGCCCGCTTCTCCTACACGGTTAACCCGATTGACTTCAAACTTAGGATGGACCATCTCAACACCTGGGACAACATCATTGTGAAAAATGAAAAGTTTTTGATATAATATATGACGGCGGCGGCGCATCAAATTTAGAGTTTAAAAATTCTTACTTCACGAGGCATTGCCGGTTGTACGTTTAATCTAGAGCTACGAAAATTGGTACACATATGTAACAGACTATGACCTACAAAAAACTCTTTTTGAACCATATGCTAAACCTAACAGGAAGTCCACCATTTTGATTTATTTTGGAACGTGTTGCCATTTTTTTGGCCATTTCATTGGGGCCTTATTTTAACGAACTCCTCCTACAGTGTTTATCCGATCATCTTCAAACTTGGTGTGATTCATCTTAAGATGTTGAAGATGAAAAGTTATTGAAAGCTTTGTATTTCGTCGGACGCTGTTGTCATGGCATACACTGTTTGCAAAGGAAAAAAAATATCCTTAAAGAAGCATTGCCAGTTGTACGAAGCAGCTAGAGCTACGGAAATTTGTAGACATATGTAACAGCCCAAGATGTACAAAAAAGTCTCTTGGTGCCCTGTGCTAAACCCAACAGGAAGTCCCCCAGGGGCCGGGCATCACATTTTGAGCTAAAAAAAACTCCTCTTTAACAAAGCATACCCGGCTGTACGTTTCACCTAGAGTTACCAAAATTTGTAGAGGTATATAACAGCCCTCGAGGTACAAAAAACTCTTTTTGAACCATATGCTAAACCTAACAGGACGTCCGCCATTTTGATTTACTTTGGAATGTGTTGCCATTTTTTTTGCCCATTTCATCGGGGTCATATTTTAACAAACTCCTCCTACAGAGTTTATCCGATCATCTTCAAACTTGGTGTGATTCATCTTAAGATGTTGAAAATGAAAAGTTATTGAAAGTTTTTTATTTCGTCACACGCTGTTGTCGTGGCATGCACTTTTTGCAAAGGAAAAAAATCCTTCTTAATGAAGCATTCCCAGTTGTACGAAGCAGCTAGAGCGACGAAAAATTGTAGACATATGTAACAGCCCAGGATGTACAAAAAAAGTCTCTTGGTGCCATGTGCTAAACCCAACAGGAAGTCCCGTAGGGGCCGGTCATCACATTTTGAGCTAAAAAACTCCTCTTTAACGAAGCATTCTCGGTTGTACGTTTCACCTAGCGCTATGATAATTTAGAGGCATACATAAGAGCCCACGATGTACAAAAAAGTCTCTTGGAACCATGTGCTAAACCAAACAGGAAGTCCGCCATTTTGATTTATGATGGGATTTGTTGCCATTTTTTGTGGCCTTTTTCAGGGGTCATATTTTAACGAACCCCTCCTACAAAATTTATCCGACTGTCTTCAAACTTGGTATGTTTCATCTTAAGATGTTTAAGATGCAAAGTAATCGAAAGTTTTTTATTTTGTCACACGCTGTTGACATAGCAATGCATCGAATTGCACACCATATTTTGCGTTTTGATTAAACAGACAAAGCATTCCCGGTTGTACGTTTCACCTAAAGCTATGATAATTTGCAGGCAAACATAAGAGCTCAGGATGTACAAAAAAAGTCTCTTGGAGCCATATGCTAAACCAATCAGGAAGTCCACCATTTTGATTTACGTTGGGATTTGTAGCCATTTTTTGTGGCCTTTTTTAGGGGTCATATTTTAACGAACTCCTCCTACAAAATTTATCCGACTGTCTTTAAACTTGGTGTGCTTCATCTTAAGATGTTTAAGATGCAAAGTTATCGAAAGTTATTTATTTTGTCGCACGCCGTTGTCATGGCGATGCATTGTTTGCCAAGTAAAATGCTGCTTTTTTGTTTTGGTCTAAACATGTGCAAAAACTCATGAAACTTTACACACACATCAGGCTTGTCATCAGCATGAATATTTTAGAGATTTCTTATTCAATTTGCAATAAATGGTTCAATAGCGCCCTCTAGACATTTTTATGAAGCTTTTGCAAATGTTTTGTGTTTTATGATTCAGCTAGATTTGTAAAAATTGGGATACCTATCAGCCTAAGACTTACAAAAAGGTTTCTAAAGCCATATGCTGAATCAAAAAGGAAGTCTGCCATTTTGATTTACTTTGGTATTTGTAGCCATTTTTGGGGGCCTTTTATAGGGGTCATATTTTCAACAGAACTTATCAGATCGTCTTCATTCTTTGGCGTGTTTCATCTTAAGATATTTAAGATGAAAAGTTATTGAATTTTTTTTATTTTGTCACACTCCTTTGCTGTAGCCATGCATTGTTTGTGAAGAAAAATGCTTTTTTGAGAGTCTAAATATGGGTGAAAACTCAACAAAACTTTGCACACACACCAGACCTGTCTGGAACATGAATATTTTATTTAGAGATTTGTTGTGCAATTTGTAATAAATGGCTCAATAGCGCCCTCTAGACATTTTTATGAAGTATTTCCGATTATATGATTCAGCTAGATGTGTGAATATTGGCAGGCATGCCGAATATATTCAAAAAGTATTCTATATAGCCATGTGCCAATCCATTTTGATTTTATTTTGTTAATTGTGCATCGTTTTTGGCCTTTCCATGAAACTTTAAAAACACAAAGCATGGCAAAAACGTTTACAATTTAGATGGTTTCCTATTTGACAGTACCCCAACATGCCAGTACCCCGACGTGCAAATACCCCAACGTGGCCCGGGTTGCGAGGGCCCTTTATAGCTGCTCGCAGCTCTAGTTAGGGCCCGAGCAGCGGCGGCGGCGGTGCCGCTGCGAGGCCCTATTGTTTTTGTAGGAATTCTTCTTATTATTATTCTTATTATTATTATTCTTATTATTATTCTTCTCCGCAAACAATCGCATTTTTGAGACGCTAAACGTGAACGAAAACTCACCAAACTTTACACGCACATCAGGCCTGGCGAAAAATTTGATATTTTAAAGTCGCCATACATGATAACAGAAAAATGGCTCCATAGCGCCACCTACATAGGTTAAACGGATCCCTGTCCCGCTACGATTGTCCTATGGCGACGAAAATTGTGTGGCACCCGTAGCACATCCAGATGAACAAAAACCTCTTTGATGTGTGTACCCTAAAATAGACAGAAAGTGAGGTATGATCATCTGACTGTCCAATTTTGGCCCAGTTTTGCACATTTACAGGGGTCATACTTTTGCCCGCTTCTCCTACACGGTTAACCCGATTAACTTCAAACTTGGGATGGACCATCTCAACACCTGGGACAACATCATTGTAAAAAATCTAAAGTTTTTGATATACTATATGACGTCGGCGACGCATCAAATTTAGAGTTTAAAAATTCTTACTTCATGAAGCATTGCCGGTTGTACGTTTAATCTAGAGCTACGAAAATTTGTACACATATGTAACAGGCTATGACCTACAAAAAACTCTTTTTGAACCATATGCTAAACCTCACAGGAAGTCCGCCATTTTGATTTATTTTGGAACGTGTTGCCATTTTTTTGGCCATTTCATTGGGGTCTTATTTTAACGAACTCCTCCTACAGTGTTTATCCGATCATCTTCAAACTTGGTGTGATTCATCTTAAGATGTTGAAGATGAAAAGTTATTGAAAGCTTTGTATTTCGTCGCACGCTGTTGTCATGGCATGCACTGTTTGCAAAGGAAAAAAAATATCCTTAAAGAAGCATTGCCAGTTGTACGAAGCAGCTAGAGCTACGAAAATTTGTAGACATATGTAACAGCCCAAGATGTACAAAAAAGTCTCTTGGTGCCCTGTGCTAAACCCAACAGGAAGTCCCCCAGGGGCCGGGCATCACATTTTAAGCTAAAAAACTCCTCTTTAACAAAGCATACCCGGCTGTACGTTTCACCTAGAGTTACCAAAATTTGTAGAGGTATATAACAGCCCTCGAGGTACAAAAAACTCTTTTTGAACCATATGCTAAACCTAACAGGATGTCCGCCATTTTTATTTACTTTGGAATGTGTTGCCATTTTTTGGGCCATTTCATAGGGGTCATATTTTAACGAACTCCTCCTACAGAGTTTATCCGATCATCTTCAAACTTGGTGTGACTCATCTTAAGATGTTGAGGATGAAAAGTTATTGAAAGCTCTTTATTTCGTCGCACGCTGTTGTCGTGGCATGCACTTTTTGCAAAGGAAAAAAATCCCTCTTAATGAAGCATTCCCAGTTGTACGAAGTAGCTAGAGCTACAAAAAATTGTAGACATATGTAACAGCCCACAGTGTACAAAAAAGTCTCTTGGTGCCATGTGCTAAACCCAACAGGAAGTCCCCCAGGGGCCGGGCATCACATTTTGAGCTAGAAAACTCCTCTTTAACGAAGCATTCCCGGTTGTACGTTTCACCTAGCGCGATGATAATTTGCAGGCATACATAAGAGCCCACGATGTACAAAAAAGTCTCTTGGAACCATGTGATAAACCAAACAGGAAGTCTGCCATTTTGATTTACGATGGGATTTGTTGCCATTTTTTGTGGCCTTTTTCAGTTGTCATATTTTAACGAACTCCTCGTACAAAGTTCATCCGACCGTCTTCAAACTTGGTGTGTTTCATCTTAAGATGTTTAAGATGCAAAGTTATCAAAAGTTTTTTATTTTGTCGCACGCTGCTGCTATAGCGATGCAGTTTGCCAAGTGAAGTGCTGCTTTGTTTTTTTATCTATACATGTGTGAAAACTTATGAAACTTTGCAAACACATCAGACTTGTCATGAACATGAATTTTTAGAGATTTATTGTGCAATTTGCAATAAATAGCGCCCTCTAGACATTTTTATGAAGTATTTCCGATTGTATGATTCTGCTAGATTTGTGAAAATTAGGACAGACCCCTATCAGCCTAATACCTACAAAAAAGTATTATGTAGCCATTTGCCAAACCAAAGAGGAAGTCCGCTATTTTGATTTTATTTTGGGAATTATACATCATTTTTGGCCTCTTTCATTAAACTTTGCACAGACAAGGCATGGAAAAAACTAACATTTTAAATGGTCCTTGTTCCATGTAACAGTACCCCAACGTGCCAGTACCCTGACGTGCAAGTAACCCAACGTTGTGCTCAATAGCGCCCTCTATGCATTTTTATGGAGCATTTCCAATTGTATGATTCAAGCGATACACAACTAAAGAT
The DNA here is from genome assembly GCF_051991245.1 of Festucalex cinctus. Taxonomy (NCBI): domain Eukaryota; kingdom Metazoa; phylum Chordata; class Actinopteri; order Syngnathiformes; family Syngnathidae; genus Festucalex; species Festucalex cinctus. The sequence continues at coordinate 19,714,414 of NC_135416.1, read as the reverse complement.
GACTTGACCTAGATTTGTGAAAACTGGGAGGCATACCTATTAGCTTAAGACCTACAAAAAGTATTCTGTAGCCGTATGCTAAACCTAAAAGGAAGTCCGCCATTTTGAATTTATTTTGGGAATTGCACATCATCTTTGGCCTTTTGCACTCACAAAGCTTGTCAAAAACATTTTAGATGGTCCTTGTCCGATTTGACAGTACCCCAACGTGCCAGTACCCCGACGTGCAAGTACCCCAACGTGGCCCAGGTTGCGAGGGCCCTTTATAGCTGCTCGCAGCTCTAGTTCTTCTTCTTCTTTTTCTTTGTTATTATTCTTTTCCGCAAACAATCGCATTTTTGAGACGCTAAACGTGAACGAAAACTCACCAAACTTTACACGCACATCAGGCCTGGCGAAAAATTTGATATTTTAAAGTCGCCATACATGATAACAGAAAAATGGCTCCATAGCGCCACCTACATAGGTTAAACGGATCCCTGTCCCGCTACGATTGTCCTATGGCGACGAAAATTGTGTGGCACCCGTAGCACATCCAGATGAACAAAAACCTCTTTGATGTGTGTACCCTAAAATAGACAGAAAGTGAGGTATGATCATCTGAATGTCCAATTTTGGCCCAGTTTTGCACATTTACAGGGGTCATACTTTTGCCCGCTTCTCCTACACGGTTAACCCGATTGACTTCAAACTTGGGATGGACCATCTCAACACCTGGGACAACATCATTGTAAAAAATCTAAAGTTTTTGATATACTATATGACGGCGGCGACGCATCAAATTTAGAGTTTAAAAATTCTTACTTCACGAAGCATTGCCGGTTGTACGTGTAATCTAGAGCTACGAAAATTGGTACACATATGTAACAGGCTATGACCTACAAAAAACTCTTTTTGAACCATATGCTAAACTTCACAAGAAGTCCGCCATTTTGATTTATTTTGGAACGTGTTGCCATTTTTTTGGCCATTTCATTGGGGTCTTATTTTAACGAACTCCTCCTACAGTGTTTATCCGATCATCTTCAAACTTGGTGTGATTCATCTTAAGATGTTGAAGATGAAAAGTTATTGAAAGCTTTGTATTTCGTCGCACGCTGTTGTCATGGCATGCACTGTTTGCAAAGGAAAAAAAATATCCTTAAAGAAGCATTCCCATTTGTACGAAACAGCGAGAGCTACGAAAATTTGTAGACATATGTAACAGCCCAAGATGTACAAAAAAAGTCTCTTGGTGCCCTGTGCTAAACCCAACAGGAAGTCCCCCAGGGGCCGGGCATCACATTTTGAGCTAAAAAACTCCTCTTTAACAAAGCATACCCGGCTGTACGTTTCACCTAGAGTTACCAAAATTTGTAGAGGTATATAACAGCCCTCGAGGTACAAAAAACTCTTTTTGAACCATATGCTAAACCTAACAGGACGTCCGCCATTTTGATTTACTTTGGAATGTGTTGCCATTTTTTGGGCCATTTCGTAGGGGTCTTATTTTAACGAACTCCTCCTACAGAATTTATCCGATCATCTTCAAACTTGGTGTGACTCATCTTAAGATGTTGAGGATGAAAAGTTATTGAAAGCTCTTTATTTCGTCGCACGCTGTTGTCGTGGCATGCACTTTTTGCAAAGGAAAAAAATCCTTCTTAATGAAGCATTCCCAGTTGTACGAAGTAGCTAGAGCTACAAAAATTTGTAGACATATGTAACAGCCCACAATGTACAAAAAAGTCTCTTGGTGCCATGTGCTAAACCCAACAGGAAGTCCCCCAGGGGCCGGGCATCACATTTTGAGCTAGAAAACTCCTCTTTAACGAAACATTCCCGGTTGTACGTTTCACCTAGCGCGATGATAATTTGCAGGCATACATAAGAGCCCACGATGTACAAAAAAGTCTCTTGGAACCATGTGCTAAACCAAACAGGAAGTCTGCCATTTTGATTTACGATGGGATTTGTTGCCATTTTTTGTGGCCTTTTTCAGGGGTCATATTTTAACGAACTCCTCGTACAAAGTTCATCCGACCGTCTTCAAACTTGGTGTGTTTCATCTTAAGATGTTTAAGATGCAAAGTTATCGAAAGTTTTTTATTTTGTCGCACGCTGCTGCTATAGCGATGCATTGTTTGCCAAGTAAAGTGCTGCTTTGTTTTTTTATTTATACATGTGTGAAAACTCATGAAACTTTGCAAACACATCAGACTTGTCATGAACATGAATTTTTAGAGATTTATTGTGCAATTTGCAATAAATAGCGCCCTCTAGACATTTTTATGAAGTATTTCCGATTGTATGATTCTGCTAGATTTGTGAAAATTAGGACAGACCCCTATCAGCCTAATACCTACAAAAAAGTATTATGTAGCCATTTGCCAAACCAAAGAGGAAGTCCGCTATTTTGATTTTATTTTGGGAATTATACATCATTTTTGGCCTCTTTCATTAAACTTTGCACAGACAAGGCATGGAAAAAACTAACATTTTAAATGGTCCTTGTTCCATGTAACAGTACCCCAACGTGCCAGTACCCTGACGTGCAAGTAACCCAACGTTGTGCTCAATAGCGCCCTCTATGCATTTTTATGGAGCATTTCCAATTGTATGATTCAAGCGATACACAACTAAAGATGACTTGACCTAGATTTGTGAAAACTGGGAGGCATACCTATTAGCTTAAGACCTACAAAAAGTATTCTGTAGCCGTATGCTAAACCTAAAAGGAAGTCCGCCATTTTGAATTTATTTTGGGAATTGCACACCATCTTTGGCCTTTTGCACTCACAAAGCTTGTCAAAAACATTTTAGATGGTCCTTGTCCGATTTGATAGTACCCCAACGTGCCAGTACCCCGACATGCAAGTACCCCAACGTGACCCAGGTTGCGAGGGCCCTTTATAGCTGCTCGCAGCTCTAGTTCTTCTTCTTCTTCTTCTTCTTTTTCTTTGTTATTATTCTTTTCCGCAAACAACCACATTTTTGAGGCACTAAACATGAACGAAAACTCACCAAACTTTACACACAGATCGGGTCTGGCGAAAAATTTGATATTTTAAAGTCGCCATACATGATAACAGAAAAATGGCTCTGTAGCGCCACCTACATAGGTTTAACGGATCCCTGTCCCGCTACGATTGTCCTATGGCTACGAAAATTGTGTGGCACCTGTAGCACATCCAGATGAACAAAAACCTCTTTGATATGTGTACCCTAAAATAGACAGGAAGTGAGGTATGAGTATTTGAATGTCCAATTTTGGCCCATTTTTGCACATTTACAGGGGTCATACTTTTGCCCGCTTCTCCTACACGGTTAACCCGATTGACTTCAAACTTGGGCTGTACCATCTCAACACCTGGGACAACATCATGGTAAAAAATCTAAAGTTTTTGACATACTATATGACGGTGGCGGGGCATCAAATTTACAGTTTCAAAATTCTTACTTAACGAAGCATTGCCGGTGGTACGTTTAATCTAGAGCTACGAAAATTGGTACACATATGTAACAGACTATGATCTACAAAAAAGCCTGTTGGTGCCATATGCTAAACCTAACAGGAAGTCCGCCAGAGGCGAGGCATCAAATTTTGTGTTTCAAAATTCTAACTTAATGAAGCATTCCCGGCTGTACATTTCACCTAGAGTTACCAATATTTGAAGACATATGTAACAGCCCTCAAGGTACAAAAAACTCTTTTTGAACCATATGCTAAACCGAACAGGAAGTCCGCCATTTTGATTTACTTTGGAACGTGTTGCCATTTTTTGGGCCATTTCATAGGGGTCTTATTTTAACGAACTCCTCCTACAGAGTTTATCCGATCATCTCCAAACTTGGTGTGATTCATCTTAAGATGTTGAAGATGAAAAGTTATTGAAAGCTTTTTATTTTGTCGCACGCTGTTGCCGTGGCATGCACAGTTTGCAAAGGAAAAAATTCCTTCTTAATGAAGCATTCCCAGTTGTACGAAGCAGCTAGAGCTACGAAAATTTGGAGACAAATGTAACAGCCCACGATGTACAAAAAAGTCTCTTGGTGCCATGTGCTAAACCCAACAGGAAGTCCCGTAGGGGCCGGGCATCACATTTTGAGCTAAAAAACTCCTCTTTAACGAAGCATTCCTGGTTGTACGTTTCACCTAGCGCTATGATAATTTAGAGGCATACATAAGAGCCCACGATGTACAAAAAAGTCTCTTGGAACCATGTGCTAAACCAAACAGGAAGTCCGCCATTTTGATTTATGATGGGATTTGTAGCCTTTTTTTGTGGCCTTTTTTAGGGGTCATATTTTAACTCCTCCTACAAAATTCATCCGACCGTGTTCAAACTTGGTGTGTTTCATCTTAAGATGTTTAAGATGCAAATTTATCGAAAGTTTTTTATTTTGTCGCACGCTGCTGCTATAGCGATGCATTGGTTGCCAAGTAAAGTGCTGCTTTGTTTTTTTTTTATCTATACATGTGTGAAAACTCGTGAAACTTTGCACACACATCAGACTTGTCATTAACATGAATTTTTAGAGATTTCTTGTGCAATTTGCAATAAATCGCACCCTCTATACATTTTTTATGGAGCATTTCCGATTGGATGATTCAAGCGCGAAATAACTAAAGATGACTTGACTTGACCTAGATTTGTGAAAACTCAGAGGCATACCTATTAGATTATTATTATTTTTTGTACCTTACAAGATTATCTCTTGTGCCACATTAAACCCCTTTGCAGGCCTGAGCCAAACCACGGTCCATACATTTGATACCACTGCTTTATTTCAATGGTCAAGTACTTCATAACCACACCTACTTATGCTTGTCCTTGCATATATAGTAGACAACAAAGAGCTCTTTCAACAAAAGACATTTCCATCTACAAAGTCATACAAGGTAAGCACTCTATAAATTCTGCAATCACTACACTTCTATTCCTAAATTATCACTTCAAATACCAACAATGGTTAATACAGCTACAAATTTCTTGTATGTTTATGAAGTATGATACTGTATTTATTTCTACTCCTTTGCTTTTCTACAGAACATGAACAAATCACCAAGCAAATTCTCTTTTGATAAAGACCCTCTAATCATCTCCATACGCAAAGATTGCCAACTTTTTTCCGTAAGTATACAATACATAAACTAAACAGGACAACTTTCTCAATCATATACAGTATGCCATACATATATGTATTAAGTTCTCATTTATTAACAGGTTTGTTAAAGGCACCTTTAGTGTGTTTTTCTGTTTGTAATGTTTCTCCACGAGCACGTCTAGCCATTGATATCATGTAGAACACATATGCTAACCTTTTAGAGACAATTGAAGCTTACTTGCACAGTAGCCACTATCTTAACCACTTAATTCACATGTCTACTTGACAACTTATTACATGTAGTGAAATGGTACTTTGTGCGTCTTATGCTTTTTTCTGAACACTGCTTTTCAACTCTTTCCTTAAAACCAATACATGCGGTACTGTTATACTGTATAAATATATATGTCCGTGTGTATATATTTGTATATTCTTTCAAATAAACTCGTTTTGACACACACAGCCATTGAGTAACATGCAACACGACCACAACGTTTTGCACCAACACGTTACCTCTGCTATTTAGAATCATGGAATCTAACATGACTGATTTTCATTGAATGCTTTGTCATTACAGTATGCATGCATTGATCATGCTTCCAGTCGCAACGACTTATACCAGCGCAGCCTTGATCTTCATTCCCAAATGAACCAACTAGTCCATGTGACTCGAGTCAATCGAGCACTTGAAAAACAGATAGACTTCAAAACCAAGCTTGTGAAAGAACTCCAGACTGCATTGGATATAAAGGATGCATGTGATGCAGTTGTCCGTGATGGTAAGCTATATGACATGGAAGACACACAAACACTAACACAGCAAGCATCCCCATCCTTCACATTGTGTATAATGAATGACATGTTTGACAATGGACATTTTTACATTTTTTTGTTAATGCACGTTCCTTTTTTTCTGTTAGGAATATCTTGAAGGTAACATTGGACTGTTAACTAAAACACTGACTGATTATTGAGCCGCAATTTCTCAATGTATATAATGTGAATACATACTACACTTGATTACTTTCAAATGTGACTGATATCATGTAGCTATGCTGTGATCTTGCCCTCTTTCATCCACTGATAGACACTTCAAAGTTCTTTTTTTTCTGTATCTTCTCAAAATAACTGACATATTCATGGAAAAGATTGTATTTAAATTCTATCATTATTAATTACTATTATTATGTTTATGTCTTTGCCCCTGATTATGATGTTTCTATACCATAGATTTTTTTTTTAAATTTTTTTGGACATACTGTGACTTGACCATTACAATACTAATTTTTACTAAGAAAAAATCAATCACACACCATAATATTTTATACTTATCCTGCATGTATCTGGACACACCATGCCAAATTTTACACTTACATAACCATTTATGTACCTGTCGTATCCTTACTTTTATTCATCATTTCATCACACAATCCTAAAACATTGCTTTTTGACCCAGAGGATTCAACTATACCATTTTTGCGTGTCTTATTACTTACTAGCTATATTATTTATTAACGGGCAAAAACTATGAATATAAGATCACCGTCAAATATTACGTCTGTAATATCCATATACAGTGCATTACATAATATGCATTTGTATTAAGACACTACCATGCTAAAAATATGCACACGACTGTTCTGTAAACTACACCTAAGACAACCAAACTTCACAGATCTAACATGATTCTTCATTCTTTTTTGTTCTACAGATGTATCAAATGCTGCCACACAGACAGAAGAAGCCACTGAGGACATGCACGAAGACGATGATCACAATATAACAGGACAGGTTAACCCCCCTGAAGTTTTAGCCCGCAGGTCAAAGCGTCCTAGGACTAATTCATCCATGGAGGTTACATTATCCTAAGACAGACTATGTGCTAACCCAAACTCTTTGACCCCAAGGGATTCATCTGTCCCAGAAAACTTTTACACTAAAGAGTTTATCTGTCCTAGGGCGCTGTTAACCCCAGGTTAAAGTGTTATTTAATCTGTCCTGTTACAACAGCTATACATAAACAGCTGCATTCCTCTCCTGTTCCATCTCTCGCACTTCTTTCATCTCTTTTTCTCCTCTACTTATACCTATGCTTGCTCATGTGCTTTTTTCCCCTTTAGATGATGTCATTGGTTAGCCTGCTTCAAAGCTACATTTTTTCTTGAATAACTGTCACACATTTACTGTTTGCTGGACCCTACAAAACTGTCACAATACTTCACTATGTCATGAATACATATGTGTTGCACAGCGACACCACATTAAGAGTCATCAAAAAGCTTTTTATTTGATCACACACCATCTCTGTGCCATGCAATGTTTTCAAATGAACAGATGCTGGTTTTGAATATCAAACGAGCGACTTTTCATGAAACTTTGCACACACATCAGAAAGTCCACACTTTTGATTTTATTTTGGGAATTGTGCATCATTTTTGGCCTTTTACTGCACCTTTTTACACACAAGGCACGGCAAATGCATTTCTATTTTCCATGGTCCTTGTCTATTTAACAGTACCCCAACGTGCAAGTCCCCCGACTTGCATATACCCCAACGTGGCCCGGGTTGCGAGGGCCCTTTATAGCTGCTCGCAGCTCTAGTTTACCTTATGATTTATCCTACATCCTGCAATTGGCTGTCGATCGCCTCTCAACCCAAAGTCAGCTGGGATAAGTTCTAATTCACCTGCAGCTCATAAGGAAAAGGCCTGAAACAAATAAAGCAAATTCAAAAAGTCTGGACTTGCCATATTTGAGTCATTCAGTCATTCATTTATATTGACTCATGTTTAAAATATGATGACCTTGTACATTCACCTGACTTAAGTAGCATGGATTCAATTCCAACTCAGTGAGGTTGAGAAATGAGTGCAAAGAGTTTTTCATCTCTTGCATCCTGTGACGGAATGACGACCAGTTTGGGGTGAAGTCCGCGTTTCCAAATTTTGAAAAAAGATGAGCCATATCCAGCAAAGCAAACATACTCAGTCCAGCAGCTCCAAGTTGTTGTTGTTTTTTTTGCTCATTATAAGTACTGTCATTGTGATAAAAGACCAATTTGTCATTATCTCATCAGTGAAGCAATATTTAAAAAGACAAAAAGGGGGGGAAATCCCATTTCATTCCAACTCTGTCCTCGACTTTCAGATGTTTCTTTTGTACCCACACCCTTACTTTTCTTTCACGTGCACTTGAGATGTGAATGTTGTCCTCTCTGTGACAACTAGAGGAGGATGACCCCATCTGCAACTGCCATCCGCCAAGTCTTAGCCAATCAGAGACTAGGTTGTGCTGAGAACTACTTCCTGATAGCCTGTCCACTGCAATCAAGGTCCCGATCGGTTTACTCAGCCAACCTTGACCATCCTCATCTGCCTCCACCTGTTTAAACCAGTTTGATGACATCCTATTTGGTATTTGCTGAAGTCGAGGAAATCTTATGTCTTGGACCGCTATTGTGCTCAGTATGAATATGGAAATCAGCATTCCTCTGATTGGTCGTTGACGATAATTCACATGTGGTGGCCATGTTGGTCCCACCCACATGTTGACGTTGATATATGGACACCCTGAATGGCGAGACTGTCAAAGCTTTTCGGGGTGCACCGCAATATATTTTACTTTATCACCATTAATAAACCATGAAAAGAGTAAGTAACAATCAAGGAAAAAGTGGCTTGCTAGAGAAAGATGACATGGATGAAAACAAGTAAGAGGGCTGCCATTCAGTTGAATGTAGTGTTATATGATATGTTATATGTTGGAGCACAAAGCAGTGTGGGTAATAAATAGCAAGGAAGTGTGCACAAATATACATGTTATGTGAGAGACACACCTGGATGTGAAATAAATAAGGTCACATTTTTTTCTTAGTTTTTATTCATTTCTCTCATTAAATAATTGCTTAATTAGTGGAATATTAAAGACACTGTAAATTGAATTCAGAGATTTGTTTCTAAATACATTTTATATGTTTAAAGATAACCGTTGAAAATGTGCAGAGAGTGAGAACAATGTAGTATTAAATTGTTTTTCACCATTTTATTTCATTTTTTGGCCATGGCTAAAACAAAAGCCAGGTAGAAATCAATATTCAGATATTCATAGTGTCAACTCACTGCACTAGTGAATTGATGAGACATCTCAGAGAAATGCATACGCTATCTGTAGTTTCTGTAGCCTAAAAATTATGTGGATTTTCCAATAAATGGGAAACAAAAATATTGAAAACCATTTGGCACCCAAAGCAGGAATTGTTAATTGGGACAACTATAAAGCAATGACATGGTCTGATAGGTGAAAGAAAGCAACTTTAACTGTGTTGTACTGGTTTCAATGACAATACAGACACTCTTATACATGATGTAGTAGATTTTCAGTTTTTGAAACGAAGACACTCACATTTGAATTAGGGCATGTTTTCTTTTTTGATAGTTTTCCAAAAAATAGCAAGTTTCTACTGAAGCCATATTGAACTATATTGATTTCTTCTTTCTTTCTTCTTTTCCCGGGTGGGAGAGAGTTAACAAAATGAACCTTCAACAAAGCGATGTGTGGTCTCAGGGAAAAGGGGTGATTAAGGAACAGAGATTGGCCTCGGGCCTGAAGTGGCTTTACAAGTCAGCGAAGGGACGTCTTGTTCAATTTCCAAGTAATTCACAACTTTCCTGAAATGTTGTGTGTCTAAAAATTAATACAAACAGAAAAAGGCTGAAGTGGAAGATTTTTGCAGTGCTGGGTGAGCAGTAGTAATAAATATGAGGGGCTTTTCGTGTTTGTACTGGTCTACTATACACAAGTACTTCAAATAGTCTTACAAAGCTACAATATCTTTCATTTTACAGTTCCGTATCTAATTTGCTTACTCTGTATGGATGAATAGGCAATGACAATATTGTACTTGCAAATAAACTGTTGGATCCAAGTTCAATATATCGCTGGGCCGGCATCTTGCCAGAACCTCCTATGCCACCATTTTGTAAATTTAAGTTCTTGCCTGATTGAAAGTTTTGAAAACTGCTTGCTCTCTTTGACGAAGTAATGTTCATGGTTAAACAAACATGCTATTACTTTCCATGAACGCATACACATAACCATGCATTAACTATATATTTATTATATTGAGCAATTGTGACAACAGGTAACACACAAAAAAAAAATGGTAGCCAATGTGCACTGTGTCAAAAAAATATCATAAAACAATATAGTGCCTGATTCAAATACAACTTCCTCCCAAGAAATGTCAGAGAAGTACTCATTATTGAAGAATATTTGTGTTTTAAAAAGAGAAATTAAATATGATTCCATGACTCAGAGAACCACTATCTGCTTCTTGTTTACTTGTGTTTAATGGCAGTTGGCAGCTAACATGAGGCTCATTTCCAATGTGGAGGACCAAAACTGTCAAAATTAAAAATAAATGACTAAATAAATAAATAAATAAATAACAGTGAAAATGTAAACTGATATAAGAAAATATAATTAAAAAATTAAAACCCAAAAAATAAATATAAATGGAAAAAAAACAATTAAATAAATGTAAAAATAAGTACAAAAATAAAAAGATTAAACAAATAAATGTTGAAATAAATACAAAAATAAATATATAAATAGAATTAAATATCACCTTTGAGCAAACAGTAAAAACCCGTATCAACAATACCCAGAAGCGATGCCGGCTTCTCTGGGCTTGAGCTCATCTGAGGTGGACTGACACAAAGTGTAAACGTATGCTGTGGTCTGATGAGACGTTTTAATTAAACACCACATTTTAATTTGTCTTAAGAAATCATGGACGTAGGATCATAGACTTGCCTGCTTGCAGTCTCCCACTGAAAATGTGTCAGTGTTATGAAGTGCAAAATGACAACTCAGACACAAACTGTTGCTTCAGTAATTATTTGATTCCGTTCCTTGGCGTTTGTACCTCAATTTACAAGATTGTTTCAATACCTAAACAAGAGCGGCAAGTGATGTCATCTGTATTATTGAGTTAGCACGATCATGCCAAAACAGGATGAGACTAACTTCATTTATTGCTGCAGTGTTATAAGATGTAAAACCTGAAATAAAATATAATAAACTCCAGCAGACGTCAAGTGTACGTTGCCAAATTAGACTGGAAGTTGACTGAAATCACCTACCAGAGCTTGAATTCTTTGAATAGAATAGAACATGACTGAATGATGAACAACAGAGATGGAAAAAGTACTGACATTCTCTACTTGAGTAAAAGTACATTTACTTGTGTAACAAAACAACTTTGGTAAGAGTAATCACTCAAATAATTAGCCAAGTAAAAGTAAAAAAGTGCACGCTCTGAAATTTAGTTGATGAGAAGAAGAGAAAAGTATTTTTACCGGATGTTTCCTCCTACGTCAATTTGAAAGATATTAGCTAGTTGACTCTCTGACTTGCCCTGCGTCGAGCCCACAGTGTTGCGTATCACTCGCTCATGTTGCTGGTCCACTCCTCGCTAGCATGATTGAACCTTCTTTCATGTTGTTGACTGGCAATCTGCAGCGTTCTTCTTATCAAGTTCAAATTATGCTCTGTAGTGGCGGCACGTTATATTTACAGATTGTTCTAATATTATGCTGCCTTCATGTGATATCTAAATTATGGAAAATATCACATGCTGAATCATACTTTCTACTGGATAACTGGGGATTTATTTTGATACCCGAGTTTCCGAGCTGAGACAACTTTTTAATTTTCAACATGGCGGAGAGCGGCGAAGGATTTGTGAATGCTAAGAAATATTAACGCTTATAAGGGCTTTAACAACCACTAGCAGGTTGTTTTAGAATCTACACAATTACGTAGCATACACAATTCAATGTCCTGTCCTTTAAATAATTTGCCATAATTGTTCGGTTTTACGAGCAAAGACTGCATCAGCTACTATGCATATATATTTTTTTGTTATAACAACAAATGCACATGAACCGAACTCGGTCATAATTAGGAGTTTCCGAGTGATAACGTCCATATTTCCCATAGCAGGGTAATCTAGCCAATTGCATGCGATAGCATGTCGTAGAACCAATCACAAGCTGGGATGTAGAGGACCGTGTGTAACGCTCCATATGATTGGTGCAGCAAAGAGATATTGACGGCTCCTTTTTTTCTCTTCCAAGTCAAGTAATTGAATCGTTTCCATGAATTTAAAAACAAAAGTAACAACCTTGTTCTGAAAATGTAACAAGTAAAGAGTACAGAATGATACTCATGTTAAAATGTAATGGATAAAAGTAAAAAGTCGTCTAAAAAGTAAATACTGAGGAAAGTACAAAGTCCTGAAAAAAAATACTCATGTACAGTAACAGTATTTGTATTTCATGACTTCACAACTCTGATGAATGAAAATAAATTTCCCAAGAAAATGCTAAATTATGATTAAAATAATCATTATTCTCTTCTCAGTGTCTCCTTTACTCGAGTCCTTTCAGCCGGATGCAACACTTGAATGGAGGAAGCAGTGTGCAACCTTCAGATCTGCAACGCACCAATTGATGCTGACACGCACAAACACAGCCGAGCCACGGCAGTGGAGAGGAGTAGTTCTACTCACCACTCCGCAAGCCAGTAATCCAACAAAGATGCAAATTCAAATGTCAGCTTCATTTTCCCTCAAAGGCAATGTCGGCTTGGTGAAAGAGTGGAAACTTAAAATCAATTAATCGTTGTGGGCAAATCCTTAATTGTGGTTCGTTACAATGTACAGCCTAAGGATGACCAAGCACACGAAAAAAGGCAAAAAATGATTTCTTATTATAATCCTGTTGAACGGTGTATGATAAAAGCTGAGGGGGGGATGCAAATTGCAGTGCCCATATTGTCCCTAATAATCTAGCTCAACATGCTCTCATGTGTTATATTAGGCTGTACATTACCTCAACACTTTAGCATTGCCGACACCACAACATACAGGTGATGAAGTTTAGACTCACTCGTAATCGTATTATAGCTGCACTGGATCAAGGCCAAAACACATATTGCACTAATAAAACAAGAGGCCAACAGACCGGAGCGAAGTGCTTGTGATAACCTTTGGCTCTCATGTAGCTCTGTCACCAGCGGCCTCTTCACCACGATGAAAGATTGTCCTTGGCGCACATCGCGAGACTCCAAATATTTGAAATTCCTCCATTGGCTGGATTTAATTCAACACATGCTGTAAAGATTCTTTGAAATTCATTAAAGAAATGCAACCCTCGAATCTGACATTTGATCCAGTCATACACAACAGCACCCAATAAAGTTCATTGGACCAAAAAAATAAAAAATAAAGTCACGTTTTTGAAAAATGCTTTACAAAATAAGTAATTTAAAAGTCCTGATTATATTCCGCCTATTCCTCACCACATGGATCAAACTACGCTCGGTTCTGGTGCCTCAGCACACCTCATAATATTTTAAGGCTGCCAACAATTTTTTGGCAGCTGCAGCATTTTGTACTTCACGTTCTGTAAATCAAGAAAGAAATCAAGAACCAATGAATATAGAGCAGGGCAGAAACACATCACAGTCCCTGCATGAATAAGCCACACATTTGACTTGATACATCTGTTAAATTACGGAAGCGTAGAGCTGCCAATGTGGAGTATACAATTTTGGCTGGCGAGTCTGTTCGAACATAGTCGCAAATATGTTTGAAAATACTTGCAAATATGTTTGAACGTAGTGAAATATGTTCGTACATACTCGCAAATATGTTCGAACATAGTCGCAAATACGTCCGAACATACTCGCAAATATGTTCGAACATTCTCGTAAATATGATCGAACATAGTCGCAAATAAGTTCGAACATACTCGCCAATACGTTCAAACATACTCGCAAATACGTTCCAGCATACTCGCAAATACGTTCCAACATACTCGCAAATATGTTCAAACATTTTCGTAAATATGTTCGAACATAGTCGCAAATAAGTTCGAACATACTCGCCAATACGTTCAAACATACTCGCCAATACGTTCAAACATACTCGCAAATACGTTCCAGCATACTCGCAAATATGTTTGAATATTCTCGCAAATACGTTCGAACATACTCGCAAATACGTTCGAACATACTCGCAAATACGTTCGAACATACCCGCAAATATGTTCGAACATTCTCGTAAATATGTTCGAACACAGTCGCAAATACGTTCGAACATACTCGCAAATACGTTCCAGCATACTCGCAAATATGTTCGAACATTCTCGTAAATATGTTCGAACATAGTCGCAAATAAGTTCGAACATACTCGCAAATATGTTCGAACGTAGTGAAATATGTTCGTACATACTCGCAAATATGTTCGAACATACTCGCAAATACTTTCCAGCATACTCGCAAATATGTTTGAATATTCTCGCAAATACGTTCGAACATACTCGCAAATACGTTCCAACATACTCGCAAATATGTTCGAACATTCTCGTAAATATGTTCGAACACAGTCGCAAATACGTTCGAACATACTCGCAAATACGTTCCAGCATACTCGCAAATATGTTCGAACATTCTCGTAAATATGTTCGAACACAGTCGCAAATACGTTCGAACATACTCGCAAATACGTTCCAGCATACTCGCAAATATGTTTGAATATTCTCGCAAATACGTTCGAACATACTCACCAATATGGTCGAACATACTTGCAAATATGTTTGAACATACTTGATTGCTGTGGTACTCAAGTCAAGTGCGCAAGCATAATATATAATAATAATATATAATATAATAATATAATAATATCCCATTGCATTTATGCGGCGAAAAAGTTAAAGGTTACGAATGAACATTGTTTTTTGTCTACTTAATTTTCTAATGAATTGGTAATGTGACCCAAATGCCTAAAAAATTGTGTTTTGTTTTCACTCGTGCATGCGCAAATAATACCCCGTGGCATTATGGGAAGGTATGCTAACTTTGTAGCATGTAGCCTACAAGTACGTTCACACATATTTGCGAGTATGTTCAAATGTATTTGTGAGTATGTTCGAACATATTTGCGAGTATGTTCGAACGTATTTGCGAGTGTGTTCGAACATATTTGCAAGTATGTTCGAACATATTTGCGAGTGTGTTCGAACATATTTGCAAGTATGTTCGAACATATTTGCGAGTATGTTCGAACATACTCGCCAGCCAAAAATGTTTACTCCACATTGGCAGCGCTACACTTCCGTAGTAAATGACTGTTTTACTTACAGAACTTTGTGCATGATTCTGACCATGTGCACTCAACTGGAGACAGACATCATAATACGGACACAAAAGTGTAGCAGGTGCGCCCAGATGGACCGTCGTGAAACAAAGACAGTAAAAAACAACAACAACAACAACAACAACAACAACAACAACAACAACAACACACAAAGAGCCAAGACAGATGGACAGTAAGAAAGGTGAAAGGCAGGGGCGACTTTATAAATTTACGACGACGTCCAAATGTCATCCGCTGACGTTTTTGTAGCATTGCAGGCAGCCGGCTGCAGTCGACTGGTTTGATCACAGCTTAATCTGCCCAGGCTCCAGGAGGTGTCACTTCCAGGGGCCGACCATTTGTTATAGCGCTCCTAATGGATATCAGGGCCACATGGCAGTCATAAATTACCATTACTCATCCCTTTCTTTCCTCACATCTATTCTCTTCCCACTTTGATCCTGTTGCTTGCGTCTCTTATCTCTGCTTACAGTTTCTACCTTGATTTGTTTCACGACTCTTAGCCTACCAAGCATTTCCCCTTTTTTGAGTGTTTGTGTTGCATATCATTTTTATCTACCATACATCAATAAAAACAAAAGCCAGCGGTCAAATGGAAAGTCAAGCAGGTTTCACTCACTTTTTCTTTGCGATCGCTTACACATTTGTAATGGCGAGTGATAAAGAGGCTGCTGATGCCATGAAACGTGTGCAAAAACTGTAAATGTTACATGTACGTCCTTCAGTGTGTGATAAGTCAAATTACGGAAATGACATTCTAACCTGAAGATAATCTTGTTATTGTAGGCGGCTGTTGGTCTGGGGGACTGCTCTGCTCCGGTGTGTGTACAATCTTAAATGAGCAGCACGTGAATCATGGTTCAGCAGTCAGGTCAATTAACCCTCTGTGGGTGTGTGTGCAAGCCATTCAGATGGACAGACAACTTAACACTATATACCTATAGCTCTTTTTTTCAGGGAGGTGGACAGGCAGATGACTGGTGGCATAATTGTGATTGTCTAAATCTAAGACACAGTGGTTTGCATTAGAAATTATCCCACGTAGAATTGTATATATTATCTCAATGCATTGCTTCACATTTAAGACTAGCTAAGACTAGTTTTTGTTCATGTCTAACTAACACTAAAAATTGTACAGCAATTTGTGTAAAATTATTTAATTCATTAGCTCATCAAAAGTCAGTTAACATGTTGACAAGACAAGGACTAACATGAAGCAAAGATGTGTCTCTTGTAAATTGTTGACTTGACTTGGAGGAAAACATTTTCGTGTAACAAGTTTGTTTTTGTTTTCTATTCCTAACTTAATTTCATTCTGTGAGGTGACAAATTTTGTGTTGGGACTTCAATGAGTTTGTTGTAAAAATGGACATAGACCTGATAAGATGTGGCTTCACCCTACTGTTTTTCGCTTGGCCTGCCTAGCTAGCTAATTAGCTAGCTAGCTAGCTAGCTAGCTTGCTCTATCTATCTATCTATCTATCTATCTATCTATCTATCTATCTATCTATCTATCTATCTATCTATCTATCTATCTATCTATCTATCTATCTATCTATCTATCTATCTATCTATCTATCTATCAGCAGCAACTGATGTGCTCTTGTACGCCACACTCAGGCAGTACATTAGTATAATAATGCTAACAAATAGATGGTGGTGTTGCTCTGTGCTACTTCTGCTTTTTTTTGTGATGGATTGCACAATCTGACATGAGGCTAGCTGCTCAAACTCGCACTATCCATTTATTTGAACAAGAAATGCAAATTCAGCTCTATGAATCATTTGTAATCTTGCACTCAAAAATAAATCAATATTTACTAATACAATATTCATAAAAACGTTGTTGTTTTTAAACATAATAGCAATTATTATTTTCACTCTACATGTGCCGGTGAGGCTCTGCCTCCCCTGCTCGCACATCCGTAGAGATGTGGCTGAGTCACCCGTAATCCTGAACAGGTTTAGTGGTCAAATGAATGACTGGCACACTGTAAAAAGTGATGGTCTTGAAATGCTCTATAACAGAGAGGCCCTCTTGTCCAATTAGTGACCTCTGCATGAATAGACAAAAAATCCTATTGACCTTCTCTGAGACAAGAGTGCAAGTTGCGTATTTCCTTCCAGCATCAATAAGGTCCCATAGGTGTCCCAATTCTTTTGTCCATATAGTGTTTGTGCATACACCAGTCTACTCTGCTTGTACAACATTTGAACTGATTCAAATGAAGAGCTTGCCTGCAATTGTTATGTGACAATTTTACTGCATCATCGCACAAGCAGTGCGGAGGTCCTGCTGAATTAGATCGTCAGTCATTCTGACGGAGCGGCTCACATTTACATGCGGCAAGGCCGACACTCGCACTGCAGCGCCGTCACAATCACGTTCCCTGGAAGAGGTATTGTTCATTCAATCTAGTTGGAGAACAGCTCTCCAGGGATATGACTTTCGGTGACTGACAACAAATCTGATCTTTGTATCATATTGCCTGTTAACATATTAAATATCATTTGGTGGAATTGCATTAAATCTAAAACTACAAATACTTCCGGTTTGATTAGTAACAACAATTACAGTAATGAAAATGTTAAATTAATACCTCTGACAGTGCAAGTTATAAGTGCTGATTATTTTTGTTATTTGTATTTTGTTGTATGTGTTGTCCTTTTTGGACTAATCCCCATCACCGGCTCACATTGTAAAACATTCTGCAATCATGTCTATATTGTAATAAAAAAATATTTGAACTACTGGTTGAAGGATTATGCCGAATTTAACATTTGAAATTTGCATTTGTTCTATAACAAAGCATTGTTTATTTTGTCACTCTCTTCGTTAATTAAGATGATCTGTCCTTCTGCTGTTTACACAAATGACAGAGCAAGCAGTTTCCCATGTGACCATGTGATAGATTGCCAGTCCGGCATTCTCACCTACTATGTATCCTCTCAAGATCTTGATAGGTAAGCATATTCAGGGCTGCTTGTCTTGACCTTTGCGCAGTCATTAAGAAACTGAGCTCGCCAAAAAAATAAAAAAATACTGCAAGATGCTGCAGTGCATCTCTGTGAGAAACCTGCATTTGGATTCATTTTATTGTCAGTGAGTGTGATTGCACATTGACAAGACAAACATAAAACCCAAGCAGGTAAAAATTGTTTTGGGATCTTAATTGAAAAAAAATGTATTCAGTAATAGTCTTGACAAGATCAATGTATTTATTTATTTATTCATTTATTCATTTTATTCTATGTATTTATTATTTATTTTTCCTGCCCATTTTGTGAAACCCCAAAAAAAAAAAAAAAAAAAAAAAAAAAAAGCTCTTTATATGTGTTTTGGGATTGGCCCAGGATGTATTTTTTGCATTTGGAAGAAAATAGATGGCTGGCTAGATAGATGAAGTGATAGATTTTTTTATGTGTGTAAATCTGCAATCTGTGCCACTGATGCGAGAGGGACATAGTTAACTTGCGTCCTCTCTTGCTGCTCCAACAGCGGCATTGCTTCCAGAGTGTGTTTTACACTCATTAATGTGAACCTTTATGAGGAACATCTAACTAACCGAGAAATCAAACAGGGACATACAAATATAAATACACACTTTTTATTTTAATTAGCTTTAAATGACATACACTAATTGGCCTCATTAGTTACTATGCAGAATTTAATGGGATTTCTTTGAAGATTATATATATATAGCCGTATTTTCACGACTAAGGCGCACTGCATTATAAGGCGCAACTTCAATGAATGACATATTTTAAATATTCTAAAGACAATAAAAATACAGTAAAATACAGTAAAAATAAATAATGTAAAAATACAGTAAATTATCACTATGAAGACTCACTAGGAATGTAATGGGGTCAAAAGTAAAACGTTCGTCTTTAAAACCTGCAGAATGCAAATGGTTTCTTTATAATGACCTGCCATGACCTGAAATATCATACATATAACACATTTTCAAACATTTCTTCTTTGAAATGTGGCGCTATCATTTTTGCAAAGGCAACATTTTGATCCACCTCTTGTTTTGGACCTCATTAGTATAATTGGTCATAATGTAGTGACGCTTGAGTGTCTACTGTGGTTTACTGTATGCGTAAGGCAGAAAATGCAAGATTGCTGACTTGACTTGACACCAAGAAAAGAAGATCTTATGGAGAACGCGTGTGTATAATCTTTTAGTATATCTTCTGTGGACAGCTGAGCTTCTAGTTGCCAGGGAGAATGCAAATGTGAAGTTATTTGTGTCTAAACAAGTGCAGAAAATAGATTTGCCCCTCAGCCAGTACTGTCTAGAAACATGTTAACGGCTACTCATATCCTGCAGTGAGATGCAAGATATGAGAAAGGAGCTAAGTGCGTCGTTTGTCTCCATCTTTGTGACTGGCCGGAAATCTGAATGTGATCGCCCGCCAGCCAGAGCCGGTGACCTTGGAGGACTACGTAGGGGCAACAGATCCACTACTTGAATTGATTTTCATTTTTATGGCTGGCTTATTTGGGTGGTTGCCCTCCACATGCATCCAGGTAGAGTCAGCTGGGGTGACATCAGTCTCACCCTTTGCTGTTACTCTCACAAAATTGTCAGATTATCAAAGAAAATATGGTGTTTTCCCTTCGGTGTCAGGTCTGCGGCTGGTCGGCGTGGACTGCCGTGCCAGTCATCAGTCAGTGGCCACCATCTGACCCTCATGCCTGGCCCCAGCATCACCCTAAGGCCCATGGCCATGCGACTGACTGGCTGGTCAAGCCCCTGTGCTTGGCTTCCTGGCCGCACCTCCTGATCAGCCCAGTCAAACATCCCACGTTTGTTGTCTCGAACACGCAACAATGCGTGTGGGTCAATATATATGTCTATTTGCAGGATTCAAGACAACACTCCTATATATATTTGCCTTATTTTCAGGTAGTTTTTTAATGTTTAATTGGAAACTGTCAGGGTTACCTGTTTGACATCTATTAAACACGACACAAAAAGGAGAGAAGACACTCAGTTCAGGGCTCGCGAGCAGAGAGGAGAGGAAATGACTTATACAATTCACTTCTGCACTCTCTGAAGATTCCTCTCCTCACCCTCTCTTTTTATTTGGTTTCCACTCCCTTTCCACGCCCCTAGTTGGGTGTTCCAACCTTAAAAATGCAAATGCAAGGCATAGTTGGAGCACAGTGTACTTGTTTGTCTATGTGTTGTGCATGTGAGTGGAAGATTGCTGAGTACGTGTGGTCAAGTTTGCAATCATGTCTTAACAGAAAACAGGCGGCCTCAGCAGACTGGCTCGAACCATTCTGCTGCGTTAGATGCTGTGGTTCTTCAGCTTCTTGAGTCATCTTCAACGTGAATGTGAATGTGAGTGGGAACAGAGCAAAGCATTCTTAATTGCAAGCAGAAGCAGTTCTTCTTTGCAGCAAATTATGGTAAGATAACATATATGGCTAGGCTATGTGAATGTGAGTGCGAAGCAAAGCAAAGAATTTTTCATTGCAAACAGAGGCAGTTTTTCATTGCAGCAAATGTATGATTACTTATTATTTACAATTATTCCTACAGAAATATTTTCACATTTAAAAAAAACAACAAACTTTAAATTAAAAAAACAAAACAAACAAACAAACAAAATCTATATGATAGGTAAACATAGTATTACAAATAGAAATGCTTAAAAGCACAGATACGTGTTGTTGTTTGTTGTTTTTAATGAATGATTTTATGGAAAGAGGTTTTATAATAATTTGTGTTTGGTGTTATATAACAGTCTATGACACAAAAGAATAATGTGATTCAGCTTTCAAAACATGTTAAAAACAAACAAACAAACAAACAAACAAACAAAAAACTATTCAATATAATGTTCAAGGATACTTCGACATGTTCACCAAGGGTCTCAAACCCACAACCTCAGGGATACTGGAAGACCACTCTTGCACTGAGTCACGCCACAACTATTTTCAGTAATTTTAGATCACATGAAATGTGTAGTTGGTAGTGCTGATACCCCGAAGCAGAGGCAGCATCCATAAGTCCAATTCTTTGCTTTGCATATTATTCACCCTCTCAAGCTTTTCCTTTTCCCTGTATCTCGTATGTCCTTTCAAACTAAATGTTAATACAATGTCAATGAATGTTACCATCTAGGACATTACAGTAAATGTTTTTTCAATTAAAAAAATCATTAGTCAATTAACAAAGAATGTATCGCAAAATTCTACAATTTATTATTTAATTTCTCAGCAATCTAAAATGTTATTTCCTTCCCCCCACCCCCAGATTTTTAAAGTTGTATTTTAAACTTTATTCCTTTAAATAACAGACACATATTTGTGAAATTAAGATTCATTTCTGAACATACTTTAACAATAAATAGAGGGATTTCTCATACTTCTTTTTTGGGTAAAAGAATAGAACTACAGTATTGTGTGTTTTCACAGTTACAGTGATTTCATGCTCTTTTACATTCAATATATAAGATCACAGTATAGTTTTAAAAGTCAAATGATATTTAAAAAAATATAGGAAAATCTGTAAAATACAATAAAATAAACATTGAAATTCTGTTATTTTAAGGTTTTTTTGTTTTTTTGTTTTTTTGTAAACAGCGTATGAGACAGTGTCAGTCAAACCCAAATGTTATTTTCTTGTAGAGGCCGAAGTTTTGACCCAACTATTCAATTGGATCTCAACCTATTGTGCAGGTTTACCTTATGTTGTGGCCAGTGAGTGCGTCTGTAAGTGTTGCAAGATGACCTACCTTTTACCTACAGTACTGGAGCCCTCTACTGAAAGTGACCAGCATTTAACAGGTTTTCCCATCCCCCACTGGTCTGATCCAGTCCAGTTGGGTCTAACCTCCATGGTGCATCGTAATAAAAAGCTGCCTCAGGCCTTAGCGTGTAGGGCTAAGAAAAGATCAGAGAACATACTGCACCAGCATGCACACAATTTTTTTTGGCAAGAATTTTTTTATTTTTTTTTATTTTTATTTTTTTTTACCTCAAAGCACAGTGGAATTTTTTAGTCCACACCATCTGCACCGTCTGGGTCCAATAATATGTCCAACGTGAACAATACATGGATGCAACGTGATTATGATTTAGACCAGGAGTGGCATGAAGAGGCAAAATAACAACAACAACAACAACAACAACAACAACAACAACAACAATAATAATAATAATAATAATAATAATAATAATAGTAATAATAATAATAATAATAATAGTAATAATAATAATAATAAAACAAAACCTTGATTCACAAACTACCATAGCAACAGTACCAGGCACATAAATACATAAGGTAGTAGGTATAAAGCTCTTTGAATACCTCATCCAACTTTACACTGAAAAAATATTAGTTAAATTATTGTAAATTATTTGTTCTTGCTTTATGTTTCCCAGACACCAATATCCACAGTATAGCTTTGGCAGTGGGCTAAAAGCTAGCAGTGACGAGAAGCTAATAAGCTAATGAACAAACGTGATGTCTCTGTAATTCGGCAGTATATGTTTTATCATCAGTCATGTTGTGACAGATTTTTGCTTAAAAATATTTTTTAACTGTATGACTGTAGGCCTATTGACAAACCATGTGCGTGTGTGTTCTGAAAGCGGAAAACCTCTGAAGGATGAGTTAATAATTGACTGTTTTAGAGATTAACTGCAAGCCCCACTGCGACATATTTGTAATGCTCATGAGATGAACATGATTGATTACATATTTATAAGTCTTATTTTCAAATTTATATGACCACTTCTGGATTCTTTAACATTATTTATTGACCGAGGCTCGGTTCTTTAACAGTTGAGTAAAAAAAAGAAGAAAAAAAAACCCCCAAAAAAAACATGATATGTGATTGTTGCTCTCCTCCAAGTTTTGGAACAGTGCGGCCAATTCCTTTATTTTGGTGCAGACTGAACATAGCTGGGTTTGACATCACACAGTGAATTTGAAATTACAGATCAATTCCAGCTTTTATTTCCAGGGACAGTATTTACTTTAAAATCTACATCTTAATTCATTTTTTCATGCAAGCACAAATATTGGAACATTGGCTTGACAGGTATGTTTCCTTCACATTTCTAAGCTCAGTGTTAGATTTGTGTATTAGCAACATTAAAACCAGAGAGCTGTTTATAGATGGGGAAAAACAAACAAATGTGAAAATGGAAAAATCAGCATTTGCACAAACATTTGTCATAGTCAATAATTTGGAATGCCAAGGAAGAAAAATAAGCCATTACTATACAAGGAAGACATTTAATGGGTAGTCCAACAGCATCTGTTGACAACAGAAACATTTCAACACCCTTAAATAATTGTTAGTGACACCAGCAAGAACATCAGGGTACAAATGATGCTGATCTGAAACACATCGGGGACATTTCTCAGACTGACTGCCAAAACATCAAAAGAGTTGAAATTTATTTGCCAGACTGACACAAGTAATACTAACAAACAACTAAGGGTCACATTCTCCAATATGCTTCAAAAGGCCGCACAGGTACACACCGTACTGGCTATGTGATTCACCCATCCACCGAAGTATGACATTTATACACCTTCTTGCCAATGACACACCCTCCTGTTCATTTACTCGTATTTCCCAGATGCGCTTCAAAGGCTGTCATAAGTCCAGTGCTCCAGGAAGGAGATCAATCATATACCACTCATAACAAAATACAGTGTCACACATATATCAGATGTATATAGAGAAAGTGAGCTGATCAAAGAGGTGCTGAGAGTCGTGTGAACAGTGTTGTAGCCTTGAAATTTATTGGGTATTTATTTTACCTGTTAGGGTCTGGGTTTTGATTTGGGTTTTTGGTAATGTTTTCCTTGTGTCTTGTGTTCTGTCAATGTCTTATCATGTCCACCTGTGCTCGTTTTCTAATTCCCTTGTGTTTATCCAATCAGCTCCCCGAGCCACTTGTGTCCTGTTCAGGTGTCTCTTGTTATCTCGTTAGTATGTGTATTTAGTTCCCTGCTTTCGTTCAGACTTTGTTGTTGTTCTGTCGTCGCCACAGCTTGTTTCCCTGAGCCTCTGAGTCCTGCCCTTTTAGTTTACGTCTAGTAAGTTTATTCCCAGCCTTGTTTTGTACTTTGTATTTTGTGTTGCACTTTGTTTTGAGTTTCAATTAAAACATGCTTAAGAGTACACCTGTCACGCCTTGCTTTGCCTCCCTCCACTTCGGTCCACAATTCCCCACAAATCCTAACATTACCTACAACTTTAAGGTGCAATTTCACGTCAAACAACGTGGACAAAGATTCTTCAAACCAATGGTGGAGTCGTTAATTTTACCTTTAATCATTACTTGAGAAATTGATGGATTAAACGATAGGATTGATTCATTTGAGACGTTCATCTTTTGATGTCACTGCAAATGGTCACACACATACTTTTTTAAATACTTTTGGAGAGGAAGCGTAAATTGCCACTAATCTCCCATTTATGGCATGCAGTCTTGGCAATAATCCTTTTGGCTTTGAGGACGAAGAGATTGAGACTCTGCTGTTGGCCTTTGAAGTCATGCTTGTGGTGATTTGCATACGAGAAGAGGCATATCAGCTATGCAAGATGTGTTATGTCAGGCTTCTCAGGGCACGGTCAGTTTTCTCCCATAGGGATTCACCATCTCAATGGCATTTAATGTACTTACTGCCATCTAGTGGATATTAGTTGCAAGTACAGCTGAGGAGGGCGGCATAGAGACGTAATGATGATGACGATAACGATTGACGGTGACGCTGTGCTATACTAGACTACTCAACTCATATGACCATATTTAATACAGGTGTCTCCATGTACACGATTTAAAGTAAGAAATGATGAGTTACACGACTAATTCTGTGAAAAAGCTTGAAGTGACATTTGTCTTACGTGGGCTCTTACATCGTTGCAAGACACTTTTGAGACGTTTAGTCAGCAATAAATTGGGAATAAGAAGAGATGGCACAAGAAAATTAGAACGTTCCAGAGCGGCCTCAACAATCAACTGTTTTTGAAATGCTGTCTTTTCCCCATGAAAATCATTTACAGTAACCATATCAAAATATTTGGCTAGACCTCCGCATTGCAGTAACTTTCCCTGTTTCAGTTGCTTCTCATGCTAAGCGGAGCTGTTGAGTTTGCATCTAGTGTGGATGTGTTTCTCTGCAGAAGACACACATGCATGTTCACTTCAGATTTGTTTATTTCACTTGGACTTTTTTTTTTTTTTTTTTTGATATATTGATTATATATTTTAAAATATACATTATCTTTTCTTATTATATATTTATTTTTGTTTTATTTGTAATAAACCAAAAAATTAAGGCAAAGGTTGTCAATGTATATGTTGTGGGATTGTCTTTTTTTCTACCTATGTCACATTTGAGATGGGGCAGGGATTTGGGTGATGGGGGTGAGGGGGGGGGGGTGAATAAAATTTCGCTTAGGGCCCCTCTTTGGCCCCGGTTGTTGAACTTGTTTTGTGAGTGATTTAACAAAGACGTAAATTTCAATCATGAGGAACAGTAAATCCTCAATATGGGCACTAGGTGGGACTGTTTATCTTTGCTTTCACAGTACGACGTTCACATAAGGCCCATCATCCAAGTTTAGCTTTTGGGAATGGAGTACAAGTCACTCTAAATATTTTTCATTTTGGATGAAAATGAAGAATTGAATAACCCCCAAGTGTATTTGACTTCATTAAAATATATGGTAGCAGAAAACAAAGCGGAAAGCAACAACAGAAAAAATACAACTGTTATATGTACATAGTGAGTTCATCATTAAAAATTTAATTTTGAATTTTTTTTTAAAGATATAGAAATAATATCCTGACTTATTATTCTGTTATATTGTATTATTATTCTGTTTTATTTATTTACTCTCTGTTTTAATCAATAATATTTGCTATTTTCCATTATTAGTCCTACGAATAAACCTTACTGGTAAACGCAAACTGGAAAGTATTAAAAACATATTTACATATATACAGTATTTACATTTCTAAAAGAAACAGTATTATGCCGTGCAAATTGCAATTGCACACCAATGCAATATTATTAATACTATATTAATATATATTTATATTAATTAATTAGGTGTATAGTGTATGAATGTATATTATATAAATAATGCTTTGTGATAATGATAATGCTAAATAATGCACCCCCCCCACAAACAAGCACGCACACATCCACGGACATCAAACAGTGTATTGATAGCATAAATACAGTAGGGTGTGATAGAGCTCTATTTAAGATGTTGAATGTAAGTCATATAACACATTTATTGTACATAGTGCTGGTTAGACTGCTTTTAAGTAGGTTGTATCAACGTTGTGAGCAGTATTTATGTACTGAAGACATCCATTGCAAAATATATTGATAGGATCAGGATGAAAAAAAAAATGGATAACATTTTTTTTCTTCTCCCGAATATGCTGATGTTATTCTCTTTTTCTTAATTGTGAAAAATGGGTCATTTTTTTTTTTAATGAATGTGAATCCATCCATCAAATCTCTATTCTGCTCCCGGATTGCAGGTCAGCTCTAGTCTGTCTCAGCTAACTTTCGAGCAAGAGATGAGGTGCACCCTAGATTGGTCGCCAGCCAATAATAGGGAATATGGGCACGTAAACAACCATTCACACATATTTCGACAATTGAAACAGGCTTCAATTAGGCTTATTAAAAAAAAATTCACAAGTCCTCACAGGGAAGCCAGAGCCGAGATTCAAACCCAGAACCGCAGAAATGCGAGGCGTTTAACTTATAGTCCGCTCTGCCTGTGAATACATGTGTAGTATGCAGTACAGCATTTACAGACTCCTGAAAGTCAGTACTTGTGCCGATCAGTATCCTTGTGTTGCTTAAGTGAAGAGGATGGACGCTGCAGAGGAGGAGTGCTTTTGTGTGCGTGTGTGAGTATACGTGTAGTAGTGCAACGCAGGGTTGGGAAGAGCAGCACGGTCACAGGTGACTGTCATGTTTAATAATGATTATCACCACGCACCTGCGCCCCCACACTAATTAACTGAACGCATATGCAAATGAGTCTGGGGATTTGACGGGGAGGGGGAAAACAGTTCATGCAGTGGCAGCGCGCGGTTGTTCAGCTGCTGGATTTGAATCGAGTAATGAACGGTCAGCATTGGAAGCACCAGTGGTGGTAAAAAGAAGTGAGAGGAAGGAAAGGGAGGATATTAGGGTGAGAGGGGAGGAAGCAAGGAGGATGAGAGGAGAAGGGAGAGACGGAGATCAGGAGGTAACATAATGGGAACAGGTGGACGAGTGGCCTGTTGACTGAGGTAATAAGAGGAGGGATGGAGGAGGGGAGGATGTTGTTTGTGTGTTTGTTTTAATGCGGCCCCGTATGCATGATGCATGAAAATTATTCATGTTATTTGACATAAAATACATATTCCATGTATCCTACACTCATTGGTTACATTAGCTCCATCTGGACTAATGATATATAAGGGCCATTATCTTTAGAAATCAATTGCTGACCCACATAATGGAAATATTACTTCATTTTTAGTGTGTTCCAATACAGATCTGCACAACTGCAAATTCAAACCAGAATAATAAACACAAGTTTATTTATAAAATAAGAATTATAATTAAAGGTTCATATTGTATTCATCCATCCATCCATCCATTTTCTTGACCGCTTATTCCTCACAAGGGTCGCGGGGGGTGCTGGAGCCCATCTCAACTGGCTCTGGACGGTAAGCGGGGTACACCCTGGATTGGTTGCCAACCAATCGCAATCATATTGTATTGTCATAGTCTTAATTCAGGGGTGTCCAAACTACGGCCCGGGGGCCATTTGCGTCCATTTTTTACTGGCCCGTGACATATGCTATAAATGGCATTTGACTCAGTTCAAATAAAATAAAAATGTTTGGAGATGGTCAAAGTACGAAGGGAGGGTGTCGAAAAACACAGGTGCTATTAAAGGTTATTTTAGTTAACTAAAACTAATGAAATAAACTAAAATTCAAAAAACAATTTCGTTAATGAAAAAATAAAAACGAAAATGCTTTTTACAAAAATGAAAACTAACTGTAATTACATTTTATATTTAAAAAACTAACTAAAACCATAATTATAGCAAAAATGTACTTCGTGTTAGTCTTTGGTGTGATTTTTAGTAGATTTATTTTGATATCAACTGGGATGACATTTGAAAGTATGTCACACAGAAGTGATGTCATCTAGGAACAGCCATTAGAAAAGCACCTTCAGATGACGTCGCTCCCATGGTGTTTTTTTTGTTTTTTTGTTTTTGTTTTTTAATATTGTGCACAATTAAAACACATTTAAAAAGAATAACAAAAACACATTTAAAAAATAACTAAAACTAATAATGAAACTAACTAAAACTAAACTAAAACTAAGCATTTATTAAAGAACTAAAACTAATAAAAACTAACAGAACCACCCTGAAAACTAATAAAAACTAACTAAAATGAAAAATTCCCAAACTATAATAACCCTACTGCCATATTACAAATAAATTGGTTTATATACTGTAGCATTTTTTCTAAATATGCAAAAGCACAAATAAATTATTTGTACAATTTTTTAGGACTAAACACAATTTCTCTTCATAACATTATGTGGCCCTTGCATCCTTCTGATTTTCTGCATGTGGCCCTCAAATGAAAAAGTTTGGACACCCCTGTCTTAATTGCTCATTAGTCCTTGTCACCATTTTGGGTTCCACATTATTGCTGAAGCGAATCCTAACAAACGGGATGTAACGAGTTACAGTGTGTGATATTTAGCGCCATCTTGTGGTGAACTAATAATTTATTCATTCCAAAACACATTATTGATTTCATTAATATGCAACAAAAATGTTCTTTCACCCTGTATTTTATTTCTATAATCGTAGGTCGAGTAATCGCTTGGTCTTTCAAAATAAATAAATAAATAAATAAATAAAATTAAATAAAATATTTAGTGACATCTAGTGGTGAACTTTTCACTCAAATGCGAAAATTCTGATTTAGCATTTGTTTCATCTAATTACCATCTCAATAAAAGTCACCATCGATTTGTGCACAGCCCTTGTAGAAAGTATAATAATAATAATAATAATAATAATAATAATAATAATAATAAAAGATGATAATGCATTACTGAATGCACATATTCAGTTGTGTATGTGCTTCCATCATATATCCCCAAACCACTACAGCCTTAATAAAACCAAGGAATAAGTGAGCGAAGGCGGCCTTTGAACTTCACTTATTTATTCAGACGCATTCCAAACACGCATTCTATATGTCCATACTCTGTCCAGGGGCCACGCGTGCATACACACCTCCGCCTAACAAAGCAAATTGAAGTTCATTCAACTCGATGGCCCCAATCTTATACGGGGGAGGCAGGCTCGTCACTCACACAGATAAGGGTGAATTAGGGTCTCGCTCAGGGTTTTACATTTCAATTTAGCCTCCGGCTTCAGAGCCATTAGGGGCCTAATCTAAAGCTCGGTCCGCAGAGTTCTCCTTCGCAAGCCATCGCAATATTGTTTTATTAACTTGCCGCAACCTATTCTGGAATACAACGCTAACAGATTCATTATTTCACATTAAATTCATATTAGGGTTACTTGTTGGAAGACCTGTGGTTTAAGAATATGCAAAGCAATCACTGTAATGCAGTCCTGCAGTATCTCCAGCTGGTTCATTTCGGCAAGTAGTACAAGAGAGGCTAATTGCAAGTTGATAATGTGCCTGGGCATGCACAATGACCAAGTTGGCTCGAGGCAACCAAGCACAAATGAGAGAGGGAACAAACTCTCTCTCTCAGGTGTATTGTCAAATGGGTATTGTTCCTCTCGACAGTAGTCCCTAAGCATATGGTGCTGAAAAAGAGTGTGGATGCTGCATAACAGATAAATATGTGCAAACTGATGAGGATGATTTAGGATTTTGAATCCAAATCAGGCAACAGTAGTGGTTTGCACCTCTTCCTTACAGTCGAAGGGGTCCATTTGCGTTTCTTCTTCAGATATTCTGGCTACCCCCATAATTCAAAAACATGCAAGTAAGGCTAATTGAAGACTTGAAATTTCACAGAGATGTGAATGTGAGAGTGAATGATTGTTTTTCTAAAGGTGCCCTGGCGAACAATCAGCTGTGACAGGCTCCAGCTCACCAGTGATATGTATATGGCTTCTTATCACTTGGTCAGCGTAATGTTGTCATACAGCAGGTGATTTCCATACCCAGAAAAGTGAGTAATTTCTTCCAAAACCTGGCTGGTCTGTTTTCAAGCTCTCCAAAGAGAACCAGTGCACTTGACAGAGTGGTGGCCACAGACTCCTGTGAGCAAGCACAGCGAGATGGAACTTCCACTGCTGAGCTGTGAACACTGTTATTAGAGAACACAAAGAAGAGCTACTGAAATTTTGTGGTTTATTTGTGATTACTGTGACGAAAAAAAAATGATTTTTTTTCTTTCTTTCTGCTGAATATTGAAATTAAATAAAATAAAATTTTTAAATCAGATTAATCACATCTTAGAATTAATCATGATTAATCACTGACTTAAAAAGGCTTTTTTCCCAACATATGGCCGCTAAATTTGAAGCGCACTTGTTTTGTTAATTTTTTCGACATTTAATGTTATGAGGAAGTCTTCAAAAATATATAACCACTGCACACGCTCATCCTGGTTTTTCTAATCAATTAATTATTTGCACAATTTAAAATGGGTAGAAAAGACCTACGGCATATATAAATATTTATTAAATGCTTTAATTTAATGCATGTAGTTTTGTTTATTGCTCAAACTCCAACAGCTACCTTTAATGTAACCATCCACAGTTGGCTAAAAAGGATCATCTGCGGGCAAAATTAATAGTGTGATTAATCTGTGGTAATACAATGATTAATGCGATAATTTTTTGTGATTAATTAATTAGTTAACGCTTTAACTTTGATAGTACTAATATATATATATATATATATATATATATATATATATATATATATATATACACATATTAATATATATATATATATATATATATATATATATATATATATATATATATGTATATATATATATATATATATATATATATATATATATATATATATATATATATATATATATATATATATATATATATATATACATATATATATGTGTATATCCCAGACTCGAACCCGAGTCCTCAGAACTGGGAGGCGGACGTGCTAACCACTTCTAACTACCGTGCCGCCCTACAGTTACCTATTAAAAAATGGAAAAAATCTACTTAAGTCTACCAATAAGGTATTCGTACCATGTTTGAATTTGCTTCCCACAGCAAATATCATGATATTAAAGAGATACTTTTTGATCATTTAATTGAAACATTTAAAAGCATGGTGGGAGATGATAGCACACTGTAGGATATTTCATGGACTTCATCAAAATCCATACCAACTCCCAGAACGCTTTTCCTCCATTGGTTGAGTCACTTTACCTTGCTTTTGGATTTTTGGTGTATCTTGTGTTCCCGGGTCCAGCTTCAATAATGGTGGCAGGGGATTCTTGCCAACAACAGTGTGTATGCGTGTGTGTATATGTGTGTCATAAGGGAGTTTGAAAAAGGGGAAAACATGTGGAAGCAATCTGGTTGTTTTACTGTCTGGCTCTGGTGGTGAAAGTGTTGGGCAGGGGCTACGAGCGGTCTGGATCGTGTCAGAAGCCGCCGGAGTCAGGTTACTCTGACAGACCAAGCTGGAGGAGAGCTAGGTTTGGATAACGCCAATGAGAAATGAAGGGTAAACACGAGCGTAAGAATCTTCTGAATTGTTCTGTCCTTCCCAGTGCGTTTTAACATGTGTGTGCGTGTGTGTGAACCTGGGCCAGAGGGCTCCAAAAGACGGCCACTTGAACTAGCCCCAGCTGAGAAAACAAACGGCCTCAAATCTGTCTCTCCCCTATCCTCTCCTCTTCTCCCCTCATCCAATTTTTTTTTCCACAACGATGGGCATTTAATCAAGTAAGGGAGCTAATCAAAGCCAGAAAAACGCTCCCGAACCCTCAGCTATCTCCTCCCTAATCCAAAAGCTCTGCTTCTCATTTGCCATTGACCTAGAGAACCAGACTTGTCCATGGAACACAACATGGGGGACCTATCGGGGGGTCATAGTTGGTTAGCTTTGTAGCATTGATAGGGTGGCCATTTCCATAAGGTCAAAAAGGAGGACATATTTAAAAAGTAATAATGGTAATTGTTCGCTCGCTATAACGCGGTTCACTGTTCACGGCCTTGCTGTTTCGCAGATTTTTTTTTTGTGGAATTTTGCGCGTTTTTTTTGTTTGTTTTTTTCAGTAAAGTATCTATTTTATAAAATTTATGAAAGTTTGAACATTGAGAATGTTTAAAAAAGACAGGTATGTGAGAAAATGTAACTGCCTCGATGAGAAAAGTGTATAAACTGTGTGGTGAAGGGTTTTAGAATCGTAAAACATTAATAATAAATGTAAAACATAAAGCTATAACTACTTTGTGGATTTCAGTTATTGTGGGTATTTTTTGGAACCAGTGGAAAACGAGGGAACACTGTACATCAGACTTGTGGTGTATTTTCATCAACAACAAAGTTTTGCACTGTTTATAGCTCATGTTTCTGCACCTAAATAGTAAAAAATATCAATAAAAAATCTAATTTATTGTTGACAATTTGTCTTCAATGATGACGCACCTGCTCGATCGCCTCTGGCTTTTATGATTCTCCGTCTCCTCGTGACGTTCGATAGCTGCTTTGCACTGACCGCTCACATCCACATCACACCGGTAAAGCATGCAGAAACCGTGAAACGACTCTCAATTGCTTTTGGCCAGGAAATTGTGCTCTTTCGTCCATTCAATATTAAATGATGTCCGTTGTTTTGGCATTTTTGCTAACGAATGCGTATGGTTGCGCAGGACACATCACTGAAAATTAAGGACTGCCCTGCCTAAATCAGGACGCCTGGCCACCTTAAGCATTGAGTAAAAGGTTAGCATACATATGTCTGTGAGTGCATGTATAAGTCCACATTCTAAGGCACAGTCAAATGAAATGTCAACAACCGTCTTCAACTATAGTGCATAAAACTTGCAGTGGCTGAGGTGAACGGGGATATGGAATATGTGAGTGGGGGTAGTGAAGAGGAACGAAAAGGCGAGGACGGTAGAGGCACAAGAGGTCACGGGGGTTGAGGTGATAAGTCGCCTGCTGGGGAATTAATAGGGAGCAGATGGAGCTACCTTTACTTAATGTAAGGTTGTATATACTTGGAGAGAGATTTATCCGTCGATATGAGAATGGAGTCTGACAATGGCTGCTGGGACGACTCCTCAACCCAAGGAGGATTTAGCACATTCCTATCTCGCTGCGAACTGTAAGATGTCTGAGGGGTTAGCAAAGTCTTGAGAGTTCAGTAGAGGTGGACTTAGGTAGTCAAATAGTAATGAAACGGATTAAATATGAATGATTTGAATACAGAAAGATTTCAAACCTATAGTTGCTATTACCGTATTTTTCAGACGATAAGCCGCACTTTAAATTATTTAATTTAATCAAAAATCGTAATTTGGAGTGCCTGTATAGAAGGATATCGGCTTTTCAGTTTGTGGTCTTTAATTCAAATTT
This sequence comes from Festucalex cinctus, assembly GCF_051991245.1. Taxonomy (NCBI): domain Eukaryota; kingdom Metazoa; phylum Chordata; class Actinopteri; order Syngnathiformes; family Syngnathidae; genus Festucalex; species Festucalex cinctus. The sequence goes on along the minus strand of NC_135416.1, from coordinate 19,680,452 downwards.
ATTTCTGTTATGTTGGCGTTCTCATTCGTATACATAGCTATTTGCTAACAGGCGTCTATGTTTCGTCATACCAGAATTAGTTTCTGTGTCTAACAATCATGGTGAATGCTTTCCTGCTAGCCTAATGCTGAGTTCTCACCAAAAGCGGGGGAAGGCGTTTCGGTGGCGCGTTTGCATTGTAGTCAATGGAGTTTGCACGCACCGGAACGAAAGTGCGTAGGGCGTCGCGGAGGACGCGTATCGCGCGCTGGGGCGCGGTGCACAGCAGCGAAAATCCGCACATTCGTGACGAAAATCCGCACAATCGCATATTCGCCAAAGTTAAAAAAAATAAAACTTTTTTCGCTTTTCGCCTCGCAGCAGCCAATCGGCTTCGAGTACGGGCTACGTCACACACAGCGTCCTCACTATTGCCACCCCGAGCGCAACAACACGCCGGCTGAGACAGAATAGTGAACAAAGAAGTAGCATTCAAGTGCTGGTAATAGTCTATTTACTTGCTAATGAATTGTACCGATATAGTGCCACGGCTGTTTAGTCCCAGGAAAGAAATTGAAGTAGATGGCGGTGCTCACTTTTTGTTGACTCGCTAAAGTGCTCCACTTCCTTGTTCACCAAGGGACACGCCTCCTCCGCTCCGGTGCGCACGAAAGCACGATTGAGCGGCAGTCGTTCCAAAACACCCTACACGGTGAAACACTCACGAAGGAAGCGTTCCAGTTCGCCTTTTCGGATTTGGTGAGAACCTAGCATAACATTGCAGTCACCGTTTAGACCCAATGCAAACTGAGCTTTTCTGGTGACATATATCCAATAACATATAGGACTGGACTGGTGTGAGGTAAATGATACAGCCAGTTTGCAATAGCTGCCAGGACCGAGCAAAAAAGTTTGGATATTGGTCAGTGCACTTACTTGTTTACAGCTGTTAAACTGTCAAATAAGACAGCATTTAGCATTAGCCAAAGTAATAACGCAACCACCTGTCACCAGATTTGCTCGAGATGTTTTTGTCAGAGGATCGCCTTCTCCGCTCGATGCAATCTCCCGTGTAGTTGCACGGTGAACAAAAACAAGTGAGACACGCGGCACGACCAGTTTAACATAGCATAATAGTGCTAAATTTACCAAATAGACAGAATGTACAATGAAAACAAAGTATTTAACAGACAATGCTTTACACAAATAATGTGTCTTATAATCTGAAGTGCCTTATTTATTAAAATATTATAAAATACACCCGTTCATTAATATGTTGCACCCTGTGGTCTGACAAATACGGTATTGTATTAAAATACAAATATGAATTGAATTGAAGCTATTCAGAAATTTTAAGTCAATATTTGTAAGGACAGGGTTGTTAACCTCTCGATTCACGTATTTACATGTCAGAAATAGCAGACATAGTTTGTCTTTGATTTTTAATTTCCCCACCACATGACCGTCATATAAACTGTTTATATGACTCAAACTGTCACAGTAATTTTTGAACCATGTCGGGTTTCTGTCAACTTGACCCAGTGAGAGTTATTTCAATAGACACGGCCAAAGAAGCAGAGTAACACGAGTGGGCCTATCACTCTTATCACTTCTCTGATAATGGCCGTCACATAAAAGATGACCTGGTGAACTCTTCAAATGCCAAAGTGGCCCAATTAGCCACTATGCATTTCATACAATTTGCAAAGGGCAAATGTTCCCAAGCTGTAATTATGTACTCACATTGCCCACCTTGAGTGACCTATACCAACCAGTCTTGACGTCCATCTGTTGTAGAGGTAGCCATGACAGCGCTAGGGGGAAAAAAAAAATGCAGTCTGGTCTATCATTATGTGTAATTGGTCAAGCAGCACTTGTTACCTAGTTTACATAGGAAATGTCACTGTGGGGGATGAACAAGGTGTTAGGTGGGATGCTGTTTCTCATATGGTCAGTTTAATCTTTCAACATCTGCCTGTATATGAAATGAATTAAATGTCATCTTAAAGCTTATGCAAGGATACTCCTCTTGACCAGTGTACTGCCCAAATGATGGATTGTGTGATCGATCTCAAACTGATTAAAATGATAAGCTCATCTGAAAGCTCGGCAGAAACCTGATAACAATCCTGATCATTTGATTCATGTGTGTTAGAGGAGGGCAACCTCTCTAAAACATGCGTGACCACAGCCCTCGAGGACCGAAGTTTGAGACCAACAACCTGTAGCTCCCTGTGGAGCTCTAAAAACAATTAGCAGAAATATATGTGAAATATATATATATATATATATATATATATATATATATATATATATATATATATATATAAAATATTCTTGAAATAAATTTGTGATTAGATAAAAAATTAAAAATAATTCAATGTTCAAAAAATGTCAGAGTCCACATTTTTAAGTTGTCAGAAAAAGGGAGACGAAAACATTTTTAAAAATTACCTAAAATGTCCAAAAGTGATCATAAAAAATCCAAAAAGAAAGAAAAAAAATCAGAAATTACAATAAAATGTCCATGGAATTGACAAATCTGTCAGAAAAAAAAGGCAGAAAATAAAATGTTCAAAAAGTAGCGATAAAATGCCCATAAACAAAAGAAGAAAGGAACAAGATAACTATAAAATGTCTTTGGAATTGAAAAAAAAAAAAACAATCAGAAAATTGATAAATTAAAAAAAAAAAAGGCAGAAAAGAACATGTTCAAAAAGTAACTATAACAAATCCAAAAAATCATCAAAAAATGTCCACACAATTGCCAAAAACGTCAGACAATTGATAGCAAAAAAGGCAGAAAAAAAATGTCAAAAAATATCCACAAAATGTCCATAAAGGGAAGATGAGAGGCAGAAAATTACCATGTGTCCATAAAATTGCCTAAAATGTCAGAAATGTGACAGAAAGGCAGAAAAGTCTAAAAATGTACGAAAAATAATGGACGGGGAAAAAAATAAAAAATAAATGAAAAAACGGATGACGAAAATGAATCTCAATCATTGAATGCTGCATATTTTTCTGTTGTGGTGCAGCTCTAGTTAGCTCTTGGGCTCATTGGGATCAAATGTTTTGCGGCTCCAGACAGATTTTTATTTATTTTTATTTTTTTATTTATTCGGGCTAAAATGACTCTTTTGACAGCAAAGGTGCTGACCCCTTGTTTCCTGCAAATGACTGGCAACCAGTCAAGTGTTTACCCATCCGCGACCGTCATGAGGACAAGCGGAATCGGGCAAATGCAATCGAAAATGGATGGATGGAAATGAACCTCCTATCCAAAGAATCTCTTGCAGTTTCTGCTGTCACCGAGGTCCAGCCGACCTCAGCGCACACTGCTGCGAGGTTGGCCCTCGCTAATGTCTCCATTGCCGGCACCTGACCCCAGTAGCCAGCGGTGGCCAAATTTAGTTTGGAAACCTGCCACCATGGGAGAGCAGACAGACTCATTAATCAACAGGAGTCCCCCCACCCCCACCCCCAATCTATGGTGCAGGTCAGCGAAGGAGCAGCGCGCACACACACAATGCTGCACAAAACAAATGATGGCTGGAACTTGAAAATCACTCTGACAGCGATGTCCGCTCTTCCTTCGACACCACATATCCTAAATCCTCCATCACCTGCTTTCCACAGTCTCGCACCTGGCTGCGGCTTTCCATCACTCCATGTCTGGTCCATTCTTATATCCCAGTTTGCTTCGCCAGGTTATCTGTCAGCCTGAGGCCCCTGGTCACGGGGGTTATTATTTACACACCACTAGCCTTGGCTCTTGCTCTCTCCAGGAATTAACTGCAGAGTTAAAATACACAAAGAAGGAGACACTCACACTGACCTAGATGACCTAAACATTAATGTTAATTTTGATGGATCGGTATGTTAAAGCGAGAGCTTTTTGGAAGCGCTGGTGAGTGCGTGCTTGTGGAAAAAAAAATAAAAAATACTATGGATGTAGTGTATGTAGTGAGGGGCCAGATTGAATTTGACATTTACTATCATGTCTTGGATGAACTCGTAATGCTCTCGCATCTGGGAGGATGTGCAGCAGACAGCAAAGAAGTCTATCATATTTTATTGCCCCCCCCCCCTATCCACCTACTGTTTTTGGATTGAAAGTGCAAACTGTTCGCATGCACCAACAGTTAATTGACTTGCAATCAGTGTTTACTATCTTGCAATTAATACTTCGAGAAGAGATCAGAGGATGCGACACCAGCAGAAGGCATCTCATGGGCAATATCCCTGAGGTGAGGAAAGATGCCAGGAAGGAACCAGAGAGAATCTATCTGATAACTGCTCAGCATTTATATGCAGTGTCACTGGTACACTTATCCTTTCTAATGTGAAACTCTGCTGGGAGATGAATGGTGGAATTGAGCTAGATTAATGAAGGTTACCAAAGTCCCAGATGTTTCTGTGGTAATTAGAGGCGTTTGTTTATCAGGAAAACAAGTCACATCAAGAGCAAAGCTTTCATTATAATTTTTCATAATCTTAATAATTCAAGTGTAGCTGCTTCATTTTGTTCCCAATTTATCATGCTAATGCTTTGAATACATCTACATAATTTTAGCGCTGATTACTGGAACAGTTCGGAGCAGGCGTGTTTAACACAGCTTTGCGTATGCAAAATATTGAATTTATATGTTGCAGTAAGAGTGCAACAAATCAGAAGGTCAAAGTTCACTGAGTCAATGCAGAATAGAATAAATCACCAGTCATACGTACACCAACTTGAATATTTCAATGTGTTTTGTTTCGTCATTCAGAAGAAACTCATCAGCTTTTATAGAAGCATGAGCACTCGGAGCAGTGCAATGTTAAATGTCTTCTGGACTGATGATATCACATTAATGAGTAGTTTGCAGGAAATAGCTTCTCTCACCAAACAGAGTTCACCAAAAGTTAATAGGAACGAAGGAAAAAAATGATATGTAAACTGTAAAATCCCCAAATCCTCGAACAAATCATTGGTTAATGAACGCAAAGGTAAAGGTGTTGCAGCATTAAACAGAGCACATAAAAACACAATATTTGTACTAAGCTGTCACTACTACAAATAACGGGAATAACAGTTTGGAAACCTCTGAATTCTGAAACATACTGTACACGCGCAGCAATTTAATCTACTGTATTTCACCTCAATAACCCATGAACCAGCGTGTTATGCTGGAAACACTACACAGTAAATTTTGTAGATTAAATTAGAATGTAAACAAACTATATTCTATCCCACTCTAAACAGAGTAAACTTTTACACTTGGAAGAGAGTAAAATACTAAAAAAAACAAAAAAAACAAAACAAAACAAAAAAACCTCAAGAGTTGAGGAAAGATCCTCCATCTTTCAGCATGGAAGACACCACTCTACCACTTGAGCTATGCTAGACGTATTGCTAGCTAACATATTGACGATTGAAATTAGGAATGTCCCGATCCGAAATTGGGCTCGATCACGTGGTTGCTGACTCGATCGGTATCGGAATTTGTCTCCCGATCAGGTAAATACTCGGATAAATACATGAGGTTATTATTAGTGTTGTTCCGATACCGTTTATTGGCCCCCGCTACCGATACCCAGCTTTGCAGTATCGGCCGATACCGATACTATACTGATACTTAAGTTGTTTTTTTTTCCTCAACATGAAGAAGCTGTCCTGCTATTGGTTCAGAGCATTCAAGGGCCAATAGGATATCTTAGATCGGCATGCAGTGAACATGTCACATACCAGTGAATGTCGTGCACCAGCAAGACACAAGATGCTGCATCCAAAGTCCTATATTAGCGTTGGAATTAATGGTACCGGCATGTTACTCATGAGTAATCACCGATAGCGATACCACTGTTTTAATGCAGTATCGGCACCTCTGCCAATACCAGTATCGGTATCGGAACAACACTAGTTATTATTATTATTATTATTACTACTATTATTATTATTATTATTATTATTATTATTATTATTATTATTATTATTATTATTATTATTATTACATATAACTTTTTAAAATTCAATCTGGAGTTGGGCGGTGCTACAGAGTGACACTTAATTTTTCCACACAGTGAGTGCGACATGGTGTCACTCCACTACAGTGGCACTATTAATGCAATTGAGCGGCGGAGCTAAACAAGGAAATGGCGCCGAGGGCTAAACGAGGAAATGGCACCGAGCTATTTGGAAGTGGAGATACTAAAATTATCATCTTTAATGTGGAAAGCAGAGGCGGTGCGACTTGCACTGTTTTCAAAGTGTTGCTAACCGCTACACCTCATTGACCGGCAGCCAAACAGCCCCTGCCCCCGCCTTTCGGCACTGGCGACTTGGACGTGCTTCATCCCAGCGGATCTAGCTGCGGGCGCCCGTCATTTCCTCCCGGCGAATCCAGCTGCGGTGCCTGCGCCGGCGACACTGGAGTCTGGTTGCCCTTCGAAGGGAACCCGGTACCTAGCCTAGCCTAGCCTAGCCTAGCCTAGCCTAGCCTAGCCTAGCCTAACCTAGCTACTCGATCTTAACACAAACTCGTAGGTGCGGACGTCCTAGCGGAGTCGTCAAAGCCTGCCCAGTCCAAACTGGTGCGAGTCAAGACCCAAAGTCTTGAAATACATTTTGCTTGCTTGCTCTTCAAATTATGCCTTTTTGCTTGTTGTGAAGTTGGCTTGTTTCATACACATATCTATTGTATTTTTTTCCTCTAAATTAAAACATTAGGTTAGCCCATCAATTTGTGTTAAGTAGCATGCTTTATAACGGCTACAGTAGATTCTCAAAATAAAGCTCTTGTGAAAAATTAAAATTTAACCAGTCCACTCACCGTATATAAGATGTTGGGGTAGTTTTGTAAAAAATAAATAAATAAATAAATAAATAAATAAATAAATAAATCTCCTTAATAAAATGCCGAGGTATCGGATTGGGACTCAGAATCGGCCGATCTCAAAATGAGGTGACTAGGATTTGGATTTGGGTCCAAAAAAAAGTGTGATCGGGACATCCCTAATTGAAATATTGACAGATTGATGATGACAATGGGAGTTCCGACTGTTGATGATTGGCTAATGACGAACACTCAAAATTCATTGGTGCGCCCACCTCTGCGTATTGGTACGTTTTTCTTTTAAAATAATACAGCATAAAGAAAATACCTTGGATTTGGGGAAGGTTATTTCAGCTGTGAAGCTCAAAATGCTTCAAGCTGGATGTTAAAACTAGGTTTTGATACAGTTGTGCTTGAAAGTTTACATACCCTAGGGGTATGTAAAATTATGAGTGTACTGTATGGTGAGAAAAAGGCTTCATGCTCATAAAATCCAAAATGCTTTGACAATTGTTTTGATATTTTCAGAGGTTGAAGTTGACATGAGTTGTGATGTTGATGTGAATTTTAGTGACGATTCATTGCATTTTGGTGCCATTAAGCGATGTTTAGCTTTTATACATTTACAGTTGTGCTTGAAAGTTTACATACCCCAAGGTTATGTAAACTTTCAAGCACAACTGTATATTAATTGCTATCTCACTGTCATATGGAACAATTCCATCTAAATGAATATCAAACGTCAGCAAGAGTCTCACATTCCACATTAAATGCCTGTTATTGACAAGGGCCGTACTTGAAATTCAAACTAATGAAAATGTTTATTCACTTATTTATTTCTAAATATATTGACAAAGTACTCAGAGTTTGTGCTATAATGTTACCACAACAAAATTCCGCTCTTTTGAATAAGTGCTCAAAAGATTGATATTAACAGTACTGTGAAACACATGTACACATAATATTGCATAATGCACAGTGGAAATGAATTCTGAGCTAATCTTAAAAGTAGGCCAATTTTCATGTTTGTCTGAAACATTGAGTTTTCCTTTACAAAAAAAAGTATGATAGCAAAATGTCACAGCTTCTCTCCTCAGAAGTTGGCAATTTCAACTGTGCTGTTAACATGTTTTGCGTGCTTAGGGGTATCTGGATGTCACATGCATAACTGATGTTTGAGACAACTGTATGGTAGTGTAAGCTCTTGGAAGATAATATAAGGGTTGTTTGGAAACTTAATGATCGCCTCAGAGCCTTTGAAATTTCATACGATCAAAATGCCACAGGTGTAAACCAAATGTATGTACTTTAACAAAAGTCTTTTCAAACATCAGTGACAGAATATTTCAAGGCCAATTATTTCATACGTATTCAAGAGCATGATGACAAACGAGTCCTAGACAAGCACAATGCTGATTGACTGACTCTGGAAGTGTGGAAATCGTCATGTTTTGGTTTGGGGGGGTTGATTTTTGGTTTAGTTTTGGGTGTTTATGTTGTCTTTTGTCCGGTTTTATCTCCCCTAGTTTCGTCATAGTTAACCTCGTCCACCTGTATGCGTCTCCCCTCCCGGTATGTGTTGCTAATTAGTGCCCTCTGCCTGCTGTGTTTCCAAGGTGTGTCTTGTTAGTGTTTCGTTAGTGTTGTGTTTAGTGAGTGGTGTTTGTTCACGTGTCGTGGGAGCATTTTCTTGTCTTGTCTTGTCTTGTCTTGTCTTGTCTTGTCTTGCCTTGCCTTGCCTTGTCTTGTTCAGTCCAGTTGAGGTGTAGTAAGCTGTGTTAGTAGTGTCAGTGTCTGGTTAAGTTTCTCAACGTCTGGTCAAGTCTCTCTAAGTCTGGTCAAGTTTCTCTACGTCTGGTCAAGTTTCTCACCTCCTAGCCAAGTGTCTCCATGTCAACTCAAGTGTCTCCACGTCTACTCAAGTGTCTCCACGTCTACTCAAGTGTCTCCACGTCTACTCAAGTGTCTTCACGTCTACTCAAGTTTCTCCACGTCTACTCAAGTGTCTTCACGTCCAGCCAAGTCTGTCCTGCCACGTCTGTCCATGTCATGCCAAGTCTGTCCCTGTCCTGCCAAGTCTGTCCACGTTCTGCCAAGTCTGTCCTGCCAAGTCTGTCCACGTTTGGTCCAGTCATGGCAACTATGTCTGCTCACGTTCCGTCCCGTCATGTCCATCACCATCTTTGTTGTAAATGGAGTTCCTCACATTTCCCTTCCTATCTGTCTCCCTGCCTTTTTTCTCCGCCATTGGGTCCATCCACCACATCCTCGCTCCACACAGTATGACAGAAATATTGATTCTGTGTTTCATTTCTTGCACTGTGACAACTGTTGGTATTTTCTCACCACGATGAATTCAACAATGACATGAGTCAACTTTATTGAACCGGAAGGCCCTTTTCTGTAACACCACCTTTGACTTTGACTCCACCTCTCATCTATCTGACTAAAATAGAATGACCACTGCTCATTGGAGCACCAAATTCATTTAAAATTGCTCCAAAATTAAGGAGAATGTTGAAAATTGCAACGTCTTAACAACTCGACTGTCAGTTCAACTTTGCGCAGTATGTTGCAGTTAAGCGTTAGCTGGACAGTACATAGCCACATTTTGTCTCGCCCCAATTGCCTTGTCAGAAATCAATTGCAAATCAAAATGTGGGTTTGCAATTGGAGGTCAGTCTACACTACAGTATAAATATTTCATCCGGGACTCACGTCAAGGGGCTTTTAAAGATGTGTGCTGGACCATGCTCCCCTCTTGCTGCCCTCTGAAAGTGACAGGGCTTGCGTTTTAGCCCACTTAAGGGCCAGGTTAAATCAATTAAAATCTATTATTCATATGGCAGTGCAGTGACCTCACTGAAAGGCCCCATAATTTCAGAATAGAACGGAGAACAGGCACTGGCAGTGAACTTTGGCTCCTTCGGTTTTCAAGCGAACACAGGAAACAAGTGACCTTGTTTTAAGACCGAAGCCTTGGAAATAAAATTGGAGCTCGTAACATAATGTTCCAAGATAGGGTCTGAGTCACAGGCCTGGGCAAATCATGAATGCGGGATTGTATTGAACTGGCTTTGATGATCTGGACCTTGCGTGCATGTGCACCAGTGGCCCCGTGCATATTTGGAGGAAAATTGGCAGCACATTTTGGATTGCAGATAAATACAGCCGCTCTTTGAGTGGGGCATATCATCTTTGCATCCAAGCTTAAAATCACCTTCACAACGGGCGAATCCGCTCTTGTGCAAAGTGCAATTCCTCTCTTTGTAAGGAAGAAATTCAGTTGGATGAGACCCCCCATGCATGGCAGCCCGCTATTTGGTGTGATAATAAGCGAAGAGGAGTCGGAGGGAGAGAAGTCATTAAGACCTGCTCGCATGTAATCATCCCATTGCCATTCCCCTCTCTTGATCTGTATTTTATTCGGACCATCTGCACTCTGTCCTCCTTTCATTTGAAAGGGTCGACTCTTCTTACACGCAGAAAGAAAATGGAATGGCTCAGAAACGATGAAAAGTGATTCTGAAGTGGTTTGTTACATTAGTGAACTACATTTTTAAGAAAATGACATATTAACTTGGTTTGTGATGAAATGTATTATTGATGGGAAAAAATAATGGGCAATGAGAACTTTACATGAAAGGGATGGACTCATTTCTTCTATTTTGATGTTTGTAGACAAGATTGTCCTTTTATCATTCAGGTTTGGTAAGTCTGTGCTATGGGATTGTTTGCTCAGTAGCCTAATATAATAATTATTTAACTCATTTACTCCCAAAAACGTATAAATACGTTCTATTTTAAATATTACCATGCTCCCAAAGATGTACAGTCTTCCCTCGCTATAACGCGGTTTACTTTTCGCGGTCTCGCTGTATCGCAGATTTTTTTTTAAAGTTCAATTTAGCATATTTTTTTACTTTAATATACCCATTTTATAAAATTTATGAAGGTTTGAACATTGTCAAAGTTTGAACAAGAGAGAAATGTGAGGACATGTAAATGCCTCAATGAGAAAAGTGTATAAATTGTGCGGTCGGGGATTTTAGAGCCTTAAAACATTTATAAGAATTGTAAAACATAAAGCTAACTACTTCGCGGATTTCATTTTTTGCGGGTAGTTTTTGGAACCTAACCCCAGCGGAAAACGAGGGAACACTCTAATTATACGTTTTGGCTTTGATGCAACCTTTGAACTGAAGAGAATGCTTGAAGCAATGGTAGTTATTACAAAAACGGCCAGCAGATGGCAGCAGAGTATAAGAGATCAAAAAGCTCTTTTCCCCACTATTTTAAACGGATTTGTGAATAATGATGAAACTTAGCCATGTTCTAATGCTAATTGATGCAAAATGGAAACAGCTAGAAATACACTTTTTTTCCTGATGAAAGAAGAGACTTTAATCTTTCTTTTAGTAGGTTCCATGTTTTTATAACAATAGGACACAATATGCTATGGGCCTTGCAAAATCAGTCAAAATCCAGTAAAACAGCGAAAATGTCCTGGGAGTGAATGAGTTAATAGGAAAGATGGAATCGGGTCACTGTTTTAAATATGCATGTTAATATGCAATGATTAACATGCAATCAGGTCAATGATTTCAATTAGTAATGTAACCGAAAGAAAGCATGATGTAACTTTCTGTCTCATAAAACCACTTATGGCCATGATATTGATGTTTTAACATGAGAATTAGATTTTTTTTTGTGGTACGTGTCTAAGTGTGCAGCTAAACAAAACACATTTTACAACACCATGTTGCTATCCTCATGAGTCATCAGTGTCTTAATTCACCACTAGTACTTTTTTCACAAACATATTTTTGCAAGCAGCTGTGACGTTGTTTTAATAAATGTAACTGTCAGTCAAACAAATATGATTCTGAACTAAATCAAAAATATGTATGCAGTTAAAAATAGGCAGGAGGTAGGTCTACACTTTTTTTTTTTTTTTTTTTTTTTACAGATAATAATAAACTAAGATTTTCTTGAGCTAAAAAGTGATTCCAACTATGTTGTTTGTGTGTGAAAAGATCAAGTTGAGTAATAACAATGAATCAACATCTTGATAACTGCATTTTAAATGTATTCTGGGGACAGGAATGAATACGCTTTGGCTTTATTCCATGAGCCATTTTTCTTTTCGGATGTAATGGATATAGTATGTTGTAAACTGTTATATTGGAACTGTCACAATGATTTGTCCAAAGGGAAAATAAACAAATAAAAACACAAAAAAACAAACATAATAACAATCTAATAACATAATTTTCTTGAGCTAAAAAGTTATTGCTGACCACAACTGTTTTGTTTGTGTGTGAAAAGATCAAGTTGTGTAATAAATTAATAATAACAATCTAATAACACTTTTCTTGAGCTAAAAAGTTATTGCTGACCACAACTGTTTTGTTTGTGTGTGAAAAGATCAAGTTGTGTAATAACTTAATAACAATCTAATAACACAATTTTCTTAAGCTAAAAAGTTATTGCTGGCCACAACTGTTTTGTTTGTGTGTGAAAAGATCAAGTTGTGTAATAACTTAATAATAACAATCTAATAACATAATTTTCTTGAGCTAAAAAGTGATTGCTGATCACAACCATGCTGTTTGTGTGTTTGGTTAGTGAAAGCATACTGAACACTAACACAACAACAATAACATCTTTTTACATGCAGGTGTGTTTTTTGTATCGCACAGCTCGGGGGCACCAGCGGTTGATGGCTATTATAAATTGACTATTGCTATCTGTTCGGATGGTGTAGCTCATCAACCCGTCACATGATCCAACCCCCTTTATACTCTGTGGCCTCAGCTGGTGCCATGACTTTGTTATAGGAGTAGAGTAGCCATTTACACAAACATACACGCACGCACCGTACATGGACACCACCCTCACATGGCTCGAGGCCTATCAAAGGAAATGTCAAAGATGGTTCCAACCTCTTTGTATCCGGCCTCTTTCGCCAATACTGCATGCTGGTGGTTGGAGATTGTGATGGCCCAGAAATGCATTGTGAGTGACTGAAATATAATAAGGTCACTCACCCTACGGGTAGAATCAAATGGTGATAATATACGGATGGCTTTGAAGTCAGAGTTTGAATTTCAAATCGGTAGAAAAAAAGATAAAATATCACTTCTCTGGATGATGAAAAAGAGATGCAGACGCACTCACTGGCAAAGTATCAGATTCACGGCCTTATTTATTTGCAGCCTAAAACGATTGCTTGCTTTGCTCGACTTAAAAGGTACTCTCCACTTACTCCAGTAGAGTGAGCATATTGTTTCTATCTAATTGACACTAAGCTCATGGCTATTACCATGTCAACACTGGATTACTGCTGCCTTTGAGCTTGTGGAGTGGTCGACTTGGCCCACATTCAGGCCTTGTTTTCCTTTCCACTCTTGTCCGCCGCTGCTTGCACACTTCTAGTCGGGCGAGCTCATATAAAGACACACACAGTCAAACACATGGAAACGCTCTCTGGCTCACATTTCTGTCCTTCCACCCCGTCTTTCTCCCTCATCTCCCTTACACAAACCATGTTCCAGCAACGGACGAGTAGCCCAAGGCCAATTTCACCATCGCCGTAAAGTCGCACAATCACAGGTTCCCCGTGGTTCAGAGACGAGTGATTGGCCAGTCGGAGGCTGGAGAAGAAGTTGGTGACTGGCCAGAAAAGGCCCCTGGTGAGCAGAGACAGTAATTAGCACACGGCAACCATTAACAAACACAGATTAGGCTTGAACCAGCATGGCATGTTGCCATCACTGTAGTAGGTGTGTGTATGTGTGTGAAAATAGATTTAAAACTGATCATGTTTTTTTTTTTTTTTTGTTGACCCTTCGACTTGCATTTGACTTGTACTGTACTGATTTGGAGAAATCTGTAAATAATGAACTACCGTATTTTCCGCATTATAAGGCGCACCTTCAATGAATTACATATTTTCAAGCTTTTTCCATATATAAGGCGTTACAGTAGAGGCTGGGGTTACATTATGCATCCATTAGATGGTGCTGCGCTAAAGGGAATGTCAACAAAACAGTCAGATAGGTCAGTCAAACTTTATTAATCGATTACAAACCAGCTTTCTGACAACTCCATTCACTCCCAAAATGAATAAATAAACAGCTGTTTTATTATTTTCTCTGAGGTTAAGTATTAGCATTAGCTAGCGATCCAAGATGGCGGGATCTTCTGCGCATGCGCGTCACCGATCGTGCAGGGTCACCGATAGCGTCTTGACAGCGAGACCGGTTGCGGCTCAATATTGATCCATATATAAGGCGCACTGGATTATAAGGTGCTTGGTCAGCTTTTGAAAAAATTGAAGGCTCTGAGGTGCACCTTATAGTGCGGAAAATACGGTACTCTTGTCACACCTCTTTCTGCACTGCAAAATGGAAACAACCCCACCCCATAATTGTCTTGGTGGGAGTCAAAGGAGAAACCAGACACAATTTGTCCATTCAAAATCAATGTACGTACATCACTTATAATGTACAAAAATGGTGATCACTCGACATCAAAATATACTGTATGTGGATATCCCTACTTACGTCCACTTCACCTGATACCAGATCTGTTTTTCTTTGATAATAATAGTACATGAGAGCCCATCAAGGACACGAATCACATATTCTAGATCACAGGTCTCATACTCCAGTACTCGAGGGCCGCAGTCCTGCATGTTTTAGAGGTTTCCTTCGTCTAACACACCTGATTTATCAGCAAGCTCTGCAGGAACCTGATAATGATCCTAATTATATGATTCAGCTGTGTTGGAGTTTGAGACCTGTGTTCTAGATAGTAACATATCGTTACTGGTAGGGGTGTGAATTGCCGAGTACCTGACGATTCGATCCGTATCACGATTCATAGATCACGATTCCATTCGATACCAATTAATCCCGATATGAATTTACGATTGTTGCGATTTTTTTGTACTCAAATTTAGAAAATACCATTCAGTAAACTTATACATGTACACTGTAAGATTTGTATGAAAATGTATTATTTATTGATCTGAAACTTCAGTTTTATAACTGTGAGCCACTGTATTTAACAAACAGGTTGTAACATTTTTCATGTTTGAACAGCATTGAAATAAAAATATTAAGGCTTAAAGTTCCATTAATATAACATTCTTCCATGCTTAAGGTGTGAAAGTTAGACGTTTTGTTGAATATTTTTCCATCAAAAATGGATGTTAAAAAATCGATTCGGCTGCCTATTGAATCGATTCGAGAATTGCGTGCTGTAGTATCGCGATATATTGCCGAATCGATTTTTTTTTTAACGCCCCTATCACTGGTACCTGGAAAACACTTCTGTTCATTTTCAATTTTTAGTGTTTAATGTTTTGGGGATGAAACTGAGTGCAGACGTCACAAAAACGTAAACATGTAAAATCTGGGGGAAAAAATGGGCAAAAGTGTTTTTCACATTGTCATGTTTGTGTGCCCATGTCAGGCTGCGGGGTCATGTGTTCCTTCTGTCTGACAGCTGCTGGTATTCTTCTGGTGGGCGGAGTCCCCAGCTGCACACCTGGGAGTCATCACAATCAGTTCAGTGTTTAGGTGCAGCAGAAGCTGAAGGATGCCATCGGATTATTCTTGTCGATGTCACTCCTTGTTGTTCCGAGTTTCGACTGTCCTACTCCCGAGATAAACTATTATATATGCGTTTTGTTAGATTCTTACTAGTATTTTTGTATTTTTATATCCAACGCCGTTCTTCAGCTGGGACTCCATCCACCCGTTCAGTTTAGTATGGATTTCTGTTGTGCTTTTTTTGCTAGATTGTTGTTACCGCCTTTGGTGCTCCTTTTGTATAGTTTTGGTTGTATTTTGTATTGCATTATCCCCTTACGTACTCATCGTGCTCAAAATTTGTTATTGCTGCTACTCACCTGCTCGGCTTTCGTCTGCTTTCGGGTCCAGTTAATCACCTAGACCCGCAACACACATAGAAGTGACGATATGTAGGATAAATCACCATAAATCAATAGAGTTTGTTTTCTTTTTATGCTGACTGCTGTAGTTGAATAGTACCTTTGCATCCTACTGTATACAAACGGTGCTGATATCATTGGCAGAAGAAATTTGTGCTCACTGCAGTATGCATGTAACACAGTTATGAAACCTGTTCAGTATTTGTGACGTATTGATCCTGGTCTCATGTGCTTTTTTTGTGTGTTTGTTCTCAATATACATAAAATGAGGACAAAACATGGTCATTTTTGGCCATTAAATTGATTTTGCTATTTAGGGGTTAAATTCTCATGAACAACTTTGACATCTGGGTAAGCACTTTGCAAGAGCCCTCAATGCGCAATGCCCTTAAAGGCAAGTGTCTTTGTCTTATTTTCTCATCAATTAATTTGATGTACTGTATGGTGTTTTTAATTATGTCTTTGTAGAATATCCCCATCTTAAAAGAAAATTCAACTTGAGTACAATATCTTTAGTGTAGGCCGTTTCAATAGAAAGAGCTCTTAATTTTTCTTACCCAATTGTTCAGTAGGGAGCTACAAATTTGTATTGAATGGCCTCAAATGAGCATTTTTGCACACATTTTATTTATACAGTTTCTACAATAATTACACAAAAAAAGCAATAATTACAAATAGCCCCTTCAAAGGTTTATGCAGGCACCTGAAAATGTTTGGATACAATTCTCTTGTCATCACCTTTTTCTTTTGGTTTTCAATATTTACTTTCTGGGTTAGTTGAATGTTGAACATTGTTCTAGTTTTCGGTACACTTTGGGAGTTGTGAACTTTTGAAAACTGTTGCATGGAAATTTCAAATTCTAATATATACATTAGTGTTGTTCCGATTCCGTTTTTTGGCCCCCGATACAGATACCGATACTCAGCTTTGCAGTATCGGCCGATACTGATACCATGCTGATACTTAAGGTTTTTTTTTCCTCAATATGAAAAAGCTGTCCTGCTATTGGTTCAGAGCATTCAAGGGCAAAAAGGATATCTTAGATCGGCATGCAGTGAACACGTCACATACCAGTGAATGTCTTGCACCAGCAAGAAACAAGAAACTGCATCCAAAATCCTATATTAACGTTGGAATTAATGGTATCGGCATGTTACTTGTGAGTACTCACCGATACCGATACCACTGTTTTAATTAATTAATTATCGGTATCGGAACAACATTAATATACATGTGCCCAATTCAACAGTGTAGGCTATATATTTCTGCCTAATATTAAGAAAATTGTTGCTGGAAAAAAAAGTTTTAATAAAAAAAAACTGTGACATACACTGCTGTCATGTCATTGTGAGCAAAGTGCCACTGTTGAAATTCACTTCAGTAATTTTCTGATCTGCTTGCAGTTTAACACTGTTACAACACTTCTCTATTATGGCTGCGTCACAGTAAACTGAAGAAAAGTGTGAACACCTATATTTTCACCTCTTCATTTTTTTCACTCCGGGTATTCTGTATGTAGGCGCATATGTTCTTTTGTCTCTGTGTTTGTGTGTTTATGTTCAGCCTCATTTCCTCAGTGCCTGCTGGTCACTTTTGGCATTTGGTGAAAAAGATGCTTTTCATTCCCCAAGGCTCCTTCACTTCCAGCACTGTGCGAGATGGTGCTGTGATATGTGGAAATTATTTTTTAAACGCTATAAATCGCTGATTCCCTCCCTCTTTTCTCTCTCTCTCTCTTCCTCCCTCCCTCTTCCTCCCCCATAGCTGGTGAATCTGCCCTGCTGTGTGCGCTTAATGAAAGATAAGAAGGGTCCTCCACCACTGACACTGAGCCACGGACCCTCAGAGGACCGCGCTAATCTGCTTGGCTCCTAATGGAGGCCACTTTGTGTCTGCCGAGGATCATTTCATATCAAACAAATTGTGTCCTGTGAAACCCATTACATTTTGGGCCCTTTAGAGATGCTTCACCCTTAGCTGACACATAGAGGACATCCTCAGCCTGACTTTTGATGCTGTAAACATTCGCCAAGATCTTCCTCTGTGGAGCAGCCCTTTGCCAGTTCAAAGAGGGGCTTTGCACATGGTTAAAACCTGTTCAAGCTTACATTAAATAGTGAAGAGAAAGAATAAACTATCAGAGTTCTTGCAGGTTAATGAGGACACTTATGGAGAGAGGGATGCAAGTGACGATATAGGGTGACCAAATATCCTTTTTTGACGGACATATCCACTTTTTAACATCATTTTTGGGTGGGGGCGGGGCTACGCGTACCTCACTTTCTCAGCGTTCAAATACGTTCCTGAGCTGTGTGAGTGGTCCAGGATTTTAGCTCACTGGTAGCACTCTGTGCTCTTTTGGTGGTCATGTATTCAGTTGTGTAATCGTGTCTCAGAATCTGGTCTAGTGGCATGTGCTTGTAAGATCTGTAAAATTCCAGAAGAAAACGATACGCACATGTTATGATTGTTGTATTTGCCGCATGTTACAAAAAAGGCACAGCTGGGTTCGCAAATTATGCAACACGGTCACACCATATGCCTCTAAAAATCGGATGTTGTTTGCCGGAGTACGTGAGGTTGACTGAAATAGCCGCGGTGGGGCAGATTTGAAAACACCATCACAGACAACATGTTCCTAATACATCTCCAGTCACCCTGCAAAGCACAACTGTCACGGTAAGCGGCGGGCGCAGCAGCGAAACATGTCGAGTAAATTTCTATTTGTATTGACAATAGTGTAATCTGCTGGGACGGTGTCGCCCCGTGTGCAGGTCATCACTCTTAATGTTTACGTTATGTGTCTGTCTGGGTGTGTGTATTAATGTGTATGTTTTCCTGCGTGTGTTTTATCACATGCTTGTGTGTCTGTGTGTATGCCATCAGTTCTGCCGCAGAAAAAAAACAAAAAAAAACAGGGAGGGGTTGGGAGTTGAAAATGATCTGGGGCCGATACATATGAAATGGGAGGGCTCATACATAAACATAGCACCAAGGCCCCGGGGCCAGGCAATCTACGAGGCAAATTGCTCACCAGTCAGCCATGGAGGCCGCACTGTTTACTATGCATGAGGTCTTGTGACATGCTTTAAAGCCGCCCCTAAAACTGGATGGCTGGGCTTGTGCTATTGAAAAGTTGGCTTTTTCCATTGCTATGGTGCTATTTCCTATGAAATACAGTATACTGTATGCAGTGGGCAGGAGATAGATCAGCATATTACTCGATGGAGCTGTTGGAAGTTGCACAATGCAGTGCAGGTGTTATGTTGTTGATGTTATGGAATAAAAACATCTTTTGTCAGACCAATACAAGTACTCAACTCTTGAGTAGTCACCGATATCAATACCAAGTACCAATACCGCTAGTACTTTTGACACTTAAAATTTATTCCCACCCCAAGAAACAATGACAGATCATTTTAAAGAAAGACCTATATATCCCAATGTAGCATTTTTTCCTAAAATTTGCATGAAATGGCAATTTTCTATTCTTATCATTTTTTTTTCATGATCTTAAAATACAGGTATTTGCCATCGTGAGTATTGATACCTTGAAATATATAAATAAATCATCATCAATCTAGATATGCCTTCAAAAACCAAGTTACCACTCATGCTAGTTTATGACTTTTGAACGGGACAAGGTCAATTTGATATTTTCACTGGAGAATTTTTTATTTTTTTTCCAATCAGGCAAACAAATTTAAGTGCATCCAGACGATAATATACAGTATAATGAAAACTATATCTTTGTTAAACTCACATATATTCACTCTTGAGACTGAATATTTAATTCAGCACAAGTTTAAATGAACACGAAGAAGACAAATGAGCAGAGCACGAAGCAATGAGGACATTTAAACAAGCTACTGGACCACAGCTGCACTTACCAGCCTGGAATCCCAGGGGGAGCACTCCTCAATTCAATTCCAATCTGCCTGACCCCCAGAGCCCAAGTTCAAGTTCAAAGTCAGGCAACCATGGTGCCATCAGGAGACTTGCCCACCCACATGTCCCAACCCTGAGTTAACTATAGACCGACTCGAGATGAGGTCAGAACAAATTGAACAGAAGATCTATTAAAGTGTCCCTTTTTGAGAATTCCTTTTGACGAGGTTGTGTGTGTGGGTGAGACAATCACAGTGCGAACACCTTAGCTTTCCCTCTATCTCTCTTTTTCTGTCCATCTGCATTTTTGCTCCCTCTCCCTCTCTCAGGCTATAATTATGCTAATGGTATGTATATAGCAGTGGCCCCAGAGGCTTGGGGCATATTGAAGCCTCCCAGGTCTTTCTCTCCTGTAACAGTATTAGGGTGCTATTGAAAAGCAGACGGCGGGTGAGAAGGGGGGCAGGATAGAGAGATAGCATGGGGTGGCAAATGGGACATGACCACCGTGCTCTCTGTCACGCCGCCGCCCATTGTCTGGCCGAAGAAAAGGGCCTCCGTCACCAGCGGGACGATAATAAAGAAGCAAGAATGGGCCGTGCATATTAAACAACACAACGGACCGCGCAGACCAACCTGCATGGCTACGCTGACGGGAAAAACACATGAAACGGGCCGATAGAGAAGCTGCTTTAATGGGTGAGGGAGGGACCGGGGGAAAGGCGCAGAGAAAAGGTTGCACCGTGTGGAAATGGCACAAAGAGAAGGAGACAAACACAGATAACTGTCAAGTATTTGTTTTTCTTTCAAGACACCTGCTAATGTCATAGGTCGCAGTCAATGTAGGATAAAGGCCATTTTCCCACAAGCTGCTCATCCAGGTCTTATTACATGGATTCTTCGAATTTTGCCAACGTAGCTGTTCAAAATGAGCCAATCATAAATAAAATTTTACTAATATACAATTAGAATTTGAAAACTTTAGTCAAACCATCACCATTAAGAGATCCTTATTAACTTATTAACAACAGTGCAGTCAAGTGTTGCGCAGGTGTGCCAACATGGTAGAAAAAAACAGCAAATCACCTACCCCATGGATCCCCAAACCAAGTACTAATGGTCAGTCAATCGGTCCGTCACTGACGGATGCCTGTTTTCCAACAAATGACGGATGATGAGAAACTTTAAAAAAAAAAAAAAAATGACGGAAGCGGGTTTTCAACCGTCAGGGTAATCGTGTCAAGTACCGGCAGACCTCCCAGACGGACGCCTGTTTTGTTGACAAATGATGGACTGCCCGTCAGTAGTGACAGAATGCCCACTTTTTGTCTGCCGGTTCTAAAATAGTGGTGACGAAGTGATGCCATAAGCATGGTTAAAATGACGGACTGACGATGTCGGAAAGGTGTCCACAGTGCTGAGGGTTGCCAAACTTTCTCATCCCGAAATAAGAGACAGGTGCACGGCACGGTGTCATTGTGGGGTGAGCATGATGTGTGAAATCAGTGTATATTCTGATTAGATTCGAAATGCAAAAAAAAAAAAAGATTTGAAATGCACAGTTTGTACATTCCCTTTAATCTTTTTTTTTTTTTTATGTGCAATTTAATCTTTTTTTTCTTTTTTTTTCTGTGTATGTGTGCGTGCGTTTGCATGCGTTTGCGTGTGTGTGTTTGCGTGTGTGCGTTTGCGTGCGTGCGTGCGCGTGCGTGTGCGTGCAAATACGTATAAATTTATACTCATGAATTCACCTAAAACCTTATAAATATCCCATTACCCTTCGCCTTCACCAGGTACTTCAGAATCTTGTCAGAGTCGTGAGGTTTAAATGGTCAGGAGACCAGAGAAAAGGTCAGAAAAAAATAAAGAGAAAAGAAAGATAAGTCAAAGTGAAATCCAGCACCGACCAAACACTTCCTGCCTTCCCCATGGTTACAAAATCAAAGTCTTACGCCAACCCCGGAAGCCTCTAAATTCCAGCAAATTAGCGAGATCTCAAGAGACCAGAGGAAAAACTAAAGAGAGGAAGGAGGGAAGGATCGATAAGGCAGAGTGAGATCCATAGAAGCCAGTACATCCAATCCATCAAAGTGAAATCCAGCACCAACCAAACCCCTCCTGCGTGGTTACAAAACCAGAGTCTTATGCCAACCCCAGAAACCTCAAACTTCCAATAAATTGTATTGCTCCCGCTGATACGTTCGTAGCCGGCGTATTAAGATTGGCGTTTAGAGTGAGTGTAGGCGTGACATGAAGCTTTTTCTTTTTATTGTTAGTTGCCTCTCTACCTTGCAAGACCTCCATATAACGTCACACCCAGCAACTCATTTTATTGGCTACGAGCAACTTCCTTGTCACCTGTCAACCTACAGGAGCATCCGTGGTCCAAAAATGGCAAAGATGCCGCTTGCTGCATTTAGTGGAAGAATTAAGAATTATTTTACGTGACGTTTGAGGTCCCGTACGGGGCATAAGAATTTAACCCAAAACACGAGGTGTCCCGGATAACACGGGACATTTGGCAACCCTAACAGTGCTGATGGCGGCACTATATGGACAAAAGCGGTAGTGTTTTGTCTTGAATGAAGACAGATGTACAACAGTGAGATAATTAGTGTATTTTATATATTTTTTCTTTATACAGTGCTGTGCCGTTTTTCAAGTATGTTAACAGCAGACGCTGGTTTTACCTTTTTATTATCAACACACAAACAGTGATGCATTCACAAGCACTTTGTAAAGAAAAAAAGCACACAACACAACCGAGTTGGTTACTAGGGATGTAACGATATCCAAACATCACAATACAATAATATCACGATATGAAGGTCACGATACGATAATTATCACGATATTGTGTGTGTGTGTGTGTGTGTGAGTGTGTGTGGTTGGGGGGGGGGGGGGGGGGGGGGGGGGGGGGTTTAGCGATATTTAAAAAAGGTCACAATATTGTAAAAAAAAAAAAAAAAAAGAGCTCACACTAAGAAAAACTGTGCTTTTGTACATAATAGCAATGCACATAAACCACCTACATTCTCTAATAACAATATTGAGGTGCTTACTTGTTAACGCATGCATACATTGAGTTCCTCCACATATTGACTCACTTCATAACCATATTACATTCCCCTTCATCTTACAATTAGCACAGATTTTAAACATAGAAAGCCAAAACATCCCTAATGAAAATTAAGTTGCTCTAATAAACTAGCCACCAGAGGGTGCTAGAACTGCATAAATGGAAATCAATCTGACTTTTTTAACAGATGTGTTCCCTTTAAATATTGTGAACATGACGACGACGATATTGTGGCAGTTTCAATATCACGATATTATGATATTGCCCTTATTGTTACATCCCTATTGGTTACAGTACTTTTGAGTTTTGCGTGGCTGGTCGGGTCAGTGTGGAAGGGCGAGCTACCAAGCTGATGCCTATTTATTACTACCACACACATTTCCAATAGTTGACATTAGCACAAACAAGTGAGAATGATACAGACCCCCTCAAGCCATGACAAAGATTTCATTAATCTTGATGTAGGTCAATGATTCATCAACAGAACTATGAAAATATTAATTGAAGGTTCAAAAAGTATTTAGTGTTGCTTTTAAAAAGAGTTTAGAGCACTTCTACACAAAATAGAACAAATAATGATACAGAAAAAGAGTCTGCAATGTTAAAGAAAAAGACATTTGCATTTATGAGACAATATTGGCTTTGTCATAACACTGAGGGACAAAAGACAAAACACTGAGGGACACTGAAGTCAAAAAAAATTCAAGGTGCGAACTCACCTCACAGTCCCAAGTTCCAGCGTTTTGCCTATGCGCTACCCGCCCCCACCCATTCCCATCCTTGCCCTCCTCTGTCTTTGCCTGAGTATGTTGAGAGGTGTCAACAGTAGAGGCGTGGGTGTGGAAGGCTCTCTCATGGTTCACGGCTATCGCATGTGGCCCGGCAGCTATGCAGCGTGGCA
Organism: Festucalex cinctus; assembly: GCF_051991245.1. NCBI lineage: Eukaryota > Metazoa > Chordata > Actinopteri > Syngnathiformes > Syngnathidae > Festucalex > Festucalex cinctus. Next base: position 19,656,824 of record NC_135416.1, on the reverse strand, counting down.
ACCATCTGTCCACATGTCACACAGTGAGTTGCTCTCTCACTTTCTCCCTTACTTGCTCTCTCACTTCCTGCCCTCTTTTCATTCTTCCTCAATTTCTGCATACGCGGTCAGAAGCAAGAGTTTAGTACCCCATTAAAGGAGCAAAGAGGGAGGTGGTGAAAAACAGTGACAACTCTTTCCTCTTTTGGGAACACGCTGGCCGCACACCTCTGACACTTAATATTATGCAGACAATGCAAATGATTCACAACCTACATTGTTAGGTACACCTGCACACGCAAGAGCTGTATCAAAAAGTTGACTATGCTTAAATTTCATACAGTCTTATCAGATATTGGAGAAATTGCACATCAACGCTGACAGGTTGAATAAAAAACATTGAAGCATGCGGAACAATTTGGAATGATATTGAATGACATTGAATGAGATGAATATGTTGAAATTGGAATAGTTTTAATCTGTGAATATACGTGGAAAACTGGAGGTGAATATGTAAATGGTATTTGGGGCTTTAAAAAAAAAAAATCGTGAATGAGAGTACAAATGAGATGGATTTAATGATTTGCACGTGTTGAAGTTGGAATAGTTTGAATTTGTCAAGTAATGTTCAAGAAGAGGGAATCGTGTAGAATATAGATGGATGAATGTCCTAATATGGGAATTTTGTGGCGACGGAATGGGAAATTTTTTGGTGTGAAAATGATTAATAATGTGAATTGAATAAGCTGAATGATTTAAATTTCAAATGGAGACTATTTGAATGTGGCAATGGAAAAGTATGGTTAAATACGTATTGGGGGAAATTTGGTCTTGTGTGGAATGAATAGAGAGTTTTTATGTGAAAAATATTGAATTATGGGAAAACTGAATTTAAAAAAAATACAAGCCAAATACAAGGTATGAATTTTTGGAATATCTTGGAATTGGAATTACATGAATCTGATCAATTATGTGGAAGGAGAAGCACGTCAAGAAAGTGGGAAGAATAAAAATAGGAAAAACGTGTAAAGGCCTTCAGCCTTCACACAATTAAATGTGTTAATTGCAGTGGTTGAGTTTAGTACTGATGCAGATTCAATTTTATGTGTGTACAATGTTTATAAGACAAAAAGGCAGCACCCTTCACACACCAGCGAGTGGCAGTGTGTCACAGTTACAGCAGACCACCTTCAAGCGTCCACATGTACTGAGATTGCATGAATGCATCTTTTTTGTATTTAATTTTTGGCATTTTTACTCTATATGTTTGCATCTATATCTTTACAGAAGTATCATTCTTTTTCAAATGTGCTCTTGAGTCTGGAGAGAATTTGTACACTCAAATTAACATGTTTAATTGTCTGACTCTTCACCATATGTGCAGCCAGAAAGAAAGCACAGTAGTAGCAAACTAACCATAATATTGTCATCAAGGATTCCAGTGGATTAATGGTTTTAAATACCTGGAAATGTTCAAAGATTGAGAGTATTTAGCCTATAATTTCCTCTCTGGGTCCTGAGCATTAAACCCGCTGTGTTGTTCTTGGCAGCCCACGGACAGACCAGATCATCTTATGGACACTGATACTTTCCTCTGGGATCCATTCTCCTCTCCATTTGATGGAAGCCAAAAGGGGCCTTTGGCCAGAAAGGTCCCATTATGTCTCTGGGACAAAGTTTTGGGGGTGAAAAAACACTTTTCCCATTTCACCTCTAGGTTCAAGCCTGATGACATATGGCCTGTTCAGTAATGAACGTTTCTTTGAGACCTTTTAAGTAGTTTTCTGCTGTCCCAAAGCTTTGCAGTACGTTTCAATTTGGAATGGATACTGAATGGGAGGTCGAGCTAGATCTTCTCATTAGCTACAAAGTAAAATCTTTGTTTTCTTCACAGTTCAGCTCTGATGTGTACAGTATGCCTTAATGATCCCAGAGTCCAGATCCCAGATTGCTCCCTGTCACATTCCCACCTCATGACCTCATGGGTGCATTTAGCAGATGTGGGCTGGCTACGAGAGGCTTGAAACAGGATAGGGCAGCCTATAGCCTTTAGGCTGGCCTTCTCTGGCCTCGGAGACAGGGGCCTGAGGGTGCAGAGGGCAGAATAAACAGGAGAGATCTCTGTGCATGTGCAGGGGGTGTTTGTGAAAAGGAAATAGCAAGGAAGAGAGAACCCCCTCGCCGCCCCCCTTTCCCATGTGCAACCCATAATGTTCAGGCAGGCTTCCATGTCAGCATGATGTGAGAACAGTGAGTCCATTTTATGCTGATGTGCAGCAAAAAAAAAATAGACGCAACATGTTGGACATTCAGCCCAATATATTACAAGTGATGGGCCTCTGTAGATTTTCCAAAACTATTCCAATGGTTCAGAGCATTTTTTTTTTTTTTTTTTTATACCCGCAAGGCAGTCACCAAGTATCACAGTTGACTTGCATGATCTAGTTGGTCGGCAATTCACATAAAACTTTATTACATTATTTGTTAGCCAGAGTTGTCAGTGGTGGAACTGTTCCACACTTTTGGGATTGTTCTGGTAACGTCTCTGACGGTGTAGTGGTTCATTCACCTGATTTCTGTGAATCAGTGATGGTGAGTGTGACTAGTTTTTTACCTGTGACTAGTCCAAGGTGTCGTGCCTTCTGCCTGAAGTCGGATGGGATGTGCTCCAATGCACAGCTACACTGAACTGGGTAAGTGGGATGAAAAAAAATGTATGGACGGACGGATATTTTGATATGGTTGTCTTTTTGGAAAAAGATGTGTGTCATGGTATGGTCACTCATTTGCCTCATATACAGTATTAAGTGATCCTCCATTTGTTTATCAGAGGAGCTACATTCCAGATAGGTGAAACTTTACAATGCATTAATAATAATAATAATAATAATAATAATAATAATAATAATAATAATAGTGGCATGGTGGCTGACTGGTTAGCACGTCAGCTTCCCAGTTCTGAGTTCGAGTTCAGGCTCCGGCCTTTCTGGATGGAGTTTGCATGTTCTCCCCGTGCCTGCGTGGGTCTTCTCCGGGTACTCCGGTCTTCTCCCACATTCCAAAGACATGCATGGCAGGTTAATTGGGTGCTCCGAATTGTCCCTTGTGTGTGCGGATGGTTGTTTGTCTCTGTGTGTCCTGCGATTGGCTGGCACTCTGTTCAGGGTGTACCCCGCCTACTACCCGAACCTGGCTGGGATAGGCTCCAGCACCAGCGCGACTTGTGAGGAGCAAGCGGTTAAGAAAATGGATGGATAATAATAATAATAATAATAATAATAATAATAATAATAATATGTTTTAATCATTTTAGTAGATCCACTGTGCTTTAAATACATTTAAGATTTTTAAAATGCACTTTTTAAAATATCTTATTTGTTATTTCCAGTTGATGATTACACTCAGAGCAGCAACACATACAAACAAAGAATGCAACAACACTAGGCAAATAATCGCAGTGTTCTGTGTGAACAGCAAATAATTGCAGTTTAGTAGGGGACCGTCTCTGCCTCTTCTTCTTGCCCAAAAGTTTTACTACAACTCCAATAGATGTCAGTGCTGTCCGGTATGCAACACATCGTGGTACTATGCTGAAAGTGCGCAAGTCTATGTGAAAAACACCTATGAAAAACACATTGTCTATGTTGTCTTTTTTTTTTTTTTTTTTTTTTAACATTTTTATGTTTTTGTAAATCAAACATAAAAATGTAAAAATAAATAAATAAATAAATAAATAAATAAATAAATAAATAAATAAATAAATAAATAAAATAACAGCAGCAACGAAATACAGACTTGACTGTGAACTGGGTACAACCACAAAAACGATCACTTAATAATTTGCAAAATATGGGCAAGTGGAGGGCTAACCATGAATAACACTGCATATCTTTTTTTTTTAATAAAAAGTATTGATCACGTATGTCAATCCTTAATGATGTTATTTATAACCATTTGCCAACAAAGAAGAATAATGCTGATCAAGGAGCTTCACATTTCTGAACAACAAACGTAAACCAGATGACAGCATTAACCCGATTCAGCATAGTTGATTGATAGCGTACTGCATTGTTTGCATGTAACACAGCCACACACTGCGACTACGTCCTACTGCAGTGGTGCATGGAGAGCCACCATTAGTGAGACTGACATCCACCAAGGCGCAACACTCTAACTAGCCCACAGCCTCAGTCCCATCTATTCTCAATATGCCACATTCGTATTCATTTTTCCCAAAATCCTGACACTGCAATCTGATGATGAACCAGCCCCATTATTTTTGTGCACCAGCAGGAAGAGATAGAGCTCATAACGTTGAGCCTTGCTACAACCAACATTATCCCTCTATGTCAGAGGTTGGTAATATCCAAGCTGGGAATCCAGAGGTGCATACAGAATGATGTCATTAATCCTCCAGGGCAATCTCTGTCTTTTTTTCTACCACAAGATGCACCAAATACAGAGGCACATTTGCATGCTGCATAAGACAGCAGATGGCTCGCTGGGCTTTGGGTACAAATTTGATTTCTTTTTTATTTCTCCATTTGTCTTCTTTTGATTCTTTTTTTCTTCAGCCAGGGCCTCAACGGATGGATCGGTGAACAAGATGTCCGATACGAGGGGCTACGAGCGGCTGTCTCTAATGAGCAGGCTTTTTTTTTTTTTTTTTTTTTTTTTACTCCGGCATGAAAGCCTTGTGAATTACTCATATCTTGACAGGAAAGACCTGCGCTGGTTACACTTTCAGTAAAGAGTGAACTATTGATTAAATGGTCAGCAAATGCAGCTATATTATCTAAAATGGAGGGTCACTACCACAAAAACATTGCTTGTGGTATACCAGCCAACGTAGCACGGTGCACTCCTCCTCCTATTTAGTCATGTAATGAAAACCGGGGGCTGACTGGTTAGCACGTCCGCCTCCCAGTACTGATGACGCAAGATCGAGTCCAGGCTTCGGCCTTCCTGGGTGGAGTTTGCATGTTCTTCCTGTGCCTGCGTTGGTCTTCTCCGGGTACTCCGGTCCCTAGGTGTGCTTGTGGGTGTGGATGGTTGTTCATCTCTGTGTGCCCTGCGATTGGCTGGCAACCAGTCCAGAGTGTACCCCGCCTACTGCTCGAAGCCAGCTGGTATAGGCTCCAGCACCCCCACGACCCTCGTGAGGAGCAATCGGTTCAGAAAATGGATGGACGGATGGACGGATGGATGGATGGATGGATGAAAACCGGAGATTTTTATGAACTTATAGTACCCCCCCGCATGCCTGAATAAGATGTAAAAAAAAGTGGTCTGTCCTCCCAAAACAGTATGTTTGGTCACCCCTCACCTGTTCAGTTTTGTGTCATTGTCAAATTTTCAGAGGATGAAATTTACCTCAGCACATTTCAGCATCCTTTAATTGGTGTGTAAAGTATTTGTCCTCCTTCCTCAAATTCTTACTTTTTTTTGTGTAGTTTCCCGAAATTAATGTTTAACTCATTGAGTGCTGTTGACGTGAATTCTCGCTAATGGGAAGCCTAACAAGGAGCGATGGCATTTGTGGTCAATTACGTTTTATTAAACATAAAAACAAAAAAAACAAGTAAACATAAAATACAGTTTTTAATTGGTGATATCTTCACACTCTGGGGTATGAGGGTTTAGAATTTTAGTTATGGACTTCAAACTCAATTAATCAAACTTTTTTTATATATACTTGTACTAATAGGGTATATGCCACGGAAGAGGCGGGACTTCCGACTTCTGTGATTTTGCACATAAGCTTTAATTCCCGTCCGGGTTGCGAACCCACAACCGAGGGGCACAAAAGGAGCACAAGTATTGGAACGCAGTCCACACGCCACAAAGCGAACCAGAACCAAAGCTCATGTGCAAAAACGGTCCCACCTCTCCCGTGGCATATACCCCATAGTGTGGTTCACGAAGATAATCTGTGGATGGTTGTCTGTCTCTATGTTTCCTGCGACCGATTGGCACCTTTCCAGTCAGCTCCACGGTAGACAAAAGTTACAGAACATTAAATGTATATTTTTCTTGACGCTATGTTGTAATGTTTTTTTTTTAGACATGGTTCGCAAGCTAAAAGCTGATGGTTACTGTCTGGCAAATCTCTATCCACTTAATGCCTTAATGACATTGTTGGTGTCATTGAACCTTCAACACATATTCTTGACCTGAATATTGGATAGCAAGGAGCCCCATTCAGGATTACATCTGCATCCCATGCGTTCTTCAAAGAGATCTCGTGGGAGACAACGGTGTCCATTTGAGTGTGTTTATGCACTCATGCAAGTGCGCTTCGTCTTCTGTTGTTCACGGGCATCAAGAAGAAGCGCCTGAACAGATTGTCACCTCCTGCCTCGTTTGGCCAAAATTCAACATTCCTTCACCATTGATCCGTGGCTTCAATTAACGCTGAGGTTTGTCCCCAATCAATTCCTATCCCACCCCCTGTCCTCTGCTTCTCTTATCCAGCTCTGCCTTTCTTCATTTTTCACATTATCCCCTTGTGTCCCTGGATGCCCGCCCCTCCTCACCATGCTCCTACCTCACACCCTAAGGTCTTGGGGGTCAGTGCCTCCAAGGTGATTCATAAACAGCCGCTTGTGAAAAAAATCGATACTTTATCAACAAGCCACAAGAGGCTTTTGCACTTACCCTGTATGATCTTTGTGGTAAAGGCCTGCGAGCATCCATCTCCTCTGGTCCACTCTCTAAGCTTTCTTGCTAAGATAATCAGAGGCAAAGGAGGAGTGGGGGGGGGCAAAGAGAGGGGGAGCGGGTGGAGACGAAGAGGCAAAAGCAAAGTAGAAAGGATTGCAGAGGCTCGCCGTTAGAAGAGGGATTTGCTGCTCCGTTGCTTTTAGCTTGATCTGCATCTGATTAAGGAGAGAGGGCAGAGTGTTGTCCTTCACCCTGGTGCTCCCCAGTCCCACCATTATGTACCCTGGCACTGAGATCCATCATCCACATACCAAAGGCCTTCCTGCCATAGCTTGGGGACTTATTAGACTAGCCCAGCACTGTTCAACACAACCCCACTCTGCATACCAGTCTGACAGTACATACTGTACACTGTATTGTGCCCAAGATGAAGTATACTGTACATGAATATGTACACATGCACAGATATGTATAAATCATGCAACTGTCCCACCACACATACACAAACATTGAAGAAAAAATGTAAGCATAGCACAATATTTTCAAGATTAAATTAGTAGATTTCACAGTCATTTATTCAGCCCCCAAATAAATTAATCTTTGGCCAGCGAGGTCTTTTCACCACTTGTCCAGTAAGCTTTCATTGAACACACCAAGATGTGAGTGAAAGTGGAAGAACCTGACACGTACTGACATCAATCCTAAAGTTCTAGCCTCAGTATCGTCATGACCTTGCTTTGGAATGACATCTATTTGCTGGCTGGCTGCACACATCTTTTTTTTGCAAATTGTATGGGCCAGTCTAATTTGTTTTTATGCACGTTTAGTCAAGAATGTGATGCCACGTTAGCTTTTGGGAGCGCCGCCAACGTAGCTTGAGGATGTGAGTGACAGACAGAAACAGGGTGATTGAGGATGATTGTTCTGCCGGTTGTTTTGATCTATGAAAAGAGAGAGTCACTGAACGCATCCTGGAATGGGTTCACGGACATATAGAAGTCCTTCTGGGACCACCTAAAGCTGAATATCATCATCTGTACACAGAAATAAGCAATGACCGTTCAGGCTCAAATGCGAAATAGATGACGGATTGCAGAGGAAAGCCGGTTGAAAAATATTGGAATTATCAGCAGCACCATAACACACCTTATGTTATTCAATATTATAGACAACATATATGCTTGAAAAGAAAAGAAACTTGGTAAACCTGTATGTGCAGTAGTCAGTGATGTCAGTTAGCGATACAATGTAGCGTGCTACTATAAAATTAGTGCATCCTTTTTACAAGCACACCTTATTTTAGAATAAGGGTTCTGAACCTGGGTTCCGTCGAACCCCAGGGGTTCGACAGAGGTTAAGACACACCCTCGACTCAAATGCTTCGTGATGATACGCCCGCTTGGCCATCATTGGCTGTAGGTTACACTACATTGCTTTGTCAAGAAAATGAGACTGCCTTAGGGCTTTCATTTTAGAAATCATTTTAATAACTTTAGTTTTTGTATTTTTGTTACATGAGGTGTTAGAAAGGTATTAGTCTTTTTACTCTTTTTTTTTTAATTATTGAAAAGCAAGTATCAAATTTGTTAAGTGAAAAAGGTTGCTGTCATTTTATGTTCGTAAAAAAATAAAATTCTTAAGTTCTTAAACGTCACTTTAAAAAACACATTTCCAATCACATGGCAAAACCTTGTGTATTTTTATTTTTTTTAAAGCAAGATGGTTGGCATCTGCTACATGTAGCTATTAAAGTAACTTGTAATCTAACACAGTACTTTTTAAAGCAAGTAATCAGTAAAGTAACTACCGTATTTTCACGTATTTTCAAAAGCTGACCATGCGCCTTATAATCCAGTGCGCCTTATATATGGATCAATATTGAGCCGCAACCGGTCTCTCTGTCAAGACGCTATCAGTGACCCTGCACGATCGGTGACGCGCATGCGCAGAAGATCCCGCCATCTTGGATCGCTAGCTAATACTAATACTTTACCTCAGAGAAAATAATAAAACAGCCGTTTATTCATTTTGGGAGTGAATGGAGTTGTCAGAAAGCTGGTTTGTAATCTATTAATAAAGTTTGACTGACCTATCTGACTGTTTTGTTGACATTCCCTTTAGCGCAGCACCATCTAATGGATGCATAATGTAACCCCAGCCTCTACTGTGGCGCTTTATATATGGAAAAAGTTTTAAAATATGTCATTCATTGAAGGTGCGCCTTATAATGCTTATAGTGTGGAAAATACGGTAAGTGACTTTTTCAAGCTAACTGGCAACACTGGCAGTAGCAGATTCGCTTGACCCTCCAGCAAAACAATTTTCGAGCCTTTGCTAAACTGAAACGTAAACGTTATTCATCCAGGAAAATATTTGCAGTCCTCATTGTTGAATTGACCTCTCTGCTGCAAGGCAACCTCAAGCTGTTGTTGCATTCTCTTACGCTGTGAGTACAACATCGAGGCTCGGCTTCAGATGCACACTTCCTGAATTGTAAATAATAATGACAAAAACAAACAAAAATGATGACGCACAGTGCACCAAGCGCAAACACAAAAAGATTAGTTGATTATCACCTACACACATTTCACCCCGAGGAGTGTCGTAAGATGCTGATTTTTAAGCGGCCATGACTGGAAATCCTTAGAAAATAGTATCATTTCACGTCATTGAAGTAGTACAGAGTCCTAAATCCCCGGCGGTACCCGTGCTTCGCCCCCTCTGCCACCCGCAAGTCCTCCTGACAAGCAGCCCTTCTTCACATTACGTGACAGAAATAGTCTCTGCGACCTGCACATACAGTTTACATTCAGCACGGTGCAAGTTCATATATTCAATCATATCTCGTCCTTTGCTCCAGATGTGTTCTTTTTCACACGCTCTGCACATAGTCTCTGGACAACGCAGAATGTTGAGGTGAAAAGGTGCCTGCTCTCTCTTTGGCTTCCACTCACTCGCACACACAACACACACACGCACACGTTTCTGTACTGTACCCGGAGGATCGTGTCTGCAAAGGTTACATTCCTCACACGCAGTTCCCATATGTCTTCATGATATATACGAGAGAGGTATGTTCACCGCTCAACATACTTCACGCTGCGGCCATGTAGCAGATGAACAAAAATGAGCAGAGGGCAATGAGTTTATTTATCAGTGTTTACTGGGGTTTATGCTTTTTAGTTTTCTACCGCTCTGTTTCATCTTATATTTCTTAGGGATGGGCGAATACAGATACCAGCTGTCGGTGTCGGGACGATATCAGGCCTTGTTTCAACGTATCGGTACTCGCAACGGTGGCCGAAACCAGTAATGGATGTTCCATTGTGGCTATTTTATGAACAGGAACTGGAATAGAAGTTTCAACAATAGAAAATTGCCATAGTTTCAGACAATTTTAAGGATAAATGCTGCACTGGGATTCTTTAAAATGGTCTTTTGAGGGGAGAAATTGATTTATCAAAACAATGAGTGGTATTGCTAACTTCGTATTGGTGACTACTCAAGAGTTGAGTACTTGTGCTCATATCGGTCTTAAAAAAAATAAAAATAAATAAATAAATAAAAAAACTGTATCGAAAATCCTAGTATTTTTGTTGGATTGAACAGAGAAATGTCAAATTATTATTCCTAATTTGGAAAATTAAAACATTTTGTTGATAACCATTAAATTAGATGTTGTTTATATATAGTAGGGATATTTGATACCACTTTTTTTTTTCAGACTAATACCAGTCCAAGTACTCAACTCTTGAGTATTCACTGATCCCAAGAACCAATATCACCTGTACTTTTGATAAATAAATCCACCCAGCCCCTCCCCCAAAAAACAATAACTAATAAAACTGCATACTGGATCACAATATCACAATATAGCATTTTTCCATAAAACAGCATGACATTAACACATTCACTCGCAGCCATTTTCACTGACGCAACCCCCTTCGCTCCCAGCTGTTTTACTGGATTTTGACTAATTTTGCCAGGCCCACAGAATATTGTGTTCTATTGCTATAAAAACATGGAACCTACCAGAGATTAGAGTATCTAATTTCATCAGGGGGAAAAAAAAGTATATTTCTATCTGTTTCCATTTTGCAGCAGGGAAGCAGCTTTTTGCAACACGGCCTGGCTGATCTCTTATACTCTGCTGCTACCTGCTGGCCATTTTAAACCATTACTTCAAGCATTCTTTTCAGTTCAGAGGCTGCATCAAAGCCCTGTATGCTCTCGTACAAACAATATAAAAACTTTTAAATACATCTTTGGGAGCTTGTATTCTTTAAAATAGAACGTGTTTATATGTTTTTGGGAGCAAATGAGTTAATGGCAATTTTCCATTGTTTTAATTGCTCATTTCTAGTTCCTGATTGTAAAACGGTCAAGAGGCTGTCATGAATACCGATACCTTAAAATAAGGCTTGCCGTCCCTAATATTTACTGTGTATTCTGAATCTCTGTGTCGGGCTGAAACCTGTTAGTCACAATTTGGCAAATTTCGCATTTTCTTTTAAAAATCCATACATTTGGTCAGTGCACACGTGTGGACGTCATTTTTACAAATTACTGACCAATACAAAGTGTTGAAAATGTCTTGCTCTATTTGATGCAATGTTATGGGTTGAAAAAGCATGCTGTTTATGGGGTCTGATGAAAAGTGACCATTTAAGTTTTTGGCCCGATATATCCATTTAAGTAATGGCAATATAAACTAAAAATGTTTCTATTGCATCAACTATTTGAACCTAGGAACTGACACAATAGCAAAGAGTTGAAAAATTCTGCCAATTTCAGCCAGCATAATCCCATCTCAAATTTTAAAACTAACTCATTTAACTCCTTTCTCTAACTCCGCAATGTAAGTTTATGTATTTGTAAACACAAAAAGCCTGCAGAAAATACATTAGTTCCATGTAAATGTGGCCACTGTGATCTCATAAACCTTGACAGGAAGTAAGCAATGTGTATGCATTATTTAAGGGTTCAAACTAAGGTAGGGTGCCTATGGGGATGATATTTCAGTCCCACATAACACTTGTGACAACACACCAAACAAGTCTATTGTCTAAACACAAAAGCACAAAGGGGAGAGGGATTGTTTTGATCATCACTTATTGGTTTATGTGCCACCTAAAAAAAAAAAAACTATTTCCATGAAACTTTATGTGGCATGTGTGAATATGTGATCTCACCTGTCTCATCCAAATAGTTTATGTCATCCACTATAAACCAGAAAATAACCTGCTCAACAATAAACAGATGGTCAAATGCGCACAACACAGCAACCAATGCTTCCAAGATTGCTTAAAACTGACTTGAATCAATTTTAATCCTCTTACGCTTGTAACGTTTGAATATAATAGATGTGCACAGGACGTTTGGTCGCCGCAAAATGACCTCTCAGCCGCCCTTACCTACTCCTCGACCGCATCAAGTAAAACGTTCAAGCAACATTTGATTGAAAGTGGAATGAGGCAATGCCGGAGCATGTGATATGGCTTCGGGGATGGAGTGCAGTTTCGACACAATCTCACAGTCAGACTGATATCAGTAATATCAAGTATGCTTGTATAGCTTGAGGTTATTCTGTGGGATTAAAAATGGCATTATCTCCTCGCGCTGGGTTTCAGTTTGTGTCAGTCAAAGCAAAGTCACGCATGCCGTCCGGCAAAAGGCTATCAAAAACATCACATGGGCTGGTGCTCCTCATTCAAAAGGCCTCACACAAAAATACAATTTGCATAAATATTCACTGCATGATTCAACGCCTAAATCAATGTGTCTGATGAATTCGCTAACACGGTACCTGTTGTAGGATGCTTCGGATACAGAAAAGGGGAACTACATTTGCCTTTGTAAACAGCAGGCGAGCCATTGTAACTGCTGAGGCTGCTTGTAAGCAAATTTGCATATAAATACAAGTAAAATGCTCTTGTTTTTATTTATTTATTAGTTCAAATAGATTAGGAGCATAAATATGCCAACATGGACCTGTATTTGTGTACCGTGCTGCCGTGTCCACACACTCACCAGAACAAGTCAGTTTTGTGAAAGATCAAAGGTTATTACTGTACCCAAAATCTGCAGCTTTGTAGACACCTCAAAGCATTTCATTCTCTACCAGCGGTGATTCCTCCAAGACTGCAAGGGAATCTCAGTTTCCCCTAAATAAATTCAACTGTTAAGCCAGGGGGCGGCACGGTAGTCGAGTGGTTAGCACGTCCGCTTCCCAGTTCTGAGGTCTCCGGTTCGAGTCCAGGCTCGGACCTTCCTGGGTGGAGTTTGCATGTTCTCCCCGTGCCCGCGTGGGTCTTCTCCGGGTACTCCGGTCTCCTCCCACATTCCAAAGACATGCATGGCAGGTTAATTGGGCGCTCCAAATTGTCCCTAGGTGTGTGTGTGTGTGTGAGTGTGGATGGTTGTTCGTCTCTGTGTGCCCTGCGATTGGTTGGCGACCAGTCCAGGGTGTCCCCCGCCTACTGCCCAGAGCCAGCTGAGATAGGCGCCGGCGGCCCCCGTGGCCCTTGTGAGGAATAAGCGGTCAAGAAAATGGATGGATGGATGGATGTTAAGCCAGGGGTCTTCAAGTTCTGTCCTCGAGAGCCCCTATCCAGCCTGTTTTCCATGTTTGTCTCCACTAACACACCTGAGTCATGATCTGGATCTTTATCAAGCTTCTGCAAAGCTTGCTGATTAGCTGATCATTAGATTCAGCTGTGCTGAAGGAGGGGGACATGGAAAACAGGCTGGATAGGGGCTCTCGAGGACCGAACTTGGAGACCCCTGTGTTAAGCAGTCAGTCTCAGCAGTGTATCAATGTCTCGCTGTTGACCTATAAAGTTTCATGCTAACCTAAGGGACTAACTAGTTTAGTGCTAGCTAGAGCGAGGCTAGTATAACATAGGATTAGAAAAAAAAATATCTGCCCTAGTCGGTCATCGTTAAGGTGAAAATATCAGCGATTGGTCGGCTCAAATTTACTCATTACGTCAGTTTTGTCATCAGTAATTATTAAAAATGTCCATGTTTTTCCATCAGAACATCTCCATTTGTATAAGTTACATGATTGCTGACAATATACAAGAAAATACTAAACGTGTAACAAAAAATATCTGCATGACTGACTGTAATAATTATAGTCATTTATATTATTATTATTATTATTATTATTATTATTATTATTATTATTAACACTGAACATTGTACAGCCAGATGCATTGTTTGTCTACTTTAATGGATCTTGTTTGATGATGTCGGTGGATCTAATGTAGTGAGTAGTAGGTGTACGTGCGTGTGTGCATATGCGTGCGTGTGTGTATTGAACAACTAACGT